>NC_138775.1:93716170-94463670 GCF_965119305.1 Pelophylax lessonae
TTAAAACGGATTTGTGAAGCAAATCAGGGTCGTAAATTTCTGCAGTGCAATATGGAATTTGAGTAGATTTGCCTTTTGGGGACCCATAATGATTATCCAGTAAAGATCCACAAATAGTAGGTTTTAATGCAAATGTGTAATTTGTGTCAGAGACCAGATCTTGCTTGAGAGGTCAACGAGTAGGTCAATACAAGGCTTCCTCTGATTGGTTGATGTGGAGATCGAGACATCTGGCCACCTCTCCATCGGAGAGACTTATTCATTGAATATTCACAGAATAGCAGAGATGTGAAAATACTGAATACTATCTGGCAGTAGAGGGGTAGTCTCTCATACTGTTGCTAAAACACAACTCTGCATATTACATACATATGTGCACTCAAATTCTTTGGTCGACCATGGCGAGGCATGTTCCAATTTGAACTTGTCCTGTTAAACCGCTGTATGGTCTTGGACACCATGCTGCAGCTCAGTTTCAGGGTCTTGGCAATCTTCTTATAGCCTAGACCATCTTTATGTAGAGCAACAATTCTTTTTTTTCAGATCCTCAGAGTTCTTTGCCATGAGGTGCCATGTTGAACTTCCAGTGACCAGTATGAGAGTGAGAGCGATAACACCAAATTTAAACACACCTGCTCCCCATTCACACCTGAGACCTTGTAACACTAACGAGTCACATGACATCAGCGAGCTAAAATGGCTAATTGGGCCCAATTGAGTTGAGTTATTTTGAGGGGACAGCAAATTGACACTGTTACAAAAGCTGTACACTTTTGTGAGATACTATATAGATCTATATCTATAAACCCCCCCCCATTAAGCCTGAAATTCTTTTAAAATTGCCTATGAACTAGTCTTTACATAAGCTGCACTGGCTTTGGGTTGAGTTTTTAACTTGCCATTATCTACTTGTATACATTCCATTTGACCTTTGCTTGTGATGTAACAGGTACCAAAAGTCATTTGTGTACCAATGTAAAATTTACACTGCTAGAATGCGAGACAACCTGCACTTACATAACCGTCTCTTTCAATGGTAGCTCGGATTTGCTCAGAACCTGGAGTGATTGTAAACTTGGATTTGCACTTCAGACCATGCGCAAGTGCCTGCTTTGCTACAGCTGCAGCACGACCCATATCTTCATAACTGGAATTTGTACAGCTGCCAATAAGACCTGAAATTTAAGAACAGGAATGTTAATGCCTTTTCACTCCAAATAAAAAAAAAAGGCGGGTAAACCAGTTTCCTGGGAAACTTACCAACTCTGATATCCAAAGGCCATCCCTTCTGTTCTGCAACAGTTCCCACCTGAGATACAGGTGTTGCCAGGTCCGGGGTGAAAGGTCCATTGATGTGTGGCTTCAGCTATTGGAAGTGAGGAATGTTTAGGTCTTATTCACTTGGATGTACTGTTCTGTACATATGTACAATTGACCATCTTTACCCACACAGGTGTTCTGTGCAGGCAGCCCATTGGTATGAGCAGGCAGAGAGCTGTACAGATCTCCAAGCCACCATAGTATGTAAATCTGTGTGGGACTAACACACAGATTGGAATGCAGACAGACTGCATTCCAATCAGTGTGCTGGTCCTGCATGGATGTACATTCAGGGATGTGCCTGGAGATCCACCCAGATCTGTGCAGCCGTTCACCTGTTCTTATCGGAGCAGGCTGCCTGCACAAACCCCTAAAAGCCTCCCATATGGGGGAAGATTTTTCTGTACCCTCATGCAAAAAAAAAAAAAAAAAAAAAAAACACACACACACAACACAAGAAACCCCCCCCCCCCCCCCCCAGTGGAATTTTGTAACAAGTTATTCCGCTCCATCAATCTGTGTTTACCTCATCCAGGTTAAGTTCAATCAGCTGATCATATTCACACCCTTCATCTGGTACCAAGCTACTCCTGAACTCGTCTGCCAAAGATGCAACTCCTAAAACACAGGATAATAAAAAAAAAATCTGAATTGGATGTAAAATTTCTTAAAAGCGGTATCTCAGGTACACAGGTAAAATGTAAGCAACCAATGTAAACAGCGCTATCCGGATGTAGGGGATACCATAAAACCTCCACAATTGTAGGAATCCAGTGAGGAGTCTGAGAATTTTTATTGAACAAAAAGTTAATATAAAAAAAAGGTTAATATAAGGATACCAAGCCAACATGGACAGATGTAGCTAGGTCAATGTTAGCGGAGTCCGGTGGATGGAATGGAAAGGGCCACTGGAGTGTGGTAACCAGACGCTATGTAGAGCCACGGGCGGTTGGGAGCCAAGACAGAACCCGCCGACACTCCTATGTGATGTCGCCACGTCTCAGGAACGGAAGTGCCATAACAGGAACAGGAAGCAGATCCAACCAGCCTAGAATGCAAGGGGAGAGACTTGCCGTGACAACGCATTTTGCGCGCATGCACTTTCTCAAGTCACGGAATTGACGACAACAGTGATATTTAACCACTTTACCACCGGAGGATTTTGCTGTCTTACATCCACTTTTTGCGATTCGGCAGCTATGCTGAACCCTGCAATCTGACCCTGCCTGTCACTTAGGAGATCCTAGTATGGCTGTGGGCCTCGCGCTGTAGGAATGTGTGAATACAAAAAAAGGGTAGTGCAATTAGCTGCCTGCTGCAAGAAAAGTGCTAGTGCTTTTGTGAATGTGGGACAGTGATTGCAGCGCTGCTAATAAATAAATATATATACATATATACATATATAAATACTAAAATAACTATATGCAATGTGTTTTCAAATTAATCTATGTTACTCATATAAAATTAATACATAAATAAAGTGCTGATAAGGTCTGAACCCTGTGCAAATAAGCAATGAAAACTGTGCGTAGTGAGCAATATAACTGTGCAGATATTACAATGTAAAACTCATATGTAAGCTTGATAGTAAAGTGCAACCAAAGTGCATGATATACAGTCCATATAACAGTCCTTTAGTGTAAAACAGGAGCTTAGTGCTTAATCCTTGTTGCTTCAGGGTCTCCCCCTTTGGGTATCTACTTACCACTGGGTGGTTGATTTGAAGCAGAGTAAGCTGGTGTTCCTGTGGCTCCTGTAGGGCTGGTTATGCTGTAAGCTGGAATCGATCCTTATCCTGAATGTGGCAATCCCGATTGTCAAACATTTAATGGTATAACGCCTATATCATATTCCTAATCGCGGTGCGGTGGTGAGCTGCTCCTCAGCGTTCGCTACCCCGACCGGAAGTCACGTGGCTGCCTCTCGGCCAATGGCTAGACGCGTTTCGCTGTGAACACAGCGTCATCTGTAGCTACAGATGACGCTGTGTTCACAGCGAAACGCGTCTAGCCATTGGCCGAGAGGCAGCCACGTGACTTCCGGTCGGGGTAGCGAACGCTGAGGAGCAGATGACGCTGTGTTCACAGCGAAACGCGTCTAGCCATTGGCCGAGAGGCAGCCACGTGACTTCCGGTCGGGGTAGCGAACGCTGAGGAGCAGATGACGCTGTGTTCACAGCGAAACGCGTCTAGCCATTGGCCGAGAGGCAGCCACGTGACTTCCGGTCGGGGTAGCGAACGCTGAGGAGCAGCTCACCACCGCACCGCGATTAGGAATATGATATAGGCGTTATACCATTAAATGTTTGACAATCGGGATTGCCACATTCAGGATAAGGATCGATTCCAGCTTACAGCATAACCAGCCCTACAGGAGCCACAGGAACACCAGCTTACTCTGCTTCAAATCAACCACCCAGTGGTAAGTAGATACCCAAAGGGGGAGACCCTGAAGCAACAAGGATTAAGCACCAAGCTCCTGTTTTACACTAAAGGACTGTTATATGGACTGTATATCATGCACTTTGGTTGTACTTTACTATCAAGCTTACATATGAGTTTTACATTGTAATATCTGCACAGTTATATTGCTCACTACGCACAGTTTTCATTGCTTATTTGCACAGGGTTCAGACCTTATCAGCACTTTATGTATTAATTTTATATGAGTAACAGATTAATTTGAAAACACATTGCATATAGTTATTTTAGTATTTATATATGTATATATATTTATTTATTAGCAGCGCTGCAATCACTGTCCCACACTTAGGAGATCCGCCCGCTTTGTTTACACAAGCAGGCGGATCTCCACACTCGATTCCCCGACGATCGGGGAAGAGCAGCGCCGATCGCCGCTGCTCCTCCCCTGGCCCGACTCCCGCTGTGACTGAACACAGCGGGAGCTAGCCTCCGGCGGCGAGCGCGCGCGCCGCCCACAGGGAGAGGAGTCCAGCGACGTAGGTCTACGTCGCTGGACGATAACGAGCCACATTGCTGCAGTAGCAGCAATGTGAGCAGATGGCAAGTGGTTAAAGGCCATGGATGAGATGGGCGGGGAGTGGGAAGAGCTATACACACACACTATCTCACAAAAGTGAGGAGTACACCCCTAACATTTTTGTAAATATTTTATTATATCTTTTCATGCGACAACACTGAAGAAATTACACTTTGCTACAATGTAAAGTAGTGAGTGTACAGCTTGTGTAACAGTGTAAATTTGCTGTCCCCCTCAAAATACATACAGACATTAATGTCTAAAACGCTGGCAGCAAAAGTGAGTACACCCCAAGTGAAAATGTCAAAATTGGGCCCAATTAGCCATTTTCCCTCCCGTGTCATGTGACTCGTTAGTGTTACAAGGTTTCAGGTGTGAATGGGGAGCAGGTGTGGTAAATTTTGTGTTATCACTCTCACTTTCTCCTTCTGGTCACTGGAAGTTCAACATGGCACATTATGGCAAATAACTGAGGATCTTAAGAAAAGAATTGCTGCTCTACTTAAAGATGGTCTAGGCTATAAGAAGTTTGCAAAGACCCTGAAACTGCGCTGCAGCATGGTGGTCAAGACCATATAGCAGTTTACCAGGACAGTGTCCACTCAGAACAGGCCTCGCCATGGTCGACCAAAGAAGTTGAATGCACATGCTCAGCGTCAAATCCAAGGGATGCCTTTGGGAAATAGACGTAGGAGTGCTGCCAGCATTGCTGCAGAGGTTGAAGGGGGGGGGGGTCAGCCTGTCAAGTGCTCAGACCATACGCCGCACACCGCATCAAATTGGTCTGCATGGCTGTCGTCCCAAAAAGGAAGCCTCTTCTAAAGATGACGCACAAAAAAGCCTGCAGTCTGCTTGTCTTCAGCAAGCCAAGGACATGGATTACTGGAACCATGTCCTGTGGTCTGATGAGATAAACTTATTTGGTTCAGATGGTGTCATTGAGGGAACCGTGAATGCCAACATGTACGGTGACATACTGAAGCAGAGCATGAACCCCTCCCTTCGGAAACTTGGCAGCAGGGCAGTATTCCAAACATGATAACGACCCCAAACACACCTCCATGATGACCACTGCCTTGCTAAAGAAGCCAAGGGTAAAGGAGATGGACTTGCCAAGTATGTCTCCAGACCTAAGCCCTATTGAGCATCTGTGGGGCATCCTCAAATGGAAGGTGGAGGAGCTTAAGGTTTCCAACATCCACCAGCTCCGTGAGGTCATCATGGAGGAGTGGAAGAGGACTTCAATGGCAACCTGTGAAGCTCTGGTGAACTCCATTCCCAAGAGGGTAAAGGCAGTGCTGGAAAAAACGGTGGCCACACAAAATATTGACACTTTGGGCCCAATTTGGACATTTGAGATGTACTCACTTTTTTTGCCAGTGGTTTGGACATTAATGGCTGCGTGTTGAGTTATTTTGAGGGGACACTCACTTCTTTACATTGTAGCATTCTTCAGTGTTGTCACATGAAAAGATATAACATATTGAATGTTGAAAGTGAGACATTTTGAAATGTCATGCCAAATATTGGCTCATTTTGGATTTCATGAGAGCATCACATTCCAAAAAAGTTGGGACAGGTAGAAATAAGAGGCCGGAAAAGGTAAATGTACATATAGGGAACAGCTGGAGGACCAATTTGCAACTTATTAGGTCAATTGGCAACATGAATGGGTATAAAAAGAGCCCCTCAGAGTGGCAGTGTCTCAGAAGTCAAGATGGGCAGAGGATCACCAATTCCCCCAATGCTGCGGCTGAAAAATAGTGGAGCAATATCAGAAAGGAGTTTCTCAGAGAAAAATTGCAAAGACTTTGAAGTTATCATCTACAGTGCATATCATCATCCAAAAGATTCAGAGAATCTGGAACAATCTTTGTGCATAAGGGGCAAGGCCAGAAAACCCATACTGGATGGCGGTGATCTTCGGGCCCTTGGATGGCACTGCATCACATACAGGAATGCTACTGTAATGGAAATCACAACATGGGCTCAGGAATACTTCCACAAAACATTGTTGGTGAACACAATCCACCGTGCCATTCGCCGTTGCCGGCTATAACTATAGGCCAAAAAAGAAGCCATATCTACACATGATCCAGAAGCGCAGGCGTTTCATCTGGGCCAAGGCTCATTAAAATGGACTGTGGCAAAGTGGAAAACTGTTCTGCGGTCAGGCGAATCAAAATTTGAAGTTCTTTTTGGAAAACTGGGACGCCATGTCTTCCGGACTAAAGAGGACAAGGACAACCCAAGTTGTTATCAGCGTTCAGTTCAGAAGCCTGCATCTGATGGTATAGGGTTGCATGAGCAGCTTACACATCTGGAAAGGCACAATCAATGCTGAAAGGTATAGCCAAAATCTAGATCATATGCTCCCATCCAGACGTCATTTCCAACATGACAATGCCAGACCTCATACTGCATCAATTACAACATCATGGCTGCATAGAAGAAGGATCCAGGTACTGAAATGGCTAGCCTTCAGTCCAGATCTTTCACCCATAGAAAACATTTGGCGCATTATAAAAAGAGTAAGATGCGACAAATACCTAAGACAGTTGAGCAACTAGAAGGCTGTATTAGACAAGAATGGGACAACATTCCTATTCCTAAACTTGAGCAATTTGTCTCCTCAGTCCCCAAACATTTGCAGACTTATAAAAAAAAGAAGGGATGCCACACAGTGGTAAACATGGCCTTGTCAATTTTTTTGAGATGTGTTGATGCCATGAAATTTAAAATCAACTTATTTTTCCCTTAAAATTATACATTTTCTCAGTTTAAACATTTGATATGTCATCTATGTTGTATTCTGAATAACATATTGAAATTTGAAACTTCCACATCATTGCATTCGGTTTTAATTCACAATTTTTTCCAACTTTTTTGGAATCGGGTTTGTGTATAAAAACACACACATACACACAATCTCACAAGAAGACACCCCTCACATTTTTGTAAATATTTTATTATATCTTTTCATGTGACAAAACTGAAGAAATTACACTTTTCTACAATGTAAAGTAGTGAGTGTACAGCGTGTATATTTGCTGTCCCCTCAAAACAACACAGCCATTAAGGTTTAAACCGCTGGCAACAAGAGTAAGTACACCCCAGGGTCCTTTAACACGGTCCGCTTTCCCATGAGCTCCATTCTCTGCTCAACGGGGATCGATCTGCCGATCCCCGCTGAGCAGGCGGATTACAGCTCTGTCTCCGCAGTGCGGAGAAGGCGGTGTCAGAGCCCCGCTGCTCTCTATGGGGGAATCGGATGAGAGCGGACCACCTGTCCGCTCTCATCCGATCCCCTGGACAGATGGAACATAGGGTTTCCATCCGTCCGGATTTCACGGACAGGATCGGATGCGGATGGCAGCGGGTGTCAGCGGACATGTCTCTGCTGCTCCATAGGGATGCATGGAGGATCCGATCAGATCCGCCTAAAACAACTGACAAGCGGATCTGATCGGATAGTTCGTGTGAAAGGACCCCAAGTAAAAATTTCTAAATTGGGCAAAAAGTGTCAATATTTTACCTTAACCCTCTTGGGCATGGAATTCACCAAAGCTTCGCAGGTTGCCACTGGAGTCCTCTTCCACTCCTCCATGATGACAACAAAGAGCTGGTGGATGATGAGAACTTGCGCTTTTCCACATTACGTTTGAGGATGCCCCACAGATGCTCAATAGGGTTTAGGTCTGGAGACATGCTTAGCCAGTCCATCACCTTTACCTTCTTTAGCAAGGCAGTGGTCATCTTGGAGGGGAGTTTGGGGTCATGTTGGAATACTGCCCTGCAGCCCAGTCTCCAAAAGGGAGGGGAATCATACTCTGCTTAAGATTTCACACTGCAGGTTGGCATTCATGGTTCCCTCAATGAACTGTAGCTTGCCAGTGTTGGCAGCACTCATGCAGCCCCAGACCATGACACTCCCACCACCATGCTTGAATGTAGGCAAGACACACTTGTCTTTTTACTCCTCATCTGAATCCCGCCACACAGACTTGACACCACATGAACCAAATAGGTTTATCTTGGTCTCATCCGACCACAGGACATTGTTCCAGTAAGCCATATACTTAGTCTGCTTCCTTCTGGGACAACAGCCATGCAGACCATTTTGATGCAGTGTGCGGCGTATGGTCTTAGCACTGACAGGCTAACCCCCCACTCCTTCAACCTCTGTAGAAATGCTGGCAGCACTCATACGTCTATTTCCTAAAGACAACCTCTGGATTGGACGCTGAGCACATGCATTCAACTTCTTTGGTCAACCATAGCGAGGCCTTTTCTGAGTGGAACCGGTCCTGTTAAACCGCTGTATTGTCTTGGCCAACACAGTTTAATGTTCTTGGAAATCTTCCTAAAGCCTTGGCCATTTTTATGTAGAGTAACAATTCTTTTTTTCAGATTCTCAGAGAGTTTTCTGTGTCATGTTGAACTTCCAGTGACCAGTATGAGCGAGTGAGAGCGATAACACCAAATATAACACACATGCTCCCTATTCACACTTGAGACCTTGTAACACTAACGAGTCATATGACATCGGGGAGGGAAAATGGCTAATTGGGCCCAATTTGGACATTTTACTTAGGGGTGTACTCACTTTTGTTGCCAGCAGTTTAGACATTAATGGCTTTGTCAAGTTATTTTGAGGGGACAACAAATTTACACTGTTATACAAGCTGTACACTCACTATTTTACATTGTAGCAAAGTGTCATTTCTTCAGTGTTGTCACATGAAAATATACACCAAAATATTTACAAAAATGTGAGGGGTATGCTCAATTGTGAGATACACACACACACACACACACACACTTTAGAATATATTTTCTGTTATATGAAGTTTTGCATGACACAGTTTGGTAGTACTGCACACAGCCAATAGCCCTGATGTTAATGGGTTAATGTTAGTCTAGGATGGAAATTGGCTCTGCCGGCTCCCTGCCCATCTCATCCGTGGCTTTTAAATATGCAAGGAAAAAACAACCAACCAAAAAAGGTCCTCTGAGTGTAGACTGTAGGTTTAAAATGTATTACAATAAAAAGGTAAAACCCACATGAAAGTTCATGAGAAGAAGCATATAGGGATGTTTTATAGAGTGATGTGAAGCCCAATGTAGACGTCCTGAGGAGTAGGGGCAGTGGTGCCCATGCTGGTACCGTGTCTCCCTCTCGGGTCCTGTTGAAATCGGACAGAAATGGATTGAGATGAAAAAGCTCCAGCTGGTAGCGAGGGCTGAGACGCACGATAGAAAGAAGCATCGCTCTTCTGACATCACAGGTCCGCAGTGCGTTTAAGCAGGCGCAGTAGATGAAAAGAAACAATGCGCGCTCCTTTGCCAAGCTTGCATCTCAGCCCTCGCTCCCAACTGGGGGTTTTTCGTCCCACTCCATTTCCACCCAGTTTCAGCGGGCACCAAGAGCGAAACACTGCACCAGCACGGGCATCACTGCCCCCTACTCCTTAGGACGTCTACATTGGGCATCATATCACTCTATAAAAAAACATCCCTATACGCTTCTTCTCATGAACTTTCATGTGAGTTGTACCTTAATTGTAACAATTTCAAACCTACACTCAGGAGGCGCCTTTTGTTTGTTTTTTTCTTCACGTTTAGGGAAGCAGGTTCTAGATTTCCATGTACCAACACCTAACTATTTAGGTCTATTGTTATGGCTTAAATATCGCCGTAGCAGTTACAATTCTGTGACTTGAGAAAGCGCATTCGCGCAAAACGAGTTGCCATGGCAACGCTCTCCCCTTGCGGTCCAAACTGGTTTGAACAGCCTCTTGTTCCGATCATGGCACTTCCATTCCGGAGTCACGGCGACGTCACATAGGAGAGCCAGCAGGTTCCGGCATGGCTCCCAAACACCCATGGCTCCACAGAAGCTGGCTACCACATTCCAGTGACCCTTTTCAATCCATCCACCGGACTCAGCAGACATTGGCCCAGCTCCATTTGTACATGCTGGCTTGGTATCAGTATTTTAACCTTTATATCAATATCTTGATTCAATAAAAATGCTCAGACTCTGGCTTCCTACAATTGTGAAGGTTTTTATGGTATCATCTACATCTGCATAGCGCAGTTTACATTGGTTGCTTGCTGGATAGTCATTTTATGTACTAACTTTGATGGCTACACTGGATTAGTTTGGGACAGTGTACAGTGTTGCTTTCCACAGTCTAACTCTGAGGACATTTTGCTGTTTACAACACAGGTAAACTACAGTGACGGAATTTAATATATTTTTTCTTTTCCCCCCCGACATTCTTAGACACACTTATTTGTTTTTTTTTGTTAGATGTACACCACAGAGGACATCTGCAGGACTAAAACGTTGAGGTTGCAAAAGTCACATCATCCTAGCAAGGGATTCAAGCACTATTCTTGATCCTCACAGCGATCAGACTTTTAAAGAAATAAAAAAGTGAAAGAAAAAAATGCATGCTCATTCATACGGCTGCAACATCACTGGAGTGCCAAGCTGGAAAGGGAGCAGGAGCAGATGGATTAGGATCTCAGAAGAACACCAAGAGGCTAAGCCAGCTGCCGATAAAGTAATCTGGGTGGATCCTGACAGATCCCTCCAGAGTCTGGAGTTGTTCGAACATCAGCCAGGAGCAGGCTTTAAGTTCACGCCTTTTAATTTAGAGCAGTATGGGCAAAGCTCTTTTGGCCTTACTTCTGCAGGGCACAGGAGTGCATTTAGTTCTGTACTTCTATGACCCAGTTCAGCCAAAAGCAGACTGGCACCTGACATCACAGGACTGACCTAGACAATGTCAGGATCCAACCAAAGTCATGACCGGCAGCTGGCTCAGCATCTCAGTGTGGAACCAAGAGCCTGAGTCAGTCGCTCCTGCCTGCTTCAGTCTGGCACTTCAGTAAGCATTGGAGGGGCAGAGCGCTCTGCGCTCAGGGAGGAACTGAGTAATCTTTGATCGTTTAGTTCTTGGTGTAGAGGAGACGGTGGACAGACGCAGCACCAGATCAATTCTGCATAGGTTTAAGTATGATTGTTTTTTTAAAATTCCACACTTCTTTAATCATCTTTGGAGACTATGGTACCCTAATTGTAGGGAAGATTGGTATCACTCAAGACTATCACACCCTTTCCAGGTATGACATGGATTCTTTCCCCTGCAGAAATCCTCTCAAACGTAACACTTTAGATTTATTAACTACAATCGATAAATCGCCACACCACAGGACTACATGTCTTGAGGATGGGATCATTATTGTGGCATGATCTCATGATTTTGAACACTTGTATGGAAGAGCTTAAAAAAAAAAAAAAAATATATTGGTAGAAAGCACTGATAAACCGCTAAATCGACTAAAATGGGAGACCTAAAGCAGACCCTAGAGAACCCTTTATTTCTGGTTAAATTGGTGCATAAACTAGTAAAATGTAGAACAATCGTAAGAATTGTGGTGAAACACTTCTATTGCTGTTCCCACTCCTGTATCTATGAGACTTGGAGGCCTCTTTGCAGATCATATGAACTGGCTCTGGCAGAGGGTACACAAAAGCTACACTATCAAAACACAAGTGTAAGTCAGGTGACAAGAATGGTCATTTGGTGTCATATTTAGCTTGACAAGATTATCTTTCATGCACTATTCCTAGAATTTATAAGACATGCCTATATAAATTGGATAAATATCTCAGTCCAGTACACAGGTGATGAACTTGACAGTTTTAGATTCCTTTACTTAAAGGAAACAAAATTTATACAATTCTAACCTAAAATACGACCCGAGACTGACTGATATCCAGTAGAATGGTATGCATTATTCAAAAGAAAAAAAAAAAAAAAAAATGTATTCACTACCTTGGGCTATATTCACATTGTGTAAAAGTGTAAAAGCACATGCATTCCAGCACCTGCATGCAGCCACACACAAAAAGGCAGCACTGCACAGAAAAGCACACAAGGGTGCCATTAACCTCGCTAGCGGTATCCCCGAGCGTGACTCAGGGTAGGAATTTTCTGCTATTAGCGGTATCCCCGAGTCACGCTCGGGGTGAATGGCAGAGCTATGCAGACAGCGCAGCGGAGCGTCTCTTACCTTATCCTGGCGATCCAGCGATGAGCTCTCATTGCTGTGACCGCCAGCCGAGATCTCCGCCACTCGTCTGTCGATAGGAGGACTTCCTAGTTCCGTTCCCTGGTGCATGGGAGCGGAACTAGAGAGGGATATTCAAAAAAAAAAGTTCCACAAAACATATACATATACATATATACATACATATATACATACATATATATATATATATATATATATATATATATATATATATATATATATATATATATATATATATACATACACACACACACACACACACACACACACACACACACATACATACATATACACATACATAATATATATATAATATTATATAACGCATGAATTATAATCTAATCAATAATATAATTTTATTATATATTAAATAATAAAATATTATTGATTCGATTATAATTCACTTGTTTGTGTGTTTCAAATTTATCACATCTGGGATGTCTACTAGAGACTTGTTTTGGTCAGGTTTAAGTCAGTAATTACTAAGAATTGTAGGCCTATAACACAACGCCAAATTTCCATGAAAAGAATTGTACCGCTTTTGGAACAGAATTCCTGACAGAATCATACCGCCAGGGAGGTTAACGGTACACACACACACACACACACACACACACACACACACACACACACACACACACGGTGCGGTTTACCCGCATAGAGAAATCTCATGGTGTAAAAGCACCAAGCAATTTCAGTGTGGCTGCATTTCAAAAACGGTACATGGACCTCTACCCTGCATAAAACACAGGCACAGTGGCCTATTCTAATAAATGGGTTGCTGTGCACGCATACTGTGGCAAACACAGCTGCATATACAGTTGTGCTCATGGTTACATACAAAGGAAGAATGTATGATTTTTTTTGGCCCTTTTGTAGAGAATATGAATGACAACACAAACTTTCACTCATGGTTAGTGTTTGGCTGAAGCCATTTATTATCAATCAACTGTGTTTACCCTTTTTAAATCATAATAATGACAACAGAAACTACCAAAATAACCCTGATCAAGTTTACATACCCCAGTTCTTAATACGGTGTATTGTCCCCTTTAGCATCAATGACAGCTTGAAGTCCTGTGGATGAGGCTCTCTTCTCAGATGGTAAAAGCTGCCCATTCTTCCTGGCAAAAAGCCTCCAGTTCCTGTAAATTCTTGGGCTGTCTTGCATGAACTGCACATTTGAGATCTCCCCAGAGTGGCTCAATGATATTGAGGTCAGGAGACGGAGATGGCCACTTCGGAACTTTCACTTTATTCTGCTCTAGCCAATGACAAGGCGACTTGGCCTTGTGTTTAGGATCATTGTCATGTTGGAATGTCCAAGTACGTCCCATGCACAGCTTCCGGGCTGATGAATGCAGATTTTACTCCAGTATTTGATAACAAACTGCATTCATCTCGCCATCAATTCTGACCAAATTTCCTGTGCCTTTGTAGCTCACACGTCCCCAAAACATCAGCGATCCATCTCAGTGTTTCATAGTAGGAATGGTGTACCTTTCATCATAGGCCTTGTTGACTCCTCTCCAAATGTAGGATTTTTGGTTGTGGCCAAAAAGCTCAATTTTGGTCTCATCACTCCAAATGACTTTGTGCCAGAAGGTTTGAGGCTTGTCTCTGGGCTGTTTGGCGTACTGTAAGCAGGATACTTTGTGGCATTTGCATAGTAATGGCTATCTTCATAGGACTCGACCATGCAGCCCATCTTTCTTCAAGTACCTCCTTATTGTGCATCTTGAAACAGCCACATCACATGTTTTCAAAGATTCCTGTATTTCACCTGAAGTTACTTGTGGGTTTTTCTTACACATCCCGAACAATTTTCCTGGCAGTTGTGGCTGAAATTTTAGTTTGTCTACCTGACCGTGGTTTGGTTTCAACAGAACCCCTCATTTTCCACTTCTTGATTATAGTTTGAACCCTGCTGATTGGCATTCTCTATTCCTTGGATATCTTTATATCCCTTTCCTATTTTTCTACAGTTCAACTAAGTTTTCCCGCTGATCCTTTGAAAATTCTTTTGCTTTCCCCATGACTCAGAATCCAGAAACATCAGTGCAGCACTGGATGAAAGATGCAAGGGTCTGTCAGGAGTCCAGAAACTCGACCTTTTATACACACACACACTAATTACAAGCAAACAGATCACAGGTGCAGATGGTTACCTTTACTAGCCATTCAAACCCCTTCATGTCAACTTGTGTGCATGTGATCAGTCCAAAGACCAGGGTGTGTAAACCTTTGATTAGGGTAATTTTGGTAGTTTCTGTTGTCATTTAAAAAGAGTAAACACAGTTGATTGATAATAAATGGCTTTAGCCAAACACTAACCATGAGCAACAGAAAAGTTGTGTTATGCATATGCTCTGAAAAAAGGCCAAGAAATCAAACTCTGCTAGGATATGTAAACGTATGAGCACAACAGTATGTGAACCGGGGCTTACAGTTTTAAGCATGTCCAGAAATCCTGTATATTTCCAGCCTGCATAAGGCTTTACTCATTTTTAATACCCAAGTCCAGGAAACACCCATTCTATGTGAATCATATAGACCCATTTTGGTCTTTAATATGTTAAAATACTAGCTAGAATGCTGGCTAATCTTCACCATTCTATGATCTATTTACAGACTAGATCGGTTTTGTAGCCAGTCCTACAACCAATTTGACCATTTGCAGATTACCAATTTACAGTGTCTGTATGAGTCCCTGGCACAGAGCAATTCTAGAATTGGATATACACAAGAAATTTGAATTTGAGAGCCTTTAAGGCTCGTTACTACACTGAATGATTATTCAAAGTAAAAACTCAGAAATAAAAATGACTAACAATAAAACAGCGCTTGCAATAATACAATTGACAATCATAAGTAATCACGTGTAAAATACAGTGCAAAAAATTCTTAAAAGTGCACTAGTGCTAGAAAATTGTCCATAAATTGTGCACTATTAGCAAGCACAATTGCAGTGCCTCAAAAAAATCAAGCGGTGCAGAGTGTTTTACTCCCCCTCCTGTATCCCTACTCACCAGAAACAATGGACCCTCAGCAGTTTCAGTCTGGGAGTCAGATAAGCTTGAAACTAATAAGATGAATCCACTTGGTTTAGCACTCTGTCACAGTATATCATCTTATAACAAATCTTTGTAACTCAAAAGAAACAGACATGTTCCTTTTGCGGTTATACTATTCCTATGTTGTGTTTTTTTATTCTTTTACGCAAATAAAAATATTAAAAAAAAAAAAAGAAACAGACAGTCCACATCGTGAAGTCCATAGAGAAGAGTATTTGATTGCACATAAATTCATTTACTTACAAAAAGTTTCATATGAAACTGGCATGTAGAAAAAACTAGCGTGTGTTCCACGGATAACAGAAGTGACGTCAATTGTTTCAGTGTACCCGGAAAACGTTGATGCGTTTCGCCCCACATTCCAGGGCATCAGACAGATGTCTGACCCCCAGACTGAAACAGCTGAGGGTCTATTGTTTCTGGTGAGTAGGGAAACAGGAGGGGAATGAAGCGCCCCAGCACATTTTTTGAGGCACTCCAAGCACTTTCTATTAACAAACACAATTTATAGACAATTTTCTAGCACTACTGCACTTTAAGAATTTTTTGCACTGTATTTTACACATGATTACTTATAGGATTGTCAATTGTATTATTGCAAGTGCAGTTTTATTATAGTCAATTACTACACTGGCTGGATAAATGAGCAGACAGCCTGCTTCTAGATTAACGAGAACATGGCCCTTTTTGAGACAGACATTAGGAAAGGATGTCCCTGTCTCCCCTCCCCTTTGCCTCAGCAACTGAATTGAACAACTAGCAAAGTTGCTCCATGGAAACCCACCTAATCCTGTTTTTCTATTGGCGCCCTGAAGTAAAGGGTGTCATTTTTACATTTGTCATTTTCAGGTTTAAATCAGTATTTTTTTTTTTTTTGGTGGAACCCCTAAACATTTTCTGAAAGCAGAGGCCCTGGGAAATAAAAGGGTGGTCATTGCAAATATGTATGTTATACAAATATTGGCGTAGCTGTTTATCAAATGTAAAAATTTAAAAAAGGAAAAAAAAAAAAAAAAAAAAAAAAAAAAAAAAAAAAAAAAAAAAAAAAAAGGATAGATGTGGCACCAAGGAAATGGACATCAAACATGTCAAGATTTAAAATTGTGCATGCTGGAAGTCGCAACAAACCATGGTACCTAAATCTCTTCACACCCCACTATGGAAAAAATGGGTTTTGACTTACCGTAAAATTCCAAGTTCCTTGATGGGACACAGCTTCTCTATTCAGAATAGTGTTATACTGATCCCTACAGGAGACTACAGGACACTAGGCAGGATAAAAGACTTGGCTACACCTATGGGCAGTCCCAGATGGTATACTCCCTCTCTGCTATATAGGTCTTCAGTTTAGTAACAAGCAGTGTCAGAAGTATTAAAAATGCTGTGTCAGTCAGTGAAATGAGAACTAGATTTTATGGCAAATCAAAATAAGCATTTTCTCTTTTTTTCGTTGACAGACAGCTTCTCCATTATTCAGAACCATAGGGACTTCCCCAAGCAGTGCCAAAACATGAGGGGTGGGACAAAAATCCCAAAGGCTAAACACAATAAGCAACCAGGAAAATAGGAGTGCAAAAAAACTAAAGCCCAACCTGAACACCACCCCCAAAGAGAAACAGACCCTCTAAATAGCAGCCTGAAAAACTTTGCAGCCAAGGAAGCATCCGCCGATGCCAACACATCTACTTCGTAGAATTTTGTGAAAGGGTGCACAGACGACCAAGTGGCCGCCTTGCAAACCTGTGCCACTGACACCCAATAACGAAAGACCGAAAAAGCACTAAGCGCCTGAGTAGTATGCCGTTACAGGGAAAGGAGGAACCTGAACCCTGAGAATAGGCTTGAGACACCGCCTGCCTGATCCATCTGAAAACGATCACAGAAGAAGCAGACAGCACTTTTCTTGGACTGTCCGAGATCACAATTAGAGAGTGAGCCCTGAAAAGACTCAGTGACTGCCAAATACACCCAAATCGCCCAAACCACATCCAAGGCATGCAAAGCAAATTCTTTTAGGTATTTAGGCCTGGATACAGGGAAGGCAACACAATGTCTTCATTCAAATGGAAATTAGAGACTACCTTAGCAAAGAACGACAGACAAAAAAAAAAAAAAAACGCTAAAAAAGACAACTTACGAGGCCAACACCTGGCCCTTGATGGTACTCAAGGGCAATTTTCACTAAACACCTCATTGAAGAAAAATCTAAATCCGAGCCACCGAAAGAATGAGGGTGAACGCCAAGCGGCTCACCATGAAATGTATGCTTTCCACATACGATGGTAGATCTTCCCAGGGATAGACCTCCTAGCCTGCAGCAGCGTCCAAATCACCGACCCAGGCAAACGTCTATCTTTCAGCACCTGGCTTTTAAGAGCGAGGCCATCAAAGTCAGCAACTGTAGCAGGATGGAAGATAGGCCCTTGGGGACAGTCTGCAAGGGACGTCGGCAACCAGCTGCACCAGGTCGGCGTACCAAGACCGACGAGGCCAATCCTAAGCCCCTAGAATGACCAGAATCCCCTCGGCCTCGATTCTGCGCAAAAAGCAGTGGTATAAGCTTTGGAAGAGGAAAGGCATAAATCAGATAATACTGGCCCCACAGGGCCATCAGAGCGACTGTGGCGTCCACCAGAGGATCATGTGACCTTGCCACGAACCTCAGCACCTTTGTTGAGCAGGGGAGCCCTACCGGATACATATCTGCTGAAACACATCTGGCTGAAGGGACCCCTGGTCCAACGCCTGTCGGCTAAGATAGTCCGCCTGTCAGTTTTACACTCCTGCAATGAGTATGGCAGAGAGGGCCGGAAAGAGGCGTTCTGCCTACCAGAGAATGCAGGCTACTTTCAGGGCTGCCAACACACTCTTTGTTCTGCCCTGGGTGACTGACATAAGCCACCGCCATGGCATTGTCCAACTGAATCCGCACCAGAAACCCCCAGTGGCGATCCCTCCAGTGATTCAGGCACAGCCTGATTGCCCGAAGTTCCAAGACATGCATCGATAGTCTGGATTTCTCCAGCATTCAACAAACCCAGGAGCGATCCCAGGACACCTACCCACCCAGACTGGAGTCTGTGGTGACCACTGTCCAATACAAGGGAAGAAAGGATTTGCCCTGCCAAAGAGCGAAGCCACCAGACGACCAGAGACCCCTGGTTTCCTGGCTAAGCCAGGTCTGATTGTCCAGAGACTTGACACTTGTTCCATTTTACCGGGATCTCCTTTTGAATGGACCTCATATGGAACTGTGGAAACGGGACCATCTCGAAGATAGATACCATCAGGCCTAGCACTGGCATGCAAGTCTGAAGGGAGGACCATCTGCTGAAGAACAGGAGATGAATCGCAGCATGCAATGCAACTTCTGAAGTTGGTCCAGAGGAAGATTCCAGAGTCAGACCCAAAATAATCCAATTTCCTGGATGGAATCAGAGCAGACTTCTGGTAATTTAGAAGCCAACCAAACTCCTTCAGGGTCTGTATAGTGATCTCCAGTCATTCATCAAGGCAGTAGAGGACTCCGCTTGCAAAAGGTCATCCAGATAGCCCAGTACCACAATCCCCCGCTGACGTGGCAACGCCAGAACCGCAGCCAACACTTTTGTTAAGTCCCGAGGAGCATAGGCGAGACCAAAGGGTAACACCACGAAATAAGGTTTGTCTCCTACAGCAAAATGGAGAAAGCTCTGGTGTTGTGCACAAATTGGAATCTGCAGGTAAGCATTCTTGATGTCGATAGAGGCAAGAAAACCCCCTGATGTAGAGATGGCACCAACATGCAAGTGGACTCCATTTTGAACTTCTATCCCCGCACAAAGTAGATCAGGGCCCTGAGGTCCAGAATTGGATGTACCTTGCCAACTTTGTTTGCAACCGTGAACAGGTTTGAGTACAAATAATCAAAAAGAAACCCACGCTAGGCATATACAATATATAGGGAAAAAATATGCAGTATAAATGATAAAACTCAGAAAAAAAAAAAAAATGTGTATATATATATATATATATATATATATATATATATATATATATATATATATATATATATATATATATATATATATATATATATATATATATATATATATATATATCTCCGCGCTTGCCCTTGCAAAAAATACAAATAGTCATATAATAAAGTGCTCTTGTGCAAAAATAGAATAAATTCATAACATCAATAAAATGCTAGAGGTCCAGCAGGTGCTGGAGGGGAGAGAGGAGATACCTTAGCTTTTATTCATGACGTCCTCAGACACTGCACTGCCATCTGCAAACAAAGTTAGTTTGCATCTCTCAGGTCGGGATAAGTCTGAGCGGTTGTTGAACAGGACTCTGCTATCAGAACATTCCACAGTGAACCTCCACTAAACAGAGGAATAGCATCTTCTCCAAGATATTTCATTACAAAAAAGGGTCAACTTGCAAATTGACTCTATAAACTACGAACAACTTTTCTTCAGAGCAAGAACAGCCCCAAAGATCCTTTGCAAGTCGGTGTACAGCAGTGGTATGGCGGTATCCAGCAGGTGTATTGGCGCTCATCTCACCAGTTATAAGCCTTACTGACCCCCAGGACTGAAATAGCTGAGGGTCAATTACTTCTGGTGAGTGGGGACAAAGGAGGGGAGTGAAGCACTCCGCACGGCATGATTCGTTTTGAAGCACTACAGCACTTTCATCTTTAGGCACTTCAGCACATTCTGTGGACATTTTGGAGCACTTTTAGCACTCAAAGCAGCAATTTATGAGATTTTTTGGAAACACCTTAGCACTTTATTGATGTTCTGAATTTATTATATTTTTTGCACAGGAGCACTTCATTGTATGACTGCTATTTGTATTTTTTGTAAGGGCAAGCGCTGTTATTACCATTTAGGTTTGAGTACAAACCCTGAAATTGTTCAGATCCTGGAACAATCACACCCTGAAGCAGCAGGTTTTGCACCACCCCGAAGAGTTTGCAATCGGTCCGGGGAGACGCACACTGATAGGAAGAATTCTTGCTGAGGGCAAGATCAAACCAACCTAACCAGACAGTATCACTTCGTGGACCCACTTGTCTTTTACCGAGGAGGCCTACAGGCCTGGAAAACCAGCAAAGATGTCCCCCACACCCCAGGCATGGGTGAGGGCACACCTTCATCCTGAATGAACCTTGTCCACAGGTCTAGAGAATCCCGCTCTCTGCTGGCCAGACCAGGGCCGCTTGGAATCTACTGAGGAGGACTTGAATGGTTTTGAGTGGACCCTGAGGGACGGAAAAAAAAAAAAACAAACACACACCTTTGCGAGCCAAGAAAGACGGGCCACGTCTGCGACGAGATTCTTTACTCTTCCCAGACTGTGGATGAAAGGTACTCTTTCCTCCCTGCAAGGTTCAATGTCATCATCCAGGGTAGCCTCAAACAGATGATCCCCTTGAAAAGGTAAATCAGTCAGTTTTTTTTTTTAGACGTCCGGGCCGCAGAAAAACACTAAGGCTCCTTTCACACTTGTGCGATTTTACCGTGATTTTGACTGGACTTGAAGTCTATGGACCTCAGAACACATCAAAGTCAGACCAAAGTAGTCCCTACACTACTTTTAAGTCGTGACTCAATGCAGATATAAATTATATCTATATACAATATAAACTGTTCTCATTAGAAATCATGAAGTACAATTTGTCATGCGACTTTGCAGTCCCAAGTCGCAGGACAAGTCGCACAAGTGTGAAAGGGGCCTTAAGCCATAAATACACACCTAAGCACCACTGCCAAAATGGATAGCTTAGAAATCAAGGGAGCCACATTCAAAGAGGCATCGCAGACAATCTGCAACCCCTGGACCAACTGGCCTGCCAACTAGGGATCGACCGATTATCGGCAATGCCGATATATCGCGGGACCGATATGCACTTTCCCCGATATATCTGAATCAGCACCTGAGGTTACCGCTATTGCCAATATTTCAGGAAAGTGCTGTACCAGAGTGATGCCTGCAGCTAGAGGCATCACCCCGGTACCCGCGTCCATAGCCGACGGTCGGCTGTCTTGTAATGACAAGCAATGCAGCTGAGAAGCCGCTCGGCTGTCATTACAAGGAGCAGGAGGGGACGTCTCCTCCCCTCTCACAGCTCGCCCGGGTCTCCTGTCCCACCGGGAGACCCGGGCATCCTACCTGCATGGCCGCCCGAGAGAAGGCCCGATCAAACCTGCATTCGGCTCTGATCCATGTAAAAAAAAACCCGGCGGTTATGTCATGACATCACTTCCGGGTACTCAGCAGCAAATTCAAAAAAATGTGAGCATTCAAAACAGCCACTTGGCGTTTTAAATGCTTTTAGGTGCAGAGGAGGGGTTTGGGGTCTTTTAGACCCCCAGATGCCTCCACCAGAGTACCTGTAAAAAAAAAAAAAAAAAAAAACTTTTAAAATGTCCAAAAAAATAAAAATCAGCTGATACCAATATCCGATGACCAAAATATCAGTATCCAGTTCAGAATCCAGCTGAACTCCCGCAGAGTTCCTATGGTGATCTCCAGGTTGTCCACCAGAGCCCAGTACCGCGATCCCCCGGTGGCCTAGCAAGGCTAGCACCGGGGCTTACGCTTTTGTGAGGACCCGAGGAACAGAGACAAGACCAAAGTAGTTGGAATGAGAAGGTAGGCATCCTTGATATCGATAAAGACAAGGAAATCCCCCTGACACAGGGATGCCAAAACTGTTCGAATGGACTTCATTCTCAACTTCTGCACCCGCACAAAGCAGTTTAGCGCCTTGAGGTCCAGAATTGGACGCACTTTGCCTTTCTTCCTGAGAACCGTGAACAGGTTTGAGTAAAAACCCTGAAAATGTTCAGAAGTCAGAACCAGGACAATCCCCCCTTGAAGGAACAGGTCTTGTACCGCCCCAAACCTTGCACTAAGGAAGTCCACTGATCCAGAAACCAGCAAAAGAGTGCAAAACATTGCTAAGGGACAATCCCCAATGCGCTGGCAGCACCACCTGGTCACCAGGCACAAAGCGATCCTCAGCAGAGAGGGAGAGGCCCCACCAGACTCCCCACCCGCAGAGAAAAGCCCCTGCAGCTACCAGGATAATCTGCACTACACTTGTGGCTATCAGAAGTAAAATGATCCAGGAGTCAGCACCAGGGGATGAGGAGGGCTCCCACAGGACTCCACCATCATGGCCGCGGCTATTTTCAATGGCAAACCACAGCAAAATGGCTGCCAGACTACAACAAAAAGGCAGCATCACAAGGCATACAGGGACCCAGGCGGGCACTGCTCCAGACAGAAGCACCCCTCCATTGAAATGGGGGGGCTGTTGGCCAGGAGGAACGCTGCGACTCGAACCGGGACCCTGTCATATGAAACCTCACGAGGCATCTAAATCGCAGGCCAGCCCCCGCCCAGTGGGGCAATGTCGCAGCCGACCTAGCGTGGAGCCAATGTCTGCGTGCTCCCACTTGACCTAGTTATCCAGCCATCGCCCAGTCCGGCAGTTTCCCCATCTAAAAAATTGCCAGGACCAAAGATCCCAGAAAGGCACAACATCCTTACTCCTAACTAGACTGAAAAAAAAAAAAAAAAAAAAAAAAAAAAAAACTGTGTGGCTATAGCAGAGAGGGAGTATAACCCCTGGGACCGCCCATGGGTGTAGCCAGAATTTTTTCTCTGCCTAGTGTCCTACTCGTGTAGGGGGCAGTATAACCCAATGGTTATAAATACCAGGAGCTGTGTCTGTCAATAAACGAAGGAGAAAAAATATAAGTTCCTTAACTACAAGCTTTATAAAGGTCTCAAGGATTCAATTAGGTTTGGTCATAACTTGTATAAAGGGCCAGTTCACATCACATGCAGACTAGTTTTTTCTGCATCAAAAACATGGAAAGTAGGTTGTATGGTTTCCAATGGCATAGTTCACACCAGTGTGGTCAGATCCAGAAAAAAAATAAAACAAAAGTAGAACATTGTGCATTTTTCCTGTACTTAAAAAAACGCAGTACAACATGTCAAAAATACACCAGACCCCCAGTACAGTTAGGGGGGGGGGGGGGGGGGGAAGTGCTTCTGGAAACACAAAAAAAATGCACTGGAACGCGTCAAAACCGTGCATGCAGAAATGCATCCGGTACAGATCTGGAGTGCGTTTTTGCGGTGTGAACCAGCCCTAAAAATGATACAAATATTCAAATAGTTAAGATTTTCATACAATGTTAAACATACAAACCTGAGCGGCCTGTTTTTTCCAAATATTTTTTCATGCGATGGTTATAAGGGAACACTGATGTTGTGGCTCCAATCTCAGCTCCCATATTACAGATGGTGGCCATACCAGTACAGGAGATGGAGTCCACACCTGGACCATGGTACTCTACAATTGCTCCTGTGCCACCTTTCACTGTGAGAATGCCTGCTACTTTTAGAATGACATCTTTTGGTGAAGACCAGCCAGACAGCTTTCCAGTTAGTTTAACACCAATGACCTAGAGAGGGCAAAAAAAAAAAAAAGATTTTAAAGAAATTTGAATGTGTATAGTAGAAGATTTAAATTATACATTCATACATAACATTCTGGAAGTTGCATCCAAAGAGCATATTGACTTTGTTATGAATTTAGGATGAACATGAATTTCCACAAATATAGTGGCTTCATCTTTGGACATTATGATGCACTTTAAATATTTTAGAATGTTTTGCACTTTTACATGACAGCCCAACAGAGACTGCTCTACCCGATTAGGAGCTGAAACCAACATTTAAAGCCCCGCCCCACCCCACCCTCACCTCTGTTTCCCCGTCAGGCTAGGATGTGTCAATTCTTGTCAGCACATTCTTTTTTTTTTTTTTTTACCTAGCATGCTCTTAGGCAGAGATCCTGGTTTTAAAAGGTGGCCTTACAGTATTTATTCAGGATGATTCCCGAGCATAGGTCTGCAAGGTCCCCCTGAAGTGCCACTCCTGTGAACAGGTCCTGTGGCTTGTTGCACCCACTCATTTTGGAGGGAGGCCATGCCTCCATCTTAATCGAGTGAGAACCCCTGCGCTATCACAACAGAGATGAGACGACAATACAAAGATAGCAGACAGCAAAGAAAAGCTGCAGCTCCTAGTTCAACTTCGCCAAAAACACTGAATAGCTCTAGAAACAAAACAATAGTGAAGCTGTGCTCATCCAATACATATAACAGTGGATCAATAAATGGCATATACAATACACAGGTATAGATACTGGTTGGAACGATTTAATTGGACCTGCATTTATAAATGTTTGATACATGGAGTGGTGTTTATGGAGAATTTGATTGTTGTAATACATCAGAATTTAGTTCCCATCCGTTCATACCAGTGCGACTTGTCATGCGATTTGACAGGTCCAAATTGCATGACAAGTTGCACCCTATTGTCAGCAATGGAACTGCTCAGATCAGAGCGGTGCTGCAAATTTAAAAAAAAAAAAAGTTCCTGCACTATTTTGGTGATTTCAAGTGTGACTTGCATAGATATCTATACATGTAGTCGCACGGATTATAAGGAGTTTTGATTATACTCTGTTTCTTTCACTTTAGGTTTGTAAATACCGTATCTATGGTATATGCATTTATATTTTGACATTTTTACAGTGTCTTAGGTAGCGCTGCACTGTTTATTATTTTTTATGTTGATACAATCCATGTCAGTTGTAATGCCAGCTGCTTAATCACCCTTATATCATTCGTTAGCGCAGTTTGACACCTTTCAAAACACATTGTATTGCTAGCTGTGATTGGTCAGTGATCACATGGTACAGACAGGGCCAATCACAGCCCATCTGTACCATGTGGTTAGCCAGAGTTAAACTTAACAAATCCGTTTCATTCAGTAAAATACTTTAATAAAATATATATGAGAACGCTGTACTGCACTGGTGACCGCATGTTAAAAAATAAATAAAAAATTGCAGTCACATGATCCCACTTCCCTGCTGGCTGACACAGGGGAGATCATATGACCAGAGCAGCCTGAAAGTATACAGATTTCTAGAATAGGTGTTTGGAGGGGGAGGGGGGGGGGGGGGGGGGGGGGGAGTATTTTTATGATTAGCCAAGTTTATCCTGGAATTCTACTTTAAATCTTTGACTCGATCAGATGGGAGAGCAGTCCTTCGATCAGATAGAGCAGTTGGCTGTCGTGTTGAAGCGGTGGAAACAAGATTTAGAAGTATAGTATAGAAGTAACCCTGGATTTTTGTATAGCTGTGCAATACAAAAGCATTTGATGATTATTGGAACAATAAAATGATTACTACAAAACAGTTGGGAATATGAAAAAGACAATTCCAGATACATACACTAAAAATTTTAGTCAGGATGAAAAAATAAAAGCTACCAAGTGTAAACTCACATTCGGACATTTGAGTTCCCAGGGAATTCCAGCCATGACATCCACAGCATCAGCACCTCCAACACCAATGCAGATGCCCCCTAGGCCTCCTCCATTTGGAGTATGAGAGTCTGTACCAATCAGAAGCACTCCAGGGTAGGCATAATTTTCCAAGATAATCTAAAAATAAAAAACACATAGCTAATCTTAACCAAAAACTGTTCAGAAGAAAAAAAAAATAAATAAGTGGTTGTTGACCCAATCAGATCTTGAATAGTATCATCTTTAAGATCCTTATAAAGTGGAATTCCAGTCAAATTCTATCCAAGCCTAAATCTACTCCCACCCACTTTCTCAGACTATTCTATCTACCCTGTAAAAGAAAAGAGGTCTACTCTTATCTATTCTGAAGCTGATTAGGTCACATGATCGGGTTCCAGTACCAGCTTCAGTGTAGAGAGGCAGCGACAATAACTGCAGAGCCTGGAACATGAAGTCACTCATAGGCTTACTAAGGGGCAGCCCTGGTTGGCTTTGCCTGCCTCTACACTGAAGTCAATCGCTGCCTCATAGTAAGCCCTTTGGGTGCCGTCATTACCTAGGCTCTGCAGCCTTTGTTGCTGCCTCTCAACCCTGAAGCTGGACCCCGATCATGTGACTGGACCTGAGTGGATTCATAATGGGAAAGTATAGACATCTTTTACAGGGTAGAGAGAATAGTCTTAGAAAAGGGGGGGGGGGGGGGTAGATTTATGCTTAGTTGGAATTTGACTTGAATTCCACTAAGAGCTTAAGAACACATAAGGGAGCCATTTTGAAGTACTCTACTGCTCCTTAAAACAGTGTCCAAGTTTTAACTAATGATTTCCAGTTGGCAGAACAAGTATCTAGCAAAATATGAACAAACTTACAAATAAAAAAACACTTCAGGGCATACCCAGCCCAAAAGATTATTACTGTTCCTGCAAGCGTTCCCAAATTATTCTCTAAAGCAACAATATGAAACTAAGCCAGGTTTCATTGTTAGACATTCCTTTTGCAGCTGTAGCAAAAAATGACTTGGTAAATATTGAATGGGATAGAAACATGCACAGATCATAGCGAACAGAAATCATTTACCAATTCTTACATGTGCTACGCTTTGTCACTAATATGGAGCAAGGTTACACTACTTGCAGTGCCAGATATTCGGTCAGCTGCCAATATGTAAAAAGTAAACATTACTGTCCTGGGACAGTCTTTATAGAACATAGTTATGCCAGAAATAGGCATTTAGCACTTCAAAACTATTTTAACTAGAATATTTTTTTTAAACTGTCTCAAAGGCATGCACAACATAAATTGCACCATATATTAGATCTGACCATGAATTTTAGGGTGAGACTGATAAACTAGGGCCATAATGTTGGTCGCTATGCTCCCCCCCTCCCCCTTTTTCCCCTGCAGCATTGCCGGGGGGGGGGGGGAATCGTGTGATGTCACCTCACCTTTTCCCAGGTCTTCCCCTCAAACCATGCAGAGTGGATTAGAACTGATCTGCCCAAAGGTGTTGGTGGGTGGATCAGATCCTTGACAGCGCCACTCAGCTTTACACAATCCTTCATTGGCTGTCATTGTAGTCAGCATAAGGGCGAATACAGGCTTGTACAGTGCACCACCTGTAACTCCTGTGTTCCGGTCTGTGATCATTAGGCTACAGCTCAACTAAGAATATTCTTTAATGTGAGCTGGATGTTCAAATGCAACACTGGCTCACAGGCCGCTGTATAACAAAGTGGTTGTAAACCTCAGACCTAAAATATGAACAAAGACTATCCCCTCTTATAGTGTGTACTTGTGTAAATTAGGAGCACTAAACCTCATTTATATCTGCGGCTTCATTTCTCTGCTATCAGCATGAATCACCTCTGACAAATGTTCCTATAATCAAGAGGGGGAGAAAAAAAAAAAAAAAGTGACGGGAGGGAGCTCCAGCAGATTGACAGCCTAAGTGCTGTTCCCTTTAATTAGCTCTCAGAGTGCTCCTTACTGAGCTCTGTAGAGTATTTTCAGCTTTCCACATTTTTTTCTGAGCCCTTACAACCTGTATAAATTCTAAACTTTGAAAGGATGTAGAGGAGACTACAGTCTCTAGGGATGCACCGAAATTTCAGCCACCGAAATTATCGGCCGAAAATGAGCCTATCTCATTTCGGCCGATAATGGGTCAACAGTGCCGAAATTAATATGGCCGCCGTGAGGAAGGAGGAGGGCGCGGCACAGGTTTTAAAAGTCCCGCCTCTGGCCGGCCGCCCGCCTCTCAATGATGTCCCTACTACTATGATCTCTGCATTAATGAAGGGACATACCAGGCGGGAGGGCGGGGCGAGCGGCCGCTAATAGATAGAACTATGTGATCCTTCCTGTCAGCTCAGCGGGACTGTGACACTGTGTGAATGAGATCTGATCTGACCCGACACCGGGCGGGGGGGGCAGGGGGCAAAAAATATAAACTAATATAATAACTATAACTATGTGAGAGCTTCACTTCCCTGTCAGCGGAGATACATGGCTGACAAGGAAGTGAAGCTCTCCCATAGTTCTAGTCATTAGCGGCCGCTCCCCCCGCCCGGTGTCAGGTCAGATCTCATTCACACACAGTCACAGTCCCGCTGAGCTGATAGGAAGGATCACATCGTTCTATTAGCGGCCGCTCGCCCCGCCCTCCCGCCCGGACTGTCAGGGAAGAGAAGCTCACATAGTGACAGATATTAGCGGCCGCTCGCCCGCCCGGTGTGTCAGTTCATTCATGGACAGATCGTAGTAGTGACATCACCGGGAGGCGGGCGGCCGGCCAGAGGCGGGACTTTTGAATAATGGACACTGTAACCGGAGGAGCTGAGTGAGTAGGAGAGGGACGCTGAGGCTGATGCGGGGGGGGAGGGGGGAGGAGGGGTGATAGCTGAGGCAGCTTACAATTGGTATTTGTATTATGCAGCATGAGGGGGTTAATGTATTGTCACTGCTGCATTAGTGACCGACCAGTGGCAGTTAATTAACCCCTTTGTGCTGCATTAGTGCAACCAGTGTTAATTAACACTGATACTGGTTGCACTAATGCAGCACAAAGGGGTTAATTAACTGCCACTGGTCGGTCACTAATGCAGCAGTAACAAAACATTAACCCCCTCATGCTGCATAATACAAATACCATTGGTAATTAAATTAACCTATTGCCAACCCGTCACAGTACATATACTGTGACAGGGTGGCAGCGACAGGTGTACGTCGCTGCCTGTTTTTTGGCGTATGCCCCTGTTCCATCTATTTTAAAATTATTTGGGGGAAAAAGTCATTTTCGGTTTCGGCCCAAAATTTTCATTTCGGTGCATGCCTAGTCTCTGGGGCTGAGGAGACATCCAAGGACATGTGACCAGCTCCAGCTTAGCCAAACTCCAAACCCAGGCCGTCGTAACCAGAAGATTTCCTTCACAGTAAGGTGTGTGTATAGATATTGCTTACTACACCGATGGGGAGGAACGTGTGAAGTGTGGTGGCAACAGTGCACAGGCTGAGCCTTTAGATCGTTGCCACCACACTACTGGTGACTGGTGTGAGGTGCACCAATAACTTCATTATAAAGATTTATTTTTGTTCTAAATAAAAGGGCATAGACAATATAGTAAATAGCAAAGATTTTATTTGAGTTTAGTGACACCAAGACCATAATCAGATAAACTTTTCAGGCCGCTCACATACAAAAATATGTTTAAAATTTACCATTTCCTGATGCGGACTTGCTAGATCGATTGATTATGCCTTGTTAGCAATAGCACTGTAGTTCTTGACGTGCCAACACTAATTTTAGGAGTGTCAGAGGCTTTCTGTAGAAGTCCCTGAAGTCACACCAAGGTCATTGATAATGTGCAGTCTCTTTCCCACACAGCTTCAGGTGTTGGAAACTTCACAGGCAATTACAGCACTATGCTCAGAAGACAGACACAGGCAGAGAAAACTCAGCCTGTTCATTGCGGTCTCAGAGTACTGGAGGCTTCACAGGAAGCAGCTTGAAAAGCCAGGTCTCAGCCAACCAGTACAAGCTCCCCACAAGGAGTTTAAGTGCGTTAGCATTTTCATTAAAATGTGTTCATGGAGCAGCTCACCACTGCATACAGACCTGACAAGAGCTCCCATGTGTGAAGCGCCATCAGTCCCAACCTGGAATGAAGCTTCAAACTGAAAAATCACAAAGATGGCGAGTCTTGTTGCCATTTACTGACCTTCCTAGTTGGTGTGTATTTTGTAGAGACCAGTTGTCTTGAAGACCTTTGTGGTTCCCCTAATGTTTACTTCTAAATAAACGCACACATCCATGGTGCTCGTATTGGTGGGTCTAGACTAGTACTTCCGCCAAAACACCCTGCTTTCCCACATTTAACCACTCTACAACCGCTCACAGTAATACTACTGCGGCAGAGTGGTTCGTTATCGTCCAGCGACGTAGTATTAACGTCGTTGGACTCCTCCCCTTCTGGCTCGCTCCCGCTGTTTTCATTCACAGCGGGAGTCGGGCCAGGGGAGGAGCAGCGGCGATCGCCGCTGCTCTTACCCGATCGTCGGGGATCGAGTCTGGAGATCCGCCCGCTGTGTGTAAACACAGCGGGCGGATCTCCATAGTGACAGGGAGTGACAGATCGGACTGTTCAGCATAGCTGGACATCCGATCTGTCCATGACTCACACAGTCACCTCCCCCCCTACACGTCAGTAAGCACCAGGCATACATTAACCCCTCCCTCTCCAATAAAATTAACCCCTTCCCTGCCAGTGTCATTTTTACAGTAACAGTGCATATTTATAGCACTGATTACTGCAGTAATGTCACTGGTACCCCCAAAAGTGTCAAAAATGTCAGTCAAGGGTCCGATCTGTCTGCCGCAATGTCGCAGTCCCGCAAAAAAAAAAAAATCGCAGATCGCCGCCATTACGCGTTAAAAAAAAAACACCAAAAATGACAGAAATCTTTCCCTTTGTTAGTAAACGCAATAACTTTTGCGCAAACCAATCAAAATACGCTTATTGCGATTTTTTTTACCAAACATATGTAGCATAAAACAAATTGGCCAAAAATTTTTAAAAATTGGTTTTTACATCTTTTTTGGGGGGAATTTCATATAAAAAAATGTTAAAAATATTGTTATTTTTTCAAAATAAACGCTCTTTTTTTGTTTATAGCGCAAAAAGTAAAAATCGCACAGGTGATCAAATACCACCAAAAGAAAGCTCCGTTTGTGGGAAAAAAAGGACGTAAATTTTGTTTGGGTACGGCGTCGCACGACCGTGCAATTGTCAGTTGAAGTCGCACAGCGCCGAATCGCAAAAAGTGGCCTGGACGGAAGACAGCAAAATCCTCCGGTGGTAAAGTGGTTAAAAAAACAGCCCACAAACCAACCTTAGCCCTTTAAGTTTACACTGAATTAAGACCCAAGTCATTGGGAGGTTGTAAACCTTAGAAATTTTTTTTTTTTTTTTTAAACAAACACCTGAAAGACAAAACACATAATGAGCTAATATACATCGCATACTAGCTCATTATGAAATACTTACCTTCCAACGAAGCCTCGCAGTGCCGCCCGCTCACCTGTCTCATGGGTGACATGTTCGGTCTCCCTTCTTCCGGGTTTGCGGCATCCGGCCATCTGATTGACTGGAGCTGCGATGAAGTCACTCACGCGCGGGAGCCAACGGTCACGGCATGGGGCTCTGAAGGAATGGCACAAGCCGCCGTTCCTTCAGAACGCATGCAAAGTAAATGTCTCCTAAACGGTACATGTTTTAGGAGATATTTACAGTACCTATATGTAAGCCTTATCATAGGCTTACCTATAGGTACAAGTTGCAGAGGAAGGTTTACTTCCTCTAAGTTCTTACTCAATAGCTTACAATTTCAGAAACCTAAACAATGTTTGAGGAGTACAAACTAAGTTCTCCAACAAATCTAGTAAAACTTAGAAAGTTCTAAAAAGGCCCCCAAATCCAGGTCTTTCATACACCATTTACATCTCCAAAATGGGGAGACAATCTCTACATTTGAGACGGCAAATTCAGCAGTTTTACCATTTACATTCCACTCAAAGCTCTCCTTAGCTTCCAAATTGTGTGTAGCCTCAGGGTGCAGTACTTGCTGTACACAATGCACTTATACAATCTGAAGCCAATAAAAGTGAAAAGAACACCTCTCATAACAAATTAAGGTTTTTACAAAAGGCCTGCAAAACAGCCTACATCTAGACTATGTAGGGTGACAGCATCCAAGGTACAGATACAGTAACAGTAATCTCTCTTTGCCATAATGGACCACAGAAACAGTCTGATCTCACCTGATGGATGATGCCTGATCCTGGCTTCCAAAAACCGACACCATACTTCCCTGCAGCAGTTGCCAAGAAGTTATAGACCTCATGGTTTATATCCTAAAGAATGCCAAAAGACAGTCAATTTTTGATAGAGTTAGGAAAGCTTGGAGCCACCGTCATGTTTTAATGGACATGATGTCTTAATTAAAATGGCTAAATGGCAAACTAGTATTTCGTAACCCCAACTGTAGTATTGGGTCTGTATGAGGTAAAGGCATCATTACACCCCTTCACCATTTTAACTTGTGGGAGCTTTTAAGACTACCCACCTGTAGCCATTTTGAAGCAAAAATATGAAAATAGTAGTCCCATTTGTAAGTTAAAGGCTGGGTAGGTTTAACTAGTTTTATAACCGAGCAAGTCTCAGTGCAACCTTTTAATCATGAACAAATCAAACATGGCCATGAGTTACATGAGTATTAAACATCCTTTATGGAGAAATTAAAAAAAAATGTAAAGAAAACTAATCTTGGCCAGAGAAAGAACACAAAGGACTATGTTGGAAGGATGCATCGGGTTACCATACTACAAAAGTATGAGATACTGCTCTACAGTATCGCTGAGCTGGAAAAAACACTTAGTTCTGTATAAGACTATATAAAAACATATATACACACCCCTTCACATAACCACCTCATTATAAACACTGAAGTAAACATAAAATCTCAAGATAGTTTAGGGGTTTGCACAACATGTACCTTTGCTCTTTTAAGGTCCTTCTCGCCACCAAGCTGGGCCTCAATCAAATGGTCACAATGGATAGTTGAAGGTACTGCCACTCTGGGCAATCCACTGCTAATGAACTGCATCATCGCCATCTGGGCTGTGGCATCCTGCATAGCAACTCTATCAGGGCGTAGACGAAGGTAAGTCTTGCCTCGCACAATGTCTTGCTTTACCGGATCATCAAGATGACCATATACAATCTTCTCCGACAACGTGAGGGGCCGGTCCAGACTTCAAAAGAATGAGTGAATTTAGCTAAAACATCAGTATTAAAGTAGGATCTTACTTGATATTAAAAAAGAAAACCTAAGGAGTAGTTTAGGGATGTAAAGTTTTCACCTCTTCAGATGCCTGCGCACATTTTTACCTACTTTTCTAAGCTACGCATCCTGGAGTTAGGGAAAATGCAAGCATAGCTTTTATAGTAGATATACACTGACCCCTTTGCACAACCTGTGCCTTCTATTGCCAAATACTAGGCAGACCCATTGACCAAACAGGTGCAATCATTGACAAGCAGCATACATTTCCTTTACAGAACATCCCATGAATTTCAGCTAGTGGGGCACTATGCACACGTTCACTTTGAGATGCCTGAAACTCAGAAGAAGCTTACCGGTTCTAAAAGCAACACACAGATGCACCAAGGCCTCAATTATACTTGCCTGAGTAGCCTATATTCAATTATATGGCTAGGACTATGCTAATAAAGGGCTGGAAGTCTACTGGTCTTTACAATGTAATAGCATGTGAATTGCCAGTTGGTGTGGTTAACAGTTATTCTCTTGTGATGTTTTTTTTTTATTTTTTGGTTTTGTTTGGTTGTATGCAACAGAAAAAATTTCAATAAAAACTATGGTTTAAAAAAAAAAAAAAAATAAAATTGTAGTTCATGTGCGTGTTAAGACGTGTCCCAATACTTCTGACAATATAGTGTCTAACCTTCTGCTTGCACCAACCCCCCTCCCCCCTTTCCTACTCCATTAAAAGTCAATGAATTAGTATGACTTTCAAGCAACTAGCATAGCCATAAAAAAAAAAAAAAAAGGTCACCAGTAGCCTAATAATAATTTCAGCACAATGACCAGATATACAGTGACTGTCCTAAAAGGATATGGTCTACTCCCCCCCCCCCCCTTCAAGACCATAATACTTACCGTTTACGAACAATGTCAATATTTTTTTCAATTTTCTCATAGCTTATATATTCATTGGGTTCAAAATGGCTCATTGCAACTTTGGCTCTCTGGCAAAGGACGGCTGAAATATGGTACCTCCGGGCTCCATGGCCTAATGCTTGCTAAAACATTTTAAAACAAAGGATGAAAATTAGATATTACATCTGAATTGTAAAACAAGGAATCAAAAGCTTAAATCTCATCAGCTGTGTCAAACCTACCGTAAACAATCTGGTTCCCTAAAATTAAAGTCTTTTGATGACTCATGGTGCGTGTGGTAAGGGGGGGGGGGGGGGTCATTGTTCAGCTCTGGTGGGTTTTATGGAGAATATAAATGTTATTCTTGTAATTTCACACTTTTTATCCCCCACTATCACAAGGCACCTTATGTGATAGTAAATTCACTCTAAAGAGGTTGTAAACCGAGAAAAAAAAAAAATGTTTTTTCTTTACATCCTGAAAGAGAAAGACATAATGAGCTAGTATGCATCGCATACTAGCTCATTATCAAATACTTACCTTAGAACGAGCCCCCGCCGTGCCGCTCGCTTACCTGTATGACGGGCGACATGTCAAGTCGCCCGTCTTCCGGGATCGCGGCATCCGGCCATCTGATTGGCCGGAGCCGCGGCGACGTCACTCCAGCGTACGCGCGCAGGAGCAGACGGTCAGGGCACGGGGCTCTGAAGGAACGGCACGATCGGCCGTTCCTTCAGAGCGCATGCGCCAGTGACGTCACTGGCTGCATGAAAGGTAAATATCTCCTAAACGGTACATGTTTAGGAGATATTTACAGTACCTATAGGTAAGCCTGATCATAGGCTTACTTATAGGTGGAAGTGTCAGAGGAGGGTTTACTTCCTCTTTAATGGAGACATCAGGGGTCTATCACACACAGATGTGTTCTCTACCATTAGAATAAGCAGATCTGGGACACCAGGCTGCTGTGCTGGGATTTGGGCAACTTAGAGCTGAGCAATTCTGTGCAGGAGATCAGAAAATGTCTGCTCTCTAATCTCCACCACCAGCTTGACATCTTAAAGCGGTTGTAAACCCTTTGAAAAAAAAAATAAAAAAAAAAAACCTGCAAGACAAAGGCATAATGAGCTAGTATGCATCGCATGCGCGCGGGAGTGATTTTTCCAGCAAGCTCCCGGCAAGTTAATTGAAGGTCCCCCCGGACCTTCAGAGCGCATGCGCCGCTCGCGCGAGCGGCTGCATGCACTGTAAATATCTCCTAAACCGTGCCGGTTTAGGAGATATTATTTGTACCTACAGGTAAGCCTTATTATAGGCTTACCTGTAGGTAAAAGTGAAAAAAAGCGGGATACAACCGCTTTAATAAATAGTGTATCCTATTCCAAAGGTCCCAGGCTAATAGACGAGCCCAGAGCAAAGAAAAGCACTGCCACCAGTACTATGCAACCTCAAAGCCTGCATGGATTAAAGGGAGAGTCTCAGTTTTTCACCTTAATGCAGTCTATGAATTAAGGTGAAAAACACTTTTCTGCAGCATCATTTCATAAGTCCAACCCCCATACAGTTAGAAACACGCCCCTAGGTACACATTTAACCCCTTGAACACCCACAGTGTTAACCCCTTCCCTGCCAGTGTAAAAAAAAAAAAATCGCAGTTGATCAAATACCACCAAAAAAAAGCTCCATTTGTGGGAAAAAGGGAAATCTATTTTATTTGGGTACAGCGTTGTGCATGACCGCGCAATTGTATGTTAAAGTAACGCAATGCCAAATCGCAAAATGGGGCCTCGTCAGGAAGGGGACAAAGCCTTCTGGTCTTAAAGTGGTTAAAAGTCAGCAGCTACAAAAAGTGTAGCTGCTGACTTTAACACACACACTTAACCTGTCCCATGATCGAGCAATGCGGCCAGTGGGAGCCTTGGTTCTCTCCTCCTTCCCATGGCACCGGCATCTCTAGTGTGGGCAGCCAGCTGTGACAGCTTACGGCTTCACAGCCGGGTGTATCCTTAGTGGACGGGCAATCTTCTGGGACCTCTGACATGTCTCAGAAGAATGCAGGGAGGGGGGGGGGGTGGGAAGAGGAGAAGTTCTGCTCTAGCCCCCTAAGTGTCATGAGAGAAAGAGGGAGCGGGTACATGTCAACTGTCAAATCTAGGTACCTGCTATCTCCCCCCCCCCCCAAAACAAAAAAAATGACATGCCAAATGTGGCATGTCAGGAGGCCTTAAAGTGGAAGTTCCATTTTTGGGTGGAACTCTGCTTTAACTCCAATGATAACCTTTGCAGCACATAATGAGACCGTTTACACCAATGCAGCACTTTCATGTGCTTGAGGCTCCTTTCACACAGGAATGGACAGCTGCAAGAGTGCATTATCTGTTCGACGCCGGTCTATTCCTGGCTACTTTAGGGGCAGTGTAGTGTGCGATTTAGCGCATCACATCGCTCTTCTCCCCCTTTTATTTTCAGCAAACGGTTTGAAAATGTACAAAAACTACACTGTGATCATGACAGGCGGCACAGTGGGTGTAGTGGTTAACACTTTCACCTAGCAGCAAGAGGGTCGCTGGTTTGAATCCCAACCATGACACTACCTGCCTTGAGTTTGCATGTTCTCCCTGTGTTTCCTCCGGGCACTCCGGTTTCCTCCCACACTCCAAAGACATGCTGGTAGTTTAATTGGATCCTGTATAAAAAAATTGGCCCTACTGTGTATGTATGTGAGCTAGGGACCTTAGATTGTAAGCTCCTTGAGGGCAGGGACCGATGTGAATGTGCAATGTATATGTAAAGCGCTGCGTAAATTGACAGCGCTATACAAGTACCTGAAATAAATAAGATAAATGACAATGTACAGCATGGTGATGTGGAGCTGTACAGTGCTATGCAATTCTGTACAGTGTGCCGAGATACCATGCAGCATATATTTTATTGCAGTGTGAATGGGACACACAGGAAAGAATGGGGTTTTCGGTCCTTGGGGTGTCAGAAATGATACAATGAAGGAAAGCTCTAACGAGCAGGGCCATCCGATTCCTACTGTATTAAAGTGTATTGGATTTGTACTGTCTACCCTCAAGTTGTAAAGCGCTGCATAAACTGTTGGCGCTATATAAATCCTAAATAATAATAACATTATAATACCATTAATATATATATTTATTTATTATTATTGTTGTTACTACAATATCGGTCAGCGCACAATGTGTGAATTAGCAAAGAAAAAAAGTAGGAGCATGCTTGAGGTTTGCACACCAGAACACAAATAACTTAGCAAATAAATTGAAATAAAAAGAAAGAAATCAAAGAACAGACTGCAAGTGCATGTAAACACATTGAAAAGCACACAGCAAGCAGAGTTTGTGGTGTGAGCCCTAGGAATACAGAGAGTATGTAATAAGACATAATATAACTTAGAGACTTGCTGCAGAAACATGATTTAACTTCAGATTGTCATTTTGAATAGGTGGCTCACTAGTATAGAGGATGTTTTACGACAGCCGTAAGTGAAGGTGACACCACGGCGCCTCCCAGGATAAGTACCGCCCACTTGGCAGAGCGGAGCCGTATCCCCGACAGTAGCACGGCGGTCACCTTGGTGTCACCTTGAACAGCACAGCTCATGGGGAGGAAACCGACTAAAACCGCAATACCACAGCCTGTCATTTCAATAAACTTCTAGGAATCAATGCCATATGTCTGTTACCATGGTAACAGCCGGGTCACCTACATGCAAAGAACACCTAGAGCCCGTGCTAAAGAAATGCACATAGAAAGCCCACAAATCACGGCCTAAACCGCGCACTTTACGACCACCATTCCCAGTTAAACCCAACAAGCCCCCCTGGTAATACGCTACACATCACATCACTTACCTGAAGTCGGCCAGCTAGAAGACAGTAGGACGCCATTTTGCTCACTGACAAAGATGGGGCCACGTGGGGTTTGACGTCACCACATTATTCTTATAGAATGTGTTGTGGGCGTGGCTCCTACGAACATAGGGGTGTGGAAGAGAAGGTCCTAGAAGTGAAGTATACGCTGGTGCTGGGAATATGTCTCCATAAAACATCCTAAAAAATACTATAGACCTTTCACTAGGAGTCAAAGAAATATGTTTTAAAATAACGTGTGAAAATGTTGGTGTATTTAAACACATCCCCAATAGCTGTACATGTTGCACCATGTATCTGCTAGGACTGGCTGAGTGATTGGAGCAAATGAAGGTGACCACTTGTGCCCTTTAACCACATTGTTCCTCATATAGCGGAATCTCACTGTCATGTGTTCTGTTACTTAGTGCACTATGTAAGTGGATGGGAAAAAATAAAATGATTTATTTTCCATGGGATTTGTGGCAAAATATTAACATTGTTAATACACAGCACTTTCATACTTAAAGCGGAGTTCCACCCGAAATTTATACTTACCTCCATCTTCTCGCTCCCGGTCACCTGAAAAACAAATGGATAATCGCAATTTTTTTTTTTTTTTCACTTACCTTTTAGAGAAAATATACTCACCTTACTTCCTTCTTCCTCCCCTCGGCGGCCACGGCGATTCGTCACTTCCTGGCTTTTGCAATGATTCCTGGGAGCTGAACGTCATCGCTCCCAGGAATCATTGCGCCTGCACCGGCCCCGACGTCAGTTCCGGGGCGCGCGCGTCATTCCCTTCTAAACAGCTTCTGGGCATGCCCAGAAGCTGTGGAGGGATGACGCGCGCGACCCGGAAGTGACGTCGGGGCCGCTGCAGTGCATCGTGGGACCGAAGAAGGAGGAAGAGGACCGAAGAGGACGCGGAAGAGGATCGCGCTGGCTTCAAGCTGCCCACACCCGAGATGGCAGCGCTGGAGAAGACAATTTCAAGGTAAGTTTTTCTCCTGAAAGGTAAGTGCAACCCGGGACAGATCAGAGGCTAGCCATTGTGGAATGTGCTAGCCCTGACTGTCCCGGGGGTATTTTTATAAAAAAATGTATAACTAGGGTGGAACTCCGCTTTAATAACTGTCCTGTTTTTGCTGGGACTGTCCCAGAAAATAGGAGCCTGTCCCAGGTAATTTACATTGTCCCTTGCACTTTATGTATAATTACATATTACATTTTTTGTATGCTCCCACCTGAGCACATTTCACACTTTACAATTGCATAGAATTGTGATGAGAATTTTAAACCTTAGGCAGAAGTAGTGCAGCTGAATGGGAGAATTTTTCAAACTCTGCTACTTTGGCCTTAAATTTGAAATTCCCTTTTCAATTTCCTGTATTTCTCTCTATATTGAGTAGACCCTGTAATCTGATGATAAGTAGGCGGAGATTAGTTATGTGGAGTGGGCGGGGCTTCAGGGAAGTGGGTGTGGTAAGAAATTAATAGCTATGCTGCCAGAGATGTATAGTAACTAAGTAGTACTTAAGTACCAAAAGGCAGTATCTACTTTCCTAGAGTAGAATTATTTTCTCCTACTTCCACTTTTACTTCACTACATTTTTTCGATGATTTTAATACTTCTACTCCGATATTTTTTTTCTTGTGCTGCATCGTTACTCGTTACAATTATAAAAATTACCACTGCCAGTAAGTAGATGGCAGGTTTCATGAAGTTCAAAAAAATGTGTATAATGTCATGTGTAAATCAGCGCATACGAAAATAAATGCTACTGTATGTATAAATAAAATGGTCTACATATCTGCTGTTAAGGGGAAAGCGAACCTCCCCCAACCAAGGAGAGTCACAAGCATACATAGACCTTTTTTTCTGGTAAGAGGCTGATTTCGCTTTTTTCACTGGAAGTTGAGAGCACAGGTTTTGCAGTTTTGTTTCACTGGAAGAGTCTATTTGGATATTTTTTTGCACTTACCTTCATCCGCCGGGTAAGGGGGAAATCCACAAGGTGGTGGGAGTCTGCACCTATTATTTGGAATAGCACCTGTTTGATTCCTGCACCTTTGAAAATATATTCATCTTGTTTTGTCACATATATATGGTATTATGGCATTATATATATGGACTTTTTATTGACTTTGATTTCATACACTCTTCCTTTATTTCATTATTGGAATATATTGTTGTATATCACATTGGTTTATATATGATTTTGGGCACCAATAAGCTGTGGAGAAAAAAAAAACATGCAGGTAAGAGAAGGAGGGATGCTTTAAAGGGGAAATGGAGGGACATACTTTATCTGTTTTTGTTTACAAAAAGTTACAGCCAAAGGAATTGTGATTGTCCTTTAGGTTAATCATTTGAAATAATAAAAAATAATATGATGTTCAGACTTTTGACTTCTTTCTTTAATAACTACATAACACAGTACTTGTACTTTTACTTTCAGTACTTGAGTAGCAATTTTTTTTTAAAAAACTACTGGTACTTTTACTTTCAGTACTTGAGTAGCAACATTTTTAAAAAAACTACTTGCAATACTTAGTACAAAAAATGTTGAATACTTTAGTACTTCTACTCAAGTCACTTTTTGATAGAGAACTTCCACTTCTACTCAAGTCACTTTTTGATTGAGCACTTGTACTTTTACTCAAGTATGGGTTTCGAGTATTTTATACAAGTGTGTATGCTGCAAAGTGTCCCTGGAATTTTTTTTCAAATGTTGGCAACTATGCGCTTTACATGGTACATTGTTACCACACGTTGTGGTGAGCAATTATTCACGCACTATAGCATGGTGTGTAGGGGTACCATTAAAAATTAGCGTGGAATTATCATGAATCCCCTGCTGATTGGAGTGTGTGTATACAGTATAATATTTAACCACTTGCCGACCGCCATCAGTACATATACTGCGGCAGGTCGACTCTGTCCCGCAAAACAACGTAACTGTATGTCGCTTCGCAGGACTGCGAGTGGGGGCGGGCACGTGCGCACCCATTTGCAGCAATGGGAAACTAATCTGCGGGTCTTGCACCCGCAATCTCTCCCCATGGAGACAGGACAGTAGTCTGCTGTTGTAAACAAGGCAGACCGGTGTTCTGTCAGCAATAAACACAGCCCCCACTCTAGCCGAAAAACCTGCTATTCCAAGAATATTTGCCAATTTGAAAGTTTTTTTCCCATGCAGAAAATGCCGTGTATGTAATGAACTGAATACACAAAGAACCAAAACCTTTAGCTCCACGGTAACTAAAAAGAACTATGATATTAAGAACTTTGTTACCTGCCATACTAAAGGGGTTGTCTACCTTCTCACATGTGGATGTGGTCTACAGTATGTGGGGAAGACGATTAGAACCTCCAGTATTAGAATAGACAAACACCTTACAAACATACAACAAGGGTTCCCTGGACACAGCCTCTCGACTCATCATGACAAGTGTCACCAAAGAAGTTATTCTAAATTAAAGGCTGTAGTGATTGAGAGTTACTCCCCCCATTGGAGAGGGAGTGACATGAAGAGAAGTATCTCCAAGAGAGAAACTTTCTGGATACATGAATTAAAATGTTACCAGCCTTGGGGTATGAATGTGAAATGGGACATTAATGCCCATATCAACAATCACTAGTCCCACCACATAGGAGCTATGCAAACATTCCACCGAGACAGCCTTTCCTTCCCCATGGGACCCTTCCCCTTCCCTGTCCTTATGGAATTATCAGGCATGTTGAGCACGTATGGTATTAAAAATAATATGGTTTTAAATTATTGATTTTTGTATATATGTACACATGGCAGCGAATGGAGACTCTCGTTGTTTGGCCCTAGCGAGGTATCAGTTCCGAATATCTACTTTTGCCACCTGAATTTTTATTCCCATTTTATAGATTTTTAACATCTTTTTTACGTATTTAATTTCATTTTTATATTTTTTGATTTTTTGGGGTTTTCATTTTTTATTTTACTTTTTTCTTTATTTTTATTTTATTTTCATATTTTTATTTTATTTTTCATATATATTTTTATTTTTATTCATATATTTTTATTTTCATTTTTATTTTAATTTTATTTTTATTTCTATTTTCCTTTTTTTATCTTTATTTTTATTTATTTTTTCTTTTAAATGTTATTATACAATACTCATCAGTTTGAGGATTTTTATCCCAAGATGATCCTTTTTAAATATTAAAGGTTTTAATTTATTTTTAAATTATTTTTTATCTCTATATAGCGTCCGTAATACAGTGGAGGTCTTTATGGTCTTTTGCTTCTTTCTAGGAGCCTCCTAGGACGCTGAAATAGAGATGAATTTCTGAGATTGAGCTCTGAGAGACAATCTAGACACAGGAAGATCGTGAAGAGTATTTCCTTTCATGGTCCGGTGTCACGAGAGGTGCTTCCTGTTAGTGACCATTATGATAGGCTGGTAACGATACCGGAAGTGCGTCACAGCACTTCCGGGTCCCCACCGTGGCCGCTCCGGAAGTCTCCATTCGTTTATGTATTTATGAGAGATGACAGCAGCACGGCTTCAGCTCCAGTCCCAGTGCCGGCTCATCAGTGGAAACGCGTCGGGGGAGCCAGCCGTGCTGCTATATGTCTCGGATCGCACTGCAGGCGACCGTGACTACATTAAGCCCCCATTCACACTGGGGCGACCTGTGAGGCGACCTGGTCGCCTCACAGGTCGCCGCAGGTCGCCTCCCATAGGGAAGCTGCGGACCCGTTCTGATAGGAGCGACACAAGTCGCTCCGACTCAGAAAAAGGGTCCGGAGCTTCTTTGGGGCGACCAGGAGGCGACCGCCATAGACTTCAATGTTACGAAGTCCGTGGCGGCCGCTCCGAGGTAGCGGCGCGCTGCTCGCACCGCGACCTCGGAGGTCGCGGTGCGAAGTAGCGTCGCCCCAGTGTGAATGGGGGCTTAGTGTATGCTGTTTATCGTTTTGGATCTTGTAAGTGTAATTCCACTTCATTTTATCAATAAATTTGGAGGTAATGCACTATTAGTCCCTTCTTCTCTTTGGTATGATCTCCTTGGTGGCATCCCTATCCCTGGAACCCTACAGATCCCCCCAACCGAGAAGCTGACGATTGATCCATTCCATTTGGGATTCCATTCCATCTATCTGACCATTTGGACTCTTGGATACCACAGTACACGCTTCCATCTCTCTTTAATGTGGTAAGAGTCCACTCCTATCACTGGGTGTCATCACAAAAGTATATGCTTTTTTAAAAAGTCACTTTTTTGGATTGCTGTTTGGGAAGAGGTCACACCCACCTTTCATCACTCCCTAAATACTCACCATTCATCAGTTGGTTTTCCTTGATTTGAGAACACTCTTTTTTGGATGCAAAGACTTTTATTCAGTTGTTGATTTCAATTGTTTTCACATATGGACATTTTTGTTCTCATGGTTATATTAGCGCACTTTTGTAACGTATGATTTATATGGTACATTTTTAAGCAATAAACACAGGACTCCTGTGTTCCTCCTATTTAGGAACACAGGTCCCTGTGTTCATTCCATAAATCCATCCCCCACACAGTTAGAAAGCACCCCCCAGGCACACATTTAACCATTTGATCGCCTCCCGTGTAAACCCCCTTCCCTGCCAGTGTCACTAGTACAGTAACAGTGCATATTTTTAGCACTGATTACTGTAGTACTGTGAATGGTCCCCCCAAAAGTGTCAAAAATGTCAGTTAGGTGTCGGATCTGTCCGCCGCAATGTCGCAGTCTCGCAAAAATTGCAGATTGCTGCCATTAATAGTAAAAAATAAAAAAAAGACATTAATCTTTTCCCTAGTTTGTAGACACGATAACTTTTGTGCAAACCAATCAATATGCTGTTATTGTGAATTTTTTTTACCAAAAATATGTAGCAGAATACATATTGGCCGAAAATGATGAAAACATTTGATTTTTAAAAATCTTTTTTATTGGAAATGTTACATATATCAGAAAGTGAAAAATATTGTTTTTTTTTTTTTTTACAGAATTGTCACTCTTTTTTTGTTTACAGCACAGTGATCAAATACCACCAAAAGAAAGCTCTATTTGTGGGAAAAAAAAAGGACATCAATTTTATTTGGGTACGGAGTGGCACAACCATGCAATTGTTAGTTAAAGTAATGCAGTGCTCAATCACAGAAAATGGCTTGGTCATTAGGGGGGGAAACCTTCCGGTCAAGAAGTGGTTAAAGTGTAAAGCCCCGTACACGCGATCAGATTATCGAACGATCTGTCGTCCATTTTTTGTGGTATGCTAGTCTGATGTGGAAAGAGAAGAGGTTATTTTCATACGAATTTTCCCGTATGACAGAATTCTACTTCAGAAGTGATGTCATGTGCTGGATTGCTTTGTACGTGTTCTTTCGTCTCTGAGCATGCCTAGTCTTGCTCTTAAGATTTTTTTTCCATCGAAATCTGTACTAATGAGACAAAAATCGGACTTGTTTTCACGGACGACAAAAATTATATAGATTTTGTCAGCCAAAAAGTCGGAGTCGGCTGTCGAAAGCACCATAATAACAATCCGAAAATCGACAGATCGGTCGTCGGACGAATTTTCCCTACAGATTTTCTGATTGTATGTACGGGCCTTAGGTTCACATTTTCAGAAAAATTAAAAGTTGAACTAACATCCTCCCCGCCCTAGTCCCCGCTGTAGTTACCTCCGTGGGTGATGAGCTGTCAGTTCCCACGCCAGTGTAGTGGTCTGCGGATATGAAATCCCTGCTTGTCTTCCTCTTCTTTTTGCAGGGCTTCTGGGATGGCTCAGAGTGATTCTGATTAGTCAGCACTGGCATCTCTGTGATCTGTCCCAGAAGAGCTGCAGAAAGAAGGGTGAGAAGAGCAGGGATTTGAAATCCCCAAACCGCTACACCAACTGCATGGGTACAGCAAGTGCAAAGACCTTGGGAAGGGAAGGGGAGGGGTACACAGTTTAGAGTCCTGAGAATAAAATTCAGAGCTTATTGCTCCTAATTATGAATTCTGTCTTCCAAGTTCTGTGATCTGATCTCTGAATTCCATGTTCTAAGATCAGTGTTCCAAGTTCTGTGCTTTGAATTTTGAGCTTTGTGTTCCAAGTTCAGTGTTCCGAATTCGGAGTTACAAATTCAGTGTTCCATATTCCGAGTTCTGTTTTCCAAGTTCAGTGCCCCAAATTCGTAGTTCTTTGTTCAAAGTTCAGTGTTCCGAATTCCGTGTTCAAAGTTCAGTGTTCCAAATTCTGTGTTCAAAGTTCAGTGTTCCAAATTCCGTGTTCAAAGTTCAGTGTTCCAAATTCCGTGTTCAAAGTTCAGTGTTCCAAATTCCGTGTTCAAAGTTCAGTGTTCCAAATTCCGTGTTCAAAGTTCAGTGTTCCGAATTCCGTGTTCAAAGTTCAGTGTTCCGAATTCCGTGTTCAAAGTTCAGTGTTCCGAATTCCGTGTTCAAAGTTCAGTGTTCCGAATTTCATTGTTCCAAATGCTGTGTTCTGAATTCTGTGTTCCAAATTTCGAGGTCTGTGTTCCAAGTTCAGTCTTCCGAATACCGAGTTTCGTGTTCCAAGTTCAATGTCCCAAATTTCCGAGTCAGTGTTCTAAATTCTGTGTTCCAAATTATCAAGGTTTAACCTTGTCTTCCTGTTGGCAGCCATCTTGGACATGTGCAGACTGCTGTATCTTATAAACTCTATTTGCATCATCACTTGTCTGCTGCCTGAGCGTCGTTCAGTGATGATGTTGCACACCTGACTATTTATATCACCTGATGGCTTTTAGACCTTGCCCTTGCGTTTGTGCTTCACGGTGCATCACTGCTAGCAGTCCTCTGCTCTCTTTGATTTCTCTGTGCATGACTTGGCTTGGCTGACGACCTTCCTGACTCTGGATCCTGGCAGACAACCCCGCATCAGACGACGACCTGGCTTCGGCAGACTACCCGCTTCTGGACTCTATCTCGACTTGGATTACTACCTGTTCCTGGACTCAATTCTGGCTTGGATGACTACCCGCTTCCGAACTTAACCCTGGCTGTTCTCGATTTTGCTCCTCTCTCTTGCTGTGCAATTATTATTGTTGCATAAATAAATTGCTTTATTTTACTTGCATCTTCGTGTATTCTGGTTTCCTGGCACCGACAGTACGCAAGGGCCATGAATCTTGACATTGCAGATGCTGCTACGCTTCCCATGCTGGTTACCAGGCTCGCTTAACAAGACCACCTTTTAGGCCAGTTCGCTCAGGCGTTGCAGACGTTGCTTACACGCACAGCACACCTTGCTCCTGGTGCTGCGAGGCCGGTGGTTCCTTCTGTTGTTGCACCCGCTGCTGCTCCTGTTGCCGCTCCTGCAGCTGAAGTCGCTGTTACCAGAGGGATGACTGGTTCAGCCCCCCTCCCACAGCGCTATGGGGGTGAACCGAGTCAGTGTCGTGGCTTCCTAAACCAAGTGGGCATTTATATTGAGATGGTTCCTCAGGCGTTTCCCTCTGACAGGTCCAAGGTGGGCTTCCTAATCTTGTTGCTCTCGGACAAGGCTTTGGCCTGAGCGAATCCCTTATGGGAGAACGATAATTCCGTGATTCTCAATTACCCAAGATTTGTTGCCTCCTTTCGTAGGGTATTCAATGTGCCTGCTGGCTCTGCTTCTGCTGCTAAGCTGCTCCTGTCCATTCAACAGGGTATTCGAACCGTTGCCAAGTATGCCATCTAATTTCGTACCCTGGCAGCAGAGGTGGGCTGCAATAATGAGGCTCTGGTGGCAGTCTTCTCTCATGGTCTCTCTGATGCATTGAAGGACAAGATCGCGGTCAAGGATCTCCCTGATGAGCTCGAGGCTCTCATTTCCTTCCGGATTTTGATCGATACCAGGCTCAGGGAGAAATCATCGCCTGCGGAGGCCTATTACCAAATTTGGCTCCTACGTTTTCTTTCCCACCCATTCCTCCCTCATCTCCCATGCCTCCTGGGGAGGGTGCGTCTGGCTGTGAACCCATGCAACTAGGGTTTACTCACCTTTCTGAGGCTGAGCGGGCCTTTAGGAGGAGGGACTGTGGTCTTGGTGGACATTTCCTGAAATCTTGTCCTACCCACCTGGGAAAGGCTCACACCCAAGAACCTGTCGGGGGCATATCTTAGGTGGAATTTCCCCGTCCCCGGTTTCCCGCAAAGATAAACCGCTAATCACAGTTAGTAGGAGTAGGCGCTCTCCTGTCTCAGCGTCAGACTCCTGATGGACCCTTACTTCCTTGTGGGTTCTACTCCAGGAAGCTGTCTCCAGCTGAATGCGACTACAAAATTGGAGACAGAGAGCTCTTGGCCATTATCCTGGCTGTCAAGGAGTGGAGACACTTGCTTGAAGGTTCTGTGGTTCTAGTTCTCATTCTCACCGATCATTAGAATCTGACGTATCTCTCGGAGGCCAAGAGGCTCACACCCCGTCAGGCCAGATGGGCCTTATTCTTGTCTCATTTTAAATATGTGGTCTCCTATTTGCCTCGCTCCAAGAATGTTAAAGCTGCTGCCTTGTATCGCCAGTATTCGGAGTTGTCCAGGGAGGACTCCGTGCTGACACCGGTCATAACTTCAGATCATATCTTTGCTGCCATCCGCACCAACGTAACCTCTCCTCTTGGGGAGCAGATCTTGGCTGCCATACCTGCTGCTCCTACTGAGAGACCTGCTGGCAAATGTAATGTACCTGAGAGGTTGCGCATCAGACTGTTGCGCACGTACCACAATTCCAGATGTCCTGGGCTATTTCCTGTCAGTTCTGTTGGCTATCTCTCCGCACTGATGTTGCTACATACGTGGCTGCTTGTTCGGTCTGTGCCCAGAACAAATCCCCGCGTCACCTTCCCTTGGGCCTACTGCATCCCATTCTCAATGGGGAGTGTCCCTGGTCTCACCTGGCCATGGATTTTATTGTGGAACTTCCTGTGTCTCGAGATTACAAGGTTATCCTCATGGTTGTCGACCAGTTTTCCAAAATGTGCCACAGTGTTCCTTTTAAGTGGCTGCCTACCGCTCAGGAGCTTGCCTCGGTGTTTGCCATGGAGGTTTTTCACTTACACAGGTTGCCTAAGGAGATTGTCTCAGACCGTATGAGTCAGTTCGTCTCAAGGTTCTGGCGCACCTTTTGCTCCCAGTTGGATATTCAACTCTCCTTCTCGGCCTACCATCTCCAGTCCAATGGTGCCACTGAACATTCCAACCAAGCTCTGGAGCAATTTTCCGCTGCTATATCTCTGACCATCAGGACAATTGGGTTTATCTGCTACCCTGGGCAGAGTTTGCCAGGAACTCTGCCCTCAACTAGTCCTGCGGAATGTCTCTATTCATGGCCAATTATGGGTTCCAACCGGCTGTGTTCCCCGAGTCGTTCTCACCACAGAACATTCCGGCTGTGGAGGATCACCTTCGTGCCCTCCGTTCCTCTTGGGTGCAGATTCAAGAGTCTTTACGGGTCTATGCACAGCGTCAGATGCTCCAGGCAGACCAGAGACGGTTATCTGCTCCTTCGTACCAGATCGGGTAGAGGGTGTGATTATCGGCGCATAATCTCAACCTCAGGGTGCCCACTCCAAAACTGGCACCTCGTTTTGTTGGCCCTTTTCGCATCCTCCATAAGGTGAACCCGGTGGCCTATGCCCTTGATCTTCCTCCTGGCAAACGGATCTCCAATGTCTTTCACGTGCCACTTTTGAAGCCACTGGTTTGCAATCGCTATACTTCTTCACTTCCTTGCCCTCGTCCCATTCCTGTGGGCAATTATGAGGAGTATGAGGTTAGCAACATCTTGGATTCTCGTCTGTTCTGAGGTCAGGTTCAATACCTGGTTCACTGGAAAGGTTATGGTCCTGAGGAGCGCTCCTGGGTTCCCTCCAATGATGTTCATGCTCCCACCCTTCTCCACGCTTTCCATGCTCACTTTCCTCACGTTCTTTGCTCCACAGAGGAGGGGCTGTCAAGGTCTTACCTTGCCTTCCTGTTGGCAGCCATCTTGGACATGTGCAGACTGCTGTCTCTTATAAACTCTGCTTGCATCATCACTTGTCTGCTGCCTGGGCGTCGCTCAGTGATGATGTTGCACACCTGACTATTTATATCACCTGATGGCTTTCAGACCTTGCCCTTTCATTTGTGCTCCAGGGTGCATCACTGCTAGCAGTCCTCTGGTCTCTCTGTGCAAGACTTGGCTTTGCTGACGACCTTCCTGGCTCTTGATTCCGCATCAGATGACGACCCGGCTTCGGCAGACTACCCGCTTCTAAACTCCATCTCGGCTTGGATGACTACCTGTTCCTGGACTCAATTCCGGCTTGGATGACTACCCGCTTCCGAACTTGACCCCGGCTGTTCTTGATTTTGCTCCTCTCTCTTGCTGTGCGATTATTATTGTAGCATAAATAAATTGCTTTTACTTGCTTCTTCGTGTGGTCTGGTTTCCTGGCACCCTGACACAAATTCAGTGCTCCAAATTGGGAGTTCCAATTTCAGTGTTTGGAATTTTGAGTTCTGTGTTCCAAGTTCAGTATTCCAAATTCTGAGTTCCTTGTTCCATATTCCGTCTTCCAAGTTCAGTGTTATGAATTCCGTGTTCTAAGTTCAGTGTTCCAAATTCTGAGTTTGGTGTTCTAATTTCAGTGTTCAGAGTTCCAAATTCAGTGTTCCAAATTTCAAGTTCAGTATTCTAAGTTCTATGTACTAAATTCCAAATTCCCTCTTCCAAGTTCAGTGTCCTGAATTCTGTGTTCCAAAATTATGAGTTCCATGTTCAGTGTTCCGCTACCATGTTCCAAGTTTAGTGTTCCAAAATTCAGAGTGTTTTATTCCAGGTTCCGTGTTCCAAGTTTAGTGTCCGAAATTCCGAGTCCGTATTCCAAGTTCAGTGTTCCAAATACCAAATTCCGATTTCCGAGTTTCAGGTTTAGTGTTCCAAATTCTGAGTTCTGTGTTCCAAGTTCAGTGTTCCAAATTGGGAGTTCCAAGTTTAGTGTTTTGAATTTCAATTTCCAAGTTCACTGTCCAAATTCTGAGTCCAATTTGAGTGTTTTTAATTTGGAGTTCTGTGTTCCAAATTCTGGTTTCCAAAGTCAGCGTTGCAAATTCAGTGTTCCAAATTTCAAGTTCAGTTTTCTAAATTCCAAATTCCCTGTTCCACATTCAGTGTTTCAGTGTTCCGAATTCTGTATTCCTTGCTCCAAGTTCAGTGTTAGGAGTTCCGAACACAGTGTTCTAAAATTCCAAGTTCTGTATTCCAGGTTCAGTGTTCCAAATTCCTTGTTCCCAATTCTGTATTCCAAATTCCGAGTTCCATGTTCCAAGTCCAGTGTCCTGCTTTCCATGTTCAGTGTTACGAGTTTCAAATTCTGCATTCCATGTTCCAAATTCTCAGTTCTGTATTCCAAGTTCAGTGTTCCAAATTCCGTATTCCATATTCCAAGTTCAGCATTTAAAATTTCGAGTTTTGTGTTCCAAGTTCAGTGTTACGAGTTCCAAACTCTACATTCCGTGTTTCAAATTCTGATCCCTGACTTCCTGATTCCATATTCCAAGTTCAGTGTTTCAAATTCCGAGTTCCAAGTTCGGTGTTCCAAGTTCAGTATTCCAAATTCTGAGTTCCTTAATCCATATTCCGTGTTCCAAGTTCAGTGTTCTGAATTCCAAGTTCAGTGTTCCGTGTTTCAAGTTGATTGTTCAGAATTCCGTGTGCCAGATTCAGTGTTCCAAATTACAATTTCAGAGTTCCAATTTCCGAGTTCTGTGTTCCAAATTCAGTATTTTTAAATTCCGAGTTCCATATTCCAAGTTCAGTGCTCCATTTTTCAAGTTCAGTGTTCCATTTTCCAAGTTCAGTGTTCCAAATTCAGAGTTCTGTGTTCCAAGTTCAGTGTTCCAAATTCCAAGTTCAGTGTTCCTAGTTAAGTGTTTCGAAGCCCACGTTCCATGTTCCAGGTTTGATCATTTGAATCCAGAATTCAGTGTCCCAAATTCCGAGTTCCAAGTTCGGTGTTCCAAGTTAAGTATTCCAAATTCTGAGTTCCTTAATCTATATTCCTTGTTCCAAGTTCAGTGTTCTGAATTCCGAGTTCAGTGTTTCAAGTTGATTGTTCAGAATTCCGTGTGCCAGATTCAGTGTTCCAAATTACAATTTCAGAGTTCCAAATTCTGAGTTCTGTGTTCCAAATTCCATGTTCCAAGTTCAGTATTTTTAATTCCGAGTTCCATTTTCCAAGTTCAGTGTTCCATTTTCCAAGTTCAGTGCTCCATTTTCCAAGTTCAGTGCTCCATTTTCCAAGTACAGTGTTCCATTTTCCAAGTACAGTGTTCCATTTTCCAAGTTCAGTGTTCCAAATTCAGAATTCCATGTTCCAAATTCAGAATTCCATGTTCCAAATTCAGAGTTCTGTGTTCCAAGTTCAGTGTTCCAAATTCTAAGTTCAGTGTTCCGAGTTAAGTGTTTCGAAGCCCATGTTCCATGTTTCAGGTTTGATCTTCTGAATCCAGAATTCAGTGTTCTAAATTCCATGTTCCAAGTTCAGTGTTTTGAATTTTGGGTCAGTGTCCCAAATTCCGAGTTCAAAGTTCAGTGTTCCATGGTTTGTATCAAAGGTGGGAACAAAGAAATTTATAACAAAGGTATACTGGACAGCCACTGAAATATCTAGTGAATATTTAAAATGAACAGACACACCAAGAGCAGTTTGTATAAAAAGCATAAAACAAAACTTTACTGGGCATCAAAATAGATAAAGTTCATTACACATAAAATTTACTATAAACATTACACAAAATACCACAACCTAACCACTTCAATACAGGGCACTTTCACCCCTTCCTGCCCAGGCGTCACACTTTGAATGACAATTGCGCGGTCATGCAATGCTGTACCCAAATTAAATATTTATCATTTTATTTTTTCACACAAATAGAGCTTTCTTTTGGTGGTATTTTTTGTCACAATAATAAATTTTATTGTAAAATTAAGGTACAATTACACAATGTAAATGTACAAAAGAAATAGCACAATGTATGTAACAGAGTAATAAACATTTTGGTAAGTAAAAGGTTCATGGGCAAGTATAAAGCGGTTTAAGAAAACAATCAATGCAGTAACAGTTATAGGGAAAACAAATTAACACTCAAGCTATACGAGTTCAATACCCTAGCTGCATCCATGGTGACCTGAGTTGTGGGTCCCGATAGTATCGGGGAACCACAGAACGTGTTGAGTCAGCCAGGGAGGGATGACCAACCTAAAGGGAAACCAGAGAAAATGAGAAGTGAAAGAGAAAAAAAACCCCAGAAATAAATAGGTTTGCAGAGAAATAAGAGCAAAGATTTTCTTGTATCAACATACAGGAGATTTACACCCGTCAGGTTGATTAGTTATGTACCAGATCTTTGTATGCTTCCGAAAGAACAAATGATTGATTGCCAAGGGCCCCATAGCTTATGAAACTGATCATTTTTTCCCAGTTTAATTGGCAAAGTCTACTCCATATCCTATATTAAGGAGACTTTAGAAAGCCATTCAGAGATTGTAGGTGTGCATTTAGAGTTGCAATGTAAAATGATAAGCGATATAGCCGCGTTAAGAAGATGTCGTGTGAGAGATCTTTTATATTTTCTGTAGGGAAATTTGTTAATGTGCAACAAGCATCCAGTTCTAAACTAGTTTCCGTGATGTGTTTAATCCAGCGATTTTCCTCCAGAAACCTTGTATATCCGGACAAGACCACCAAATATGAAGAAATGTGCCCTTGGTGGAGTTACATCTCCAGCATAGGTCAGAATTTTGGGGGAACCAGAGTTTAATCTCTTTTGGTAGTATTTAATCACCATTCGGTTTTATATTTTTTACTATATAAGAAAAAAAAAAAAGACAGAAAATGTTGAAAAAAAAAAAAAAGAAGGTTTTTCTTATTTCTGTCAGTAAATTTTGTAAATAAGTAATTTTTCTCCTTCACTGATGTGCGCTGATGAGGCAGCACTGATAGGCTTCACTGATGGGCACTGATGAGGTGGCACTAATGGGCAATGATGAGGAGGCACCAATATGCCGCACTGATAGGTGGCAATAATAGGCTGCACTGGTGGGCACTGATGGGCAGCACAGATGAGCAGGCACTGATGGGCACTGACTGGCATCACTAATGGGCACTGATAGAGGTCACTGATGGGCATTGATTGGGCACCGTTTTGTGTCACTGATGGGCATTGATTGGGCACTATTGTAGTTTACTGTAATCAGGGCACTGATTACCTTTCCTGGACTTCCCTCTGAGGAGGAGCGGCTTATCAGCTCTCCTCGCCACACACTCTGACAGTGTGAGGTGAGGAGAGCCGGTGAATGGCACTTTCTTATTTACATTTGACTAGCTGTGATTGGACACAGCCGATCACATGGGTAAAGAGCCATGTCATTGGCTCTTTACCAAGATCGTGGTCGCACCGTGTCATAGGAACATCTCCGTCTCCGTCGTCATTTGACGGTGGGCGGGCGGCAGGTTGTTAAACTTAAACTCATATTCCCAATATCAAAAAATATCAAATAATACTTAGCTCTGGTAGTTGAATGTCAACAGCTTACACTGAATAGTTGGAGGAACAGGACAATAAGAAATCCTGGCTGCATGCTTGGTCTTTGCACAGCTCCAAAAAAAGAGAATATTCTTAATGCCATGGACTCTTTTTATAGTCCTGTATACCAGAGACCATCCACAGGATGTATTTATTCCTCTTGACCATTCACATGTCATTTTGTGAGTGAGATCAGCAACACATGATTGCACTTCCCCCCACAACCACATGGTCAATTGGATATGCGGCAGCCATCTTTAAATACACAACGTCAAAGCTCACTAAACCACCTGTGGGTTAGAGATATTGTTACATATGTATGGGAACATTTGTGATGAATCGGTTTAAAAATATCCACAATTGATACAATCCCCCTGTTGATCCCATACGTAGACAACAATTACAATTTATACATTTCTACTTTTCGTAGGGGCCTAGCTTTCCTCAATGCTTTTTTCCCTATACACATCACGCACATCACACAATTCATAGTTACAAAAATATGCCTACAACATGCACAAGCTAATTATCTTCAAATAAGCATGTACAATGTGCATGCAATAAACATCCTAAACAGTTACTCAAAGATGGTATCAAGATGGAATCTTCATATTTCTTTGCTCAGAGTCTAAACTGCTTATCAGGTCTAAAGCAAACATGTTCCTTTTGTGTTCCAAAAAGAACTTTTTCAATTTATTCATTAACAGCATTGAGGACGGGATCAGTAGTTCGTTATCAGTTTTTGCAGATGACACAAAATTGGCCAGGGCAATAAGTACACAGCATGAAGCAGATATCCTACAGAATGACCTGGACAAAATAACGGAGTGGGCAACGTCATGGCAAATGAGGTTTAACGTGGAGAAGTGTAAGGTTTTGCACTTTGGGACTAAAAACATAAAAACACAATACACGTTAGGAGGGGAAGCCTTGGGGGAATCAAAAATGGAGAAAGATCTGGGAGTCTTGGTTGATGATAGATTAGGCAACAGCATGCAATGTCAAGCGGCAGCTGCCAAAGCCAGCAGATTATTAGCATGCATAAAGAAAGGGATGTATTCCAGAGATAAGACTATAATCCTTCCACTTTATAAAACTCTGGTCCGACCGCATCTGGAGTATTCTGCCCAGTTCTGGTCGCCAGTCCTCAGGAGGGATGTGTTGGAGCTGGAGAGAGTACAGAGAAGGGCAACTAAACTGATTAGGGGGTTGGAGGACCTTAAATATGAAGAGCGGCTGCAATCGCTTGATTTATTCTCCCTGGAGAAGAGACATCTGAGGGGGGACATGATAGCAATTTATAAATATCTTAATGGGGATCTCAGCTTAGAAAAAAAACTGTTCATTCGAAGGAATTGCATGAGGACTCGAGGACATACAATGCGATTAGAGGAGAAGCGTTTTAACCTCAGGCAACGAGGAGGGTTCTTTACTGTTAGGGCTACAAGTTTGTGGAATTGTCTACCACAAGAAGTGGTTTCTGCGGGAAGTATGGTGGCTTTCAAAAGACTCTTAGACTTGCATCTCAAGGATCAGGACATTAAGGGCTATGTGAGATGATTACGGCCACACACACCTACACAGGTTGAACTGGATGGACGATTATTATTATATTATAATAATATAATATTATTATATTATATATTATATTATTATTATTTATTCAACCTCACCTACTATGTAACTGTGTCTGAACACATCCTTGTTTCAAAAGTCCTAAACACCTCCCCGACATACTTCTTGTTACATGTTTAGCTCCTAAACCAATCAGACTGGTTTATTTGCATATCAATGGGGGGGAACTTAGCTTCCTAACACAGAATCTAACCAACAAATACATTTATTTTAAAATCATCAAACATCCATAGCAACACATTCCACCTCTTGATTTTTATAGAATTCCCATAGCTCTGAAAGCCTTTGTGTAGGAAAGTGTGAAATAACCCCCCATTGTATATGGGAGGAAAATATTCACTTTTGACTCCCGTATCTTCTGGGCAATCATACAAAGTCCCTGAAAAACTTCCAACATTCCTTTGAGCAGGGTTTGCAATGTCCTTGGCAGTCTGTGGAAAGAAAATTCCAGATGAGGAGAGTCCCATGTCCTCTTGCCTTGTCCTTCTGGTCATAAGGAAATGCTCAGATGAAAGTCTACTCCAATTCAGCCACCATCAGGAAATCATCCACATCTTCCTCAGGCTTCCATCTGATCTTCTGGTCTGACTTATCCCATCTGGCTTGGTCATCTGCTCTGCCTGCTCCACCTCTCCATGTTCAGTACCTTAAAAGAGTAAGAGACAAAGTAGATTATATGTTCCATCCACCTGTGCCAAAATACATAGCTCACTGTTCACATTTCTCAATCTGCCCATTTTTAAAGTGGAGTTCCACCCTAATTTTACACTTTAAGTATTCCAGCAGTGATCGGTATGCCAAATAAGAATTGGACAATAAGAATTTTTTTTTTTTGGGGTCCCTTACCTTATTTTAGGAGCATAGTTTGTTCTACATCCTCCTTCTCCTTCTGCGGGCATGGCCCCAGACGTCACTTCCGGCTTTGCATTGCGTCCTGGGAGATGTTTGTCATCAATCCCAGAAGGCAATGGGCATCGCCGGCCGCTCCTCTCAGATCGTGATTTCCAAAGCGGAAATTACGCATGAAAGGTGGCGTCCAGCGACATTTTCAAAAATGGTAACCAGGCTATCATTGTCATTGTTACCCTAGCGTCCGAAGCAGAGTGATCGGCAGTTTTGGAGCACAGCAGCGTTACAACTTAATTACTTTGCTCCAATTGTGGCCAGTAGGTGAGTGTAGGCAGTGTTGGGGACACTCTAATGTGGGCACTGTGATGGATGGCAGCACTGTGATGGGGCACTGTGATGGATGGCAGCACTGTGATGGGGCACTGTGATGGCAGCACTGTGATGGATGGCAGCACTTTGATAGGGGCAATGTGATGGCAGCACTGTGATGGGGCATTGTGATGTCAGCACTGTGATGGCAGCACTTTGATGGGGGCACTGTGATGGATGGCAGCACTGTGATGGCAGCACTGTGATGGGGCGTGGCGTTTTGTTTGCATGTTTTTAGACAATCACTTCCTTGTTCCTGTGTTCCTTGTTCCTAGAGGCGTAGAAGGAAAGGGCTTTATATTACAACCCGACTATGCCGATCGCAATCTACAGCGCGTGCGTGAGATTGCCAGGTGCATTCTGGGTAGCCAGCTTGCATTGGAAGCAGGAAGAAGGACACAGGGCTTCAGATGCCCACAATCGAGATGGTCGTGCCCAGACAGCATTTTTAAAAGTAAGAATTTGAATACAATCTAATACTGTACAACTTATAAATCTGAGAATAGTGGTACTGTAAAGGGCGATTCATTAGTATTAAAGGGATATTTTTATTTTAAAAAAGTATTTTCGGCCGGAACTCCGCTTTAACTGCAAAACTGTTGTAGGGTGCCCACTGTTGCCTTTTAACACTTTCACGAAAAAGGCATGGACTTTCAACAAAACAAATAAACGTTTATGTCTATTTGCTGTTCTGGGAAAACAGGCCTGCTGTTGTCAAGTCCTTACAGCATGGCCCTCTCTATCAATGTGCCCCATTCTTTGACCACAAAAACACTTAAAGAGGAAGTAAACCCTCCTCTGCAACTTTTACCTATAGGTAAGCCTATGATAAGGCTTACCTATAGGTACTGTAAATATCTCCTAAACATGCACCCTTTAGGAGATATTTACCTTACATGCAGCCAGTGACATCACTGGCGCATGCGCTCTGAAGGAACGGCCGCTGGTGCCGTTCCTTCAGAGCCCCGTGCCGTGACCTTCGGCTCCCAGGCGCGTGCGTGACATCACCGTGGCTCTGGCCAATCAGATGGCCGGATGCCGCGATCCCGGAAGACGGGCGACTGAACATGTCGCCCGTCATAGAGGTAAGCGGGCGGCATGGCGGGGGCTCGTTGTAAGGTAAGTATTTCATAATGAGCTAGTATGCGATGCATACTAGCTCATCGTGTGTTTCTCTTTCAGGTTAAAAAAAAAAAAAAAGTTTGGGTTTACAACCTCTTTAATGTGACTGAATCTACCATTCCCAACCACGTGCAACCACCTCTTAACAAAGCTGGTGTAGGAATCCCATCTATTTCCTCTCTAGGGACCCCCACCGTAAGTAAATCAGTCCACATGTGTCTTCTGGAGACCATAGGCCTTGCCTTCCGTGTATCCCATTCAATTCGGCCATTGCTGATCAGCTGATCAGATACTCAGCTTCCAGCTTATGGGAATTAACAGTGCCACAAGTCCTACATTTGCTTACAGGCTTAGAGCCTTTGTCCTTTGTTAGGGCATCATTAGGCTTGTTTATGGACCTGCACACTGCTCATTCAAATCTTCAGTTTAGCCTACAGGGGTTTGAACACACTTCAAAGCCACTGCAGGTTTAACTTTGAGTGCCCCATTTCCTAAATCATTTGGCTTGCTTGCAGTGTCTTGCAAACACTCAGTCACCACTGCAAGCTGCTCCTTGAGCTCAGTTTGGGTATACCCCTTTACCACTATATTAAGTTCATTTTGAGCAGTATCCCGCAAACCATTTTCTCCACCATGCTCACAATTTATTTTCCTTTTTCTCTATTGTGTGATTATTGGATGTGCCTGACACTCATCCAAATCATCACGTTTATCAGAATAGGATACATACTCATCATCTGAAGACTAGAGCGTGTCTTCAGAATTACATGTGGGATCTGCAATCATTGCTCTCACTTTACACTTTTCCTCTAAAGAAACTACTCGACATGCATTACTTCGCATACATTCTTTAGTCACAACCAACATATCTTATTTCCTGCAACTTCTTCTCAAGCTCTTCGTTCTTCTGCACCTCATGGCAAAGGGCCTGCATGACTAACCACCCAGTAGTTGCAGCGGCTTTTCACTCCATCTTAGAATATACGCTCAAATCTAAATGCAAAACCTGCATACCAAGTTCAGTACCAAGGTCTGGATAGATTGGAGCAGCAAATTGAATCAATTCCACTGCAGTGGGTTTTGTCACGTACCTGGTAGAAGAGCCTGATATGATGAGGAAGGCCTCTCTTACACCTCTGACTCGGGCCGCTGATAGAGTGGCACGAGTGCCTATTGGTCTTGATAGTAGCTTACCCGGATGAACTGTCAGGATCAAGCAGGGGAAGACCGTCGGTGGACAGCAGCAGAGCAGGAGTGCCGTATGGACACCACTAAGCAGGAGACAGGAGCAGGCAGAGTCCGTCAGCAGGTTGCAGCAGAGCAGAAATGCCGGATGGACACCACTGAGCAGGAGACAGAAGCAGGCAGAGTCCGTCAGCAGGTTGCAGTGGAGAAGGAATGCCTGATGGACACCAGTGGAAAGTAGGCAGAGACTAACAGCAGGCAGTCCAGCAGGGTAATAGGCAGGAACAGGGTCAGGCAAACCGGCTCACACACTGGCAGACGGACCAGGTTCAGATGTACAGGCAGAAGCATGGTCAAAGGCAAGCTGGGGTCAATGCAGGCAGAGTCCAGGAGAAGTCAAGGCAAGCCGGGTCAATAACAGTAATCAGATGCAGGTTTACAGGTATACACATGAACGCTGTAGACAAGACAGCACTGAAGCACAGCACAGGCTCAGTTTAAATAGCACCCTTGATGACAATACAAGCAACAGGTGCACGCACTTGAGCAATGGGCGTAGTCTATGCACAGGAAGCGGTCTAGAAGAGCCATTCTGTCTATAGGAATGTCCTTCCTGACAGGTTTTCAGTACCCAAAACAGACCCAAGTTGGAATCGCTCCATACTTAGAAGCTAATTCCTTCCCTCCCACTCTCTTGCTTTTTTTAAACAGAGGATGCATCTTTACTCTCTAGCCCCTCCCGCTGTTCAGCCGTGAGTCTCGGAAACGGTATGGTACCCAAATACTCCTGCAACTCCTCTGAAGTGTACGTCACCCTCGTAGAATAAATGTCAGTGTAAAATCTAGTAAGCTCCTCCATAATCTCCTCCTGCCTATTCACCAGCTGCCCTGTTGGTAACCGAAGTGCCCCTATGGGGGGAACCGAGGGGCGCGCCCCCACCAAACGAGACAGTAAGCGGCCCGTCCGTTCCCCCTCCTCATAAAACGTGGTCTTGGTGAAAAAGCGCTTTTTGTCAACTTTAGATCGGATTTCCCCCAACCACACTGATTGAGCCGAGAGCCAGGCTGCTCTCTTCTCCTCAGTAGGGTCAAGAATATAATCCTCCTCCAGCCTCTGCGCGTTACCAGCTAAAAGTTCCTCAAAGTGCCTAGACCCTGTCTGAACTTTTCGGATGTGGGTAATCAACACCCCTCGGAGGAAACATTTGAAGGCATCCCATCTCGCTATCACATCCCCGTGTTGGCCATTGATCTCAAAAAACTCCCCGATGGCAGCGGCAATGCCGCCGTCCTGCGGGAATAGCTTCAGCCAAAACACATTGAACCTCCAGGGGGCCCTATTTAAGGCCACCCGGGGGCGCACCGCAAGCTGAGCCACCAGCGGAGAGTGATCAGAGATTCCCCTAAGGGCATATTCCGCCTCCTCCACAACAGGGAGGGCGGCCCTATTACACACACAAAGGTCAATCCTATACAGGGTGGAGTGCGTTTTAGAAAAACAAGAAAATTGAACCATGCCAGGGTGCTTCAAATGCCAGACCTCCGACCACTCCACCTCCTCCAGGAAGCGCGAAAGGGCAGTACCCCTGTCAGCCACGAGGAGGGGGATGGCGGATGCCTATCCCGGGCGGGATCCAAGATACCATTAAAATCTCCCATAACAATCAGCGGGGTGCCCATTTTGTCCAGCGTGAAGTTAAGCAATTCCCTAAGAACTGAGGATGAGAACGGGGGCGGAATGTAAACCACCGCCAACACACATGTAAACTGAAATGGTACACAATGTAAAAAGACAAACCTCCTCTCCGGGTCCACCTGCACTCCCAGCTCCCGGAAAGCCAGTGCCCTGTGGACCAGAACGCTGACTCCCCTGGAATACGTGGAGTGATAACCCCAGCCCACCCAAGAATATCGCAAACATCCCACAGTGTCCCCCTGCAGGTGTGTCTCTTGCAGACCTATGATGGCCGGGTGGTATTTCTTCAATTGTTTAGCAATTATAGACCGCTTTACTGGGAACCCAAGGCCACGCACATTCCACGAAATTACAGGTACTCCAGCCATGGGAAAAGAAAGAAATTGTGGGGCCTCGGCCCCCCTGCACCGCCGTCGTGCAACAGAGCAGGGAGCGACATCCAGTAACAAGGGTAAAAGAGGTAGGGTCTGTGGGAGCATAGAATCCAAAAAGTCCAGTGTGGGTGAAGTTCTCTCAAAAACAGAATCAGAACACAGAATGAGAAGTCTCAGTCCAGCAAGGCACAACGGTGCCTCGTCACAAAACTGAAAGCGGGCGGGCAGACCCGGTACGGTAAACCCGACAGTATCCGGACAGTCCAGCGATGTCCACCCGCCCAAAAACGCACAACTGTGCGAAAAAATCATAACATACCACACCAGCAGTGTGGGTAGATACTGTAAAGTACAGATATGCATACCTTGCGTAGAGCAGCACTGTCCCAACAGGTAACTGTAAACGTTCCCGGCCGGGCCAATTTGTAATCCAAGCGTGTAACAACTTGCATAGGGGAGCAAACCCCGAAACTCACCAGGAACCGATCACGCCACCATTCCAACTCAGTCTCCCGGATCCTCAGGGTGTCTGCGGTGGAGAGTGGCTGTATCAAAAAAGTGTGCCCTTCCCTCAGCCGTGACACGTAGGCGAGCAGGATACAGCATGGCATACACCAGACCAAGGCGGCGTGAAGTCGCTGCTTCACTTCAGTAAACTTTGCTCTTTGCTTCTGCACCTCAGCCGAAAAGTCAGGGTAGAATGACACTCTGACCCATTGAAACGTATGTCAGCCTTCTCTCTGGCCAGCCGTAAGATCTTTTCCCTGTCACGATAGTGGAGTACTTTGGCAAGCATTGGTCTGGGGGCATTGCCAGGCAAGGCTCTAGTGGGGACCCGATGTGCCCTCTCCACTGCAAACAGGGCGGAGAAGGAGGCCCTGTCAAAAGTATCGCACAGACAAGTCTCAACAAAGTCAGTGGGGTCCCGTCCCTCCACCTTCTCCGGGAGTCCCACTATGCGGACATTATTCCTGCGTAAGCGGTTCTCAATATCGTCCGTCTTATTCCGGTTAGCCTGAGCCTGCCTGGCCGTTTCCCTGGATTCCGCGAGTAATGTGGGCATCTGGTCCTCTAGGTCGCAGATGCGACTTTCAGCAGCAGTGGTGCGTTCCCGTATTTTTTGTAGATCTTGACGTAAAAGGGCCACCTCCTCCGTGAGACCCCCCAATCTGTCCTTGACAATATTCACGGAAGCCGTGCACTTCTGAACAGCCATCAGGATATGTCCCAAGGTGGGCTGAGACCCCTCCAGCACGTCTCCCTCCAGCTCAGCACCAAACTCAAGCTGCTCAGGTGGTTCCAGAGCCCCCGGGCCCTGCTGTGCGTCCTCTAGTGCCTGTGCATCTGGTTGGGGGGAACAGCCTCCACAGCACTGGGGCCCGGGATGTCACACAATTTTCTTGCGTATAGTAGGATATCTCCAGCACTGTCCTTTCCCCCTGGGCGCCCCGTTTTGGGCTTAGTGCCGGTGTCCTTTTGCCTGTCAGGGCCCCTCGATGCGGGCTGTGGTGTTCCCCCGCCGGCGCCATCTTGGTCGGCCGAGCCTGGTACCGAGCCGTCCTTCAACTTGCTCCCCCGGGTCATAGCGGCCCCCGCCCGTGACATACAGGGCACAGAGAGGTAGGGCCCAAGGTGAGGATGAGTCCCTGGTGGTCAGTGGGTCTGGGAAGGGGAACCGCCGCTTACCGGATCCGTGCCGCTACGATCTGGTGTCTGCCGCAGGAAAGGCCGCGGCTCCGGTCCTCGACTAGGCCGCAACCCGGAACTTGGCTAAAAAACGGTCCTCCGCAAAAAATAAAGGTAGGCTTGTGTAGCAGGGTAATCGACAGTCCTATAGGAGGTGAACCAGGTCCCAAGGCCGTAAGGAGAGGGTAGGATGGCAAGGGATGGCAATCCAGTGGTGCGGCCCGCTCCCCTCGGTCCGGAGCAGCGGGTTGTCAGGCTCCTATCCAGCACCGGCAAGCAGCACTAGGTTCAGGGGGATCCCCTGAGAAGGTTTATAGGCCAAAAGAACCGATCCCGGCCGGGGAAAAGGATCTTTAATCCGGGTACTGAAGGGAGCTCAGTGAGATGCTTCTTCTCACATGCCCGGTCGGCTCCGCCCCCCTCCATCTTTACTCTCAGGGGGAACACAAATGCAAAAACAACATTCACATTCTTTATGTATTGTCCTGGCTCAAAGTGATTGTGCTTAGGGCTTATTCACTAAACTGCTGACTCTAGCAGCAATTCAATGAATAATATTCATACACCCTCTATAACACAATATTTCATACAAATATTCTATATTTAGTGACCATTCAGTATCCTGCCGAGCTACGCCAGTTGTATCAAAATGTGGGAACAACAATATTTATAATGAAGGTATACTGGACAGCCACTGAAATAGCTAGTGAATATTTAAAATGAACAGACACACCAAGAGCAGTTTTGCTAAAAAGCATGAAACAAAACTTTACTGGGTATCAAAATACATAAAGTTCCTTACACATAAAATTTACCATAAACATTACACAAAATACCACAACTTAAAACATACACTCCTATTCCCAATATCCCAAAATATCAAATAATACTTAGCTCTGGTAGTTGAATGTCAATAACTTTATGTTGGATAGCTGGAGGAACAGGACAATAGGAAATCCTGGCTGCATGCTTGGTCTTTCCACAAACTATTCCTCATGCTAGGGACTATATATAGTCCTGTGTACCAGAGACCACCCACAGGATGTAATCATTCCTCTTGACTCCTCACAGGTCATTTTGTGAGTGAGGTCAGCCACATATGGTTGCACTTCCCCCCACAACCACATGGTCAATGGGATATGCGGCAGCCATCTTTAAATATGCAACGTCAAAGCTCACTAAACCACCTGTGGGTGAGAGATATAAATTACACATGTACATTTGTCATGAATCAGTTAAAAAAATATCCACAACTGATACAATGTTCTAAAATTTAGTGTTCTAAATTCCTTGTTCCATGTTCAGTTGTCCTAATTCCGTGCTCCAAATTCTGAGTTCTGTGTTCCATGTTCAGTGTTCGAAGTTCAGTGTTCTGAATTCTGTGTCCCAAATTCAGTTTTCCAAAATTCCGAGTTCCCAGTTCAATGTGTTGAATTTCTGTGTTCCTGTGTTCCAAATTCCAAGTTCTGTGTTCCAAGTTCAGTGTTCTGAATTCCATGTTCCAAATTCCGATTTCCGTGTTCCAAGTTCAGTGTTCCAAATCCTGAGTTCCAAGTTCAGTGTTCTGAATTCCGAGCTCTAAAATCCGCTTTCCATGTTCCAAACTCCGAGTTCTGTTTTACAAGTTCAGTGTTTTCAAAATTTCGGGTTCCATATTCCAAGTTCAGTGTTCTGAATTCCATGTTCCAAGTTCAGTTTTCCAAATTTCGAGTTTCAAGTTCAATGTGTCGAATTTCTATGTTCCTGTGTTCCAAATTCCAAGTTCAGTGTTCCAAGTTTCCGAATTCCAAGTTCCAAATTTAGCATTCTGTTTTCCAAGTTCAGTGTTCTGAATTTCCAGCTCTAAATTTGCTTTCCATGTTCCAAACTCCGAGTACTGTTTTACAAGTTCAGGGTTTTCAAAATTTCGGGTTCCATATTCCAAGTTCAGTGTTCTGAATTCCATGTTCCAAATGTCTATTTCCGTGTTCCAAGTTCAGTTTTCCAAATTTCGAGTTCCTAATTCCAAGTTCAGTGTTCCAAGTTTACGAATTCCAAGTTCCTCTTTACCACTTACAGGTCATTTTGTGAGTGAGGTCAGCCACACTTCCCCCCACAACCACATGGTCAATGGGATATGCGACAGCCATCTTTAAATATGCAACGTCAAAGCTCACTAAACCACCTGTGGGTGAGAGATATAGTTACACATGTACATTTGTCATGAATCAGTTAAAAAAATATCCACAACTGATACAATGTTCTAAATTAAGTGTTCTAAATTCTAAATTCCTTGTTCCATGTTCAGTTGTCCTAATTTCGTGCTCCAAATTCTGAGTTCTGTGTTCCATGTTCAGTGTTCCAAATTCTGCGTTCGAAGATCAGTGTTCTGAATTCTGTGTCCCAAATTCAGTTTTCTAAAATTCCGAGTTCCGAAGTTCAATGTGTCGAATTTCTGTGTTCCTGTGTTCCAAATTCCAAGTTCTGTGTTCCAAGTTCAGTGTTCTGAATTCCATGTTCCAAATTCTGATTTCTGTGTTCCAAGTTCAGTGTTCCAAATTCCGAGTTCCAAGTTCAGTGTTCCAAATTCCGAGTTCCAAGTTCAGTGTTCCAAATTCCGAGTTCCAAGTTCAGTGTTCCAAATTCCGAGCTCCAAGTTCAGTGTTCCATATTCCAAGTTCAGTGTTCCAAATTCCACATACAAAGCTCCATGTTCCAAATTCCAAGTTCTGTGTTCCAAGTTCAGTGTTCCGAATTCAGAGTTCCATATTCCAAATTCAGTGTACCAAATTCTGAGTTTCCTGTTCAATGTTCAAAGTTCAAAGTTCCAAACTCAAGAGAGTTCTGTGTTTCAAATTCTGTGTTCTGTGTTCCAAGTTCAGTACTCCTGATTCTGAGTTCCATATTCCAAATTCAGTGTTCCAAGCTCCAAATTCAGTGTCCCGACTCCCAAATTCCTAGTTCGGTGTTCCGAGTTCAGTGTTCCGAGTTCAGTGTTCCGAGTTCAGTGTTCCGAGTTCAGTGTTCCGAGTTCAGTGTTCCGAGTTCAGTGTTCCGAGTTCAGTGTTCCGAGTTCAGTGTTCCGAGTTCAGTGTTCCGAGTTCAGTGTTCCGAGTTCAGTGTTCCGAGTTCAGTGTTCCGAGTTCAGTGTTCCGAGTTCAGTGTTCCGAGTTCAGTGTTCCGAGTTCAGTGTTCCGAGTTCAGTGTTCCGAGTTCCAAATTCCAAGTTCCAAATTCCAAGTTAATTTCAGAGTTCATAGTTCATTGTTCCAAATTCCGAGTTCCAAGTTTAGTATTCTAAATTCTGAGTTCCAAGTTAAGTTTTCTGCATTTCTAGTTCAATGTTCCAAATTCCGAGTTCTAAATCCCAAGTTCAGTGTTCCCAATTCAGAGTTCCATATTCCAAATTCAGTGTACCAAATTCTGAGTTTCCAGTTCAGTGTTGGAAGTTCCAAATTCCGAGTTCAAATTCTGTGTTCCAAGTTCAGTATTCCTAATTCAGAGTTCCGAGTTCCAAATTCTGAGTTCCGTGTTCTAAATTTTGAGTTTTGCGTTCTAAATTCTGAATTTTGTGTTACAAGTTTAGTGTTCCAAATTCGGAGTTCCAAGTTCAGTGTTCCGAATTCCAAGTTCAAAATTCCGAGTATGAATTTTGAATTCAGGTTTCATAGTTCAATGTTCCAAATTCCAGGTTCCGTAATCCAACTTTAGCATTCTAAATTCCGAGTTCCATGTTCCAAGAATAATGTTAAAAATTCCATGTTCCAAATTACGAGTTTCATGTTCCAAGATTAATGTTTCAACTTACGTGTTCCAAATTGTGAGTTTTATGTTCCAAGTTTAGTGTTCCAAATTCCAAGTTCAAAATTCTCAGTTCCGTATTCTGAGTTCATAGTTCAATGTTCTAAATTCCAAGTTCTGTAATCAAAGTTTAGTGATCTAAATTCAGAGTTCCGAGTTCCAAATTCAGAGTTACGAGTTCCAAATTCAGAGTTCTAAATTCAGAGTTCCATGTTCCAATTTCTGTGTTCCAAATTCCCCTAGTTCAATGTTCCAAATTCTGAGTTCCATGTTCCCAATACCAAGTTAAAAATTCAGAGTTCCGTATTCTGAATTCAGAGTTCATAGTTCCAAATTCCGAGTTCCATGTTCCCAGTTTAGTATTCCAAATTCCGAGTTCAGTGTTCCGAATTCCAAGTTCAAAATTCTGAGTTCAGTGTTCTGAATTCCGAGTTCCATATCCCAAGTTCTGTGTTCCAAGTTCAGTGTTCCTAATTCAGAGTTCCATATTCCAAATTCAGTGTACCAAAAATTCAGAGTTTCCAGTTGAGTGTTCGAAGTTCCAAATTCCGAGTTCAAATTCTGTGTTCTATGTTCCAAGTTCAGTATTCCTAATTCAGAGTTCCATGTTCCAAGTTCAGTGTTCTGAGTTTAGTATTCCAAATTCTGAGTTCAGTGTCTGGAATTCCAAGTTCAATATTCCGAGTTCCGTGTTCTAAATTCTGAGTTTTGTGTTCCAAGTTTAGCGTTCCAAATTCCGAGATCCAAGTTCAGTGTCCTGAATTCCAAGTTCCGTGTTCTGAATTCGGAGTTCCGTAATCCAAGTTTAGTGTTCTAATTTCCAAGTTCAGTGTTCCTTATTCCGAGTTCCAAATTCAGAGTTCCTTGTTCCAAATTCTGTGTTTCAAATTCTTTGTGTTCTGTGTTTCAAGTTCAGTACTTCTAATTCCGAGTTCCCATATTCCAAATTATGGGCCTAATTCATGAAACCTCCAGCCTAACTCTGCTTTGGCTTTTTTTTTCTCGCCGCGTTCAAATTAATTAACTCCCGCTGTGGCGAACTGGACAGCTTTACGGCAACAGTGAATTCCGCCCTCAGCGGCGTTGATGTAGGCTGAATTGCGACCGCAGCTTTTCAAATTCTCATACTTATGTGAATGTGAACGCAGCACTCGCACACAGCGTGGTCTAGTGGAATCTTACACATATCCTCTGATTCATGCATCTCACTCTGCTGTAGGTTCTAGTCTGACCATCTCCACCTAAGTTGTGTTGGGGAGAGATATGTTTTTTTTAAAACTCTGACAGATTGGATCATTTTTATGGCTCCAAAACTTACGTCAAGTACATGCAGATAACATGATGGCACATACCCTGTGAAGCGCTTGCAAAGTCACATCATGTACAGCTATTTAATTATCTCATTTTTGTCTGGATTTTAACTCATGGTTGCACGGTGCATAGCAAACCCATTACAACCACTACACCCACTACTCCACATTAAAACCTCACACTTTTTCAATGGTCTTCTTCCTAGATTCCCTACAATGTTAAGTACCTTAGCTATATGTGCATTTGAGCCTTAAGCCACTCCTTTCTCTCCACAAAACAGCTTGATTCTGCAGAATAGCTAGCTGCTTTGCAACTTAACTACAGTTAACAAGGTCATGGTTTCAAATCCCAACAATGACAACACTTGGATGTATTTTCCCTATCAAGCTTTTCTTTTTTGGGGTTTTTCTTTTGGGGGGGGGGGGTAGCCCTAGATAAATATACAGAGCACTAATGGAACAAACACAATTTTAAGTGTATGAGTGTGGTCATATTTTTCTTGAGCTGCAATTGTTTACACATTTACCATGGTTGTTGAATTTGATGAACACCAAGCATATAGGTGTCTGGTATTGGACCCTCTACATATTTTACCAACACAACCCCTCATAGTCCAACACTACACTTTGCCTCACACCTCAACACAACACTGTCCCATCCCTACCCTATATTCAAACCCCTCACCTCACCAGCACAAGCAGCATGCACAGTGCAAAGCCCCGGCATTGGCAGCTTAAGTCTGAAGCCACAAAAAAATATGAAATACATGTTCCTTATCAAATGTATTTGTTTTTATTTAATTACAGCATAAGGAGGAAAGCAGCAAGGTCATATTTACAGTTTCCAGTCCCTGTGCCTTTACTGCGCCAGCCTACGATCTTTGCTGCATGGCTACATTAGGCAAAGATGCGGGATTCGGATATCTTGAGCAAGTTCGCGCAGAGTCGAGAAGCAATTCTGCACCTCTACCAGCTCATAGAGGACAGGCATGGCCAGGTTGCTGTTCAGCTTCCAAGCCACTTCTGAAGTTCCAGGGTGTTCATGTTGGTGATCGAGGCCAGTTCTGGGCTTGTGCCTCCCAAAATATCCACTGACCACAAATGAAGACGAGTGGAGTCCATGAAGGTGGGTTTCTACCAGCTACAACCGCAAGCAGTACCACTCCTGGAAAATGACATCAAAGGATAAGCCATTTCATCATGATAATCACATCTTACTGCACGCTTGCTTGATTTTTTTTAGTTCATTTTTTTCTACATCGGGAGTGAAATGACACATTTTCACACAACTTACACAAACCATAAATCATTTATGCAAGCATTTGAATACACAGCTGTGACGAAAGACAGCCCATCACCACAGGCTTCTCAGGGTACGGGCCATGATTCCAATCCAAGATGTCCATATTCTGAAAAATACATACACCATAAGATACCAAGCAGGCTTTCATGTTAACAATAACTACACAGGTGGCACAGACACAACTAAACACCTGCGAGGTCTTCTTATCCCCCTCCACTATTCCAAATACCAACATGTTTTCAATTTGAGGTTCCTGTTCCTGTTCTTGCTCTTGTAAAACAGTTTAGGAATGTTGACTACACGTTATTTAGAATGGCAAGTGTAATTGGCAGATATTGCCATCTGTCTCCCTGTGAGTGTCAACTCTGCAAAGCAGAGAGGGGGGGGGGGGGGGGGCTTTTTTATTTTTCACATAGGCTGAAGCCCCATTTCAAATCTGACACCCAGATCCTGTCCCCCCCCCCCCCCCCGAACAAAAAAGTCTAAGTACTTTAGTTACAGTGCCTTGCGAAAGTATTTGCCCCCCTTGAACTTTTCAACCTTTGCCACATTTCAGGCTTCAAACATAAAGATATAAAACTGTAATTTTTTGTGAAGAATCAACAACATGTGGGACACAATCATGAAGTGGAACGAAATTTATTGGATATTTCAAACTTTAACAAATAAAAAACTGAAAAATTGGGCGTGCAAAATTATTCAGCCCCCTTAAGTTAATACTTTGTAGCGCCACCTTTTGCTGTGATTACAGCTGTAAGTCGCTTGGGGTATGTCTCTATCAGTTTTGCACATCGAGAGACTGAAATGTTTGCCCATTCCTCCTTGCAAAACAGCTCGAGCTCAGTGAGGTTGGATGGAGAGCGTTTGTGAACAGCAGTTTTCAGTTCTCTCCACAGATTCTCGATTGGATTCAGGTCTGGACTTTGACTTGGCCATTCTAACACCTGGATATGTTTATTTGTGAACCATTCCATTGTAGATTTTGCTTTATGTTTTGGATCATTGTCTTGTTGGAAGACAAATCTCCGTCCCAGTCTCAGGTCTTTTGCAGACTCCATCAGGTTTTCTTCCAGAATGGTCCTGTATTTGGCTCCATCCATCTTCCCATCAATTTTAACCATCTTCCCTGTCCCTGCTGAAGAAAAGCAGGCCCAAACCATGATGCTGCCACCACCATGTTTGACAGTGGGGATGGTGTGTTCAGGGTGATGAGCTGTGTTGCTTTTACGCCAAACATAACGTTTTGCATTGTTGTCAAAAAGTTTGATTTTGGTTTCATCTGACCAGAGCACCTTCTTCCACATGTTTGGTGTGTTTCCCAGGTGGCTTGTGGCAAACTTTAAACAACACTTTTTATGGATATCTTTATAAGGCCAGATTTGTGCAGTATACGACTGATTGTTGTCCTATGGACAGAGTCTCCCACCTCAGCTGTAGATCTCTGCAGTTCATCCAGAGTGATCATGGGCCTCTTGGCTGCATCTCTGATCAGTCTTCTCCTTGTATGATCTGAAAGTTTAGAGGGACGGCCAGGTCTTCGTAGATTTGCAGTGGTCTGATACTCCTTCCATTTCAATATTATTGCTTGCACAGTGCTCCTTGGGATGTTTAAAGCTTGGGAAATCTTTTTGTATCCAAATCCGGCTTTAAACTTCTCCACAACAGTATCTCGGACCTGCCTGGTGTGTTCCTTGTTCTTCATGATGCTCTCTGCGCTTTAAACGGACCTCTGAGACTATCACAGTGCAGGTGCATTTATACGGAGACTTGATTACACACAGGTGGATTCTATTTATCATCATTAGTCATTTAGGTCAACATTGGATCATTCAGAGATCCTCACTGAACTTCTGGAGAGAGTTTGCTGCACTGAAAGTAAAGGGGCTGAATACTTTTGCACACCCAATTTTTCAGTTTTTTATTTGTTAAAAAAGTTTGAAATATCCCAAAAAAATGAATTCCACTTCATGATTGTGTCCCACTTGTTGTTGATTCTTTACAAAAAATGACAGTTTTATATCTTTAGGTTTAAAGCCTGAAATGTGGCAAAAGGTTGAAAAGTTCAAGGGGGCCGAATACTTTCGCAAGGCACTGTATATGTTACTTAACACAATTCATACTCATTCACAGGAGGGAGGGGCATTGGAAATGGTGAGAGCCTATGATATGTGAACACACTTTTTAAAGGAGTAATTACGACACCCCAAAGTCTCATGGAAACAGAGATGAGGAAACCCTTTAGGGGCCTTCCAGGGAACAAGGCCCATCCATATCAAGATATGGACACGCTTCTTTAGGTTATTGATGACAGGTCGCCTAGAGATTTTTGGTTAGGGGGGAGCCCTGACATTACCTGAGCACAACTTGTAGCCTATTTATTACTTTCAAAAAGCTAGACAAGCAACAAAGGGCACCATCTCTATTGTTGGTGTCATGGTGTTTGAAAGATGTTTTATTTTTGGGGTGTTTTCTAATGTACATGCAAAAGTCACTCTTTACCCATCTTGGAATCTGTACCAATGCAATTTTTGGACTCACATGTTAAAGCTAACATCGAATTTTCAAAAACAAACAAACCTACATTATTGGTAAAGCAAATGATGTCTTGACACCCTTTTCACACTGGGGTGACTTGTCTGATGACTTAGTCGCCTGACAAGTCACGCTCCATTGTGTGCAATGAAACCCTTCTAAGCAGAGTGACTCAAGTCGCTGCACCGTCTAAAAAAGTTACTCCACTACTTGGGGGCGACTTTGGAGCAGCTATTAGTGCCGGCTCACACTCTTGCTATGACAGACATCGGATGTGATTTGGAGCACAATGCTCATAAAATCACATGCAATGTCTGTGTGGTGCAAATTCAGCCATACAGTTTGTGTGGCTGAATTTGCAACACAATCACAGTGAAATCACAGGATCCTTTTTTGTGGTCCACAGCAGAATTGGATCGCAAAGTGGTTTACAGCTGTGCCATCTGATTCATGTGCGACCTGTCAAATCCCACTGCGATATGATCTGGGGGTGTTGTTAACTTGCAATTGACACCCCCATGGATTCACATATGCCAGTGTGAGCCCAAAATCATGCCCATCACTCATAAACATCCTTAATAAGTTTGGGGATGTAAGAACTTAGAAATAGCACAATGATTAGGGAGTCTGCCTTCCTGCCCTATGTTTGTGGGCTCGAATCCAAAAAGAGCTCTCTCTATGGCCAACAATTGGAGGTCTCGAACCCTCAAAATGTTACCATCAATAATTTTAAAATTGTTTAGGACATAGGCATTTGTATCACCAAACTTTTCATAGAAAGAAATTCCCAAAGCACAAAAAAATATCTAGATCAATATTGAGAGCTATAGATATATTTATATTTTTACCAAATGTGGCAAAATATCCAGGTAGGGGATGCAGCTGCAGTAAAATCTGTTTCAAAATGCAAAGGCTTGGCCATACGTATTTACTCAATAAATATTTTTTGGGAAACCCTATATAAATGTTGGGGTTCTATATAGAAGCTATATATAACCTTGTTCAAGGGAAAAATGATTGAGCAGGAAAGCCCTAAAAAACGTTGTAATGTGATGGTGTTTACTAATGAATCACTTGCTAGAAGTATGAACTGTGTGCAGTGACAACCTGCATGTTTTCCAAGTTCGCCAGTTCGTTCCAGTTTACATGGGCGAAAAGGTGGACTTTACCTTTGAATTCATTATACCGCATAGTTACGTTTTGCAAAACTTTAATTTTACAGCCCAGTTGGCGTTGCGCATGCGCACATGAGCCTTCTTGCAGCTCGGGACTTCAGAAGCTATTTTTACTTTTTACACTTTTCAAGAAATCTCTCTTTATACAGTATGTCACTTTTTGACACAGTTTAAAAGCCATTCATCTCCAAATGATCTCCCACATCTTCCACAGTGATTTGGGCTTTTTTAGGGTGCTAAACAATGTTTTAGAAAAAAGTAGTCGAGCTTTTAGCTGAACTGTTTTTATGGCTCACCCTGACGTTGTTGCGTCTTAGTGAATCTAACACTAGGTGTTATTGTCCGCCGGCGGTACAGTGAATTCCAATGGCATACGTTAAACTTCGCCATAGCGCCAGAATTCCGGCGATGGCGAAATGGCGGTACAGTAAATTAGGCCCTCAGTGTTCCAAGTTCCAAATTCAGTATTCCGCCTTACGTGTTCTAAATTCCAAGTTCAGTGTTCTGAATTCCAAGATCAAAATTCCGAGTTCCGTATTCTGAATTCAGAGTTCAATGTTCCAAATTCCATAATCCAACTTTAGCGTTCTAAATTCCGAGTTCCATGTTCCAAATTTCAGAGTTCCGTGTTCCCAGTTTAGTATTCCAAATTCCGAGTTCCAAGTTCAGTGTTCTGAATTTTGAGTTCCGTGTTCTAAAATCTGAGTTTTGCGTTCCAAGTTTAGTGTTCCAAATTTCGAGATCCAAGTTCAGTGTCCTGAATTCCAAGTTCAAAATTCAAAGTTCCGTGTTCCAAATTCAAAATTCCGAGTTCCATGAACTTTGAATTCAGAGTTCATAGTTCAACATTCCAAATTACGGAACTCGCAAGTTTAGTGTTCTAAATTCCCGAGTTCCATATTCCAAGTTTCCATGTACCAAATTCTAAGTTTCCAGTTCAGTGTTCAAAACTTCCTAATTCAGAGTTCCTTGTTCCAAATTCCGAGTTCTGTGTTTCAAATTCTGTGTTCCATGTTCAGTATTCCAAATTCTGAGTTCCATATTCCAAATTCAGGGTTCCACCTTCCAAATTCCAAGTTATGTGTTTTAAATTCAGAGTTCCGTGTTCCAAATTCCGAGTTCCAAATTCTGAGTTTTGTGTTCCAAGTTTAGTGTTCCAAGTTCAGAATTTTTAATCCTGGAGTTCCATATTCCAAGTTAAGAGTTTCAAATTCCATGTTCAGTGTTCCAAATTCAGAGTTCCATGTTCAATGTTCCAAATTCAGAGTTCCATGTTCCAAATTCTGAGTTCTGTTTTCCAAGTTTAGGGTTTCAAATTCCAAATTCAGTGTTTCAAATTCCAAATTCAGTGTTTTAAATTCCAAGTTCAATGTTCCGAGTTCCAAATTCTGAGTTTCAAGTTCATTGTTAAGTGTTCCGAATTCTGTGCTCCCTACTGAGGAAGTCACACGCCCATCAGCACCTGATGATACGCATCTAGGGGGCGGAGACACCACGAGCAAGATCCAGCTACAGGACACAACTTCTCCTGCGTCTCCTAAACCGATTCAATGCCTACCCAGCCCGCACAGCTTATGTGCCTACGAATGTGAGTTTTAATATTTGGATTATTTAATAAATACCTTATATACAGAGAGCACTAGATTTGTTTTCCATTTATTCACGTTTTATGACGGAGACTGGGGAAATACAGTGAGGACAGAGCCACCCTAATTATCTGTTCAGCAACCAGGGAGCACTCAGGGCCTAATGAGAGGATCGAGTCTACCCATTTGTCTGGGGATACTATAAAGCCGTTTTTGACCTAGTGGTGAAACACTGGTCAAATTATAAGGTGAGAGGCCATCCATCACTGGTGGTGGGATCGTGAGCACCTGAATGATCCATTGCGGCAGCTGCACTTATTTTGGCACTTTAGAGACTGTTTATTCACTTGAAATCACTTTAATGGACTTGCACCTTGCACTTTTGATTTATCTTTTCAATTGATGTGATTAAGCGGATTTTGACATGTTATTTTAGTGTTCATGCTAAGGAGTCATATGGACACATAGGTTTTATGTTGATTGATTTGTTGATATATTCAGTAATTTCTTCAACCCTTTTAATTATTGCACCTTTGCACAGCACAGCAACTTTTGTTATTTTCACTGCACAGCATTTTTTGCTGTTCGAATAGAACAGCAATTTTTGGTTATTAGCACTTTATTGTAGCGCGATATCACTTTATATATTTATTGATTGTATGTGTAGTGATTCACCACTTTGATATTGCAGCCACAATATTTTTTGATACTTCAATACTTTATTTATTTAGTTGCGCTGATATCCATTACACCTATCTTGTTTCACTGTTTAGTAACTGGAGCAGCACTATTTTGTTGGTTTGATTGATTATATATGTGTAGTGAAAAACACAGTATCAGTGTTTGCAGCTGGGGGTATATAGATATACCATTTGGCTTTGTAGGTTTTTCTTACATATATTTTTTATTTAGAGCACTTTTATAAAAGGGATTTGCACTGATTGTTCATCTGATATATACTTAAAAATTCCATGTTCAAAGTTCAGTGTTCCAAATTCGAGTTCCATGTTCCAAATTCTGAGTTCCAAGTTCAGTGTTCCGAAATCTGATGTCAGGATCAGTGTCATTACGCGAGTCACCTGCTGGTGGCACTGTTGTTCCTGGAACTGAGGGGCGCAGTTCCAGGGGCCACCAGCGGGTGTCTCCCAGCAGCTAGACTGTACTTTTAATTAAAGAGGTTGTAAACCCATACGAAAATTTTTTTTTTTTTTTCGACCTGAAAGAGGAACACATAACGAGCTAGTATGCATCGCATACTAGCTCATTATGAAATGCTTACCTTCGAATGAGCCCCCGCCGTGCCGTCCGCTTACCTGTATGATGGGCGACATGTCCAGTCGCCCGTCTTCCGGGATCGCGGCATCCAGCCATCTGATTGGCCGGAGCCGCGGTGACGTCACACTCGCGCGGGAGCCGGCGATCACGGCACGGGGCTCTGAAGAAACAGCACCAGCGCCCGTTCCTTCAGAGCGCATTCGCCAGTGACGTCACTGGCTGCATGTAAGGTAAATATCTCCTAAAAACAGTACATGTTTAGGAGATATTTACAGTACCTTTAGGTAAGCCTTATCAGAGGCTTACCTATAGGTAAAAGTTTTAACTTCCTCTTTTAACTTCCTTTTACTTCCTCTTTAAGCTGCACCTAAGGAGGACTGCTGAGGGAATAAGCCCGCCCTTCACTGAGGCTCAGGGCTTGAGTATTTGCTCTGCTAGCCTGATCCTGTATTCTGATCCGGAGTCCTGTTCCCTGTACCCTGCTTCCTGTACCTGGCTCCCTGCTTTCCTTGTCTCCTGTCCCTGTCCTGCTATTGTTTGCTCCATCTTTTTGTATATAGTTTGTTAGGTTCTATTGGAGTTTTGTACTGTTATCATTTATATTTTGTTTACTTGTTTATGGTCTACTGGTGTTGGTATTGGAGTGTGTCATTTTGCTTAATAAACTTATTTACACCTTTAGGCCTCTTTCACACGGCTGCTCCGGTTTTTTTGTCCACTGCGGCACTTTTTTTTTTTTTTTTTACGGACACGGATGACACTTGTGTCATCCGGTCCGTATGTCCGCATATAATCCCATCCGCTTGCGGATGATATACGGACATAATGTTAGTCTATGGGGATTGCGGATGTCAGCGGATGACACCGCTGACATCTGATTTTGCATCAGTTCCGTTTTTTTTAAACGGAGGAGAAATAGGGTTCTGTTCCGTTCCAAAAAACGGAACAGAACTGAAAGGACACAAATCGGATGTCAGCGGATGGTCATCCGCTGATATCCGCAATCCCATTGACAAGCATTATGTCCGTATATCACCCGAACACGGATGGGGTGATATACGGACATACGGAACGTCCGTGTGAAAGAGCCCTTATCCATCTGGGTCCTGATTCCTTGGTGCAGCCAACTGATCTGATCAACCTTGCTGGATGCCTGCATGTGGTATCCCTGACATCAGAGTTCCGTGTTCAGAGTTCCATGTTCCAAGTGCAATGTTCCAAATTCTGTGTTCCGTGTTCCAAGTTTAGTGTTCCAAATTCCGATTTCCGAGTTCATTGTTAAGTGTTCCGAATTTCAAGTTCTGTGTTATTTGTTCCGTTTTTTTCTGTGCTATGGCGGGTGGCGGAGCCTGTCTGTCGGCATCACATCACAGTCACGAGCGAGATTGCAACACTTGTCCTGCCCGCACTGTTGAAGTACTTGAGTTGGGAGTTCATTTATTTTAATAAATACAGTTGGATTTCAATACATAGAGCACTAGATGTTGCTCTTTGTTTTTCAATGTACATGGGGTACAGTGTGGATTAAGATCGATCACCCGAGGAGTCAGCCCAGAGGTATACCAACTTCTACCAGACTGCTTATATCCCCAGAGGGGAACAGCTGATTCTGACCCACTGGTGACACAGGGGTCAGAATGGGAGGTGAAAGGCTTGAAATCACGGGTGGTGGAGAATCACGGAGCACAGCCTTTATTTGCATATGCACAGCAGTATTGTTCACGGTGGATCCAATATATATGTTTATGGACTTTTTTGTAATTTATCTTGTTTCACTGTTTAGTATTTGGCGCAGCACTATTTTGTTGGTTTGATTGATTTTATGTGTAGCACTACTCCCTTGGGAGCTGCTGGTTACGGGTTCCCCTGAGTTACCATTAGCAACAATGAGACAGTTCAACATCTCCAGAGTGATTTTTGGCTCAGTCAGAAAGAAGTCCAGTATCTTTGGTTTTTAGGTTTTATTTAGCACCTGGATAGGAGAAGGGAATGAGTGGGATACTCCAACTGGATAGAACTTTGCTTAAATAAGCTTGAATAAAGCTGATTAGCGCTGAGTAACACTGTATAGAGCTAGTCACGGCTAGGCCGTTGTTTCACTTGGCCCTTGGCTGTGAAAATGAATAATTGAGCTTCCTGAGGTAAGCGGTTTCCTGAGCAAGCTGTATCCTGAGGTAGACTGTACTGCTGAACAACTTCAGGGCCCTTCCTGGCACCCCCTTTGTCCCTAATCTTTAGGGTTAACTACACGGCACCCCTTTACTGATACACTCCTGTGTGACCTAGCTCCTTGATCCCCTGACTTCTCTGGAGTGGTCCCCGCTCCTAGGCAGACCCCTTGGTACTGTTTTTCCCAAAGACTCTACCAACAGCTCCACTGGTCAGCTCCCTGGATCCTCTGCAGCCCAGCTCCACACTTGGTTCAACAGGCCGACCGCCTGAACCACCTTCCTCACACCTGCAGGAGGAGAGACAGCCATCCACCTCCTCCTGGGACTTTGCTCCTGCCAAAAGACACCCTGTCACATGCTCCCTCAGGATTTATTGCCAATCCCAGGTTGCATTGCAATGCCCACCCACTGGGACAGCCATAAACCCTGATGTGCTACTAGTTAGGTTTCCTCCACTGTCCAACAAGCTACCTTATTGGATACAGTGGGGAGACTCCCTTAGACCCAATAAATAACACCTGTAAACATGTGACAGGCCAAACTAACAGATCTGGCTCTCCTGATAAGCAGAACAGAGCCACCAAATGTGTTTTCCTAGCACCTACCTAGGAGGGTGCTACATATGTGTAGTGAAAAACACAGTATCGGTGTTTGCAGCCGGGGGTATATAGATATACGTTTTGCTTTTGTATGATTTTTTTATTTAGAGCACTTTTAAAAAGGGATTTGCACTGATTGTTCATCTGATATTATACTTAAGTTCAGTGTTTCAAATTTGGAGTTCCATGTTTCATGTTTAGTGTTCAAAATTCCGAGTTTCAAATTCTGAGTTTTGTGTTCCAAATTCAGTGTTTCGAATTCCAAGTTCAAAATTCAGAGTTCCGTGTTCTGAATTTTGAGTTCATTGTTCAATGTTCCAAATTCCGAGTTCCGTATTCCAAGTTTAGTGTTCTAAATTCGGTGTTCCAAATTCTGAATTCCGTGTTCCCAAGTTCAGTGTTCCGAATTCCGATTTCTTTGTTCCAAAATCCGTGTTCTGTGTTCCAAGTTCAGAATTTTTAATCCTGAGTTCCATATTCCAAGTTCAGTGCTTCAAATTCCGAGTTCTGTGTTCCCAGTTCAGTGCTCCGAGTCTAAATCTGAGATCCCAGAGTCCCAATTTCTGACATCAGTGTTTGAGATCCATGTGACAATTTAACCACTTCAGCCCCAGAAGATTTTACCCCCTTCCTGACCAGGCCCTATTTTGCGATTCGGCACTGTGTTACTTTAACGGAAAATTACGCGGTCGTGCAAAAGCATTTGAAAGCACAAATAGAGCTTTCTTTTGGTGGTATTTGATCACCTGTGCAATTTTTTTTTTTTTGCGCTATAAACAAAAAAAAAAAAAAGAAGAGCGAGAATTTTGAAAAACAAAAAAACAATATTTTTCACATCTATATTAATAAAACCCCAGTGTCCCTGCGTCCGCTTTCCCTGTGTCCGTGGAAATGCGCTACTGCGCATGTGCCCAGGGACAGCCGTTGGGACACAGAGCCGTCGGGCGGCGCTGGGTGGGTGGGCGTGTACATGAGCGGATCCCCGCCCACCTTTCAGCATTTGCCTCAGGATTGGCGAATCTTCCGTTCCAGCTGGAGAGGGGGCGTACCTCTGTGGCGGAGAAGACCGCGGCTCCTGTCGACTCGGACAATGCCTCCCGTGGAAAAATATAGTGTATGCACTATATAGCCTGCCGCAGCCCGCACCGCCGACCTTACAGCCTGCCGGAGCCCGCACCGCTGACCTTACAGCCTGCCGGAGCCCGCACCGCCGACCGTACACTGAGCACTGGAAGGCGGCTACAGGGCACCCCAACCATTGGGGGACTACAAATGCCAGCATGGAGGGGCCGGGGCTGCTGGGACCTGTACTAACAACATATGGAGAGTGTATATATATATATATATATATATATATATATATATATATATATGTGCAGAGTGCCACAGCATTGCCCCCTTTCAATGCACAGTGACCAGCGCTGCGTGCCCCCCTTTCAATGCAGTGACCAGCGTGCCCCCCCCTTTCAATGCACAGTGACCAGCGCTGCGTGCCCCCCTTTCAATGCACAGTGACCAGCGCTGCGTGCCCCCCTTTCAATGCACAGTGACCAGCGCTGCGTGCCCCCCTTTCAATGCACAGTGACCAGCGCGCCCCCCCCTTTCAATGCACAGTGACCAGCGTGCCCCCCTTTCAATGCACAGTGACCAGCGCTGCGTGCCTCCCTTTTAATGCAGAGTAACCAGCGGGTCCCACTTTCAATGCACAGTGACCAGTGCTGCGGGCCCCACTTTCAATGCACAGTTACCAGCGTGCCCCCCTTTCAATGCACAGTGACCAGCATGCACCCCTTTCAATGCACAGTGACCAGCGTGCCCCCTTTCAATGCACAGTGACCAGCGTGCCCCCCTTTCAATGCACAGTGACCAGCGTGCCCCTCTTTCAATGCACAGTGACCAGTGCTACGGGCCCCCCTTTCAATGCACAGTGACCAGCGTGCCCCCCTTTCAATGCACAGTGACCAGCGTGCCCCCCTTCAATGCACAGTGACCAGCGTGCCCCCCTTCAATGCACAGTGACCAGCGTGCCCCCCTTCAATGCACAGTGACCAGCATGCCCCCTTTCAATGCACAGTGACCAGCGTGCCCCCCTTTCAATGCACAGTGACCAGCGTGCCCCCTTTCAATGCACAGTGACCAGCGTGCCCCCTTTCAATGCACAGTGATGTTTTTTAATTTTTCACATTATTCTTCTGTAACATTTCTAAAGAATAAATACAATAAGATAGAAATCAACTGCATGGTTGTCCACTCTTTTTTGTACTGGAACAAGTCTGTTTTTACAAATGTTTGCCCACATATGTTCTAGCGCCCGTTAATTTAACGGGCTTAATGTCTAGTTCTGCTATAGGACATTCCCAAAAAAAAAATAATAAAAATGTAACATTTTAGGCCAATCTGTTTTTTGCTACATATTTTTGGTAAAAAAAAAAAAAAAAAAAAAAAAAAAATCGAAATAAGCGTATTTTGATTGGTTTGCGCAAAAAGTTATCGCGTCTACTAACTACAGCAAAGATTTATGTCATTTTTATTATTTTTTTTTTGTTTTACTAGTAATGGTGGCGATGTGCGATTTTTTTTTTTGTGCGACTGCAACATTGCAGCAGACAGATCGGACCCCTGACTGACATTTTTGACACTTTTGGGGGTACCAGTGACATTTCTACAGTAATCAGTGCTAAAAATATGCACTGTTACTGTAATAATGACACTGGCAGGGAAGGGGTTAACTGTATAGGTGATCAAGGGGTTAAATGTGACCATAGGGGAGCAATTCTAACTGTGGGGTGGCGTGGCTTCTGAGGTGACCATAGAGACATGTGATCCTATATAGAAGGATCACATGGGCTCTGTGATGATCCCAGGGAGAAGGACGGTCGGCTGTGTTCACAACAGCCGACCGTCCTCCTCTCTCAGCGGGGAATGATCACGGGTGTCAGGTGACAATCGGAGCCGCCTGACACACGCATCGGCTTTCCCACTGACGATGCTCGCCCCCTAGACTCCCGAGAGCGTGTGCCGTACATGTACAGTGATTTAACCAGGAGCGGCTGCCTGCCGCAGTACATCTGCAGTGGGAGGGCATAAAGGAGTTAAGTATTCTGAGTTTGGAAACCATGGTTTCAAGCTCAGCGTTTATTTATTTATTTTTTTTTTAAGTATTAACCACTTCAGGTCCACCCTATAGCAGTTTCCGGGTACGGGGTGCCCATGTGCATTACACACAGCGGAAACGGATCAGCAGGTGCATGGTACCCGATGTCTGCCGGCAGGGCCGCTGATAGGGGGGGACCACCAGCCCTCTTGTAGGGGGCCTGAGCACACAGGGGGGCCCACACAGAGAGGGGGATTAGTGATGGACAACAAATACAGAAATTTTCCTCCAGCACCTGAATCTGATCTGTCCCTCTCCCTGGTATCAGCTTTTATCTGTTGAGAAAGAGACAATTGTCCCTCACTAATCCCCCTCCCTTGTGTGGGCCCCCCTCCCAGCACTGGCTCTAATGTTATCTCTGCTCAGGAGTTTATTTGTAAATTGTAACTTTGTTTCTCTCTCTCTGTCTCTCTGATCACTGAGCTCCAACTGCCCAGCCTGTATATTTTTCTCATCTCATCTTCTTTTTTATTTAACATAGTTTTTTTTTTAGATTTAGCAGGAATTATGCGAGTTATGTTATATTTGTGTCTGCTAATAGTGATTTTGTTGTAATTTTAGCTAAATATATCTTTAATATTTTCTTGGGGGGGCCCTGCCAGGTAGTCTGTATGGGGCCCCGCAATTTCTAACAGCAGCCCTGTCTGCCGGCACTCACTGAATGGTTGGCAGAGAGGCAAAACGGCGATCTGCCTATGTAAACAGGAGGGAAGGGATGGAATTTCTGTGCCTGCAAAGCAGGGAATAAATTCCATATCTTCCCCTAGTGAAAACACCTCCAACAGTTCACCCTGACACTGGCTAGGCACACATTAAACATTTTGATCACCCCCTGTTGTTAACCCCTTCCCTGCCAGTGTCATTAGTACAGTGACCGTGCATATTTTTTAGCACTGATAACTGTATTAGTGTCACTGGTCCCCAAAATGTGTCACAAGTGTTAGATAGTGTCAGAATGTCCGCCACAATATTGCAGTCCCTCTATAAGTCGCTGATCGCTGCCATTATTAGTAAAAACACAATAAATAAAAGTATCCCATAATTCAGTGGTCCTGAACCCTGGTCCTCGGGGCCCACTAACAGGCCAGATTTTAAGTATTACCTTGGGGAGGTGCAGACTAGAATACTGCAATCACTGAGCAGCAAATTAGATCACCTGGGATGTAATTTAGTTATCTTGCAAACCTGGCCTGTAATGCCCCATACACACGTGCAGATTATCTGCAGACTTACCAAAACCATATAATATGAGGTCAAACCTACTCACTTTCAATTTGTATGCAATCCGGCAGGCCCTTGCACTACATAGAAAAGGTAAGTCTGCAGACAAAAGTCTGAAGATAATCTGCACGTGTGTATGGGGCATTAGTGGGCCCTGAGGACCACTGCCATAATTGATACCCATAATTTGAAAACTCTATAATTTTTGGGTAAACCAATCAATATATGCTTATTGAGATTTTTTTTCCCAAAAATATGTAGCAGAATACATATTAGCCTAAATTTATGAAGAAATTAGACTTCTTCAATTTTTGATTGCCCTTGATGTTAACCCCTTTCTAGCCAGTGTCATTAGTACAGTGATAGTGCATATTTTTTAGCACTCATCACTGTATTAGTGTCACTGGTCCCTAAAAAGTGTCAAAAGTGTTAGAATGTCCGCCACAATATCGCAGTGCCGCTATAAGTCGCTGATCACTGCCATTACTAGTAAAAAACAATAAAAAAAAATATCCCATAGTTTGTAGACACTAAAACTTTTGTGCAAACCATTCAATATATGCTTCTTTGGATTTTTTTTTTTCACCAAAAATTTATAGCAAGTAATACAGGGTGCCGCGAGGGGGCCTTGTAGCTTACGCATGCATTTGCAAATGTGTGCTAATTCTCTGTTTTTAAACGCATACAGTTGTACAGGTTAATTTGATTGGTAAGCAGGCTGCTTGGTGAGTTGAGCTGGGAATTTGCTCTGGTTTTGTCTTTCATGCGTTTGCCCTTCCATGTGCTCCTTGCTGTGAAGCCCAGTTATAGATGGGGCAGAGGCCATTTGTTTGTTACTGGTGTAAATACTGGTGAGGGGACACACTGGACACCTTTGCTGCCATTGTGGTATGTGTTGGGTGTCCAGGGTGCCCCTGAGTCTTAAATTTAAAAGGGTTAGCACTGCAAGTAATACAGTGTGCTGTGAAGGGACCCTGCAGCTTACACATGCGTTTGCAAATGTGTGCTAACTAAACCCCTGTTTTTAATGCATACTGTTGGACAGGTTAATTAGATTGGTAATATACAAGAAAGAGAATACAGCACCCCAGAATCACGTTGCTGGGTAGTAGCACTGCCAACCAAAATTGGAAAACCGACTCACCCAATAAAGGTGGCGCCTAGCCCTTCAAACTCCAGAACACAGGCAGTAGCCGAAAAGGATATGGGGAACCGAAACCCAAAAGGAGTTCTATAGTGGAGGAAGGGAATCAGGCAGACCGCGGTGACCTCAAGTAAAACAATCTTTATTGTTGCATAATATGTAAAATCGAACACAGATAATGATAAGAGCAAACTACACAGAAGGGTTAATATGACAACGTTGCCACAAAAAACACACAACCTGGGATCACTCATACACTAATATGATACAGCAAATAGAGCAAGTAGCAAAAAAACTGCACAGTGTATTGATCTGGCCACGGTAAGATGCAGGAAACCTCAGCAGTGTAATGCCTCGTACACACGCATCGATAGTTGGCCGTGAATTTTCGACCAACGTCCGATCGGCCGATTTTCGGCTTGTTAGTATGATGCTTTCGACAACCGACTGCGACTTTTCGGCCAAATAAAATCTGGTGTGCAGGCTATAAAATTTTTGTTGGCTGTCAACAGAACGGCCGATTTTCCGTCAGTCAGTACAGATTTCGGCAGACAAAAATCTGATGAGCAAGACTGGGCATGCTCAGAGAAGAAAAAACACACGGAAAGTAAACCAGAACATGACATCACTTCTGAAGTTGGTTTTTGTTGGCCGAGAAAATTTGTGTGTAGTCTAGAGCACATTTCAACCAACACAACAACACTGGACAAAAGTCGACCGATCGGTCGGCCGATAATCGTTGCGTGTAGGTTGCATTAGCTAGGTATCAGCTGTACAAACCTAATGAGGACATCTGCACTCACCAATTGCCAACGATCCCTGCAGTGTAAGCTTGTGTATATGTAGTAATAAAAGAGTTTCCTCCTGAAACCCTGGATCAGCTGAGTGTCTCTCGTAGTAAGGGGTCGGCTCTAGTACACAGTGTCAAACAAACAGTCACAAGGGGAGAGATCCCATAGGGATGGATGGATGGCCTGAGCCACATCAAATGCAGGAGGACTGAAGGTGAGACTGGGCAATAAAGTACTCACTGTTCCGTGGATAAGAATACAGGGGATAACGGGGTCACTTTGGCTGGTGCTGCAAGCTGCAGTTCAGAGAGTCTCTTTATCCTTTCTAGTCAAATTCACTGAAGAGTGGTAGATTATCCAAAACAGAAGTTGCATCAAGAGGCTCCGGAGTCTGGTAAATCAGTAGAGAGGCTAGTTGTACACCTGATGTGGTTTTCACACTAACAGCCCAAGATTGCGCCTCTCTCTCATGAGAGGAATGCTTGGAAGGTAGGAACCTAGAGGCAGCCAGTGGTAGCCTCAACCAATGTTGTAGCACATGGAGCTTGCCGTTCACAGATGCCACTGTGTTGAACCCCATTTGGAAGATATTCCAAAGGCATTTATTCATTTAGAGCAGTGGTTCTCAACTCCGGTCCTCGGGACCCACTAACAGGCCAGATTTTAAGTATTACCTTGGGGGATGCAGACTAGAATACTGCAATCACTGAGAAGCAAATGAGATCACCTGTGATGTAATTTAGTTATCTTGCAAACCTGGCCTGTTGGTGGGTCCCGAGGACCGGATTTGAGAACCACTGATTTAGAGCAGAGTGATCTTGATTGTATAAATGAGCTTCATAGGGGCCCAAAATGGCTTTCTTAAGGGCCATACACACTATAAGATTTTCTGAAGACTTTTTCCTTCAGATTTACCTTTTCTATGTAGTGCAAGGGCCTGCCAGATTGCATACAAATTGAAAGTGTTTAGGTTTGACCTCATATTATATGGTTTTGGTAAATCTAAAGGAAAAAGTCTTTAGAAAATCTTATAGTGTGTATGGCCCATTAGTAATAGCCCATCCATTGCATCCGAGGGCTCTAGAGAGCAGATCCAAGGGGGGGAGGGGGGATTGCACAGAGGCTGTGTAGTCTGCTCTTATTATGCAACAATAAAGATTGTTTTACATTAGGTCACCGCGGTCTGCCTGATTCCCTTCCTTCACTAGAGAACTCCTTTGGGTTTCTGATCCACATTTCCTTTTTAATTAGATTGGTAAGCAGACTGGTTGTGAGTTGAGCTGAGAATTTTCTCCAGATTACATATTGGCCTAAATTAATGAAGAAAATAGATTTTTTTTAAAGTTTTTTTTTTTTATTGAATAGGTTTTATAGCAGAAAGTTAAAACTTTTTTTTTCCAAAATTTACGTTTTTTTCTTTATAGCACAAAAAATAAAAACTGCAAAGGTGATCAAATACCACCAAAAGAAAGCTCTGTGGGGGAAAAAAGGGACATATATTTTACTTGGGTACAGCGTTGCATGACCGTGCAATATTCAGTTAAAGTAATGCAGTGCCATATGTAAAAAAAAAAAGGCCTGCCATAAAGGGGGGAGGGAGAATCAATCTTTTGGAGGTCAGGTGGTTAACACCTGCCTAACTTTTCCATTAGAACGTTTTGTGTAATACTAAGAAACTAATAAAGTTTTTAAAGGGGAAAAAAAAGAGAAAACGGAAGTCCATCATTGTCCAATCATATGAAAGAACAGTCTCTTGTGTACACGTATCCGGGTCACTACACGCTCGGCAGCCAATCAGTAGACGATGTTACAGTGAGGCTTGGAACGCGCACGTTGGTGTTGCACAGCCTCGTTGTGGACGGTGAGGGAAGATGGCGAAACATCACCCAGATTTGATATTTTGCAGGAAACAAGCCGGAGTGGGTGAGTTTCTCGGGGACCGGGAGTGAGGTGTGGGCGGCTTTGGATGAGTCCGGTGCTGGGATGGCTCTTAGGGTTCCTAGTTGTAGGCGGAGAGGCTCTGGTGCTTTTATATACATGTGGCGCCTGTAGCTTCCCCTTCATTGTTAATAAATGTAACTCACGTGTTCCTTGTGATTGAAGAGAAATGGGTTCTTTGGCCGCCATCACATGTGTGGGCACAGTGGTGGATTTAGTGGCCCTTGGGTCCCTGGCTGTCTACAGTTAAGGGCTGTGCTTGTGTACCTGGGAGGTGCAGTCAGCCTGTTTGACTCAATAGCAGGCAGATGGTTGTACATATGATATCCCCCACACCTATTCCTATGTGTACATCCTTGCAGGACCAATGCGTACCTCACAATAGTCTGTGCGTTGGCCCCACATGGATGTACAGCCAGGATTGTGTGTGAAGAGCCGTGTAGCCATCTACCGGTCATTGATCCATATAGGATGACCGCACAGACCTCTGAGGTGTGTAAACATGGCCCTGTGCACCGCTGTACTGATCTGAATGAGCGCCAATAACATACTATTCAAATCTAAGGTAAAATGTGCTGTATCAGTGTCTGCTCACCTCTATAATCTGCTTTGAAGGATGCTACCTACTGTAGTATAACTGTGAGGCAACAGCGTGGTCACTGTAGGACAGGAATCCTTAGAACTGCAGAACTCTTCCCTTCTCCATATCAATTTAGTAATAAGTAGCGCCTGTAAACACATTCCAGCAGTACTTTTATACTGGTATGTACACCTGGAATGCCAAAATTCTGTGTTTGGGACTTGCAGCCCTTACACAAGTAACACTCGGCTGTGCATAGAGCTACTACATATTTCTGCCTGTTTTTGATTTTGACAGGCTGCTGTCAGCAGGCTTTCTACTAGTGATCATTTTTTTTAATAGCGATACCGATATTTTAGTCATCGGATATCAGTATCGGCCAATATTTTCGATATTTTTTTTTTCACAGGTACTCCTTGTGGAAGGATCTGGGGGTCTAAAAGATCCCAAACCCCTCCTCAGCACTGAAAAGCATTAAAAAAAACCCAAGTTTGGCTGTTTTGAATGCTGTCAGTTTTTTTAATTTGGCGCCGAGTACCCGGAAGTGATGTTATGACATCGCTTCTGCTTTTTTTTTTTTTTTCTTTTTTTTTACATGGAGACCCGATCAGAGCCGAATGCGGCTTTGATCGGGTCTTCGGCGGTTGTGCAGGTAGGATGCCCCAGGTCTCCCGGTGGGACGGGAGACCCGGGCGAAGGCAGGGGTGTCCCTTCCCACTCCTTGTAATGACAGCCCAGCGGCTTCTAAGCCGCATTGGTTGTCATTACAAGACCGTCGGCTATGGACACTGGTATCAGGGTGATGCCTCTAGTGACAGGCATCACTCCGGTACAAGCACTTTCCCGAAATGTTGGCAATATCGGTAACCTCAGGAGCCAATACCGATATATCGGGAAAAGTGCATATCGGCCCCCTGATATATATCGGTGGTGCCGATAATTGGTCAATCTCTACTTTATACCCCACTTGTGCCTCCAGGGTGTATGGACCAAAGCATGCCTGTGCATGAGACCTTCTAATAACACAAAAATTATACTTCTGGTACACTGTGTGCTGAAGTTCTTTACAAGTAAGCTAAATGTTTTTTTTGTTAACCACTTTAAGACCGGAGGATTTTCCTGCTTAACGTCCAGGCCACTTTTTTTAATTTGGCACTGCGTGACTTTAACTGACAATTGCGCGGTCATGCAATGCTTTACCCAAACAAAATTTACGTCCTTTTTTTTCCCACAAACAGCTTTCTTTTGGTGGTATTTGATCACCTGTGCGCTTTTCATTTTTTGCGATATTAATAAAAAAAAAAAGCGAACATTTTGCAAAAAAATTGACATTTTTTACTTTGACAGTTAAAAAATATCCAATATATTCCATTTTTGTCACATATTTAGGCCAGAATGTATTTAGCTACATGTCTTTGACAAAACAATTTACAATGAGCGTATTTTTAACCACTTTAAGACCAGAAGATTTTACCCCATTCCTGACCAGGCCATATTTTGCGATTCCGCACTGTGTTACTTTAACGGACAATTGTGCGGTCGTGCGACCCTGTACCCAAATTAAATTTACTTCTCCCCCCCCCCCCCCCACAAATAGAGCTTTCTTTTGGTGGTATTTGATCACCTGTGCAATTTTTAATTTTTGAAAAAAAGAGCGACAATTTTGAAAAAACAAAACAATATTTTTCACATTCTGATATAACATTCCCCAAAAAATTTACAAATCAAAATTTTTTAACATTTTAGGCCAATTTGTTTTCTGCTACATATTTTTGGTAAAAAAAAATCACAATAAGTGTATTTTGATTGGTTTGCGCAAAAGTTATCGCGATTACTAAAGCCCCGTACACACGTACTGATTGTCGGCCGTAAAGATTCGGCCGACGACCGATTGGCCGATTGTAGGCTTGTTAGTATGATGCTGCCGATAGCGCACTTTCGTCCGAAAAGAATCTGTCATGCAGGCATTAAAATTTTTGTTGGCCAACACCAGAACGGCCGATTGTTCGCCAGTCAGTACAGAATTCGGCCGACAATCAGCAGATTTGCAAGACTGGGCATGCTCAGAGAAGAAAAAACACAGGGAAAGTTAACCATCACATGACATCACTTCTGCAGTCGGCGGACAAAATTCTTGTGCAGTCTTTTGCACTTTTCAGCGGACAGGACAGCCCTGGACAAAAGACGGCCGATCGGTCGGCTGACGATCGGTACGTGTGTACGAGGCATTACTAGGGGAAAGATTTGTCATTTTTTTTTTTTTTTTTTTTTGCGGGACTGCGACATTGCGGCGGACAGATCGGACCCCTAACTGACATTTTTGACACTTGGGGGTACCAGTGACATTACTACAGTAATCAGTGCTATAAATATGCACTGTTACTGTAATGACACTGGAAGGGAAGGGGTTAACACTGTTGATCAAGGGGTTAAATGTATGCCTCATGCTTACTGACATGTGTGGGGGGAGGGGGTTGTGTGACACAGATCGCAGGTTCAGCTATGCTGAATCCTGTGATCTGTCCCTGCCTGTCACAGGAGATCTGCCTGCTTTGTATACACAAGCAGGAAGAGAGGCGATGATCACCGTCTCTCCTCCCCTGGCCCTACTCCCGCTGTGTCTAAACACAATGGGAGCAAGCCTCCGGCTGCACGCGCACGCCGCAGAGAGAGGAAGGTATCTGGCGACGTAGGTCTTCGTCGCCAGACCCAGCCGAGCCGATCTGCTGCAGTAGCAGCAACGTGAGCAGTCGGCAAGTGGTTAAAGGGTAACTCCACTTTAGTGGGGGGGGGGGGGGAGGAGGGAGGGAATCGGCAAATAAAGAAAAAACAATGTAGTGTGTAAAATTGCGACACAAATCATATTGTAATTGAATGTTATTAAAAATGACCTTTCCTTTTAAATCTGAAGCTGTTGTAATTTTCTGAAAATGCAATGGGGCTACAAGGAGTTGTTCTGTACACAGAATTTATATTGACCACACCCCAGAAACATAATTTCCTGCTTGTGTGATTGGCTCACCAATTTTCCCAGAAGTCTGCCTAATGCTGGCCATACACTAGCCGAAAAATCATTTGAAAATCTGTCATTTGGTCCGATCGTTGATTTTTCGTCCAGTTAATGGGCACAAATGGAAAATAATTTTTAACTTTTCAGAGTTGAAAATTCAAAGGAACAGTTCGGAAAATTCTGCCGAATGAACGATAAATTGAAAGGTTAATGTGTTTCTCGGCCGGACTGTTTGCACTAGACATGGGTGACAAACTGAACGAAAAATGTCCATTGACCGATTTTATCGTTCGAAATTCGGTCATTACATGATGGCACGATCGTCTGCTCTCACGGACGATTTTTAGTTTTTCGGAAATGAGTTTGAAAGATTTTTCGGCTAGTGTATGGCCAGCATTAGATACAAGTCAGATTTCTGTCATCCTCTGCAACAAAAATTTAATTTTTGGTGAGATACTCCCAATAGGAACACGTCTAAAGGGATGCAGGTCCAGCAGCTTTCATCATTAGAGCCCTGCAGCTGCCACAGCTGATAGATAATTATGAAACCACTCCCATTAGACCCACTCAGCACAGAGGCACGAACAATGATTTTATCAGAATAAAAAAAGGTAGGAATCTGCAACAAAGTTTGTTATAATCCTTGTAATGTACATAGATCACCCAGAGGGGAATGTTTTTTTTCTCAACAAAAGTGGACGGAGTTATGCTTTAAGCCATGGCCAACATTTTTGAGAATGTCATAAAAATACACTTATTCACAAAATTTTGCTGCCTCAGTTTTTATGATGGCAATTTGCATATACTCCAGAATGTTCTGAAGAGTGATCAGATGAATTGCAATTAATTGCAAAGTCCCTCATTGCCAAGAAAATGAACTTAATCCTAATTAAAAGCATTTCCATTGCATTTTTGCAGAAGGATTTAGGGCGCCCAAGAAAGTCCAGCAAGCGCCAGGACCGTCTTCTATAGTTATTTGGGGCAGAACTTGCTCCGGATTGGCAGCGGGCAGTTGTGAGTGCATCTGCACGCACAGTGAGGCAAGAACTTTTGGAGGATGGCCTGGTGTCATGAAGGGCAGCAAAGAAGCCACTTCTCTCCAGGAAAAACATCAAGGACAGACTGATGTTCTGCAAAAGGTACAGGGATCAGAGACTGCTGAGGACTGGGTTAAAGTCGTTTTCTCTGATGAATCCCCTTTATGATTGGGGCATCCCGAAAAAACCTTATCCTGAGAAGAAAAGATGAGCGCTACTATTAGTCCTGTCATGCCAACAGTAAAGCATCCTGAGACCAGTCAAGAACAGCTTGGTGAAGAGCAATGCCTTTTCCAGCATAATGGAGCACTTTGCCATAAGGAAAAAGTGATAACTAAGTGGGTGGGTGTGTGGGGGGGCGGAACAAAACATCTACATTTTGGGTCCATGGCCAGGAAAAGACCCCCAGACCCTAATCCCCTGGTCAATTCTCAAGTGGTGGGTGAACAAGAAAAAAACACAAATTCTGACACTCCAAGCATGAATTATGCAAGAATGGGCTGCCATCAGTCAGGATGGCCCAGAAGTTGATTGACAGCATGCCAGGGGAATTGCAGAGGTCTTAAAGGGGGGTCAACACTGCAAATATTGGCTCTTTGCATAAACTTAATGGAATTGTCAATAGAAGCCTTTCACACTTAGGAAATGCTTGTAATTATACTTCAGTATACCATAGGGACATCTGACAAAAAGATTAAAAAACACTGAAGCAGCAGACTGTGAAAATGAATGGGTCATTCTCCAAACTTTTGGCCAGGGATGTATGTTTTGAATGCAAATGGTAAACCACAAAGAAAAATGTCAGTTTAATTTCAAATGGAACAGTGGGGACACTGTAGTATTTAGTGGAAGACAGCATGGCACCACATTCTATCATTTAGTGCCAGTTTACACAAGAATGTGTTGCAGGAAAGATGCATTCCAAGCGCAAAATTTGGCCTTTGCAATCTGTTTCAGGTGCCAACGTAAGGCTAATGGCACCCCAAAGGCAGATTGCTAACGGTGCGTTTGCAGAAACCAAATCCCATGGTATCACATTACCATGAGATTTGGTGCGCCATGTCTTTTAAAAGTAGTGCATGCAATAATTGGTCGCTGTTTAAATTAATAGGCTACAAAATGCTCCCGCATGGGATTGTGCAGGGATCGCATCGGCACGCGGGCCATGTTTGTACAAGGACCAGCCCTTAAACGTATCTAGCATTGTCTTTGTTCTTAACCCTTTATGCTGACTATGGGGTTTTTTTTTTCTACATCCATGGTAAAGTATGCATTTTTGGCCTAAAAAATACCTATAACCCTAAAATATTATGTATTATAGTAAAATATTTCCATAACTGTCTCTTAAAAGTGCATTTCCAGTAAAAAAATATAAAAACGTAATATAATCCCAAATTTTTCTTTGAAATGGTGCGGTGTTGAGTAAATAGATGCCAAAAGTGTCAGAATTCAAATTTGTGTGCACCTGCAAAAGTTACGATTTTCAGAATTTTGCACCATTTTAAAATCTATACATCGTAACAAATCAGATTAAGGCCTCATTCAGCTGTGAAAGCAGACAGTTGATCCATGTTTTTACCACCCACCAACAAGTTAACATTGCCGGTGCTCTAACGGGCCATACACACTATACAATTTCCTTTTTGTTTTTTGTTTTTTTTCCTTCAGACTTACCAAAACCATATAATATGAGGTCAAACTTAAACACTTTCAATTTGTATGCAATCCGGCAGGCTCTTGCACTACATAGAAAAGGTAAATCTAAAGGAAATCTGACAACAAAAGTTGTATAGAGTGTATCCAGCTTTAGTCTCGTCTCTACTCACAGGGCAATTTTTATAGAGCCTGTTGTGGGATCCTTTCAGGATTCTGGCTGCTGGACATTTCAGAGAATTTATATTAAAGGGATTTTTCCAAAGCTGCAATTCTTGCAGAATAGGCTTAAAAGCTTACTGTCTGGTTTTCACTAGTTCCCTGGAATTATTAGCCATACTGCTTTACCTGGTAAAGAAAACCTACTTATAATAAGCCAATACAACTAGTATTCCAAATATGTACTCTGTACTTTGAAATCAGTGTGTTTCTTGATAGATTGTGAATTTTCAATATTTCTGCAAAAAATTGGATCCATAAAATATTCTGTTTTTCATGCAAGCCTTAGAATGAGATAAAAATCATACAGGAATTGTAACATTAGAATTATTTTTATTTGTCTAAAATGATCAAGTCCCATACTAGGTTTGAGTTCACTTGAAGAATAAAATAGCCAATAGTGTTTCAAGCAGTAGGATAACAAGGTGTTAGTGCGGTAGGCTTTTCGTTAATTAACCACTTTACCACTAGAGCATTTTGCTGTCTTACGTCTGGGCCACTTTTTGCGATTCGGCGTGGTGCGACTTTAACTAATTGCGCGGTCATGCAACGCCGTACCCAAACAAAATTTACGTCCTTTTTTTCCCCACAAACAGAGCTTTCTTTTGGTGGTGTTTGATCACCTGTGCGATTTTTACTTTTTGCGCTATAAACAAGAAAATAGAGTTTATTTTGGAAAAATAACAAATTTTTAACATATTTTTTTTATATGCAATTCCCCCCAAAAAAGATGTAAAAACCAATTTTTTTTTTTTTAATTTTTGGCCAATTTGTTTTCTGCTACCTATGTTTGGTAAAAAAAAAAATCGCAATAAGCGTATTTTGATTGGTTTGCGCAAAAGTTATTGCGTTTACTAACTAAGGGAAAGATTTATGTAATTTTTGGTGTTTTCTTTTTTTTTTAACGAGTAATGGCGGCGATCTGTGTTTTTTTTTTTTTTTTTTTTTTTTTTTTGCGGGACTGCGACATTGTGGCGGACAGATCGGACCCTTGACTGACATTTTTGACACTTTTGGGGGTACCAGTGACATTACTGCAGTAATCAGTGCTATAAATATGCACTGTTACTGTAAAAATGACACTGGCAGGGAAGGGGTTAATTTTATTGGAGAGGGAGGGGTTAATGTATGCCTAGTGCTTACTGACGTGTGTGGAGGGAGGTGACTGAGTGAGCCAGGGACAGATCAGATTTTCAGCTATGCTGAACACTCCGATCTGTCACTCCCTGTCACTTAGGAGATCCGCCCGCTCTGTTTACACAGGCGGGCGGATCTCCAAACTGGATTCCCCGACGATCGGGGCAGAGCAGCGGCGATCGCCGCCGCTCCTCCCCTGGCCCGACTCCCGCTGTGAATGAAAACAGCGGGAGCGTGCCTCCGGCGGCGCGCGAGCGCTGCCTACAGAGGGAGTAGTCTGGCGACGTAGGTCTACGTCGTCAGACCTACAAGAGCCACTTTGCCGCAGTAGTACTACGGTACTCAGCGGTAAAGTGGTTAAAGAACAAAAATCTGGGTTTTCACTGTTTATATAGACACCAAGGGCACACCAGCTGTGCGCATAACCTTTTGCCCTAACTTTTATTAAAGAGTAAAAATATACTCTTCAACAGCATAAATTGTCGAGCATATCGGTAAGTTTGATCGTTTTTGGCTCGGAGAGGGGATCGCCCCTCAAAATGCTGTTTGTGAGTATACATTTTTTTTTTTTTTTTTTACTCCTTTTTTTTTTTTTTGACGTTATCGCAGAGTTAATGCGCAAGGCTGGTGTGCCCTCTGTGTTTTATATTTTCCAGTGTGATGTTTGGGCTTTCCCAGCCCTGAGGGGGCTTCAGAGCTTTGCTAAGAATGGAGTGGTTGAAGGAATGTAGTCCATGATTGCTGGGGCAGTTCTCTTGAGCACAGGAGGTTGTTCTATTTATTGGTCTTCACTATTTATACCTGACCTTAAAGTATTACTAAATTCTAGGTGTTAAATATTTTAATGTATTCTCTGCACTAAGATAAAAAACAAAACTCCCCAGTACCTTTCTGTGCCTTACGATCCCCAAAAACATAACTGCAGTTCATGTTCACTGCTCCCTGGTCCCCCGTAGTCTGTGCTGCCTCCCCGATCTTCCGTGTATAGAGTAGGGTACTGAAGGCAACAGAGCAATAGGCTTCTCCTGCCATCATTTAAATTGCTAGGAGGGAGCAGAGACATCACTTGCTGGGTGCTGTGTGTGTCTATGGGTGTACACAGCACTGGCTGGTAGTGTGCATGGCTAGTCAAGGAGATGCCTGCAAAAAGAAAGGTGGGGAACAGCTTGGGGATGAAGGATGAGAACAGTGATGAATTGAAAAAAAAAAAAAAAAAAAAAAAATCGAATTTCATTAAAAATAAAAAAGTGTGTGTGGGGGGGGGGGGGGGGTAATATCTCTTTAAGCCACTGTACACTTCCACAAACCTGCTTTTACAGTGGTCACTAGGACATATGAATGGTAACACTACCCATTGAGGACACATGGCAATACAAACTTGACAGGAGTTCTGTTTTTTTCTGCTTTATGCTTCAAAGAAATTGGCTATACATGAACTTTTAAATGCCCTTCTGCTTTTTGTAGTCAACTTTGAGAAACTTCCAGTATGTCTGCTATGCATTCCCATTCACACAGCATACCTAAAATTTTCTTTTTAAAATTTTGTTACCTTAGAGCAAGCCTATATGCTGACTGCAGGCTACTCTGAACAATTTGAAAGTGGAGGGATAAAGTGGGGACAGGCTGAGTTTTGTCTCATTATCCTCCCTGGCGGTCTGATTCTGTCAGGATTTCTGTGCTAAAAGCGGTACATTGTTTTGCATGGAAATCTGTTGTTTTATATTTTAAAATTCACCTTCCCCTGCGATCCCCCGCCGTCCATCCACCATCCTCCCACTGTGTGCTCGGCTGATGCCGACACCTGTCTTCCGGTTCCCTTCTCTGCGAGCATTGCGACGCAGGGGGGTGGAACCGGCGGCAATTTAAAATATGTAAATACACTAAATGACATGATACAAAGCTGTGATCCTAACGGATTACACTGTATCATGCCATTTCACCACAGAATTTCACTTGGCCCTGTCTGCGCTTTGTGCCTGGAAAATTGAGAACAACCATGGCGTCCAAAAAGTGTTCTTTTTGCGCAAAAGCGCTTTTAGATGAACTGTAAAACAGCGACAGCGAAACGGTGTTACTTGAAGAACTGAGCGATAGCGATACGTGCATGCGTGAGCGATATAATTTGTCATCGGGTACGGAAAGTGATGACAGCGACGATTCTGAAGTCTCTTTCTGGCACATAGCTTGTGGAATTTGGGAAGTATATCAAATGATTCTTCAGAATTTCCAACGGAACTATGTGCCAGAAAGAGACATCAGAATCGTCGCTGTCGTCACTTTCCGTACCTGATGACAAATTTTCCCACGAATCGCTATCGCTCAGTTCTTCAAGTAACTCCGTTTCGCTGTCGCTGTTTTCCAGTTCTTTTAAAAGCGCCTTTGGATGCCATAGTCGTTCTCAATTTTCCAGGCACAGAGCACTGGAAAAGTTACCAGGTGCAATCCTGTGGTGAAATGGCAACCCCCCCTCCCACCGCCGCCTCTCCCGGGCTGTCTGGTCCCATTGCGAAGGCTGGGAGTAATGCGACCGGTTGCGATGGCTGCCATGTCCAGAGAGAGAGGATCTGACGTCAATCCCCTCTCTGGAAACCGGGAGTGACGTGTAGTTCGTCACTTTTGCTTCTGCCCCTTTGTTTGCCTGGCCACCAGTGGCCAGGAAAGCAGCAGATCAGACTCATCTCAGTCTTATTGGCTGAATGGGGGGGGGGGGGGGGCAGGGGGGGGGGCAGAGGAGAGATCCCAAATCTCACCATAAAGAGGACCTGTCGTGGGCCTGCTGTTACAAGGGATGTTGTTCATCCCTTGTGATAGCAATAAAGTTAGTACAAAAAAAAGTGTAAAAAAACGTATTTAATAAAAAAAAAAAAAAAAAAATTAAAGCGCCAAGTCCCAGTGTGCTTACGCGCAAATGCAAACGCATACGTTACTCCTGCATGCATATGTAAACGGTGATCGTACGACACTAGGGCTGCAACTAACGATTATTTTAATAATCGATTAGTTGCCGATATTATTTTTTCGATTAATCTGATAAAATAATAAAAAAAACTCCAATATGCCTTTTTTTTCATTTATTTAAAATAGTAATGAGCAAACAGAGTGTAAGTGCCGGTTCACACTTGTGCGATGCTGGAAGGCTGCGTATTCGCAGCCTGTTCCCGCATCGCATCCGCACAAGAGGCAGTTCACACTGCCATATGCGATACGCAGGGGTGTCAATTAAATGTTAACGACACCCCCAGTTTGATCGCATATCGCAGTGCGATCTGACAGTTCGCACAGGATCGGATCGCACAAGTGTGAACCACTGCGCGATCCGATCCTGATGCGGCTGAAAAAAAGGGTCATGTGCGACTTTTGTGTGGGTGAAGTGCGAATCAGCGCACCCGCAGTAGTGTGAACCAGCACTTAGTGCCGGTTCACACTTGTGCGGTTTGCGAGATTGCATGTAATTCGGAGCGCACTGCTCCTAAATTACATGCAATCTCCTGTGCGGATGCGAGTTCAGCCATACACTTTGTATGGCTGAATTCGCAGCGCATCCGCAGCAAACTCGCACATGAGGCATTTTTTGAGCCGCCTCAGGATCGGAAGTGTCAGATCGCACTGCGATATGCGATCAAACTAAGGGGGTCGTTAACATTTAATTGACACCCCCTGCGTATCGCATATGGCAGTGTGAACTGCCTCTTGTGTGGATGCGATGCGGGAACACGCTGCATATTCGCAGCCTTCCCGCATCGCCCAAATGTGAACCGGGACTTATACCAAAACTTTTTTTTTTTCTTAATTAAGCTCCTATATACTGTAAATAATATAATAAATGCTTATCTAGATAAAAGAGTTAATATTCCTTATAAGGTGCAATATTATAATAGAAAAATAAGTGAATAAAAACATCCATGTCAGCCAAAGATATGAAATAGGCAGCATAGAAAGACCCCCTATATGTGCTATATGGATGTTTTTAATCAGTTATTTTTCTATTAGAATATTGCACTTTATAAGGAATATTAACTCTTATCTGGAGAAGCTTTTATTATATTTTTTTGCAGGCTGCATTGCATGGACAGGACACTGTAGCTCTAATCTCGGCACTCACGTTAACTTCTGCTGCTTCTGTGCTCTTTTCTGCCTCCCCTCGATCTGACTCACTCCCTCACTGACCTCAGCAAGAGGGCGGAGAGGAAAGGCAGAGAGGAAAGGAGGGGGGGGGAGGAGGGGGGGAAGTCACGGAAGTGCAGAGCTGTGAGAGAGAGAGATAGCCGTCGGCTTCACACTGCAGACAGCTCGCTGACAAGCGGGGAAAGTTCACAATGCAGCACAACTAATCGACGGAGCAACTAATCGATAATGACAATCGTTGACAACGATTGTAATTATCGATTATTATCGATTTAGTCGATTAGTTGTTTCAGCCCTATACGACACGTAAGGTATTGTCACGAACGTCCGAGCGAGAGCAATAATTCTAGCACTATACCTGCTGTGTAACTCTAAACTGGTAACCTGTAAAGGCGTTTAAAGTGTCGCCTATGGAGAATTTTAACCACCGTAGTTTGCCACTATTCCACGGACTTGCGTAATTTTAAAGCATGACATGTTGGGTATCTATTAACTCGGTGTAACATCTTTTACATTATACAAAAAAAATTGGGCTAATACCGTGACAAAAAATTGCAACACCATTTTATTCTATATGGTCTGACTAAAAAAATATACATAATGTTTGGGGGTTCTAAGTCAGTTTCTACCAAAAAAAAGTAGATTTTTACATGAAGGAGCGAAGTCTCAGAAATGGCCCAGATGGCAAGTGGTTAACAACATACAATGCAGAGCCCAAGGTTTTTAACCACTTGCTTACCAGGCATTTAAAGCCCCTTCTAACGCAAACCAATCATGCTACACTGTACCCATATGAAATTTTGATCTCTTAATTTTCATACAAATTTAGTTTTCTTTTGGTGGTATCTCATCACTACTGGGGTTTTTATTTTTTGCAAAACAAACAAAAAAAAGCCTGAAAATTTAAAACAAAGCAAAAAAAAAAAAAGCATTATCATAGTTTTTGTTTTTTTGCAAACTTAATTTTTCTCCTTCACTGATGGGCGCCAATAGGCTGCACTGATGGGCTGTGTGTTTCTGTGTCCATGCTGTGACACGCTGAGGAGTCCTTGGAAAGTTTACGATGTGCTATGAGATGGAGATAAGGCAGGTGGATATGCTTTAGAAGAATCCTTCTATGTCCCCTGATCAAGCCATGTGTACCATCAACAATTATCATTCTATGTACAGCTGGGCTCCAGTATTTCATGGTGACCAGAAACCCACCAAAGCAATGAATAGAGTGACCCTGGGGGACACACATTGCAGAAAGTGGCTGAAAAGAGACAGCAGATCAGCAACGCTGGGATAGAGTACTTCTTTCATCCTTTTTCATATTTTATGTAAAGTATCACTAGGGCTTCATTTAGATGTGCAGTAGAGACATGTTTTTGCCACCCACCAATAGCCACGCTTAAGCTGCAACAGGCGGGGGTTGCATGCCCCAGTGACGATGCGTTCGGCATAATAAGTGGTTTTTAAATAACATTCTTTGTGGCCAGCCTGTAACCCTGAGGTAATGGCGTTACATTAGAGTTATTGACTGCCTGCTCTGCTGTTAACAAGTTAGGGTTAGGGGGCGCAAATTACCTGCCTTGCCCCCAGGTGCTGAAAACACACGCTATGATAATAAAAAAAAAAAAAATGGCTTCTGGATTCAAAGCAAATTTGTCAATCCCTGGTTTACATCATTGTCACTGTCATTGGCTGGCAGCTGATCACGTGGTAAAGGGCCGGGATCAGCTCCTTACTCCGCTCTGTGATCAGCCAAATCTCATGGACTCTCTGATCACAGATCGCAACGTGCCCCGCTGGGGGCGCACAGGCAACACATGCACAGGAGGAAGTACATGGATGTCCGCCTGGCAATTGAGGCCCGGGGAGGAAGAGGTTAAAGTAGTTCTAAAGCCAGGTACACACTGGTCGGAGCTGCTGTACAGACATCACCCTCTGCCGCGTTTACCCAATCGCTGTTCTTTCATTCAATTTATTTTTGAGATTATAAAGAACACAGAGTTTAATCCATAGTGAAGTATAGCATACAGTATACATGCAGTGGAAGTACTCCAATAAGAATCGTCAGTGCAGAACTTGCACAATGGATATATAGCATACATAAAAAAAGTAGAGGCACAAGGCCTTTGGAGCTTCTAACAAAAGAAAAACCTAATTAACATTGAAGGCAGGAACTGAGAAAACGTGAAGTGGTCAGCACTGATAAACAAGGGATATAGTAACATAACTGAGTATATCGTGTTTCAGTGGGTTAAGGCATGGAATTATGACAATAAGTCAAGAGAAGGAATAAAGAAAGTGGAAAACGGGAGAGGAAGAGGCTGACGGCTCCTGGCCAGCGCAGGACTGAGCTATAACAATGGATAACTCCGGGTTCGAGGAGAGACTCTTCAAAACTAGGAGGTAGAAAGTGGTCAACCCAGGGTTGCCAGATTTTGAGATGCTTGGGTATTTTGTCTTGGATGGTAGCTTCAATTTTACTATGGATCATGGCCTGGGTTATTATATGGTTGGTTTCAGTAGTGCTCAATTGGCTTTCTCAAAGGCAGACAAGTGGAGCAGGATCCCTTTACATTAATATAAGCGCTTGTGACCTCCTCTAGCGTAGTAAGGTCCTATATAGAAGGTGAGAGGATGTGTGTGTGTGTGTTCATCATGTTATTGGAGAAGATATTTGTAGACTAATTGGAATTAAGCACAGTCACCGTATGGTCTATGGGACTTATAACAAGTTTTTTGAATGCATTTCTTTTTCTTCATTTTTGGAATAAATTATTTTTTTATGTATATGGACTTAACACATGCACTATTTATATCCATTCTTTTGGATAGATGACCACATTGTAAATATAGATTTTCACTTTTTTTTTTTCGCTTCTAGAGTCCGATAAACCCCATGCCCACAGACCTCCCACAACCACCATCCAGGGTTGTAGGGAAGAGGCCCTTGCCTCCATTAACATATATTAAAAATACACAAAAAATCCCATGTACATAAGTATTCAAAGCCTTTGTCATGACACTCAAAAGTGAGCACAGGTGCATCCTGTTTCCACTGATCCATGCTCCTCCTCAGTCATCCTTAAAATGTTTCTACAACTTGATTGGAGTCCACCTGTAGTAAATTCAGTTGATTGGACATGATTTGGAAAGGCACACAGCTGTCTATATAAGGTCCCACAGTTAACAGTGCATGTCGGAACACAAACCAAGCCATGAAGTCCAAGGAATTGTCTGTAGACATCCGAGACAGGATTGTATCGAGGCACAGATCCGGGGAAGGATACAAAAACTTTTCTGCAGCTTTGAAGGTCCCAATGAGCACAGTTGCCTTCATTATCCATAAATGGCAGAAGTTTAAAACCAGCAGGACTCTTCCTAAAGGGGTCACCCGGCCAAACTGAGCGATCGGAGGAGAAGGGCCTTAGTCCAGGGAGGTGACCAAGAATCTGATGGTCACTGACAGAGCTCCAGCGTTTCTCTGTGATGAGACGAGAACCTTCCAGAAGAACAACCATCTCTGCAGCACTCCTCAAACTAGGCCTGTATGGTAAAGTGGCCAGATGGAAGCCAGTCCAGTAAAAGGCACATGACAGCCTGCCTGGAGTTTAATAAAAGGCACCTGAAGGACTCTGACTATAATGCCCCGTACACACGTGCAGATTATCTGAAGACTTTTGTCTTCAGATTTACCTTTTCTATGTGGTGCAAGGGCCTGCCGGATTGCATACAAATTGAAAGTGTTTAGGTTTGACCTCATTATATGGTTTTGGTAAGTCTGCAGACAAAAGTCTTCAGATAATCTGCACGTGTGTGGGGGGCATTAAAAACAAAATTCTCTGGTCTGATGAAACAAAGATTGAATTCTTTGGCCTCAATGGCAAGCGTCTTGTCTGGAGGAAGCCAGGTACCTCTCATCACCTGCCCAATACCATCCCTACAGTGAAGCATGGTGGTGGCAGCATCATGCTGTGGGGGTGTTTTTCAGCGGAAGGAACTGGGAGACTAGTCAGGCGCAATGTACAAAGATCTCTTTAATGAAAACCTGCTCCAGAGTGCTCTGGACCTCAGACTGGGGCGAAGGTTCATCTTTCAACAGGACAAAGACTCTAAGCCAGTGGTTCTTAACCTTGTTGGAGGTACTGAACCCCACCAGTTTCATATGCGCATTCACCGAACCCTTCTTAATTGGAAAAATAAAATATGATTTTTTTCAAATTCAAAACATAGGTATATATTTATATTTATACATAGATGCACAAAATGAACAAAACCATTAAGAACAAAGAACAAAAAGATTAAAACATGATTTTCACACAAACAAAAACATAATAATGAATATTTACTGCAAATTAGTGTGACTTCTGCTGTTGTCTTTCAGAGACCAGTTCAGAAATGCGCGGCTTTATCTTGGCAAGTGCCACTCTCATGTCATTATCATGTCTCATGTCACCTCACCCTGGTCTGCTGTAAGGGGGATCTATATGGAGGACCTGGGATCTATATGGGGGACCTCACCCTGGCCTGCTGTAAGGGGGATCTATATGGGGGGACGGGACCTTACCTCACCCTGGCCTGCTGTAAGGGGGAGATCTATATGGGGGACGGTATCTCACCTCACCCTGGCCTGCTGTAAGGGGGATCTATATGGGGGACCTGTCCCCCATATAGATCCCCCTTACAGCAGGCCAGGGTGAGGTCCCCCATATAGATCCCAGGTCCTCCATATAGATCCCCCTTACAGCAGGACAGGGTGAGGTGAGGTCCCGTCCCCCATATAGATCTCCCCCCTTAGAGCAGGACAGGGTGAGGTGAGGTCCGGACCCTGGCCTGCTGTAGGGGGGGGGGGGATCTATATGGGGGACCCCAGAGTGACCTAACCTTACCCTGGCCTGCTGTAAGGGGGGATCTATATGGGGGACCCCAGAGTGACCTAACCTCACCCTGGCCTGTTGTAGGGGGATCTATATGGGGGACCTCACCCTGGCCTACTGTAAGGGGGATCTATATGGGGGATCATGTCCCCCATATAGATCCCCCCCCCCCTACAGCAGGGTGAGGTGAGGTCCTGTCCCCCATTTAGATTTACAGATTTACTTACAGCTGGCCAGGTTCCCCATAAAATAGATCCCCTTTACATAGTCTTCTCAGTGTTCTCACACAGTCAGTCAGACAGTGAGTCACTAGACTAGTACAGCCAGTACTACTCCAGTCCTACCTTTTTTTTTTTTTTTTTTTTTTTTTTCACCTGTGTCCCGACTCCCGATCACAGGCTAGGTTTTCCTAGCCTGTGACCACTGTCACCACTGGCTCTCTGGCCTCTCACCTGCCGGCTTCTTCTGCTACTGCAGCTGCCTGGCCTGGTGGTTCTCTCCCGCGCTGCGCTGGGCGGCCGCTGCACGGGTTAGTCCCTCCCCCAGACAGTCCCTCTCCGCACCGAATGCCTGGCCTTTACTCCCCCGCCGCCCCACCACTCCACAATGGGCGATGCCGGCTCCGGCTGGATCGGATTCGGCCGGGAGCCGAGCTGCACAGCCAGCAGTGAGAGTGAGCCAGGGGCAGAGAGAGCTGCGAGTGGAGCGACATGCCCGAAACTGGAGAAATAGTCCCTGTCAGCGAAGCGGTACTAGTGGAGGGTGTGCCGAACCCTCGAGACTGACCCACCGAACCCCTGGGGTTCGATCGAACCCAGGTTAAGAACCATTGCGCTAAGCACACAGCCAAGATAACAAAGACGCGGCTATGGGACAACTCTGTGAATGTCCTTGAGTGGCCCAGCCAGAGCCCAGACGTGAACCCAATTGAACATCTCTGGAGAGATCTGAAAATGGCTGTGCACCGATGCTCCCTATCCAACCTGATGGAGCTTGAGAGGTCCTGCAAGGAAGAATGGGAGAAACTGCCCAAAAATAGGTGTGCTAAGCTTGTAGCATCATACTCAAAAAGACTGGAGGCTCTAATTGGTGCCAAAGGTGCTTCAATAAAGTATTGAGCAAAGGCTGTGAATACTTGTGTACATGTAATTTTTATTTATAATAAATTTGTTATGTTACAGCCTTATTCCAAAATGGATTAAATTCATTATTTTCATCAAAATTCTACAATTAATACCCCATAATGACAACATGAAAGAAGTTGGTTTCAAATCTTTAAAAAGTGTGGGGGGGAAAAAGTGAAGCACTGTGAATACTTTCCGGATGCACTGTATAATTTAAAGAGTTTGATTGAAGAACTCCATTTTTATTGGTTTTTAAATGCTGTATAGACGTAGACTAACATTTTTGTGTTGTTTGCTTTTTCAGCGATCGGAAGATTGTGCGAAAAATGTAAGTACTGTAGTTTATTCTCTGTTGTATGCAAGAGGGTCTTTCTGCCAAACTGGTCGGTTATTAGGATATAACAAAATAACTGCAGCTTTCCCTGTAAATATATTTTCCTGTAGAGAATATCAAGCTTTGCAGTGTATGAGGCCCAGGAGTTACTACAGATACGGAGCTCCATTAAAATATCAGTATGCAGTGATACGTTGAATGAAGCGCCCCCCACTGCTTCACTACCATGCCTAAATCTACATGAGAAACTGCACAGTATTGTACATTTTCATTAAAATAACACTATGTAATGAGGTGCAGTGTCAAAAACAACTGCCTCGTATAATAAGCATTATATTGGCTGTGCTGTTTAGACAGTCACAGTACAGCGTTTGGCAACAGGGGTCTCCTGCATGGCATTTGTGAGCCAGTGTATCTGTGTAATTGGTACATGGCATGTGTTGTGCCTAAGAACCATTATAAATCGTGCAATATAAGCTTGACATTCTATATAGATGTGATCAACAATGTTGCAGAGGTTTCTCCTTTTATGTAATGTGCTTACACTGCTGCACTTGTGTTGTGCATTGTTGAAGCCAGTTAGAGGAATTTTTTGAAGAGAACCCAGCATAACAGGTAAGGGGGGTGACCCTTACCTGTTATGCTGGGTTCTCTTCATAAAATACTCACCTGCCCAGCAGATCCAGCATTGCCAATCAGTGAAATGCTATTCAGGTGACAAAGCCTCTGTCCCACACTGTCTGTCTTTATCTCCTCGGCCAGTTGCCTCCTTTTTGGGTTCAAGCAGCCCAGCCCCTGATGACGCAGTGCAGCTCCATTCCTGACACAACACTTCCCACACTGACCGTTTTATCAACCTGTAATCATGTGATCTGGGCCTGTGACCAGTTTTTTTTTTTTTTTTTTTTTTTTTTAACAATCACAATTCAGCTTGTCTTAAAACATTACTGTACCTGCAAAGCAATATAGTTTTTTTTTAATATATTGTTTGCAAGACAGCTTAAAATTTTTTTTTGCATTATGCTGCATTATTTTTGTCATAAGTGAAAACCTTGAAAGGCCAATGCTTTTCTGTAGGATATATTTATAATTTTAAAAAATATTTTTATAATAAATGCTGTATGCTTAAAGCGGAGTTCCACCCAAAAGTGGAACTTCCGCTTTAGGGAGTCCTGACCCCCCGACATGCCACATTTGGCATGTCATTTTTTTGGGGGGGGAGCGGGTACCTAGTTTTGACAGGTACCCGCTCCCACTTCCGCTCGGAGCGCCGCGGCGCCCTGAGCGGAAGTTCTCCTCTCCCCCTCCCTCCCTGCAATCTTCTGGGACACGTCGGAGGTCCCAGAAGATTGCCGGCCAATCACGGCGCGCAGCGCGACTCGCGCATGCGCAGTGGGTACCCGGCTGTGAAGCCGCAAACTGTAACAGCCGGGTGCCCACAGCAGTGATGCCAGCGCCGAGGGAGAGGATCGAGGCTTCCGGCGGCCGCATCGCTGGACCGTTGGACAGGTGAGTAAATGGCTGGAACTCCGCTTTAATTTGCACAATTTTATGTTTTATGATTTCTAAATTTTAAAAGTTGAATTTCTTATTTATTTACATTTCTTTGTAGGTGATGGAAAGTGTGTAATATGTGACTCTTATGTACGCCCCTGTACGCTAGTACGCATATGTGATGAGTGTAACTATGGATCATACCAAGGACGTTGTGTGATTTGTGGTGGCCCCGGGGTGTCCGATGCTTACTACTGCAAGGAGTGCACCATTCAAGAGAAAGATGTGAGCAATTCTGAACATTGAGCTTTGGTTTATTGCATGCTTACTGTGCAGTTTAAAGGCTAAGTTAATTTTTTTTCCTCTAAGGTACAGATTCGCTGTGTACCAATGTACAGCTGTTGCAGGAAAGAAAAAGCTGTCTCTATGTTCTAGAACAGGCCTCACCTCCAGCCTTTGCTTTCTTTCCTGTAAAATAACTCCCTCCATGACGTGTCCTGTGGGACAGCAGAACAGTTTGATCATGGGAACAGGGTGTCATTCAATTACATCAGCTGCTGTAGAACTTCCTCACTCTTACTATATCCTGCACACTTCTGTAGTTACATGCTTCTCCAATGCAGTCATTTTCAGTGGGCACTGTTCTCCCTCCATACACAGCCTGTGTCCACCCTTTTCTGATGGATCATTTTTGTGCCTCTCCTTGTCTCTGCACAGACTGTTCATTTAGCAGTGTGCACACTGGGGCAGGAGAAGGAACTGAGCAATCGCATAACAGCTTACTTGGAGCAGACCAATAGTGTTGAAAACAGGAGAAGTGTGTCCGTGGAAGTATGCAAAAGCCCACCATACACTATATAATCTAACTGTACACTCCTTTTTTGTACACTACTTTTTTAAATCTGCCATTAACTGTAGGCAAGGGTCTGCCCTATTTGAATACAGAGTGATTGGATAGATGGGTTTGTCATCCTCATGTTTTGTACAATCCCTGTACAGATTGTATAGTATATGGCCACCTTTTTAAAAACCATTTAGTTTGCATGTTTTAGGTGTGCCATATTATAATTTCTGCTGCTATTACCAGTTTTAGGCCCCTTGCACACAGGTGTTTGGCAGATTTGGGACTCATTCAAACAGCACTGAGACCTGTCTTCTGTGCTGAGGATTATGTGGATGCAGTGGCTGCACAGACAGTCGCATGTCAAATTTTGATATGCAACTATGGCCTTTTTGCCACTGCAACTGTCACCTTCTATAAGTTGCCTGCGTGCAGCTTCTAGATAGCCACATCAAATGGTGGGTGTGGCCAAATTGCACAGTGGGGCAGTGGGAGGGCCTTAAAGGGGTATTGTTAAATACTAGGATGGTTTACATTCTGGAACATGTGAGAAACATGGTTTTGCGCTTGTGGTGCCATTATTTGTTAGCAACACCCCAAATGCGACAAAACATGCAGTAAAAAAAAAAAATGTGCAAACTACAGTGTTTTAAAAAGCTCTATAAGCTACTTTTGCGGTGTTTGTCGCGCATAGGGCAGCTCATTGCAATCAACACGCTGCTGCATGCCTGTCACAGGAAGATGCGCTAAAGTGTGTTCCCACTATGCTAGTTGTGTTTAGGGCTTGAAAGTGAAATTTAGTGTGTTCACAGCCTCCCCCTTGAGCTGGAATACAAGAACCACAGCTGAATGTCTCCAGCCACTCCCCTCCCATGTACTTAATTAAAGCTGGCCATACATTATGCAATCTAATTGTACAATTTCCTTTTAGATATACCAAAACTATGTAATAGGAGGATCCATGTGAACAATCTTTTCTGTTTGTATCAAATCAGACAGACCCTTGCACTACATTAAAGGAGGAAGTAAAAAAATGTTGGAAATAAGAGGTGATGCAGAAAAGAGGGAGGTGTAGTCCAGAGAGAAAAACGCACCCTGTTCTTTAAGGCAGTAAATGTTGGAATATGAACTTTCCTGGATTGTCACATATTACAGGAAGTCAGGGGATTAGGTGCTTGTTTTTTTTTTTTTTTAAATGGGGTGCAGACTCAAAGCTGCCAATGAACTAGGTAAGTGTGAGATAAGCACATTAGGATGGCTGAACATTACACAATCTCCCTTTTTTTCCGTTCACAGAACACTTTAAAACTGAAAAAAGTAATTGGCATCCATAATTTGTTAATCCATCGTTATTCAACCAAAATCAGATTTTGAAATGTGTTTTTTTTTTGGATTCAGCAGAATCTTTTAAAAAGACAATTGAAAATGGCATAGACAAAAATGATGGGCCCCCTAACTTCATATTTTTTTGCACAACCTTTTAGAGGCGAGTACAGCAAACCACCTTCTGTGGGACTTAATGAAACTGCACCTGTCAACAGGTAGTTTGGGCCATTCTTCATGAGCAAACTGCTCCAGCTGTCTCAGCTTGAAGAATGCCTCCTCTATACTGTTTGTTTTTTTTTTTCCAGCTTTTTCTATATATGATGGGCTTCAGATCAGGGCTCCTAGAAGGCCGTTCCTAGCTGTGTTTTTTGACCATTCTACTGTTGGAGGACCCATTACCTGATACAGTTTTCTAAATCTGGGCAGTGTTTCGCTCCAGAACTCCATTTTAGTCTTCAGGTTTTATTGTGCCCTGCTCAGATTCAAGACACCCTATGCCAGATGTAGCCCCAAAACATAACAAAGTCCCCATGTTTCACAGAAAGGTTGAGGTTTTCTTTGAAAGCATAAAGTGTAAAGTCCACCCTAAAACTAAAATCCCTGCATCCATAGACCTCCACGATCTAACACCAACCTCTCTAGCCCTGTAAAAAAAGAAATCAGTATAGGTACCTTTTTTTGAAGCCGATCTGATCTCCAGCGGCGGAAGCTCTGCAGAGGACACAGCCGACAATGGCTGTGAAATGAATGGGGAGTGACGTCACTCATAGACTTTGGGCTTCTGTTGTTGGATGTGTCCTCTGCACCTGCCTCCACAGTGAAGCCGCGGCTGACAGCTCAGTGGGGGATCGAGTCGGATCGGCTTCAATAAAAGGTATGTAAAATGATCTTTTTCTTTACAGGGCTAGATAGGTTAGTGTTAGATCAGGGAGGTCTATACTTATTTTTTTTTTTTTTTTTTTTACCTATAAACGTAGACCTGATGTTACTGTCAAAACCCTCTTCTTAACAGAAAAAAAAAAAAAGGACGTTTTCACATAAATGTAGCTTTTGATGCAGTAATCACTTTCTTTTCCAAAGATTTTTATTAAAGGAGTTGTAAAGTCAGGAAGGTTTCTAATTTTAATGCATTCTAATACTTACCTGTGCCTCCTCTCTGTCCAGCGATGCTTACAATTCCCTCGGCAGTCCTGGGACTCGCCTACTGATTAGCTAAGATACAGCCATGTCGCCATTGGCTCCTGCAGCTGTCAAAAGTCAGTGAGCCAATCAGGAGAGAAAGGGGGCGGGACCGAACGTCAGCTCCATGTCTGAATGGAAACCCACAGATGCAGCTCTGGTGCCCCCATAGCAAGCTGCTTGCTCTAGGGGTACTCGATAAGAGGGAGGGGCCAGGAGCAGGAACGAGGGACCTGAGAAGAGGAGGATCCAGGCTGCTCTGTGCAAAAGCAACTGCACAGAGGTACTTTCCAGAAATAGAACATATTATACATATGCTATTACATATAACATCATAAAATTTTTCTTCAGAGTAGAATTACAGAGAAAATGGGGGTAATTGTAACATTCCCAGAATACAATATATGGGGTATTTGGCCAAGGTATCCAGGGTATTTAAACAACATCAGAGGCCTGTCGCTCCACCTGCTTAAATGTCGTCATGATTTATGGGGTGACTCTATATCACACCTGTGGAACAAGCAGTCCCTCCTGCAGGCAAGATGAGTTACAGATCATAGGCAGGGTCAGCCTTAGCCTCGGTTGGCCCAGTTACTCAGGGCGCCCCACGTTGCTAAGATTCCCTAGAATCCCAGGACCCACCCCCCGCTTTTCCAAACTTGTGCTTCTTGGTACATCATCCCGAAGCATCAAAGGAATGGCCAAAAAATGGAGTCAACAGGAAAGAGGTAAATATATAGGGTTGTGCAACAAATCTGATCTGGGTATGTGCGATTGTTCATGTAGTTCCGGTTAAATATTCAGGGGTTAACAGATTAATTTTATCATGTAACCTAGCTGAAAGGCGCTTATTAACCATAATCCATGACTGTATAGCCTTTACCAGTTCAATTGAAGATGTTGGTGACTTCAAAGACCTGGCGATAGAGATTCTTGCCACCACAAAGATAAATGCGATTAATCTCCTTGTATATTTCAGTGTCCCTCTCTACTACTGATAGTATCTGTTGGGGGGGTTGTGAGGTTTACTTGAGTAAGAGTAAAAAAAAAAAAAAAAAAAAGTTGTAGGTATGTATTCAGATTGCTTTAGTTTTGGACATGTCCACCAAGTATGAAATACTGTACCCTTTACCATCAACAAGGCTGTGGGTTTGCTGTATAACATCCATAGAAGTATCAAATTTAGATCCAAACCCATATCGCTCTTACCCTTTGCTATCCCAGTCAGAATGTATTGCTGAGATGTCGATTAGTTGTCTAGTTGGATCATGGACTTCTTACAGTATCCTGGGAAGAGGGGTTGAGATAGGAGGCATAAGGATGGGAATAGATAATGGTCTAGCAGTACTCTCAGTATTCAGTAGCAGCTCTAGGGAGAGGTGATGACATGAAATAAAGATATTAATCTACGGGGGAGTCCTATAAACCACATTTCTACTCTGATGGGCAGTTGGTTAAAGTAAAAGAGAAATACTGTTCTGATGGTCAGGTGACAGAAGAGCCTCTTAGAGGTGGCCTTTTAAATTGAGACCATATAGGCAACAGCTGGCAAATGTCAAAATGTTGGACTTTTGGGTTGGATGGGTTCCTGGAAAATGTAAGCACAAGCTCAGTAGAACTTCTCTCCTTCTTGGAGACTGGAGAAAGAGTAAAGCCCCCTACTCATGTACCTAATGTCGGCCGAACGATCGGCCGTCTTTTGTCCAGTGTTGTCCTGTCGGCTAAAAAGTGCTAAAGACTGCACACGAATTTTGTCGGCCAACAGCCGACTGCAGAAGTCATGTCATGTGATGGTTAACTTTCCGTGTGTTTTTTCTTCTCTGAGCATGCCCAGTCTTGCTAATCTGCTGTTTGTCGGCCTAATTCTGTACTGACTGGCGAACAATCGGCCGTTCTGGTGACGGCCAACAAATATTTTAAAGTCTGCACGACAGATTCTGTTCGGCCGAAAATGCGCTGTCGAAAGCATCATACTAACAAGCCTACAATTGGTCGGCGGCCGAATATTTACGGCCGACAATTGGTACGTGTGTACGGGGCTTTAGTCTTGCTTTTATGTGCGAAATGGGAAGGCCCAGCAGAATTAGATTTTTTGGTTCAGTAATTAAGTAAGGGTTTTCAAGATCCCTTCTGGATTGTGGACTTGGCTATATCTGCAAGAAGTTGGGATAGTATTTCCAATTTTCCATGAAGATTGGTTTTGCTTCTGGTTGCCGACATAAGTTGTTTCTTGATTTTGTAGAAGTTTGGTTTTTCTATTAGATCTCATGGTAAACCATCAGATCTAGGCGAAGTCAAAGCATGGTGGACCCTATCTCCATCTGGTGGGTTGACACTTTGGATATCAGGTGTTTTATCAGCATGTATACTGTGCCCTCAAGGTCTGTGATGGCTTCCAGGAGCCCTCTTATGCAAAAATTGTATTACCTTGACCTATTCTCCAAATCTTCTGTTTTAGCGTTTGCTTTTTCCAGCTGAGATTGTAAGTCAATGATCAATGTTGGAGTTTTGATTCATGCACTCTAACCATTTCAGCTAAGGAAAAGCTTTTACCCCCTTCCTGACCAGGCCATTTTTTTTTGCTATGTATGCAAACAAAATTTACATACTTTGTTCCCCACAAATAAAGCTTTCCTTAGGTGGTATTTGATCACCTAGTTTTTTTTTTGTTTTTTTTTTTTTTGCACTATAAACAAAACAAAAAACCTTAAGTTAAAAAAAAAAAAAAAAACAATATTTTCTACTTTGTTTTAACACATCCAGTAAAAAAAGTTTAAAAATCTCCTTTCTTCATACATTTAGGCCAAAATATATTCTTCTACATGTCTGTGGTAAAAATCCCAAAAAGTTAACTTATTTTGGTAACTAAATTCAAAAAGTAAAACTCAAATATGATATATATATTATGATATATTTCAAATTCAAACATTCTCTTTATTTTAATTTTGACGATTATGGCTTACAGCTAGTGAAAACCCAAAATTCAGTATCTCAGAAAATTAGAATAGAATATTAATAAAATAGGAATAAGAAAAACAACCGTAGCTATTGTATCTCATTCAGCGCTATGGTGTTAGTTGCGTTGCCACAAAATTTAATTTAAATGCACATACGATGTGTACAGCAGCTTCTATTGAAAGTTAGTAAATCAGAAAGAGGGTGTATGTATAATATCCTATTGACAGGTAAAACTGGCCAAAGGAATGCATACAAACACTAGCAGCGCTATCAGCGAGACTTAATGTAAAGTCCCAGTGCAATAGTCCATAAACCAATGGTTACACTCCCAATATAAAATATGATAAACGGTGTTAGTTGATAAACAGGCTCCCTCACGACTGTAGTCAATCACCGCTTCCGAGACTCGTACTCTCTGCGGCTCGGTACCAGCCAGCGGACTTCCGGGTTGTGGGGTGTGACGTCAGACGCTCCGGTTGCCGGGGTGACCACGTGCTCACGCCCTAAGGCGTTTCGTCAGAGGACTTCTACGGAGGGAGTGGGCACGCGGAGCAGTCATCTCCTTAAATCACTCACCCAATGGGCGGTACGTAACTCCCAGCCGGCAGTGACACCGGATGGATAACAACGATATCTCAATAAATGCTTTCCTGGGTATCTCTATACGGAAACATAGAAACGTGGGGAAGTTTCACTTCTTGACACAGCCATACATTATCTAGAATCTGCATCAGATTAAGCTATGGGACAGTATCTAAAGGCTGCTTGTGTCACAAGAAGGTCATCAACATCCCCGTATTCTTCATAAAGTTGGGGTACGAGTCTCGGAAGCGGTGACTGACTACACAGTCATGAGGGAGCCTGTTTATCAAGTAACTCTGTTTATCATATTTTGTATTGTGATTGTAACCATTGGATTTTTTAGTTTAAAAAAGCTGTGTGTGCGGTTTACACTGAGTCCCAATTTTTTGTTGCATGGTATGCATTGACTGAGAGTCTACAGGAGGAACGACCTGGAGTAAAGGGATCTGTGGTCTGCTGTTGCTAGCTGGATTGAGGACCTTAATTACCTGGCGCAGTGTTTATCTCCTATAGGTACGTGGGCATTACCAAGGGGGCCACAGTGATGCAGTGATGATGCATGCATATAAGAGTGTCTACATACCAAGCATGAAGGATTGTTTCACCTGGTTGCTTCACTGGACTCTTATATTATTTGTTACATGTTTTGACACTGGAGTTTTCTTGGTTTATGGACTATTGCACTGGGACTTTACATTGAGTCTCGCTGATAGCGCTGCTAGTGTTTTGTATGCATTCCTTTGGCCAGTTTTACCTGTCAATAGGATATTCTACATACACCTTCTTTCTTAGAATAGAATATTGTAAAAAAGTTCAATATTGTAGTCCTCATGGAGGCACACTCTAATCTGCTAATTTAATTCAAAACACCTGTAAAGGTTTCCTAAGCCTTTAAATGGTCTCTGTCTAGTTCAGTAGGTTACACAAACATGGGGAAGTCTGCTGACTTGACAGTTGTCCAGAGGACAGTTATTGACTCCTTCCACAAGGATGGAGGGTCACAAAAGTTCATTGCTAAAGAAGCTGGCTGTTCAGAGTGCTAGTGCTGCATTCAAGCATATTATTGAAAAGTTGAGTGGAAAGAATAAGTGTGGTAGAAAAAAGTACACAAGCAATAGGGGTAACCGTAGCCTTGAGAGGATTGTGAAGCAAAGGTCATTTAAGAATTAGGGGGAGATTCACGAGTGGACTACGGCGTGTGTTAGTGCTTTAAGAGCCACCACACACACACAGATGTATCCAGGACATGGGCTACAACTGTCGCATTCCTTGTCAAGCCATTCCTGAACCAGAGACCACGTCCGAAGCGTCTTATCTGGACAAAGAGAAAAAGGTCTGGAATGTTAAGGACTGCTCAGTGGTCCGAAGTCCTCTTTTTGGATGAAAGTACATTTTGCCTTTCATTTGGAAATCAATCTCCCAAAGTCTAGAGGAAGACTGGAGAGTCACAAAATCCAAGTTGCATGAGGTCCAGTGTGAAATTTCCACAGTTAGTGATGATTTGGGGAGCCATGTCATCTGCTGATGTTGGTCCACCGCGTTTTATCAAGTACAAAGTTAGTGCAGCCCTCTTTCAAGAAATTCTAGAGCACTTCATGCTTCCCTCTGCTGACCAGCTTTATGAAGAAGCTGATTTCATTTTCCAGCAGGACTTGGCCCACACTGCCTAAAGTTCCAGTTCCTGGTTTAATGAACATGGTATCACTGTGCTTGATTGGCCAGCAAACTCGCCTGATCTAGACCACCTAGAGAATCTGTGGGGTATTGTCAAGAGGAAGATGAGGGACACTAGATTCAACAATGCAGACGAGCAGAAGGCCACTATCTATGCAACCTGGGCTTCCATAACACGTCAGGAGTGCCACAGGCTTATCGCCTCCACGCCACGCCGTATTGATGTAGTAATTCATGCAAAAGAAGCTCTGACCAAGTAATGAGTTCATACTACTATACTGTATATGGACCTACTTTTCAGTAAGCCATCATTTCTGTATTAAAAAGTATTTTGTAATATTCAAATTTTCTGGGGTACTGAATTTTTAATTTTCACAAGCTGTAAGCCATAATTCTCAAAATAAAGCGAAATGCTTGAAATATATCACTCTGTGTGTAATAAATCTATATAATATGAGTTTCACTTTTTGAATTGGATTGCTGAAACTTTTTGATGATTGGTTTGGGTGAAAGTTATAGCGTCTACAAACTAGAAGATATTTATAGTGACATTTTTATTTCGTTTTTTTATATACTAGTAATGGCGGCGATCAGCATCTTGTAGTCGGATGTGGTAAAACTACAGTACGTGGTCGGCAAGTGGTTTTAGTTCCATTCTGGACTCTGATATAAAGGGGATGCACTGTAAAGGGCCACTGTAATGATTACAGTGCAGTGCCTATTATATTGCAGTGCCCTTAGCAATCACAGCCTCCTCCATCGCAGTGCCCCTGCAGTCTGCCCCCCCCTCCCCTTCTCATATTTCCTCTCTAACATCACACTTCTCCATTCCAATCTCTGCCTTCCCTGCACAGGACTCCTAACTTTGACAAGGCAGAGGCTGTTTTGTGTCCTCTTCCGGCTCCCCCACCTGCCCTGCCAACGATGTTATCCTATCACAGAGAATTACATTTCCCATGATGCTCATGCACTCTGCAGTGTAGTTGAATATCATGGGAAATGTAGTTCCAAAACATCTGGGGTGCCAAGGTTTGCCATCACTGTCCTATCAGCAGAGCTCTCCATTCCGATCTGTAGCTCCTCCCGCCCCCTGCCCTGCTGATAGGATGACATAATCAGCTGGAAGTTTGGGGGGAGACGGGAGAGGATGCATTGGGCATGGCCGCACAGCAGGAGGTGAGCGGCGACCGTAGTCTGTGATAACCTTGCGCAATCAACAGGCCACGGAGCGGCAGCGGTCCGGGAGTTGGGGGACCCTGATACACAGAACTCAATTGACCAGGGTTTATTATAGCGATTTCTGCCATATTCTTATCCATAGAGAAGGCTACAGGTATAAAAGTCCAATGCTTCCTTGGGTGAAGGCTGAGAACAGAGGGAGATGAGTGCTCACCTCGTGTGGCAGGCTGCTCATCCTGAGATGAAAAGGGATCCTGATCTGCTGCATCCTTTGTCTCTGCAGCTGTGTGGATTTGTCAAGCATGGAGAGCTGGGAAGCTGCTACATGCTGGCTCTCGCTGTCCTGGTGCCATCTTGACTGGAGGTGTCTGGCTGTAAATGGTGTGCTGATCGAGTCTGCTGCACGGGTTGTTAGGGCTTTTTCTTAGCTGCCCCTGCTTCCCCCCATTGTGTATCTAGGTGCTTGGGCAGGTGGTGTGGAAACCGTACCCAGTGCCCCAATCAGCTAATTTTAGCTAGTGGTGTTGGTGAATGAAGACCATTCACTTCATGTCTGACTCTGAGTAATCCCTTCATTTATATATATATATATATATATTTATATATATATATATATATATATATATATATATATATATATAATATATATATATATATATATTATAATATATTTTTTTTTTTTTTTTTTTTCATGTGTACTTTATAGGGTAATCGGTGTGAGCAAAAATATGTTCACCATAAGATCCACGCCAATTTAAATAAATGAGTGGTAACATTATCATCCTTTTTATCATGGGAACAAATTGAGTGCTTTAAACTACAACTTTTATCTAAGCCAACAGAACTATTGTATCATTTTATTTTTCTATTTCTCTTTCAGAGGGATGGTTGTCCTAAAATTGTGAATTTGGGCAGTTCGAAAACAGATCTTTTCTATGAAAGAAAAAAGTACGGATTTAAGAAGAGGTAGTCCAAAAGCTATATCACTGAATCACAGTAGCGTTTTTAAGTTTTGTGTGAACCGTGCCTATATTGTGTATTGAATAGGATCAATAAAATGTTTTTACAACAAACTGCTTTCTGGTGCACTTTACTTGCATGCAAAGTGTTCAAAACCTTTCTGCTGTGTTTTTTACTGTAAGGGAATGTTTGGTGTGGGTGGGGTGGGGGGCTTTAGGTACCCTTTTAGAATTTTGTCTGTCACTGCACCAGAAGAATCTGTTCCTGCTATAGTTCCAGGCTCTAAAGTAACAGCAGTTAAAACTGCCTGAATTTGTGTAAAATGTTACCGAAACTTGCACAAGTGCCTGGAGCTAGTTCTGAAGGCACCTACCGCCAGTGTTGTAAAGCCTTTATCGTTCATTGACAGACACAGCTCCATATAAGTCTTGACCATTGGGTTATGCTTCCCCCTACAGGAGTAGAACACTTAGGAAAAAGCTTTACTACGCCTATGGGGCCGTCCCTGCAGGCATACACCCACACACTCTGCTATAGGCTTCAGTTTGTTTCTGCCTAGTTTAGGAGTAGAACCTAGTTCCCTCCTGGGACTTCAGTCTTAGCTGTTTTTTTTTTTTTTTTTTTTTTTTTTTGGGAACCTTTTTTGTATGACTTTATTTTTTTAGTTAGTTTTGTTCCTGAGAGAACTACAAGCAACAGCCAGCTGGGTTTGCTGGGCTATGCTAGATCCTTAAGGTCTCCCAGCCCGGCCAGCGAGCGTGCAAAGGTTATAGTCCAGCACTAGGTCTCGCCACGACAGAGCACCGATGGACGGGGGCTGGCCTGCGAGTGAAACGCTTTGCCGGGACGCATACGACCTGGGTCGCCCTGAGTCGCGTACCCCCTGGCCATCAACACCCCCACCCCGGGTGGAGAGGTAGTCTGTTCAGAGTGGTGCCCACCTGATGTCGTTGGTATGGTGAGAAAGTGTCCCCTCATTTCTCTGGCGGTATCGGGGTGGACGTGGACCCCTCCCTGGGAAAGTTGGACCCTCGAGTATCCCTCAGTTCCCCTGGCCTCTTGGTGAAACCCGGCCCCCTTTAGGCTCCCCTCCCCCCCCCCCCCCCCCCACAAGCAGGTTCCTACCTCAGGGGGGCAGATGTATTGCGGCGGTTTTTCAGGGGGGGTGGTTTATCCTGGTAGGTGCCCCTTCTGGGGACCCCCAATGCCACGGTCTAATGACCCTACTGCAGACCGCATGGCATGCCGCGGGGGCCGCCATTTTTCTGTAGTTTCCTCTGCATCAATGTAACAAATTTTCCCATTGAAATGCATGGGTGGCCATGTTTTCGTATGGAATGCATAGGGAGGCAATTTTATTGGAGTCAACGATTGCTGGACAGCAGGGAGAAGCTAGGGGGACTCTAGTATATTTCCCGTTCCTTTTGTCAGATCGTTTTTCTCTCTGAACGGAACGTTTCTATATCCTTACCATTTTGGTGGTATGTTACTGGGGTCCCTGTAGGTATTTCTCATTCACTGGGCTAGGGCTGGGACTTGTGGAGCAGCGGTGCGGATTGCTTTTTTCTAGTTTTTCTTAAAGTGACACTTTTTTTTTTGTACAAGGTAAATATGCAAATCTCACCCACATCCCTTGGTGCGGTTGCGGGACCCTCTGGGTTGCAGCCCCTGTCTGCATTTGCAGCAGTTTTGGAAAACCTGGAGTCAAAAGTGGTTTTAGTTTTAAAAAATGTCACTAGTAGAAAGCGCCCAATGCCTTCCCCTGCCTCTCTAGTATCCTCAGATTCTGAGGTAGATATGGCCGCCGCGGACGCATGCCATACTGGTGGATCTGCATCTTTGCATTCTGATGCCGAGGAGGATGTATACTCATCAGCATCCGTGTGGGAAAGCGTGATGGTGCTGTCACAGGGAGTGATTGTGCCGCTTCCCTCTCGGGGACGTGTTCAGGGTTTTTTTTTTTTTTTTCAAACCTTTTCACTGTGCCCAGGAAGGGTGGCAAAGTGCATCCAATCCTGGATCTTAAAGCTCTGAACAGCTTCCGGCGGGTACAGAAGTTTAGCATGCAGTCTATTCGCATGGTGGTGTCGTCCCTACTTCAGGGAGACCTGTTGGCCTCTATCGATATCAAGGACGCATATCTACACATCCCTATCTATGCTGGACACCAGTGTTTTCTACGCTTTGCTGTGGGAGAGGAGCACTTTTAATTTGTGGCGTTATCCTTTGGACTCGCGTCCGCTCCCAGGGTCTTCACAAAAGTGTTGACTCCGATATTGGCACTTCTACGTCAGAGGGGGATTGCGAACCTGGGGTACCTGGATGATCTTCTGTTAAGAGCAGATTCTCCTTCAGCTCTGTTGGGGGATTTGGCAATCGCTGTAAGGACTCTGCAAGAGTTCGGCTGAACCCCCAATTTCGCAAAATCAGCCCTGGTACCATCCTCAAGGCTGGTCTATCTAGGTCTGACTCTGGATTCCGCATCGGCAAAGGTTTTTCCTCTCCCTGGACAAGCTGCAGAAGTTGCAGGGGGCGATACGTTTGTGGTTGTCCAGCAATCTGTCCTTTCTGCGGACTTGCATGAGATTGCTAGGCCTGATGGTGTCAACCTTTTTGAGGCGGTTCCATTTGCTCAGTTCCACACAAGACCCTTACAGAAGGAAATTCTTGTCAAATGGACCATAGATCCAAAATCCTTGGACACTTTGATTCGGATGAGTCCCAACACAAAGACTGCTCTTCTATGGTGCCTTCGCTCGTTAGCCCTACGCCAGGGCAAGTCTTCCTCCCATTGTATTGGACTGTGTAACCACGGATGCCAGCCTGTCTGACTAGGGAGTAGTGCTGGGGAAGCTGTGTGTCTAGGGGTCCTGGACAGTAGAAGAGTCCAGACTTCTGATCAATACTCTGGAACCCAGAGTGATAAAGCGTTGCCTGAGTCACTGGACAAATCGTTTGCAGGGTTGTCTAGCCCGGATTCAATCGGACAATGCTGTGGCTTGCATCAATCATCAAGGGGGCACCAAGAGTGTCTTGGCGGCCCAGGAGGTGGCCGAGATCCTGAAATGGACAGAATTTTGTTCCAGCCTTTTCCGACGTGCATTTGCCAGGAGTGGACAACTGGCAGGTGGATTACCTGAGTCGTCAGGTGTTGGATCAGGGGGAATGGTCCCAGCACCCGGAGGGGTTTCACCTTCTGTGTGTCCGGTGGGGGACACCCGATGTCGATCGGTTAGCCTCTCCACTCAACAAGAAGGTTCAGAGGTTTGTAACCAGGTCTCGAGATCCTCTGGCCGACGCCACAGACGCACTGGTGGCTCCTTGGGGTCAGTATCCGATGATCTATGCGTTCCCTCCGCTGAAACTCCTGCCGAGGCTTTTGCACAGAATAGAGGTGGAAGGGATTCTGGTCATTCTGGTGGCCCCAGACTGGCCTCGCCAGTCTTGGTACACAGATCTGGTAAGGTTGGTCGCCGATGCTCCTTGGAGACTTCCTCTCAGGGAAGATCTGCTGTCTCAAGGGCTGATCTTCCATCCTGCTTTACAGTTGCTGGCTTTAACGGCATGGCTGTTGAAAGCCAGGTTTTGAAGGATAGGAGTCTTTCTGATTCAGTGATTCCTACACTGTTGAAGGGCCAGTAAGTCTACTTCCAGGAAGATCTATCAACGTACGTGTAAATCATACATTTCATGGTGTGAATTCATGAAGGTGCATCCTCGCCTTTTTTCCGGTGGCTAGCATCTTTCCTTCAAAGAGGTGTCGAACAGAAGTTGGCCTTGGCTACTATTCAAGGCCAAGTGTTTTGAGAACATTAGGGAGATTCCTCTGCTTACACTATCTCAGAAGTTTGGCGATTACTTCTGCTTGCAGAGTATCTGAACTGGTGGGGTTTTCCTGCTGTGTGCCTTATTTGGTGATCCACAGAGACAAAGTGGTACTTCAACCTAGTCAGTTGTTTCTTCCTAAGGTGGTTTCTGATTTCCATCTAAATGAAGACCTCGTGCTGCATTCTTTGTCTTAAGCCCAAGCATCCTTAGGAAATTGCTTTGCATTCTTTGGATGTGGTTCGGGAGATTAGGATTTACCTGACGGCTACTGAATCTTTCAGGAAATCTGATTCTTTTTGTCCTTTCGGAAGGACCTAGAAAGGGATTGGCTGCGTCTGCTGCGACCATTTTCTAGGTGGATCAGGCAGACGGTGGTTCAGGCTTATTCACTAAAGGGTCAGGTTCCACCTTTCCCTGGGAAGGCACATTCTACTAGGACGCTGAGTGCTTCTTGGGCTTTTCCCCATCAGGCGTCAGTGATACAAGTTTGCAAGGCTGCAACTTGGTCACCTGTGCACACATTCACAAAATTTTGTAGATGTGTTGGCATCTTCGGATGCTTCTTTTGGCTGCAAGGTTTGGCAGGCTGCTGTTTGAAAGTGACTTAGTCTCTTTGAGGGTGTTTTGTTCAGGTGAGCTCCTGTTGTTCCTGGTTGAGCTCTATATTCTCTGGTTGGCTAAAGTTTTTTTTTTTTTTAGCCTTGTTGGGAATTGCGTTCTTTCTTTTTCTGCGTTGTTTTCCCACCCTTCATGCAAATACTGCTTTGGAACGTCCCAATGGTCAATTTTATGGAGCTGCGTCTGTCAATGAACGATAGAGAAAACTGGACTTTCTCTATAGTTCGACAGACGCAGCTCCATATCTTCATTACTCATAGGGTTATGCTCCTCCTTCTAGAAATAGGCACTAGGCAGGAAAAAAACTGGCTGCTCCCTGGAATTGTCGGACCTTAGGGGCTCCCTCGGTTCCTTGGCACCCCAGAGGACTAATTGGTGTACCCCTTGGCACCCCCCCTACCCCTAGCAGGTTTCACCTTGGGAGGGGTGGCACTAATGCGGCCGTTATGGCGCTTGAGGGGGGGTGGATTGTCCTGGGTGGGTCCCTGGCTAGGAACCTTTTTTTAGATGCCTATTGTTCTGGGGGCTTCTTGTTTGGGAGGTCCTGTAGACCGCATGGCATGCTGTGGGTGCTGCCATTTTACTGTGGTTCATGATCTGTTTCCATTAGTTTGCATGGGCAGCTATTTTCTTTACTCCACCCCCCCCCCCCTTTGAGAATGTATGGGCGCCCATTATCTTGAGGTCCATGGGATGGACAGGCATGCGGCATGGCTTATGATAAGAGACAGAGAGTCTTCCTGTGCAGACAGTGTTAGTTTCGTTTTTACACTGAGATGGCTGGATGCTTCTCTGTGGTCTGGTAACGTTCCTGTGTTTCCCTGTGGATTTTTTTCCTCTTCTGCTCTCTTATTACATAATAATCAGGGATTGTGAATCCACAGTAATATCGGTGGGACCGCGTTTTTTGCGGTCTTAAAGGGACATTACACAATTTTTATTTGAGCAATGGAGTCCCAGACCCCTTGGAAGTGACTGCGGGACCCTCCGGTTCACAGTTGCAGCCAGAAATTGCAGTTTTTTTTTTTTTTTTTTTTTCAAAACCTGATGTCAAAAGTGAATTTTGTCATTTCTGGGGCTGCCAGCTGCAAAAGCCCTCCATCCTCACCTCCATCGGCAGAGTCTTCGGATTCTGAGACGGATATGGTTGCCACGGACGCAAACCACCTTGAGGGGTCGGTGTCTTCATCAGCCGCTGCGGGAATGTGCATTGGTGGAAGCCCTGATCATTTCTGTGCGGGGAAACCCTGAAATTGGCTGATGAACCTACAGCGTCCGATACGCAGGTGTCTTGGCTCCCGCAAATCCCATAAATCCCGTAAATTGACAATGTATTCCCTTGTCCTGAATTGTTTCATACTGTTGTGGATGAACAATGGCGACGCATTAAGCACATGCTGGTGGTGCCTAAGCAGTTTACACGCCGTTATGGTTTTGCGGAGTGCAATAGGTGGGCTGTACCACCAAAAGTGGATTTTCCGGTGGCCAGGTTGAATAAAGTGACTCTGATACCGGTGCAAGAGTCTCCAACCTTTCCGGATCCCGTGGATAGACGGGTGGAATCCTTGTCCTGCCATTTACATGTGGTAGCAGGTCACATGTTAAAGGCTACCTTTGTGAATGTTTTAGTAGCACAGACTACTGAATGGGTGAAGTTCATAAAAAGTAACTTGGAAACAGCACGGCTTCCCCCTGCGGTATTGGAACTAATAAACCAGTTGACCCAAGCCCTGGTGTTCATGTGTAATACGTCCCTGTACTCGGCTTTGTTGGTGGCCAGGACATCAGTAGTGGGGATTATTAGGCGCATGGTATGGCTAAAATGCTGGTCGGCTGACCAGGCTTCTAAGAAGGCTGTGACTAATCTTCCTTTTACAGGGGAGAGGCTGTTTGGATCCTCCCTGGAGGAGTTGATCAAAAGTTATCACGGGGGGTAAGAGCACTAATCTGCCCCAATCCTTTAAGGGCAAGGCGCTGTGTACTAGGCGGGGGCCTTCCTTTACTGCTCACAAACGTCTTTTTCGTGCCTCAGGGTTGCAAGGAAAAGGTAAACTGTTTAGGTCTTCTAGAAATAGTAAACTCTGCGCTTATGGGTATGTAGTGAAAATAAATATGTAGGCTGCTGCCTCCCTTAGATATAGTCAAAGACTATGCAAAAGCGTATGAAAATGGGTGAGGGAATAGGGTTCCTAAAAGAGGATGGCCAGGGTCCTGTGGGGTCTGTATGTAAAGGGTAGTGGCTCCAATGGTCCAGGAAGCAGTAAACCAGTCTCAGCGGGACAAGTAGTATACAGATAAGGCCATGTAGGGTAAGAAAATGGCACATAGTGTGTCTCTGTATAACAAGCAGTTATACAACTCTGACTGTATAACAAGTAGTTTATTTTGAATATAGATAAATGGGTACTCGCATGAAAGCAGTACAAACAAGCGGTATACAGATCGTTGGAACTTCTTCCTGGACCATTGGAGCCACTACCCTTTACATACGGACCCCACAGGACCCTGGCCATCCTCTTTTAGGAACCCCTGTACACCCCGGAACCCTACAGGGATCTTCCGGTATAGACACTATGGGACCAACAGAGGGAACCAGGATCCATGTGAGGGACTACCAACCCTATTCCTATACCCGCTCTATACACCTGTGTGGGGTGGGTATTTCTGGTAAGTGGGCTATCTACCATAGGGGTCACGGAGCACTTCACCTTACTACCCACCACGGGGCTACTATCAGTGTGTATATTTCACACAAAGATTCGTGTCACTTTATCCACCTGTTGGACTTTTTAGTCAGTCACCTTTTTGGATCATTATCCTGTCACTTTATCCATTGGTTGGATTTTTAAGCCACTTAGTCACCTTTTTGGACCATTACCCTGTCACTTATTATCCTGTCACTTAATCACTTTAATTTTAGTTTACTGAATATAAGTCATTTGCCTATTTACTAGCACCTGGTCACTTTGATATATTTATCATTTATGTGCACAGGTCACTTAACAGGCACCTTATGTACAATGTCACTTTATTGAATATTTTATCGATTATTGGATATATTTATTTATATAGTTTTATATATTTCTTGTTACACACCACCATTATTTATACTATATATTTCTACATTATTTGATGCTTTTTATCACGTATTTTACTCATTAATTCATCACCATTTACACTATATATTTTTTACATACTATCATCTTTATCATATTTATTTTTAGTAGCCAGCGCCTATTCCCTCACCCATTTTGTTTAGGTCTTCTGGGGATTCCAAGAAGCCATGGTTGTGAAAATCTAAGTCTGGCCAATCTGGACCTGCTGGCAAGTCCTCGTATGCATGAAGGGGCGCCCTCATCCGAGTCTGGGGTGGGGGGACATCTTTGATTCTTTCCAGAACCCTGGAGCTCCTTGATTCAAGACAAATGGGTTCAAAAACTGATCCGACTTGGATACAAGATTGAATGCCGGTCTCCTCTGTCAGGTTCTTCCCGTCCAATCTTCAAGTATCCCCAGTCAGGTTAAGGGACTTGCAAGAGGCGGTACACGACTTGCTGTCGCAAGGAGTGATTGTGCCGGTTCCCGATCAGGAACATTTTCAGGGGTTTTATTCAAACCTATACACCGTGCCCAGAAAAGAAGGCAAGGTGCGTCCCATCCTGGATCTCAAGGCCCTGAACTGCTTAGTGCGGTTCAGAGATTTCGGATGGAGTTCATCCGCACGGTAGTAGCATCTCTGCATCAGGGTGATTTCTTAGCCTCCATAGATATCAAGGATGCAAATCTACACATCCCTATCTACGTTGGACACCAGCGGTTTCTCCGCTTTGCGGTAGCAGCGGAACATTATCAATTTGTGGCGTTACCCTTTGGTCTCGCCTCCGCTCCCAAAGTGTTTACCAAGGTACTAGCACCGGTATTAGCACTGCTGCGCTAGCAGGGGATTGCGGTACTGGGTCACCTGGACGATCTCCTGTTGAGAGCGGACTCTCATTCAGCCTTGTTGGAGGATCTGACGATCACGGTCAGAACTCTGCAGGAGTTCGGTTGGAACATCAATTTAAAAAAAAAATCTGCTTTGGCTCCAGTTCTGAGAATGGATTATCTGGACTTGACTCTGGATTCAGCCTTGGCGAGGGGTTTTTCTTCCACCAGGCAAGCCTCAAAAGTTGCAGGGGGCGATTTCAGTTGTTGTTGGACAACAATTTGTACTCTCTACGAGTTTGCATGCGAGCCTGGGGTCTGATATTGACCTTTGAGGCGGTTCCTTTTGCTCAGTTCCATACAGGAGCTTTGTCTGAGTCATTGGACGACTCGTCTGCAAGGTTGTCCAGTTCGGATTCAATCAGACACCGCCACAGCTGTGGCTTACATCAATCACCAAGGGGGCACCAAGAGTGTCTTGGTGGCCGAGATTCTGGCCTGGGCAGAAAGCTTTGTTCCAGCCCTCTCTGCCGTACGCATTTCAGGTGTGGAAAACCGACAGGCGGATTACCTGAGTCATCAGGTGTTGGATCAAGGGGAGTGGTCCCTACACCCAGAGGTTTTTGGCCTCCTGTGTGTTCAATGGGGCACTCCTGAGGTCAATCTGTTTGCCTCTCGCCTCAACAAGAAGGGGCAGAGATTCGTAGCCAGGTCTCAAGATCCTTTCACCGACGCCACAGACGCACTGGTGGCTCCTTGGGGTCGGTATCGGCTGATTTATGCATTTCCCCCATTGAAACTCCTGCCGAGGCTTCTCCGCAGAATAGAGGTGGAAAACATTCCGGTCATTCTGGTGGCTCCAGACTGGCCTCGCCGGTCTTGGTATGCAGACCTGATGAGGCTGGTCGCCGATACCCCTTGGAGACTTCCTCTCAGGGAAGATCTGGTGTCTCAAGGTCTGATCGTCCATCCTGCTTGAGTCGTTGGCTTTAACAGCATGGCTGTTGAAAGTCAGATGTTGAGAGATAGGGGTCTTTCTGACTGTGATTCCTACACTCTTGAAGGGTAGGAAGTCAACTCCCAGGAAGATCTACCATCGTACGTGGAAATGGTACATTTCACGGTGTGAATTACTGAAGGTGCACCCTCGCTTGTTTTCGATCACTAGGGTTTTGGCCTTTTTGCAGAAAGGGGTTAAACAGCGGTTTGCTTTGGGTACCATCAAAGGCAAAGTTTTGGCTATGTATTTTCAACGCCCGTTAGCCACGCATGTCCTAATCCGGACTTTTATTCAGGGAGTGCGCCATATGGCTCCTCTGAGGTGATCCCCCGTTGCCTCTGTGGGATCTAAATTTGGTGTTATCTGTTCTTCAAAAGCCTCCTTTTGAAAAAAAAAAATGAAGATTTCGCTGCCGCCTTTTGTCTCAGAAGGTTGCCTTCTTGGTGGTGATCACTTCTGCCCACAGGGTATCTGAATTAGCGGCGTCTTGCTGCTCACCTTATCTGGTGGTACACAGGGATAAGGTCGTTCCTTCCTAAGGTGGTTTCTGATTTTCATATGAATGAAGGCATTATATTGCCTTCACTTTGCCCTAAACCTCAGCATCCTAAGGAGTATGCCTTGCATTCTTTGGATGTGGTTCGAGCAATCGGGGTTTATTTAGAGACCACCAGTCCTTTAGAAAATCAGACGCTCTTTTGGTCCTTACTGATGGATCTCGTAAGGGATTGGCTGCGTCTGCTGCGACCATTTCCAGATGGATCAGGCAGACTGTGGTACAGGCTTATTCACGAAGAGGTCAGGTTCCTCCTTTCAAACATTCCCATAGATGCACTCCTAAACCTTGTGGACAGCCTTCCCAGAAGAGTTGTAGCGGTTATATCTACAAAGGGTGGGCCAACTCAATATTGAACCCTAAGGACAAAGACTAAGATGCCATTAAAGTTCATGCGTGTGTAAAGGCAGGTGTCAAAAAACATGTAGGTTCTTTGTAGCTGCTCTCTGCGCTGCAGCATCCCCAGTGGTATTTTTTTTTTCTCTTGCCATTGTTTAATCCCTCTGTAGGTGGCAGTATAATCGGTAGGATAAAGGCTTCCTGTATTCCTCCTTTCTCTTTCATTCATTGATGGACACAGCTCCTTATCTTCTTGACAGGTGGGTTATGCTGCCCCCTACAGGAGTAGGACACTAAGCAGGAAAAAACTTGACTACGCCTATGGGGCAGTTCCAAGGGGTATACTTCCACTCTCAGCTATAGGCTTTCAGTTTTTTTCTGCCCACTCAGAAGTAAGGACCTAGTTCCTTGCTGGGATCTCTGGTCCTGGCAATTTTTTTTTCCCTATCTTTATTTTGTTCCTGTGAGAATCTATTATCAGCTGCCGGACTGGGCGACGGACTGCATAATCTAGATCCAGAGGGTCCCCCTAGTCTAGCCAGCGAGCGCTTGCAGGCCTCAGCTCCGCGCTAGGACTGCCGCGACATAGCTCCACTGGACGGGGGGTGGCCTAAGAGTTTAACCCCTTTGTGAGAACACATACAACCTGGTCTCGGCCTCAGTCCCAGCGTTCCTCCTGGCAGACAGTCGCCCCTACTTCGATGGAGCGGTGGTCTGTCAGGAGCGGTACCCACCCTGTTCCTGGTAGCTGTCCCCCCTTCTAACCCTTGGGGGTTTTGGGGTGGACATGGGCTCCTCCGTGGGACAGTCGGACCCCTCCTTCCCCTCCTTCCCACCAAGCATCCCCCCTGGATCTTGCTCTTTCTGATAGTTGCAGCCCTACACAACATGCGACAAACGATTAATTTGTCTGTCGACTAATCTATCGATTATTTTTACGATTAGTCGACTAATCTAACGATTTATTTAAATTTTTTGTTTTTTTGCTTTAATTTAGTGTTTTTTTGATTAGCTAATTCTGTAATTAATACAGACCCCTCAGTAAGCCCCCCTCCCACTACAGACCCCTCAGTAAGCCCCCCTCCCACTACAGACCCCTCATTAAGCCCCCCTCCCAGTACAGACCCCCACAGTAAGCCCTCCCACCCAGTACAGACCACTTAGTAAGCCCCCCTCCCAGTACAGACCCCTCAGTAAGCCCTCCCATCTAGTACAGACCACTTACTAAGCCCCCCTCCCAGTACAGACCCCTCAGTAAGCCCTCCCACCTAGTACATACCACTTACTAAGCCCCCCCCCCAGTACAGACCCCTCAGTAAGCCCTCCCACCTAGTACAGACCTCTTACTAAACCCCCCTCCCAGTACAGACCCCTCAGTAAGCCCTCCCACCCAGTACAGACCACTTAGTAAGCCCCCTCCCAGTGCAGACCCCTCAGTAAGCCCTCCCACCTAGTACAGTATGTACTGGGTGGGAGGGCTTACTTGAGGGGTCTGCACTGGGAGGGGGGGCTTACTAAGGGGTCTGTACTAGGTGGGAGGGCTTACTGAGGGGTCTGTACTGGAAGGGGGGCTTACTAAGTGGTCTGTACTGTACAGACCACTTAGTAAGCCCCCCCTCCCAGTACACTAGTACAGACCCCTCAGTAAGCCCTCCAACCTAGTACAGACCCCTTAGTAAGCCCCCCTCCCAGTACAGACCCCTTAGTAAGCCCCCCCTCCCAGTACAGACACCCCAGTAAGCCCTCCCACCCAGTACAGACCCCTTAGTAAGCCCCCCTCCCAGTGCAGACCCCTCAGTAAGCCCTCCCACCTAGTACAGGGCTTACTGAGGGGTCTGCACTGGGGGGGGGCTTACTAAGGGGTCTGTACTGGGTGGAAGGGCTTACTGAGGGGTCTGCACTGGGAGGGGGGGCTTACTGAGGGGTCTGCACTGGGAGGGGGGGCTTACTAAGTGGTCTGTACTGGGAGGGGGGGCTTACTAAGTGGTCTGTACTGGGTGGGAGGGCTTACTGAGGGGTCTGCACTGGAAGGGGGGCTTACTAAGTGGTTTGTACAGTACAGACCACTTAGTAAGCCCCCCCTCCCAGTACACTAGTACAGACCCCCCAGTAAGCCCTCCAACCTAGTACAGACCCCTTAGTAAGCCCCCCTCCCATTGCAGACCCCTCAGTAAGCCCTCCCACCTAGTACAGACTGTACTAGGTGGGAGGGCTTACTGAGGGGTCTGCACTGGGAGGGGGGCTTACTAAGGGGTCTGTACTGGGTGGGAGGGCTTACTGGGGGGTCTGTACTGGGAGGGGGGCTTACTAAGTGGTCTGTACTGTACAAACCACTTAGTAAGCCCCCCTTCCAGTGCAGACCCCCCAGTAAGCCCTCCCACCTAGTACAGACCATTACAAGCCGGTGTAGCGCCGCTAATGTGACATGTCTAAGTAGCTGGGTGATCGGGGGAGGATGGCGAATGTGTGTTGCGGCAGAAGCTGTGGCAGTACAGGGAGTACAGGGGTGCTGGAGACGGTCAGCGCTCACCTCTCGTCTCCGACGGAGCCCGGCAGGGGAATTTTACCCGGCCGGCAATGCTTCAAGCGGCGCGGCGGCCGGCCGGGGGCGTGTGACGTCACACGTTGACGCGTCAACGCATTTTCTGCACGTCGACGATTTTTTGTAGTCGACGTATTCGACTACGTCGACGAGTCGTAGCAGCCCTAATGTTGTGTAGTTTGTCTGGTGCTGGAAGTGCCTGATCGAGGGTGGTGAGTCTTTTTGTGGGGTTTTCTCTTCCTCTCTCTGCTATAGCAGTGGTAGTGCTTTGTGCTGGGCCCTGTGGTACCGCCAGTGCGGTGGGGGTGTCCCTAGCCGTGTTCTACACTTTTTTTTTTTGTGTGGGTCCCTCTCTTCACTAATTGAGTCCCTGGAGCACATTTCCCCACCTGATCCCCTCTGAGGCTGCCAGGCCTTCCGGGTCCCATCAATCCCTGACTGGAAATGAAGGACTCCAGGACTGCCGTCAGTGCAAAGTGGATTTGGTGATGGGAAAATGGGCTAGCAAAAAGCATCTCCTGCCTTCACCTACTTCATCTGTCGCATCCGATCCTGGATCTGGTTCGGTTACCCTTCTAGGGCTGCGTTGATGCACTCTGTGTACTCAGATACCGTGGATAATTCCTCTGCTCCTCTAGCCGCGCATGAAAAGGCGCTGGTGGATGCGCTGATTGTGTCAGTGTGTGAAACTTTTAATGATGAAGGATGCGGCTGATGGCGCTGGTCCCTTTTGGCACCCACAGGCTCTCCAAGACGGAGAGGGTGTTCCCTTTCCTGCTTACTTTGATAATATTGTCACAAAACAGTGGGGTTGTCCAAAACGCATATTTGCGGTTCCTAAACGTTTTGCGATACAGTATCCTTATGAAGATTCCTTGCTTAAAAAGTGGACGGTCCCACCTGTAGTGGACTTGCTGGTTTCCAGGTTAAATAAAGCCACCTTAATTCCGGTTGAGGAGTCCCTGACATTTTAAGATCTGACTGATAAGAGGTCAGAGGCTCTGATCTGCCATATGTTCACTGTGGCTGGTTCAGCATTTAGGCTGGTATTTACTATTGCCCTGATGTCGCAAACTCTGAGTGGGCTAAACTTTTACGCCGGGACCTGGAGGGGGAACCGCTTCCCCCTGCCTTTGCGGAGCTGGCGGATCAATTGGTCCAGGGGCTACAGTTTGTCTCTGACGCCTCCTTGGATGCCGCTCCCTTGATTTCCAAACTGTCTGTTTCGGCAGTGGTCCTTCAGGATATTATCTGTCTGAAATGCTGGTCTGCGGATCAGACTTCTAAGAAGTCCTTAGCTGATCTCCCGTTTGTGGGGGATTGCCTGTTTGGAGCGTCCTTGGATTCAATCATTAAGGGCCTCACAGGGGGGGAAGAGTACTCTTCTTCCGCAGGCTTCCAAGTGCAAGGAGCCTCATCGTAGACGAGGACCTTTCTTCTCGGTTAATAAGAGGTCTTTTCGTCCCTCAGGGTCTGAAGACAAAGGATCTAAGCCCTTCAGAGCCTTCACCAGAGGTTCCAGGAGGACCTGGTCTGGCAAGTCATGAGTCGGCTCTTCCAGACCTACGGACAAGGTCTCCTCTGCATGAAGGGGTGCCCTCATCCATATCTGGGGTGGGGGAAGTCTTCGCTGGTTTCCGGATCCGCGGACCTCTCTGGTAAAAGACAAGTGGGTCCACAAAGTCATTAGTTCTGGCTACAAGATCGAGTTTCGGTCTTATCCTCCGGAAAGGTTTTTCCCTTCCAACCTGCGCTTTTCCCCAGATTTCTTACGGTCTCTTTGAGGCGGTGCAAGTCTTGTTACTTAAAGGAGTGATTGTCCCGGTTTCCAACTTCGGAACGTTTTCAGAGGTTTTACTCAAACCTGTTTACAGTTCCCAGGAAGGAAGGCAAGGTACGTTCAATTCTGGACCTCAAGGGGCTAAACTGCTTTATGGGGGTACAGAAGTTCATAATGGAGTCCATTCGCACGGTAGTGGTGTCCCTACATCAGGGGCATTGTCTCGCTTCTGTCGACATCAAGGACGCCTACCTTCACATTCTAATATGTGCCGATCACCAGCGCTTCCTCCACCTTGCGAGGAGCATGATCAGTTTGTGGAGTTACTCTTTGGTCTCTCCTAGGCTCCTCGGGTCTTCACAAAAGTGTTGGCTCCGGTACTAGCATTGTTACATCAGCGGGGGGGACCACGGTACTGGGGTACCTGAACAGTCGTCTTCTGCAAGTGTAGTCTCCGACGGCTCTGCTCTGGACAACTTTGGAGATGACTCTGTGAACTCTGGGGGAGTTTGGTTGGATTCTGAACCTTCAAAAGTCTGCTTTGGTTCTGTCCATGAGACTGGACTATCTGGGTCTGACTCTTGACTCGGCCTCAGCAAGAGTGTTTCTTCCTCTGGAAAATCTGCAGAAATTGCAGGTAACAATCAAGCTTCTGTTGTCCAGCAGACGGTCATCCCTCTGGGCTTGCATGCGGGTGCTGGGCCTGATGGTGTCTACCTTTTTTTGAGGCGGTTCCGTTTGCACAGTTCCACACAAGTTCTCTGCAAAGAGATTCTGGTGAAATGGGACAAGAATCCTCAGTCTCTAGACAATATAATCCTGTTGATCGGAGTACGAGAGGGTCCCTGATCTGTTGGCATCGTTCTCCGGCACTTCGGGGAAAATCCCTTTTTCCCTCTATACTGGACAGTTGTCACCACGGATGCCAGCTTGTCCGGGTGGATAGATGTCCTCGGGACAGATTGTGTTCAGGGGGGTCTGGACTCTTCCAAAGTCCAGACTGCCAATCAATGTACTGAAACTACGAGCGATCAGACTTTGTCTGGATCATTGGACAATTCATCTTCAGGGGTGTCCGGTATGTATTCAATTAGACAATGCCACAGCTGGTATTCTAAGGTGGACAGAACGATTTATTCCAGCCCTCTCTGCTGTACACATTCCAGGGGCTGGATATTGGCAAGCGGATTATCTCAGTCGACAAGCGTTGGGACCTGGGGGAATGGTCACTTAATATGGAGATGTTTCATCAGCTGTTTCTCCAGTAAGGTACTCCTGAGGTGGACCTGTTGGCCTCTCTCCTCAACAGGAAGGTACAGAGGTTTGTGGCACGTTCTCGGGGTCTTCTAGCCAATGCCTTAGTGGCTTCTTGAGCCAGTATTGTCTGATTTACGCTCCCCCCCCCCCCCTCTCAAACTTCTGCCAAGATTCCTGGGCAAGATCGAGGCAGAAGGGATTCCGTCATCCTAGTGGCTCCAGACTGGCCTCGTCGGTCTTGGTACGCCGATCTGGTACGGATGGTCACCGATGCTACTTGCTGTCCCAAGGGCCAATCTTCCATCCTGCTTTACAGTCGCTGGGTTTGACGACTTGGCTGTTGAAAGCCAGGTGCTTACGGATAGAGGTTTGTCAGAATCAGTGATTCCTACACTGCTAAAGGCTAGAAAGTCTACCTCCTAGGAAGATCTACCATCATACTTGTGTGGTGTGAGTCTCTTGAGGTTCATCCATGCTCCTTTTCGGCTCGGATATATTGGCTTTCCTCCAACGGGGATGAGCAGCACCTGGCCTTGAGTACCATTCCCTGGTGCGGTCCTTTATGCAGGATGTTCGACACTTGGCTCCTCCAGTGCGGTCTCCATTGCCGCCATGGGACCTCAATTTGGTGCGGTCTGTTTTTCAGTAGCCTCCTTTTGAGTCTTTGGAGATTCCCCTGCTTACGTTGTCCCAGAAGGTGGCCTTTTTGGTGGCTATTACTTCTGCGTGCAGGGTGTCTGAGCTGGCGGCGTTGTCCTGTCGTTCACTTTATCTGGTTGTTCACAGAGATAAGGTGGTTCTTGGTCCCTGTCCATTGTTCCTTCCGAAGATTGTCTCTGATTTTCATTTGAATCAAGACATTGTGTTGCCTTCTTTGTCCCAGGCCTAAACATCCTATTTGGGTGTACCTGGCAGAATCGTTTCGAAAATCAGATTCACTATTTGTACTCACGGATGGACCTCAGAAAGGGTTGTCCACTTCTGCTGTGACCATTTCCAGATGGATCAGACAGACGGTGATTCAGGCCTATTAAATTATGGGTCAAGTTCCTCCTTTCCCCGTTAAGGCGCACTGTACTCCCGTGCTTTGTGCCTCCCGTGCCTTCCATCACCAGGCGTCAGTGCTGCACGTTTGCAAGGCGGCCACCTTGCAAACATGGGTGTTATAAGGTGGGTGTGTTGGCATCTTCAGATGCTTCCCTTGGCCGCAAGGTTTTACAGGCTGCTGTTTAGAGGACCTTGTCCTCTTTGAGGGTGTATTGTTTGTTTTCAGGTGAGCGCCAGTTTGTTTATGGTGAAGCTCCATGTTACCTGGTTAGCTACGGTTTAGCCTTAGGAATTTTTTTCTTGCTGTTCCCACCCCTGTTCCCAGCAGTGTTTAACACTGCTTTGGGACGTTCCAACTGTCAAGATAAGGAGCTGTGTCCGTCAATGAACAAAAGAGAAAATGGGATTTTTGACTTACCGTAAAATCAATTTCTCTGATCATTGACGGACACAGCACCCACCCCTCTGTGGAGTTGGTTTTCTTCTGACACTGATCGTACCAAAACTGAATGCCTGTAGCTAAGTGGGAGTATACCCCCTGGGACTACCCATAGGCGTAGTCAAGTTTTTTTTCCTGCCTCGTGTCCTACTCCTGTAGTGGGCAGCATAACCCAACTCTCAAGAAGATAAGGAGCTGTGTACCTCAATGAACATCAGAGAAATGGATTTTATGGTAAATGAAAAATCCCATTATTTGGTCATGTTGTAAAATTTTTATTAGCAAGAATGTAATGTTAGGTGAATGATGCGGGTTTCTTGAATTCTTAATTGTTACACATGTAGACATGTCTTTCTTTAGACTTAAGAATGCAAAGTCAAAATGCCCACTTAACCAAAAGTTTACCTTTTGGTGTACACTTAATTCTATTTCTAAATATTACAGTACCATATTAACTGCTTACCTACTGGGCACTTTTACCTCCTTCCTGCCCAGGCCAGTTTTCAGCTTTCAGTGCTGTTGCGCTTTGAAGGACAATTGTGCGATCATGCAATGCAGTACTCATGAAATTTTTATGAAATTTTTTTTCACACAAATAGAGCTTTTTTTTTGCTGATATTTAATCACCACTGTGTTTTTTTTATATTTTTTTGCTAAATAAATTAAAAAAGACTAAAAACTTTGAAAAAAAAAGTTTTTCTTAGTTTCTGTTATAAAAAGTTTGCAAACAAGTAATTTTTTTTCCTTCACTGATGTGCATTGATAGGCTGCACTAATGAGTTGCCACTAATGAGCACTTTTGGGGCGGCACTGATGATCAGTGCCCTGAATATCAGTGTAAATGTCCCCTATCACACTTGATTACTGGCTCTCCTGTCCTTGTACTGTGACTGCGTGAGGAAAGGAATGCTGATAACTGGCCAGTGTGTTTATATTGTGATCAGCTGTGATTGGACACAGTTGATCATGTGCTAAAGGGCTGTTGTGATTGCCCCTTCACTCAGGTCTGTGATCAGCTGTGTTCAAAGAGTACGGCAGATGCACAGTTCTGGGAGGACGTCAATAGACGCCCTCCCAGAACTGGACAACCGCACTGTAGCCGACATTCGCCTATAGCAAGGCCGGCAAGTTGTTAAAAGGTTGTGTTCTCTAAGTTATCCTTTAATATTCCCTCTCCAAATCATACACTTGCATGTTCCTGCTTCTTTGTATATCTTTTGTTTTGCGGTCCACTGAGAGCCACATAGCCTCCCCATGAAAAGTCTCCCTGCATCAATACCTTTCTGTAGAAACTAAAGGGGATTCTATTTTAGATGTACATCCTGGCCTGGGAAACACTGCTGCGAGGGCCACAAAGTGAAGATCTAGGAGAAAGGAGAAGCAACTTAAGCTTTGGGTATAGGAGTAGTAAGGGAGGGTGTATGTACGTTTTGCCAACCGCATTCGCTGGTATTTAAAAATATGTTTGAGAGTGTGGGGGACAAGTGTTTGAAAATTAAAAATTAAGGCATTGGGTGAATCTGCAGCAAATAAGGCAAAATGACAATGCTGGTTATTCTTTTTACACCTTGGACATTGTACCCATACCACCCACTCTTTCAAACCATTGCGTAAAATATGTTGTGCTGTTGTACATAAAACTAATCGAATACAAATTTCAAGTGTAAAACATTAAGTCCACAAAAAAGTCCCAAAGTGACATTTCCAACTGTGAAACACAAGTCATAAAAGCCTCCACCGGCCTCAGTGCACCAACCACCACCACATGGACATCATTACCAGAGCTTTAGACGACCTGAGAAGGGAGATGTAATATTGCTTTAAAGCGCAAGTACAGCCTATTATGTTAAATTCCCCCCCTGCAATCATTGTGAGCTGAGTTCAGACTTCTGTGTCAAAATGAAAAAAATGCTAGTTTTTCCTCATTGTATTTTGCAGTTTTTAATGCTGTCGCATTTCTTCAATCACTCTTCCTCTTCTTTGAGTCACTTTGAGTCCAAAAGCAGCAAGTAGGTGTGGTTTCTGAAAGCTAGTGACATCACTTCCAGGGAGGGACACTGTTTGTGTGTAGCCAGTGGGTGTACAGAATGGGAGGAGCTGATCATAGGTTCCCACCCAGTGTTCTCTCATCAGTAAGGATACATTGTACATCCTAATTCATGAGAAAATGAAGAAAAAAAAAAGCCATCCACACAGGACATGGGGGGGAGGTGCAGTGCACACATACAATATAGCTGGGCTTTGAATGAAGACTACCATAGGAGAAGGAAGCTGGGCGCAGGGGGAGGACTGTCAGTGTAACTGGAAGTGCTCTGGGGTCTCTGCTCACAGTCTACAATGATTATAGTACAGGCAACGGCACTAAGTCTACGTTTCCACTAGTGCGACTAATTAATGGCACCCGTTCCCATCTATATGCGACTTTGTAAAGGTACCTGCACTACTTTGATGCAATTTTAATCCAGAGAGTGTAAAATGGATCAAAGTCGCACTCTAAATCGCAATAGTGGAAACGTAGACTAAAGCTCAGTTTCTCTATCGCTCATTGACAGACGTAGTCTTCTTGATTCTCAAGAGCTGGGTTATGTTGTCTCCGCAGGAGTAGGACTAGGCAGAATGACAAAACGTTCTGGCTCCACCCTAGGGGCAGTCCCTGAGGGTATATCCTCCCTCTCTCTGCTACAGGGAATCAGTTTTTTTCTGTCTAGTCAGGAGTAAGGACCTAAGTTCCTTGCTGGGATCTTTTGGTCCTGGCAAGACTTTTTTTCTTTAAGAAAAAGACATTTTTTAGGTAGTTTTCTCCAGTGTTTTTTTTCCTGTGAGATCTTCAAGCAAAAATGCCGGACTGGGCGACACTTGTGGTCACCCCAGCCGGCCTACGAGCGCGTGCAGACCATGGCATTGCGCTTGGTCGGCCGCGACATATTCAAGTAAGTATGCGGGGCCGGGCGACGGGCTGGATGTTGAGATCCAGTGGTCACCCCGGTTTCTGCCTAAGAGCGCGTGCAGACCAGTGCGCTGAGTCGGCCGCGACGGAGTCCCAGCAAAGGGACTGACTTTGCGAGTTAAAAGCTCGCTGGGACGCCAGGTACCAGAGAGTCGAGGCGTCCACAAAACCCCCACCCCGGTGGAGAGGGTATTGTGAAGAGAGGGTGCCTATCGGTTCGGTATGGTGAGTAAACGTTCCATTTTTTCCTCATTATGAGGCAGTATATATTATGGGCCCCTCCATATATGGTCAGTATATATCTGATACTTACAAGTCCCCCTTGTAATACAGCATGTGTTTGTGGGAAGTGGACTTGGTTCAAGAGCTAACACTCTACCCAGCAGACTGTAAATTACAGCAGACATAGGAGGTATAATCCTACCTTATGTGCAGTGTATCTCTGTAGATCCATATGTCACCTCTTAGCAGAGTGCAGGTGGATGTGCTGGGAAGACGATATCGGCGGTCCGCCGCCATTTTGCCGTAGACCGAATGCATGTATGTCCTCAGGTCACGCCGGCCGCCATGTTTTTGGAGTCTTATGTCTCTTCTATGGGGGCGGCCATGTTTTGTGAGCCCAGCTACCTCGTGGAGGGCTGGGAACGCCGGAAGGCGTACACAGGGGGCGGAGCCACGCCTTCTGCCCGGGAAAAAAGCAAACAGCTCCTTCCAGTCTGTGTAAGACAGACGCTGACTGCAGTTTGTTGGAAACTGCACTGCATCGGTTGGTGAGCCTTGGGGGTCCCTCTCTCTCTCTCTCTGGGATCGAGAAGCAGGTACTCTGAGGGGCGCTATTGCGCTAGGGGGAGACACACAAAAAAAAAAAAAAAAAAGAAAAAGTTTTTTTGTTTTTGCTGGCAAAGGTGTCCTGTATTAACATGGACCCTGCCACTCATGTATCTCCTCCGGATCCCCTCGAGGGGTCTGCGGGATCCTCCAGCACCCCATTGACAATTGAATCTTTGGCAGCTATTATGGAAACTTTTGTGTCCCGGGTGGAAGTGGCTTGTCAGGGACAGGGCGCAAGAAAGCGACCCCCGCCTAACCCCTTATTATCTGAAACTTCGGATTCAGACTCTGAGCCTATTTCTGCAGTTGCAGGTACTTCATCTGGTATTGGTCTCTCGGGTCCTGTCTCTTCAGACAGTGAGGAGGATGTTTCGGCATCCGCCATAGCCCGAGAGGAAGCGTTGGTAAACGCACTCATTGTATCTGTTCAAGAGACTTTAAGGTTACAGGGTACTCCATCGGAAATAGCTGAAACTGAGATCCCTTTTGGGACTAAAAAGCGCATCAAAGTGGCGAAGGTTTTTTCCATTGCCCAAATGTTTTGGCAATCCAATCGAAGAAGAATGGCGTCTGCCAAAACACACTTTTAATATTTCTAAACGCATTGACAGGCGTTATCCGTTTGAGGAAACCCTTATTAAGAAATGGACAGAACCACCTGTGGTGGATTCACCTATTGCTAGATTGAATAAAGCCACGGTTATTCCTTTAGAAGACGCTCCGTCTTTTAAAGATCCAGTGGATCGCAAGATAGAAGCTATGTCTCGCACCATGTTTTCCTTGATTGGATCAGCTTTCAGACCAATAATTGCTATTGGTCTGGTTTCGCAGGCTGTAACTGAATGGACCAAGTGGTTACGCCGGGACTTAGAAGAAGTCCCTCAGGCGGTATCAGATTTGTTGGAACAAATGATACAGGGGTTACAGTTTGTATGTGATGCGGCGTTAGACGCCACTCCATTAATGGCGCGAGCATCAGTCTCAGCAGTGGTTCTCAGGCGTACACTGTGGCTAAAAGGTTGGTTAGCCGACCAAGGTTCCAAAAAAGCATTGGCTAATATCCCCTTTTCAGGAGAGCGTCTATTTGGAGCCAACTTAGATGAGATCATTAAGGATCTCACCGGTGGAAAAAGCACCTTTTTTACCGCAAAATTTTAAAGGTAGAGGAACTCGTCAAAGACGAGGGCCTTCTTTTTCTGCTCACAAGAGGTTTTTTGTCCAGCGGGTGAAAAAACTAAGTCCTCCAAAGCTCCTACAGGAGGCGTCAGGGGTCGTTGGTCGGGCAAGCAAAAGCCCGCCCCCTCCAGACCTGAAGATAAACCATCCAAAGCCTGAAGGTGCGCCCCCACCCATAACTGGGGTGGGGGGACGTCTTCGCCGGTTCCCGGATCCATGGCTTTCCAGAATCCCGGACAATTGGGTTTGCGAAGTCATAAGGTCAGGGTACAAGATCGAGTTTCGATCTCTCCCACCGGCGCGATTCTTCCCTTCCAATATCCGTCTATCCGCAGATCGTTTAGAAGATCTGAGGAGAGCAGTCATAGATTTACTACAACAAGGAGTGGTAGTCCACGTTCCTTGGACAGAACGATTTCAAGGGTTTTATTCAAACCTGTTTACAATACCCAGGAAAGAGGGCAAAGTGCGTCCAATTCTGGACTTAAGAGCGCTCAATTCTTTCGTCAACATAAGAAGATTCAGAATGGAGTCCATTCGCACGGTAGCAGCCTTCCTGCATCCAGGGGATGTCCTAGCGTCCATAGACATCAAGGACGCCTATCTTCACATTCCCATTTTCGCAGGACATCAGCGTTTTCTACGCTTTTCTGTAGAGGAGAACCACTATCAGTTTGTGGCGTTACCTTTCGGTCTCGCCACGGCTCCGCGGGTCTTCACAAAGGTGTTGGCCCCAATGTTGGCACTTCTGCGCCAAAGAGGTATATCGATTCTAGGTTACCTAGACGATCTTCTGCTTCATGCAGAGTCTCCTCAGACCTTGCTACAAAACATAGAAATTACTATGATTTCTTTACAGGAATTCGGGTGGCTGGTGAACCAGCAAGTGTCATTTCTGGTTCCCACCCAGAGGCTCGAATATCTGGGTCTAATTCTAGACACAGTCAGGACAAGAGTTTTCCTTCCGGTAGGGAAACTCCGAAAGATTCAATCAGCAGTCCAGTTGTTACTGTCCAACAGCTGGTCTTCCCTTCGGACTTGCATGAGGGTTCTGGGGTTGATGGTGGCTTCATTCGAAGCAGTCCCATTTGCCCAGTCCCATACCCGAATTCTTCAGCAAGAGATTCTTCTCAGATGGAATCGGAATCCGGAATCCCTGGACAATCAGATACGATTGAGCAAACAGACCAGAGAGTCTCTGGTTTGGTGGCTTCGGTCTCCAATGCTCAGCCAGGGAAAGTCATTTCTGCCAATATATTGGACGATAGTGACCACGGATGCCAGTCTATCCGGATGGGGAGGAATTCTTGGTCAGTTATCTGTCCAGGGACTTTGGTCCCCGGAAGAATCCAGGTTACCGATAAATGTATTGGAACTGAGAGCGATCAGACTTTGTCTGATTCACTGGACCGAGCAGCTCCAGGGCAGCCCGGTTCGGATCCAGTCGGACAATGCCACGGCCGTGGCTTATGTCAATCATCAGGGGGGCACCAAGAGTGTCCGAGCGGCCAAAGAAGTGGCTTGCATTCTTCGCTGGGCGGAACGATTTGTTCCAACAATCTCTGCGGTGTTCATTCCGGGGGTGGAGAATTGGCAGGCAGATTATCTCAGCCGTCAGACCCTGGATCAGGGGGAATGGTCCCTCCATCCAGACGTTTTCCACCAGTTGTGCCTATGGTGGGGCACCCCGGATGTGGATCTGTTGGCATCACGATTCAACAGGAAAGTTCAGAGATTCGTGGCTCGCTCCCGCGATCCTCTAGCAGAAACCGCAGACGCACTGATCGCCCCGTGGGGGCAATACCAGCTAATATATGCCTTCCCTCCTCTCGCGTTACTGCCAAGACTTCTTCGCAGGGTAGAGGAGGAAGGAATCCTAGTAATCCTGGTAGCTCCGGACTGGCCTCGTCGAGCTTGGTACGCCGACATGGTCAGACTGGTGGCGGACGTCCCATGGAGACTTCCTCTCAGGGAGGATCTACTGTCTCAGGGACCGATCTTCCATCCTGCTTTACGATCGCTGGCTTTAACGGCCTGGCTATTGAGACCCAGGTGCTGAAGGACAAAGGTTTGTCAGCTTCCGTTATTCCTACTCTAGTTGAAGCAAGGAAAGTGACTTCCAGAAAGATTTATCATCGCACATGGAAGTCCTACATTGCATGGTGTGAACCTTTGGGGTTCCGTCCTCGGTCTTATTCGATTAGCCGAATATTGGCTTTTCTGCAACAAGGGGTTGAGCAGAAACTGGCCTTGAGTACTATCAAGGGTCAGGTCTCAGCATTAGCCATCTTCTTTCAGAAGCCTTTGGCTACTCATTCCTTGGTGCGGAATTTCATCCAGGGGGTGCGACATCTGGCTCCGCCAGTGCACGCGCCGTTACCCCCCTGGGATCTTAATCTAGTGTTGTCGGTTCTTCAGAAACCTCCCTTTGAAGATATTAGGGAGATTCCTCTACCCACGTTGTCCCAGAAGGTGGCCTTCTTGGTGGCTATTACTTCTGCACGCAGGGTGTCAGAACTGGCCGCATTATCTTGTCGTTCACCATATCTGGTGGTTCATAGAGATAAGGTGGTTCTTCGTCCGAATCCATCCTTCCTACCAAAAGTGGTTTCAGAATTTCATCTGAATGAAGAAATTGTATTACCTTCCCTGTGTCCTAAGCCCAGTCATCCTCGGGAATTTGCTTTGCACTCCTTGGATGTGGTCCGGGCGATCAGGGTATACTTGAAAACGACAGACTCGTTTCGCAAGACGGATTCACTTTTTGTGATCCCAGATGGACCCAAAAAGGGGTTGCCTGCTTCTGCCGCGACCATTTCCAGATGGATCAGACAGACGGTAGTGCAGGCTTATTCTATTAAGGGTCGGGAGCCCCCGTTCCCTGTTAAGGCGCACTCCACTCGGGCACTTAGTGCGTCATGGGCCTTTCGCCATCAGGCGTCAGTGGTCCAGGTGTGCAAGGCGGCTACCTGGTCGTCGGTGCATACCTTCTCTAAACATTATAAAGTTGATGTAATGGCATCGTCTGATGCCTCATTTGGCCGCAAGGTTTTGCAGGCCGCAATTTGAGGAGACCAGTGGTCTACCTCGAGGGTTTTTTTCCGTTGGAAAAATTTTTCTTTAGCCTCATTCTTTGTTTATAATGAGCCTTTAAAACTTCTAGTTTGGCACCGGTTGGGCCTTCTAGATTGGATTTGATTTTGTCAATCCCACCCCTCATTTGTGGTACTGCTTCTGGATGTCCCAGCTCTTGAGAATCAAGAAGACTACGTCTGTCAATGAGCGATAGAGAAAAATGGATTTTTGTAAGAACTTACCGTAAAATCCTTTTCTCTTAAGCTCATTGACAGACGTAGTACCCGCCCCTCTATCATTGAGTTGGGTTGGGTTAAATTCTCTGTACTGCTTTAAACAGAACTGATTCCCTGTAGCAGAGAGAGGGAGGATATACCCTCAGGGACTGCCCCTAGGGTGGAGCCAGAACGTTTTGTCATTCTGCCTAGTCCTACTCCTGCGGAGACAACATAACCCAGCTCTTGAGAATCAAGAAGACTACGTCTGTCAATGAGCTTAAGAGAAAAGGATTTTACGGTAAGTTCTTACAAAAATCCATTTTTCCAATAATGTGACTTGTCATGCAACTTTGTGGACACAAAGCACATAGAGAGGAAGGAACCTCATAGTGTAGTACTTCAAACATTGTGTTATTAAACATCCATATACTCACAATTTGAAGTAAAAGAACAGCCAGGTAGTAGCAGAGAGAGAGAAACATTGCCTGCCTGGGTCGGTGTGATGACATCGCTTGGCTCCACCCTGAGTATCATCCCAGAGAACGTCTATAGAGAGTTGCTTCTCTGGCAATGGATTATCAATAGTCTTAGGCCCCTTTCACACATGTTGTCCGTTTTTTCCTCCATCCGTTGACGGATGAAAAACGGACATCAATGTATCTCTATGTAAAAACAGATGACAACTGATGATCATCAGTTCACATCCGTTTTCATCCGCTTCCGTCAATGTCCGTTTTTTTGAACGTGTGAATGCCCTATTTTTCATCCGTCAAAAAACTGATCGGACGAAAAATGGATGACAATGGATGAAAAACAGATAACTGATGAAAAACGGATAACAACTGACGAAAAACGGATGGAAAACTGATACATTTTGACGTGACTGAACTGATAAACTGAACGGACCGTATGTGTGAAAGGGGCCTAACTCACCCGCACCATTACTTCATTCAGTCAAGAGACATTAAATGGGAAACTGTCTCCCATACTTGGTTCCGCAGAATAGCCATTGTTAAAATTGCCTTCCTGTTCTTACATTGTTTATTTTAGACTTTTGTTCCACTTTAAGCTTTTACTGTTTGTAGTCATTTTCTGGGAAGGACATCCCTAGTCTGTACTCTATGTCCTGAATTTCGTTTATGCAAAAACCTTAAAACTTTGATTTGAAAACTTAAAACTTTGACTTTAATACAGGTCCTCAAAGGAGATGACTGTAAATTTATTGGCCTGAAATAGTGAGTTATTTTGGGAAATTTACATTCACTTTTTTATAAATCCAATCATTGTTATGAAAACCAGTAAGATAAGAACACTTTTTTTTTGAGGGAGAGAGTGACATTATCTGAGATCAATTAAGGTGATTGTGCATCATAAATCAGATGGATGATTTGATAGAAAATGTATGGTGAATTGGACAGTTGACCCATTATAAATTGCCCATCTAAGAATTCATGATTTTTTTTTTTTACAGCATGAAGCCATTTGTATCTCATATGTCTATGGGTGACCTGATTACAACAGTTATGTGTTCGTTTTGTGCCTGTGTTTTCTACTGTATTCTTTATAAAATGAAAATAAATAATCTAGTAAAAAAAGAAAAACTACACCACCTTTAGTTTGCAGACTCTGATGCCAACAGCATCTAACTTGTTCTTTTCTTCTCTATTCCTCGTCAGTTTGTTTGGTAGGAGGGTCTGCAGCTGCTGCTTCACCTAGAGAACCTCTCCACCTGTATGGCTTTATAGGATTATATATTAACCAAACCATCTGATGGTAAAAGTCCCAAAGGAACAGTGCAAAATAGATTGGCAATAAAGGCAGCTTCCATCTTAAAAATGAGAGGTTGGCCTGTCCATATCCAATTACTGGAATGCTCTGTTTGTTTAGCATAATCAATGGCTTCAGTTTTTAATAGGATGTTATGAGAGTTGACTTTTCTTTCCTTTACTTTCGTTGTCTTTGAAAGCTGTATGACCTTTGGTTTGGGCATCTGAGACACTTGTGAAAACATTCAGAATTCATTGACAAGTGCAGTTGACCTGCTTCATGTGGGTTTTTCATTTCCATGCACTTGCATGAGAGTACCAAACTCACTTAAGGTAAACAAAAGCCCATTGACACAAGCCTTTAAAGTGCCTATGCCCAGTTCATGCTGCTTCGTTACTATGTTCGAGAGATGGAGGGAATTACAACAAATGGTAAACTCTTGTATCAAAATTCATATGCATGAAATCAAAAGAAACCAGTACTCCTAAACATACAGAGGCTGCAACTACTGACCACCATCTAAGAATACTGGTACCCTTACCTTAGAGTTAGGGTCAGGGGGCCCCATCCTTGCGATAACCCATTGTGCCCAGGGCAGCCATCCCTCCTGCCCCCCCTTGTCCCGGCCCTGTTAAGGGGTTATAAGACATGTCCCTCCCCCTAGAGTATATTGTACTAAACCTGTAGATAAATAAGAGACACACAGAACTGATGTGGCGTCTGTCTTTGTGTTGGAAATCTAAAGACAAGATCTGTGGTGATGAAGAGACCCTCCAGCTGTTACTCAACCAGCCTGGAATGAAGTCCTAACTAGCTGGCCCTAGCAATCCTGACAGTAACCCACTTTTCGTCCACGGGGGAGGTGTTCTCTAGTCCACACAGGGACCTCAGGAATGGCTTGTTTGAGAGTTCAGTGCAACATTGTCAGCTTGCTTGCTAGCTCCCAACTGTCCCTGATTTGGAACAAAGTCCCTCATTTTGGTCTGATCTATATAGTTGTATATAAAATACACTTTTATCTTTCAAAAAGTGTTTCACGGTGCTAAACCTTTCATCCAATTTCTAAATTTCTGCATTTGCAAATTTCAAAAGCCAGTATAAAGTAATAGTAGTGGTAAAAAATAAAAAAGCACACATTTTTGTATAATTCTCCTTTAAGGGAGTGTGACCTATCCCTACATACTTTTGCTATTGGTGCCCCATGTTTCTATCTAAAAATGTTGGGAGGTATGGCTGCAGAAGGTTAGATCAACAGGCACATAATAGTCTCTTCTGGCTGGCAGATTCCCTAAAGAAGACGTGGCAGAGCTTTCTTTCTCTTACGTCCTCCGACAGTCGCCGCCACTTCATAATCTTCACTAATGGAGTAATTGACCTTTTGCTCCGCAGGAGTAGCTACTCCATTAGTGAAGATTATGAAGTGGCGGCGACTGTCGGAGGACTCAGAGAAAGGAATTTTACGGTAAGATTTTACAAAAGTTCCGTTTTCCTCCTTCAGGGTGTTCTACTCCAGACCACCAGGGCAGGAAGTGATGTAAATATTTATACATAAATCTGTGATATTAGCAGAAACAGTATATGGCAGTAGATCTATACACACTCCCCCTGGTGAAATCTTTTCGTCCCACCAAATGCAACACAACGTGCATAGAAAAAATATAAATTTATGAAACCGCATTGGCCTCTCCCCATTACAATGGGTTGCTAAAAAATAAAAAACAAGTTGGCAGCAACATATGACACGTGAGGCAAAAAGGGGCAACGTGGCAGTAGATTCCTACAAATGTTACATAGAAACAGTGGATTATTTATTAGGCATCTGTGAAACTAATGAAAGTTTGAATGAAATGGGACTATATGCTAATAATATCATAGTCTGCCAGTGTAAAATAGCAAAACATCAACACTACTAAAACATATTTTTCAAAGCTTTGTGTTCGAGGCATAGAAGGGTTAATATGGCTGCCATGAAAGAGGGTTGTGTTATTCCTATTAAGTGGGTGTGTAATGTATACGCACCACTGCTGAGCCTGCCATAGCAAATCCGCCCTGTTGTGACTAGAAGCTCACTGATACCAGCACAAGTCACTGGTTTTACTGGGTTCCTCCCTGCTTTTATTTAATCCTTTTGGAAAGCCTATCATATAGTTGGGAAGTAATTTAACTTATATATTACTAAGTTCTATCATGATACCATATAGGATGGCTCTAAAAATATTTGGATGCTAGCAGCCTTTTGTGATTTGTATTTCTTTTATATTTCTCTATATGTGCATTTGTACAGAAAAAGAGCAAAGCAATGTTATATAACTGAATCTATAAAATTGTTTCAAGTTCCAGTTTTTCTCTTGGCTTTCAGATGGATGAAGATAGGCATCGCTCTGTATTATCTGAGATGCTGTTATGAGATATAACATGGAGTACTAGGATATTCTTCAATACAAATACAATACATATATATTCTTCAATACAGAATCGCATTGTGGTGTTGACTATAGTCCTACAGGTCAAGTGAGATTATCCTGAAGGTGGTGACATTTAAACTGACTCTGTCACTAACTTAAGCCCTTTTGGACCAGATGATTTTCCCCCTTAATGATTTATTGCATTTTGCCACTGTGTTACTTTAACAGACAATTGTGCAGTCGTGCGATGCTGTACCCATAAAAATAATTTTCTCTATCGCTCATTGACAGACGTAGTCTTCTTGATTCTCAAGAGCTGGGTTATGTTGTCTCCGCAGGAGTAGGACTAGGCAGAATGACAAAACGTTCTGGCTCCACCCTAGGGGGCAGTCCCTGAGGGTATATCCTCCCTCTCTCTGCTACAGGGAATCAGTTTTTTTCTGTCTAGTCAGGAGTAAGGACCTAAGCTCCTTGCTGGGATCTTTTGGTCCTGGCAAGACTTTTTTTCTTTAAGAAAAAAGACATTTTTTAGGTAGTTTTCTCCAGTGTTTTTTTCCTGTGAGATCTTCAAGCAAAAATGCTGGACTGGGCGACACTTGTGGTCACCCCAGCCGGCCTACGAGCGCGTGCAGACCAGGCATTGCGCTTGGTCGGCCGCGACATATTCAAGTAAGTATGCGGGGCCGGGCGACGGGCTGGATGTGAGATCCAGTAGTCACCCCGGTTTCTGCCTAAAAGGCGCGTGCAGACCAGTGCGCTGAGTCGGCCGCGACGGAGTCCCAGTAAAGGGACTGACTTTGCGAGTTAAAGCTCGCTTGGACGCCAGGACCAAAAAGTCGAGGCGTCCACAAACCCCCACCCCGGTGGAGAGGGTATTATGAAGAGAGGGTGCCTGTCGGTTCGGTATGGTGAGTAAAACGTTCCCTTTTTTTCCTCATTTATGAGGCAGTATATATTATGGGCCCCTCCATATATGGTCAGTATATATCTGACACTTACAAGTCCCCCTTGTAATACAGCATGTGTTTGTGGGAAGTGGACTTGGTTCAAGAGCTAACACTCTACCCAGCAGACTGTAACATTACAGCAGACATAGGAGGTATAATCCTACCTTATGTGCAGTGTATCTCTGTAGATCCATATGTCACCTCTCAGCAGAGTGCAGGTGGATGTGCTGGGAAGACGATATCGGCGGTCCGCCGCCATTTTACCGTAGACCGAATACATATATGTCCTCAGGTCACGCCGGCCGCCATGTTTTTGGAGTCTTATGTCTCTTCTATGGGGGCGGCCATGTTTTGTGAGCCCAGCTTCCTCGTGGAGGGCTGGGAACGCCGGAAGGCGTACACAGGGGGCGGAGCCACGCCTTCTGCCCGGGAAAAAGCAAACAGCTCCTTCCAGTCTGTGTAAGACAGACGCTGGCTGCAGTTTGTTGGAAACTGCACTGCATCGGTTGGTGAGCCTTGGGGGTCCCTCTCTCTCTCTCTGGGATCGAGAAGCAGGTACTCTGAGGGGCGCTATTGCGCTAGGGGGAGACACACAAAAAAAAAAAAAAAAAAGAAAAAGTTTTTTTGTTTATTGCTGGCAAAGTGTCCTGTATTAACATGGACCCTGCCACTCATGTATCTCCTCCGGATCCCCTCGAGGGGTCTGCGGGATCCTCCAGCACCCCATTGACAATTGAATCTTTGTCAGCTATTATGGAAACTTTTGTGTCCCGGGTGGAAGTGGCTTGTCAGGGACAGGGCGCAAGAAAGCGACCCCCGCCTAACCCCTTATTATCTGAAACCTCGGATTCCGACTCTGAGCCTATTTCTGCAGTTGCAGGTACTTCATCTGGTATTGGTGTCTCGGGTCCTGTCTCTTCAGACAGTGAGGAGGATGTTTCGGCATCTGCCATAGCCCGAGAGGAAGCATTGGTAAACGCACTCATTGTATCTGTTCAAGAGACTTTAAGGTTACAGGGTATTCCATCAGAAATAGCTGAAACTGAGATCCCTTTTGGGACTAAAAAGCGCATCAAAGTGGCAAAGGTTTTTCCATTGCCCAAATGTTTTGGCAATCCAATCGATGAAGAATGGCGTCTGCCAAAACGCACTTTTAATATTTCCAAACGCATTGACAGGCGTTATCCGTTTGAGGAAACCCTTATTAAGAAATGGACAGAACCACCTGTGGTGGATTCACCTATTGCTAGATTGAATAAAGCCACGGTTATTCCTTTAGAAGACGCTCCGTCTTTTAAAGATCCAGTGGATCGCAAGATAGAAGCTATGTCTCGCACCATGTTTTCCTTGATTGGATCAGCTTTCAGGCCAATAATTGCTATTGGTCTGGTTTCGCAGGCTGTAACTGAATGGACCAAGTGGTTACGCCGGGACTTAGAAGAAGTCCCTCAGGCGGTATCAGATTTGTTGGAACAAATGATACAGGGGTTACAGTTTGTATGTGATGCGGCGTTAGACGCCACTCCATTAATGGCGCGAGCATCAGTCTCAGCAGTGGTTCTCAGGCGTACACTGTGGCTAAAAGGTTGGATAGCCGACCAAGGTTCCAAAAAAGCATTGGCTAATATCCCCTTTTCAGGAGAGCGTCTATTTGGAGCCAACTTAGATGAGATCATTAAGGATCTCACCGGTGGAAAAAGCACCTTTTTACCACAAAATTTTAAAGGTAAAGGAACTCGTCAAAGACGAGGGCCTTCTTTTTCTGCTCACAAGAGGTTTTTTCGTCCAGCGGGTGAAAAAACGAAGTCCTCCAAAGCTCCTGCAGGAGGCGTCAGGGGTCGGTGGTCGGGCAAGCAAAAGCCCGCCCCCTCCAGACCCGAAGATAAACCATCCAAAGCCTGAAGGTGCGCCCCCACCCATAACTGGGGTGGGGGGACGTCTTCGCCGGTTCCCGGATCCATGGCTTTCCAGAATCCCGGACAAATGGGTTTGCGAAGTCATAAAGTCAGGGTACAAGATCGAGTTTCGATCTCTCCCACCGGCGCGATTCTTCCCTTCCAATATCCGACTATCTCCGGATCGTCTAGAAGATCTGCGGAGAGCAGTCACAGATCTACTACAACAAGGAGTGGTAGTCCACGTTCCTTGGACAGAACGGTTTCAAGGGTTTTATTCAAACCTGTTTACAATACCCAGGAAAGAGGGCAAAGTGCGTCCAATTCTGGACTTAAGAGCGCTCAATTCTTTCGTCAACATAAGAAGATTCAGAATGGAGTCCATTCGCACGGTAGCAGCCTTCCTGCATCCAGGGGATGTCCTAGCGTCCATAGACATCAAGGACGCCTATCTTCACATTCCCATTTTCGCAGGACATCAGCGTTTTCTACGCTTTTCCGTAGAGGAGAACCACTATCAGTTTGTGGCGTTACCTTTCGGTCTCGCCACGGCTCCGCGGGTCTTCACAAAGGTGTTGGCCCCAATGTTGGCACTTCTGCGCCAAAGAGGTATATCGATTCTAGGTTACCTAGACGATCTTTTGCTTCATGCAGAGTCTCCTCAGACCTTGCTACAAAACATAGAAATTACTATGATTTCTTTACAGGAATTCGGGTGGCTGGTGAACCAGCAAAAGTCATTTCTGGTTCCCACCCAGAGGCTCGAATATCTGGGTCTAATTCTAGACACAGTCAGGACAAGAGTTTTCCTTCCGGTAGGGAAACTCCGAAAGATTCAATCAGCAGTCCAGTTGTTACTGTCCAACAGCTGGTCTTCCCTTCGGACTTGCATGAGGGTTCTGGGGTTGATGGTGGCTTCATTCGAAGCAGTCCCATTTGCCCAGTCCCATACCCGAATTCTTCAGCAAGAGATTCTTCTCAGATGGAATCGGAATCCGGAATCCCTGGACAATCAGATACGATTGAGCAAACAGACCAGAGAGTCTCTGGTTTGGTGGCTTCGGTCTCCAATGCTCAGCCAGGGAAAGTCATTTCTGCCAATATATTGGACGATAGTGACCACGGATGCCAGTCTATCCGGATGGGGAGGAATTCTTGGTCAGTTATCTGTCCAGGGACTTTGGTCCCCGGAAGAATCCAGGTTACCGATAAATGTATTGGAACTGAGAGCGATCAGACTTTGTCTGATTCACTGGACCGAGCAGCTCCAGGGCAGCCCGGTTCGGATCCAGTCGGACAATGCCACGGCCGTGGCTTATGTCAATCACCAGGGGGGCACCAAGAGTGTCCGAGCGGCCAAAGAAGTGGCTTGCATTCTTCGCTGGGCGGAACGATTTGTTCCAGCAATCTCTGCGGTGTTCATTCCGGGGGTGGAGAATTGGCAGGCAGATTATCTCAGCCGTCAGACCCTGGATCAGGGGGAATGGTCCCTCCATCCAGACGTTTTCCACCAGTTGTGCCTACGGTGGGGCACCCCGGATGTGGATCTGTTGGCATCACGATTCAACAGGAAAGTTCAGAGATTCGTGGCTCGCTCCCGCGATCCTCTAGCAGAAACCGCAGACGCACTGATCGCCCCGTGGGGGCAATACCAGCTAATATATGCCTTCCCTCCTCTCGCGTTACTGCCAAGACTTCTTCGCAGGATAGAGGAGGAAGGAATCCCAGTAATCCTGGTAGCTCCGGACTGGCCTCGTCGAGCTTGGTACGCCGACATGGTCAGACTGGTGGCGGACGTCCCATGGAGACTTCCTCTCAGGGAGGATCTACTGTCTCAGGGACCGATCTTCCATCCTGCTTTACGATCGCTGGCTTTAACGGCCTGGCTATTGAGACCCAGGTGCTGAAGGACAAAGGTTTGTCAGCTTCCGTTATTCCTACTCTAGTTGAAGCAAGGAAAGCGACTTCCAGAAAGATTTATCATCGCACATGGAAGTCCTACATTGCATGGTGTGAACCTTTGGGGTTCCGTCCTCGGTCTTATTCGATTAGTCGAATATTGGCGTTTCTGCAACAAGGGGTTGAGCAGAAACTGGCCTTGAGTACTATCAAGGGTCAGGTCTCAGCATTAGCCATCTTCTTTCAGAAGCCTTTGGCTACTCATTCCTTGGTGCGGAATTTCATCCAGGGGGTGCGACATCTGGCTCCGCCAGTGCACGCGCCGTTACCCCCCTGGGATCTTAATTTAGTGTTGTCGGTTCTTCAGAAACCTCCCTTTGAAGATATTAGGGAGATTCCTCTACCCACGTTGTCCCAGAAGGTGGCCTTCTTGGTGGCTATTACTTCTGCACGCAGGGTGTCAGAACTGGCCGCATTATCTTGTCGTTCACCATATCTGGTGGTTCATAGAGATAAGGTGGTTCTTCGTCCGAATCCATCCTTCCTACCAAAAGTAGTTTCAGAATTTCATCTGAATGAAGAAATTGTATTACCTTCCCTGTGTCCTAAGCCCAGTCATCCTCGGGAATTTGCTTTGCACTCCTTGGATGTGGTCCGGGCGATCAGGGTATACTTGAAAACGACAGACTCGTTTCGCAAGACGGATTCACTTTTTGTGATCCCAGATGGACCCAAAAAGGGGTTGCCTGCATCTGCCACGACCATTTCCAAATGGATCAGACAGACAGTAGTACAGGCTTATTCTATTAAGGGTCGGGAGCCCCCGTTCCCTGTTAAGGCGCACTCCACTCGGGCACTTAGTGCGTCATGGGCCTTTCGACATCAGGCGTCAGTGGTCCAGGTGTGCAAGGCGGCTACCTGGTCGTCGGTGCATACCTTCTCTAAACATTATAAAGTTGATGTAATGGCATCGTCTGATGCCTCATTTGGCCGCAAGGTTTTGCAGGCCGCAATTTGAGGAGACCAGTGGTCTACCTCGAGGGTTTTTTTCCGTTGGAAAATTTTTTCTTTAGTCTCATTCTTTGTTTATAATGAGCCTTTAAAACTTCTAGTTTGGCGCCGGTTGGGCCTACTAGATTGGATTTGATTTTGTCAATCCCACCCCTCATTTGTGGCACTGCTTCTGGATGTCCCAGCTCTTGAGAATCAAGAAGACTACGTCTGTCAATGAGCGATAGAGAAAAATGGATTTTTGTAAGAACTTACCGTAAAATCCTTTTCTCTTAAGCTCATTGACAGACGTAGTACCCGCCCCTCTATCATTGAGTTGGGTTGGGTTAATTTCTCTGTACTGCTTTAAACAGAACTGATTCCCTGTAGCAGAGAGAGGGAGGATATACCCTCAGGGACTGCCCCCTAGGGTGGAGCCAGAACGTTTTGTCATTCTGCCTAGTCCTACTCCTGCGGAGACTACATAACCCAGCTCTTGAGAATCAAGAAGACTACGTCTGTCAATGAGCTTAAGAGAAAAGGATTTTACGGTAAGTTCTTACAAAAATCCATTTATGTCCTTTTTTCCCACAAATACAGCTTTCTTTTGGTGCTATTTGATCACCTGTACGGTTTTTATTTTTTGGGCTATAAACAAAAAAAAGAGCGACAATATTTTTTCTTTTTTTTTTTATACAAATATTACTTTTGAATTTTTTCCCCAGAAAACAAATATATACATCATAAACAGTACATCAAGGGTACATAATTCATATGGTATATAGGATCTTTTTAAGATGTCCATATCTTACGATATCATATCTCACGATCTATCAAGTATACTCCATATTCGTATATTTATACAATTTTTCATATTTATATCCTAAGACATCTCCTTTCCTTTTCTCTTCCTATAGTACTGTTCGCCTCATCATTTTCAATTTAGCATCTCCTTCTATCTCTAAAAATCAAACAAAAGAGCCCCAAAAAAAAGTTTTTCACTTTCTGCTGTATATCATTCCCAAAAAAAAAATTTTAAGATCAATTTTTTCATCATTTTAGGCCAATTTTTATTATGCTACATATTTTTGGTAAAAAAAAATCCCAAAAAGCATATTTTCATTGGTTAAAAGTTATCGCGTCTACAAACTAGGGGAAAGATTTGTCACTTTTTTTTTTTTACTAGTAATGGCGGCGATCAGCGATTTTTAGTGGGTCTGCTACATTGTGTCGGACAGATGGGATCCCTAAGTGACATTTTTGACACTTTTGGGGGGACCAGTGACATTACTACAGTATTCAGTACTAAAAATATGCAATGTTACTGTAATAATGACACTGGCAGGAAAGGGTTTAACCCAGGGGTGATCAAAGGGTTAAGTGTGAGCCTAGGGGGTGTTTTCCAACTGAGGAGGAACACAGGAGCTCTGTATTGATTTCAGAGAGAACAACGGTCTGCTGTGTTGACAACAGCAGACCGTCGTTCTCTCTTCACGGGGAGCGATGACAAGTGCCAAGCGGCAATTGCGGCCGCCGGCCCCGTGGATCGGCTTCCCCGCTGAGTGGGCACACGAGCGCCTCCAGGAGCACTCCCGTGGACCGCCGTACCGGTACGGTGATTCACGGGAACCTGCCGTCGTATAACTGCGGCGGCTGGTCGGCAAGTGGTTAAACAAGCTGCAGGTAAAGCCACTTAATAATTGAGTGTTTTAAATGCTTGCATGTAGTATTTTCCTTTCTATAATTTTTTTTTTTTCACTTGCTGGGGACACGAGGCTAACCAAGAAAATGTCACCCCCTTTTCTTTCCTGTATTGTCTTCAATGGTTAGCAGCTTTAATTGTATTAGTACAATAAAAGGTACAGAATCTTTCTGCTGGCTTTCCCTTTTTATCTTTTCAGGTCCTGTGACTCCTTCCCCTCCATCTCAATTCCTGGTGACTGATAGGAGGTCACAGAAAACAGCTATTGCCAGATGATCCTCACCGCTTTGATACTGGGCAGGTAGATGAAATGCTTAGAAGTGAAATATATATGTTAATACATAAAGCAACCAATGGGGGTAATGTGTTTTTCTTTATGGGTGCAAACATCTGTTGTCTGGTACAGCAGTCTGAATCTTCAATCAAGCTGTCATTTCCCCTCCTTTTGTCATGGCTCAAACTTTTTTGGTGTGATATTGCCCCACAGGTGTGGGTGGACAGTGTTTATGGTGGTACCTGGTGGTTGTTACGAATAGGCCCCTTTCACACAAGAGGTTTATAACGTGAAATCTGACTACTTGCTGTTAGTTACTGTTTAAGATTTGTTCTTGTGCTGCCTTATTAACCACTTTAAAACCAGAGGATTTGGCTGCTCAATAACCAGGCCCTATTTTGCGATTCGGCACTGCATGACTTTAACGGAAAATTGCACGGTTGTGCGACGCTGTACCCAAATGAAATTGACGTCCTTTTTTTTCCCACAAATAGAGCTTTCTTTTGGTGGTATTTGATCACCTGTGTAATTTTTATTTTTTGCGCAATAAAAAAAAAAAGAGCGACAATTTTGAAAAAAACTACAATATTTTTCACATTCTTTTATATGAAATTCTCAAAAAAAAATGTAAAAATCAAAATGTTTTAACATTTTAGGCCAATTTGTTTTCTGCTACATATTTTTGGTAAAAAAAAATCGCAATAAGTGTATTTTGATTGGTTTGCGCAAAAGTTATTGCATTTACTAACTACGGGAAAGATTTATGTCATTTTTGATTTTTTTTTTTTACTAGTAATGGCGGCGATCTGCAATTGTTTGCGGGACTGTGACATTGTGGCGGACAGATCGAACCCCTAACTGACATTTTTGACACTTTTGGGGGTACCAGTGACATTACTACAGTAATCAGTGCTAAAAATATGCACTGTTACTGTAAAAATTACACTGGCAGGGAAGGGGTTAACAGTATTGGTGATCAAGGGGTTAAATGTGTCCCTAGGGGTGTGAGTCTAACTGTCAGGGGGCGTGGCTTGTGAAGTCATCACAGAGATATGCGATCCTATATAGCAGGATCACATAGCCTCTGTGATCACTTCAGGGAGAAGGACAGACGGCTGTCCTTCTCTCTCAGCTACGGGAGATCGCGAGTGGCCGGCGGCCATCAGAGCCGCCGGTCACACGCACTGGCTACCTGGCTGACAAGCGGGGCGGGAGCGCGCCGGCGGTGGCACGCGCTCACCCCCTAGAGTCTCCTGAGCGAGCGACGTAGTACTACGTCGGTTCGCCCATGAGCGGCTGCCTGCCGCAGTAAATCTGCGGTGGGTGGACATTAAGTGGTTAAATTAGGCTTTAAAATGAGCAAATTTCACTGAAAGCCAGATAGGATCAGGGATCAGTGTCAGCATTATTTGGCTATTACCACATCAGGGGTGTAACTACATCAGGAGACCGCGTGACTGTTTTGGGGCCAAGAAATTTTGTAATCATTAATCCAGGCAGTAGCATAATTTGTCAATTATTGAACCTAATTGACCAAACTGTAAATTACATACCACGTTCAATAAGTCACATTTTAGGCACTGTTGCTATAATATGTAAATAATACAGTAGTTGATTCATAAAAGAGTTGGAATTAGTAAGCATTATCACCTGGGATTTTACACGTGATAAACAAACCTTTTTGCCTGAGTACGTTTCCTTGTACATTTGAATGGGATTTATGAAATGTATGGTAATTAAAGCGATGCTATCATGAAAGCTATATCATTCTGCTATTTGTATGGGGCTACTGATAGTTTTCTGTATCGGAATTCTACAAATTCCTTTTTTTCTTTTTGCATTTCCTTTTTTTTAATTTGGAGCTTTTAATTTTTTTACATTTAGGCTCCATGTACACGGGACGTTAGAACTGGCTTTGCAGCACGTTTTTTCTGACGCCGGGAAAAAGCAGCTGCTAAACGTGCTTTTAGTAGATTTTTCCATTGGCGTTATTGCACGTTTGGCCACGTTGCTTTTAGCAGCGTTTTTTCTGCCTCCATTCAAAATCAATGGTTCCCTATGGGAGCCTATTGATTTGAATGGAAGTCGCACCGCAAGTCAGATCAGGATGATCCGACTTGCGGCGCAACCTGCACTGTGAGAATCTTAAGGGGGAACTCCATGCCAAAAATGGAAAAAAACGGTGTGGGGGTTCCCCCTAGGTTCCAAACCAGGCCCTTCGGGTCCGGTATGGAATTTGAGGGTAGCCCCACGCCGAAAAAACGGCGTGGGGTACCCCCCAAAATCCATACCAGACCCTTATCCGAGCACGCAGCCCGGTAGGGCAGGAAGGGGGAGGGGAAACACACGTTCGAACGCAAATAATTGCGTTCCAAAAAACGTCCCTGAACTTAACTGCCTGCAAATTACTGTAAACGACCCTGTGTACATGGACAGATAAGATAAAATATAGATGGGTTCAGGGGCTTCTAAAAAAAACGCCCAACTGCTCCTAAACGGCCATTTACAACGTCCCGTGTACATGGAGCCTTACTCCGCATTTACTTGTAGACAAAGCTGTCCAGCAAGAGCATAGTGACCAAGCTTGTTACAAACAATAATGCTAACGGGTGCATGAGCATTTGCTGCATGAAGATGTACACGTGAATACATTGGCTGCACCTCTGCCAGTGGCCTATATGTAAATCTGGAGTAAAATACAAATAAGCTCTATGGAATAATTACAAAGGACTTGACAGTGAATGTTACATGTATTAAACATATATACCTTTTAATTAAACAGTATAATTGGAAGGAGTAGTCTCAGAAGGCAGTCCTGTGTAAAAACAAATCACACAATATTCTTGGTTTATCAGTTTGCAGCAAGTCGAGCCCAGTGATGGATGAAATAAATGTGTACATAACTTAGGGAATAAGTGGTTGCATGCTTGTCTTACAGCTCTAAAGCTGGCCATAGATGGATTGAATTTTGGTTTGTTCACCAGGGACCAGTTGAAATCGATTCTTCTATGGCCGCTCTCACTAGAGAGAAGTTATGATTGGCTTCTCTCGAACAGGAGTGTTGGAAAATTTTCATTCAATCAGTGCTGCAGCCAATAAACTGCAGCACTGATCAGTGTATTCTGCAGCAGGACAAAAACCCCAAAAATACAGCCAATGTCATTAAGAACTATCTTCAGGTTAAAGAAGAACAAAGAGCCCTGAAAGTTATGGATATGCATAGAAAGGTCTTAAACACTGCACCTCCATGATTAAGCACTTTGGGTGGAGTGAAATGCATTGGGGGTGTGGCATTGGATTAAGCTCTCTGAGGCTGATTTCACCTGTTTACTAATGGCTTTGCTAGATGTGCGGTATTTGGGGCCTTTCTTTATACATATCCATACTATGTGAGAAGTTTGACGGACTCCTGCCCTGCCAGCACCCATTGCTTGCACGGAGACCTTATGTCTTTTATGAGGCCCTGAAAGTGATGGTTTGGTCCCCACAGAGTCCTAATCCCAACATCTTCAAGTCTGTCTGCGATTACATGAAGAGACAGAAGGATTTGAAGTAGCCTACATCCTACCTGCTGAGTTCCTTCGAAAACCGTGCAAGTGTATCTTGAATTGATGCTGTTTTAAAGGCAAAGGGTGGTCACACCAAATATTTATTTGAATTTCTCTTCTGTTCATTTATTTTCCATTTTGGTAAATGATAAAAATAAACAATTAACATTTTTATTTCTGAAGGCATCACTAAAGCGGAGCTCCACCCAAAAGCTTTAAGTACTCTTCCCTCTTCCCCTGGCACATTTGGCATGCAATCTTCTTTTTGAGTACCTAGTTTTGACAGGTACCTGGTCCCACTTCCGCTTGGATCACCTAGGCGATTTGGGCGGAAGTTCTCCTCTCCCTCACGTCACAGGCCCTAAAAGACTGCTGGACCATTCAGGAGGTGCAGTGAGTCTCGCGAATGCGCAGCGGGCACCTGGCTGTCAAGCCAATCTTCAATGTGTGAAACTTTTAATAAGAAAATACATAAACCAGAAGATTGGCTGGTTTAAGCCCAACTCCAGTCAAACGAAAAAGCCCTCTCTTGCAGTGGGGCCGCACCCATAATGTATGGTTAAAGCAGAGTTCCAGCCCAAATTTTTTTTTTTTTACATAAAAATACCCCTAGGACGGTTAGGGCTAGTGCATTTAAGCAACAATAGCCTCTGACCTGTCCCCTGTTTAGTGTACCTGTAAGAAGAATTACTTACCTTGTAAATTTCTTGTCCAGCGCTGCCATCTGCGGTGTGGGCAGCTGAAGCCGCAGTGTCCCTCTTCGTGTCCTATTCCTGGATTTCGGAGTCCCAGAATGCCAGGCGCGTCATCACACAGCTGGTTCTGCGCATGCCCAGAAGCTGTTCTCATTCATTCAGCAGGGAATGACGCGCCTGCACCGGAAGGGACGAGGGACACCGGTGAAGGCGCATTGACTCCTGGGATTGATGACTCTCATCTCCCAGGAGTCAATGCAAAGGAAGAAGCATCCTCATGTTCAGTGCAGGGCTATTCCTGCATCAGTCTTGATGACATCAGAGGACATTAGACCACTGGAGTGTAGGATAGAAGAGGCTGCGAGAACCAGTCTAGCAGTGCAGAGGAGTCTGTGGGTGCAGAAAATCAGGTAACTAAATCAGCCCCACTGCAAGAAAGGACTTTTTGGTTTTTCTAGATTTCAGCTTTAAACCAGAAATGCTTTATCTCTATCATTTCTTTATTCCTAGATGTATAGCAAAAGTACAAAGACATACATTTAAGAACAATTATGCCAGGTGAAAGCACATAACAGGGCTCTGTAATTGTGCGTTGTCATACAAATAAAACAAAAGAGTACATACGGCCAATGAAATCAATAGTCCTAAATACATTTCTGTATGTCCATTGCTTCATTTGGTCTTATCTGGATATGTCCACGACATATGGAGACAAACAGTCAAGTCCTAAAGGAAGCTCTTAAGCCGCAAAACCCAAATCTAGCAGTTATTTCTGTGCATTCAATGAATCAATTTTAGGCCATTGTAGCCCAAGATCAATGCAATATGTGCTGGCTGAAATATTAATATTATTAAAGGCTTGTATAGGTCAGCAAGGACTGTTTTTATTATCCTTCACAAACTTAAATGAACAGATTCCAGTATTTGGTTCTGCGTCATAGCAGCCATATGATGAAATAACTAAGTCTTTCTGAATGTCATATAGAATGTGTGTATACAAGTGGCAAGCATATACAGTACATTGTATAAAAGTTGAATAATGTATGTATTGATGTTATGTAGCCAATGCACACTGAATTTATATCATTAAACATCCAAAAAAATTCAAGAACATCCGGCTTCCCATAGATAGTTATTTTTCTGTAGCTGCAACTCATTTTTCCATAGATTCTGCTGGTTCCGCAAGTGTCCATAGACCCACACAGCGCAGCTCACATTTGATTTACTGCAACTGAAGCCAATGGCTCCTGCTGCTGCCTGAGTCCCTGTGAGAACAGGGAGTGAAGGCTCAGGTAAGAGTTTAACAGGGAGAACAGTGAGAGAAGGCTCAGGTAAGAGTTTATTGGGGCGGGGAGGCAATAGTTGGCGGGGAATGTATCAGGGGAAAAAACCTTTAAAACCACTTTAAAATGCACACTCGGCTAAATAGGTTAGCGGAAGAAACCCCCACTCTGTACGTACCCACGAATGTTCTGTACTCTGTGTTAATATTTACTTGTAAAACAAATTAAATATATAAACAATCAAAAGAAACCTAAAACAGTGCTTAAACTTTAAGTCCCGCTTCACATTTGTGCGATGCGGGAACGCTGCGAATATACAGCGTGTTCCCGCATCGCATCCGCACCCCTGGCAGTTCACACTGCCATATGCGATACGCTGGGGGTGTCAATTAAAAGTTAACGACACCCCCAGATCATATCGCAGTGCGATCTGTAAGTTCGCACAGAATTGTATCACACTAGTGTGAACCACCATGCGATCCGATTCTGCTGCGGACCAAAAAAAGGGTCCTGTGCGTCTTTTAGTGCGATTGCGGTGCGAATTCAGGCATACAAACTGTATGGCTGAATTTGCACCGCACAGAAATCGCATGTAATTTTAGGAGCAGTGCGCTCCGAATTACATGCGATCTCTGTAATCGCACAATGGCACTAAAGTATCTTGCACACCATACAACTGTTTGAGCATCTACTTTTTCAGCCAGTTTTTTTGTATGTATTTGCACGTATTTTCATGCAAAATGCTTTCGAAAATGTGCGAAAACGTATTCTCGCGTTCTTGTTCTGCACAGTATGCAAATGAGCATTTGCGCAGTTTTAATGCGCAATTGTGCGTATTTGGGTGCAGGGGGCGTAAATTACTGACCTAAAATGCAGATTTTTCTATTTTTTTACTGAAGAATGCACGGCACTTGTTTACACGCTTGTGTGCATAGGCACATTGCAATTAAAGGGTTGTATTTTAGCTCAGTAAAAAAAAAAAAAAAGCTGTAGTGTGCAAAAGGCCTAAAGTTAAAATATTCCAGGTCCTTTGTCGAGCAGCTTCCCATCTACATACGGTGACCACAAGTGGTTGCTAGCTCAACACTACTATAATTCATAGAATGTTTGAACATGACATCACCACCCCTTCACTACACCTCATACAGTAAGAGAACACCCTATATTCCTTGAGAAAATTCTGTAATGTTCTGTAAGTGGCAGTGCCACATGAGCAACTCTCTGTGGTCAGTGTGCAGCTTCCCCAGCAGTCCCTCGGGTATGAAACATGCCTATTTAACCACTTCTGGACCGGAAAGATTTGCCCCCTTAATGAACAGGCCATATTTTGCGAATTCGGCACTGCATTAATTTAACGGAAAATTGTGTGATCGTGCGAGGCTGTACCTAAATAAATAAAATTCTTTTTTTTCCCACAAATAGAGCTTTGTTTTGGTGGGATTTGATCACCTCTGCGATTTTTATTTTTTGCGCTATAAACAAAAAAAGAGCGACAATTCTGACAAAGCAATATTTTTCGCATTCTGCTATAGAACATTCCCCCCTAAAAAAAAATGTAAAAATCAAAATTTTTTAACATTTTCAGGCCAATTTGTTTTCTGCTGCATATTTTTGCGCAAAAGTTTTTGCGTCTACAAACTACGGGAAAAATTTATGTAATTTTCATTTTTTTTTTTACTAGTAATGGCGGTGATCTGCAATTTTTTGCGGGACTTCGACATTGCGGCCGACAGATCGGACCCATGACTGACACTTTTGACACTTTTGGGGGGACCAGTGACATTACTACAGTAATCAGTGCTAAAAATATGCACTGTTACTGTAATAATGACACTGGCAGGGAAGGGGTTAACATTATGGGTGATCAAGGGGTTAAATGTGAGCCTAGGGGAGTGATTCTAACTGTGGGGGGCATGGCTTTTGAAATGACCATATCCTATATAGAAGGATCACAAGGGCTCTGATAATTCCAGGGAGAAGAACGGTCAGATGGGTCTTTCAGCAGGGATTGATCGTGCATGTCAGGTGGCAATTGGAGCCGCCTGCCCCGTGCATCAGCTTCCCCGCTAACAAGCGAGGGCAGGAGCGCGCCGGTGGCGCTGTGAGCTCGCCCCCTAGCTCCCTGCACTTGACCAACATATACCTACGGCGGTTCGCGCAGGAGCGGCTGCCTGCCGCAATATAACTGCGGCAGGCAGTCGTAAAGCGGTTAAGCTGGGCATACATTATTCAATCTTCCTATTCAGTTTCCTTTAGATTTAAGCCTCGTACACACGCAACGATTATCGGCCGACCGATCAGCCATCTTTTGTACAGTGTTGTGTTGGTTGAAATGTGCTCTAGACTGCACACAAATTTTCTCGGCCAACAAAAACCAACTTCAGAAGTGATGTCATGTTCTGGTTTACTTTCCGTGTGTTTTTTCTTCTCTGAGCATGCCCAGTCTTGCTCATCAGATTTTTGTCTGCCGAAATCTGTACTGACTGACGGAAAATCGGCCGTTCTGTTGACGGCCAACAAAAATTTTATAGCCTGCACACCAGATTTTGTTCGGCCGAAAAGTCGGAGACGGTTGTCGTAAGCATCATACTAACAAGCCGACAATCAGCCGATCGGACGTTGGCCGAAAATTCACGGCCAACAATCGTTGCGTGTGTACGAGGCTGGCATTAGCTTCAACTATGTAGTGCAAGGGCCTGCCTGATTGCATACAAATGGAATGTGTTTAGGTTTGACCTCATGTAATATGTTTTTGGCAAATCTAAAGGAAAATTGCACAAGGGAATTGTATAATGTGTGGCCAGCCTTTCATTGGTCCAAGCAAGTATGCAAAAAAGATTATACTTGGAGTTAAGCTTTAAAAAAAAAAAAAAAATTACATTCACTAATAACTGATTTGTTTTAATTTTAAACAGAAGTACTCATAACATTCAATGACACACAGATGAGAACAATTATAAACCTGTATATGAAATGTAATAATAGAAATCTAGAACAACAGACAAGGTTGATCATGTCTCTGCCCAATGTTACAATAAGAAAAATTCTTTGTAAAAATGCAGTATCGCTTCTATAAGTCCAATGCAAATAAGATTTAGTTCAACTGAAATCCCAGCAACAGCCTCCAGGTGTCACTGTGCGCTTTCATTCCTTTATTCACACTTGTATTCCTAAAAGCGCTTGGCATTGTTAAAATCATTTATCTTTGGTAAATATTGTGTCATTAAATTACTGAGTAGACAAGCTAATCCTCACATCTTTATTTAAGGCAAGTGTATGAACTACAGTCGGGGCTGATCTGTTTGAAGGCATGATCTGGTTGAGTACATGTCCTGACATGTAAACAGATGCACTTTATGGTTTGGGTGTTGTCTTTTAGTGGTTTATATTCACTTTTCACACACCTTCATTAGTATGACATAAATGCAAGTCAAACATTCTAAGTGTTTTTTTTTTTTTAAACAACTTTCAATAGTTCCAATGGAACAAAAAAGTAAACTTGTTAGAACAAACACTTGGGAGCTGTCTTTGCTGTCTTGTTTTTTTATGTTTAAGTGCCGGTTCACATTTATGCGATGCGGGAATGCTGCGAATATACAGCGTGTTCCCGCATCGCATCCGCGGCACAGGCAGTTCACACTGCCATATGTGATACGCTGGGGGTGTCAATTCAAAGTTAACGACACCCCTAGATCAGATCGCATATCGCAGTGCGATCTGAGAGTTTGCACAGAATTGGATCGCACTAGTGTGAACCACCATGTGATCCGATTCTGCTGCAGACCAAAAAAAAGGTCCTGTGCGTGTTAAGTGCGATTGCGGTGCGAATTCAGCCATACAAACTGTATGGCTGAATTTGCACCGCACAGATATCGCATGTAATTTTAGGAGCAGTGCGCTCCGAAATTACATGCGATCGCATAAATGTGAAGCGGCACTGACTGGTTTTTATACATAAACATTTACAGACAACTTGGAACCTAAAGTAAACCTAAAAAGAAAAAACAATACCCTTACCCAGCACTGTGTCTTAATGCAGCCTGGTAATGCTGAGCACTTGAAATGCCACTAAAATACACCCTACACACCATAGTATGAATGCGTTCTCCCAAATTTTCAAGGGCCCAAAAGCAATGTGATGTCACCCATGCCTGCCAAAAGTGTCAGAAGCTGGGCCAAGATAGGAAACATATTTTTTTTTAAAAGGGTATATATGCTGCTTATTATTAGAAACAACCTGCTGCATTAGTCAAGACAGAGTGAGGACAAAATCTAAAAGCAGTTCTTTCTTTGTTAGGTTAAGGTATAACTATTCAAAACTTTTTTTTCTTTTGTTTTTTTTTTTTGTTTTGGGTAGAGTTTAACGGGATTTAAAACGCCTATCAGGTTTGTATTAAAGTGTCTGTTACCCCAACACTTCATATTCCTGAAATTAAACAGTAAATTATCCTGTTGCTTTGGATTTCTTCCTTTGTTTGAAATCTCTGGTGTTGCTGCTAAATCCCAAGCTTTTCTATTCATAACTGACCACACTACAGAGGAGAACACACCATGGTCATTTCTCTAGCTATGCTGGGAACTCAGCCTGCTCTCCTCCAATGATCAGACTTGTCCTGACACGCCCCCGCTGCACAGCCATTCACTGGGAAGCTCAGTGTGCTGCTGCGTCTCCTCCTCCCAGCTCTTCAGCTGAGAACAGAGGGAGTGTGATCAATTTTTTTTATCTATACAAAAAGGATTTGCCTTTCATTTATATTTTAAACAGGATGGGTTGTTTTGTAAGGTCGATAAGGTTTTGATTGTTTATAACTACTTTTATTTCTGTGCTCACTTTTTGTCCTGTTTACCATTATCACCGAAAGTGAAAAAAAAATTCTGAATTTTGACTTGTCACCAGAATAGGATTAAGGGGACAGCTTGGGATGGGAACATTAGTTCTGTTGACCATGATGACAACCTGGGATTCTCCATACCTCCCAACTATTTGAGATGGGAACGAGGGACACCTACTACCAAAAGTACATAGGCAAAGGACACCCCCCCCCCCCCCCACTACTATTTATTTACACTGGCTCTTGAAATTTAGAAATGCAGTCATTTTGAAATTGGATGAAAGGTTTAGCACTGGGAAACACTTTTTGAAAGCTAAAAAGTGCACTTTAGATACAACTATTCAGATTAAACCAAACTGGGCAACAAATGGGGGGGGGGGTGCTCTGTTCCAAGTCAGGGGTGTTTTAGCTATGGAGCAGAAAGGTACAGTGGGTCTAAAGGCTAAAGGTTTATTTTTACCTTAAAGTGGAGTTCCACCCTATTTTTATACTTACCTCCATCTTCTCGCTCCGGGTCACCTGAAAAAGAAATGGATAATCGCATATTTTTTTTTTTTTTACTTACCTCGTAGCGAAGAAAATATACTTGCCTTACTTCCTTCTTCCTCCTTCCTCGGCCGTGGCCCGTCGTCACTTCCTGGCTCTGCAATGATTCCTGGGAGCTAGACGTCATAGCTCCCAGGAATCATTGCGCCTGCACCGGCCCCGACGTCAGTTCCGGGTCGCGCGCGTCATCCCCTTCTAAACAGCTTCTGGGCATGCCCAGAAGCTGTGGAGGGATGACGCGCGCGACCCGGAAGTGACGTCGGGGCCGGCGCAGAGCATCGTGGGACCAAAGAAGGCGGAAGAAGACGCCGAAGAGGACGCGCTGGCTTCAAGCTGCCCACATCTGAGATGGCAGCGCTGGACAAGACGTTTGCAAGGTAAGTATTTGTCCTAACAGGTAAGTGCAACCCGGGACAGATCAGAGGCTAGCCATTGTGGAATGCACTAGCCCTGACTGTCCCGGGGGTATTAAAAAAAAAAAAAAAAAATCCAGGGTGGAACTCCGCTTTAATACATGCATGAAGGTAAAAAAACCTTCTGTGTGCTCCCCCCCCACCCCAATACTTACCTGAGCTCAAACTCTATTCACTGATCTGCACAGGAGCCAAGGCTCTCTCAGCTCTCTCCCTCCTTATTGGCTCAGACACAGCAGTTGGAGCCATTGGCCGCTGCTGTCAATCACAGCCAGTAAAGAGGGAGCAGGGGCAGGGCTGAGGCTTACTCTGTGTCAATGGACACACAAAGCGGGGCTCAGGAATGAGCATCATGATTGCCCCCATAGCAAGTGGCTTGCTATGGGGGCACGCAGCAGGGGGCAGGACCCAGAAATGCAGGAAGGGGACCCAAGAAGAGGAGAATAGAGGCTGCTCTGTGCAAAACTATTGCACAGAGCAGATAAGTATAACAGGTTTGTTAATTTCTTAAATTTCCTTTAGTAACACTTTTAGGGAAATCTCCCCAATGGGATACAGATAGTAAAAATAAATCTGACAAGAGTAAAAACCTTCCTTTACTATATCCAAAATAAAAAAGTTTTTCCTTTAGTTCTACTCAACCAATAAAGGGTATTACTTAAACTCCACACAAGTCTGGTTAGTGTTTGGAGCATAATAACAGATAAATGCTGTACTTCCTTGGGGGAAAATACACTTGACCTAGAAAAGCAAATGGCCACTCCTTTTTTTTTTTTTTTTAGAAGCACATGCTAAAGAGAAAATGGAAAATTTCCAGTGGAGATAGCACAGAGCAGATTTACAATAGAATTTTGTTTTGTTATAGAAAGATATCAACTTCCAAACAACTATCATGCTGGAAGATTTTGGCTCTTTTGGCCAGTAGATTACACTTTGGAGCTTGTGAGTTAGGCTCGGTTTCCACTAGTGCGACTTGCTGTGCGACTTGACACATGTCAAGTCGCACAGCAAGTCAAAAGCCATTGATTTCTATCTGGCCCGTTTCCACTGGCGCGGCTTCAGTTGCGGCGACTTCAAAAGTAGTTTGTGCACTACTTTTGAGCCGTCTTCAGTGCGACTTCCCTCTATAATGAGGGACAAGTCTCACTGAAAGCCGCAAACAACTTTAGCTACGAAGTCGCGCTAGAAGTAGCACGACTTCGTAGCCGCACTAGTGGAAACCGAGCCTAAGTATAGGATTTGGCATCAGCACATCTAGTCTTGATAAATGTAAAGCTAATTTCTAAGCTTGAATATTAAAAAAATATTGAATAGGCTGGGACCAAAAACTTTTTGAATTAAATAGTCTTGGTACCCATAAAAAACAAGCTCTTGAAGATGTATTAAACCCCCCAAAAATATATACAGTATAATATGTTTCATTTCACCAATTCTTAAAGTGGTTGTAAAGGTTAATTCTTTTTATTACAATAATAAATATGGCATACTTATCAAACCTCCTTACTTATCAAACCTCCTCTTCTGGGGTCCCCTGCAGCTCTTTCTGCTTCTCCTCTTCTGTGTCTGCACACTTGCTATGGAGGCAGACATGCAGGCTCGCACCTTAGCCGGGCTGTGTGCATCCATAGACACATACAGCACGGCTCGGCACAACCCCCCCCCCCCCCGCCCCACACTCCTTCCACACAGAAGGTAATTGACAACAGCAGTAGCCAATAGCTCCTGCTGCTGCCTCTGTTCTGAGGGGAGAGGAACCAGCACAACTGCAGATGGGCACATCTCTGGATTGAGATGGGACTCAGAAGTATTTAGGAAGGTGAGGGGGCGATACAAGCAGTGGGACATTTTTTACCTTAACCACTTCAGCCCCGGAAGATTCTACCCCCTTCCTGACCAGACCCTTTTTTGCGATTTGGCACTGCATTACTTTAACGGACAATTGCGCGGTCGTGCGACATTGTACCTAAATGACATTTACGTCCTTTTTTTCCCACAATAGAGCTTTCTTTTGGTGGTATTTCATCACCTGTGCGATTTTTTTATTTTTGCATTATAAACAAAAAAAACAACAATTTTGAAAAAAAAAAAAACAATTTTTTTCACATTCTGCTATGACCTTCCCAAAACAAAAAAATTAAAACAAAATTTTTAACATTTTAGGCCAATTTGTTTTCTGCTACATATTTTTGGTACAAAAAAATAGCAATAAGCGTATTTTGATTGGTTTGCGCAAAAGTTATCGTGTTTGCTAACTACGGGAAAGATTTATGTAATTTTTATTGTTTTTTTTTTTTTGGTTTTTTTACTAGTAATGGCGGTGATCTGCAATTTTTTGCGGGACTGCGACATTGCAGCGGACAGATCGGACCCCTGACTGACATTTTTGACACTTTTGGGGGGACCAGTGACATTACTACAGTAATTAGTGCTAAAAATATGCACTGTTATTGTAATAATGACACTGGCAGGGAAGGGGTTAACACTGTTAGTGATCAAGGGGTTAAATGTATCCCTAATGCTTACTGACGTGTGTGTGTGTGTGTGGGGGGGGGGGGGGGGGGTCTGTGACAGAGACAGAGATCGCAGGTTCAGCTATGCGGAATCCTATGAACTCCAGCGACGTAGGTCTACGTCGCTGGACCCAGGAGAGCCGCACTACCGCAGTAGGAATACTGTGAGCAGTCAGCTAGTGGTTAAAGTGATACTAAAGCTAAAAAAAGTTTTATTTTTCTCTGTCCTTACCCTTCCCTATGTGAAGAGAAGAGAGGGGAAAGAGCTGTGCATGGCTGCATCTCTTCTCACCTCTCATCCTCTTCACACAGGGACCTGAACAATGACCATTGGCTCCTGCTAGTATCAATCAAATGCACTAAGGAGGAAGTGGGGGCGGGGCTAAGCCCAGCTGTATGTGTCTATGGAGGGCAGCTCGATATAAACACAGCTCGGGAGCGAGCAGACACCATGTGCCCCCATAGCAAACAGCTCTGATAATTCATAGGCCTTGGGAGTCTTCCCCATCCTGCACCTCTTGGATGATTGTACCATCTTCCTTGTCTTGGGGGTCTCCCTCGGTTCATCCCTTGAAAAAAATGGTGCTTCCCTTCTTCCTGGTATCCATCATTCCTTCCATATTCCCTAGGTGGGTAGAATCTTCTATTCTCCATCAGTGGGGAGAAACTGTTCGAGGTGCTCATTTGGTATCTGGGAGAAAGGTCTCTTGGATCTGTTATCCCGAGGGGTCCTTGGCGGAGGTTCATAATTATCCATTCTTCTTGGTGTTTCTTCCTCTGTGTGTATTGTATCCCTCATAGGTTCGAAAGAGAAATTCCTAGATGTTCTAGGGGTAGGGGTTTCAAGTTCTTCCTCTTGTTCTTCCTTATCTGGTGTCGTTTCCCTTGATGTATGTATTTATCGGTGTATTGGGATCTGGTATCTCCATGTCCTCATCTCTTATGGAGTCCTGCCATTTATATACTTTGTTGTTCTTATAGTCAAGGATGTCTCTATTACATTTTTTCTGTTTCTTAAATTGTAGATCTTTATCATATTTGGCTATAAGTAGGGATAATTCCCTTTCCTTTTCTTTATATTCTTCGGCGGTTGAGAAAGGAGTTAGAAGGGTTTTTAAGCGATTAATGTTGGTTTCCACTTCTTTTAATTTATGTTTTCTCCTACCAATGATCTGTCTAAGTAACTCTGCCTCACATCTATTAAAAAAAACAAATCTATAAATATTTATATGTATATATTTATGAAGCTGTTTTTAAATATCATTAATTTATAGACATTTATTCTTATTGATTTTCTGTAATTATGAGTAACTCCTATATATGTTATTGCCATGTTGATGTTGAGGTATACAGGAATAATTTTTTCTGTATACTATTAAACACAATGTATCCACATAAGGGGTTGCATGGCCACAGGAATGACCCATATTAATATATAGTTGTATAAAAGATATCGGAATATATCATCCATTTTTACCAATTAGATGCAGCATTTTAAAATACTGATGAACTTAAAAATATAATTTTAAATAATTTTAGGATATAAAATTTGCTTTCTCTTACGTCCTCCGACAGTCGCCGCCTCTTCATATTCGTCACTAATGGGGTTTATTGACCTTTGCTCCGTAGGAGTAGCTAGGCAACAGAATATATTAATATCAAAGCTTTTAGCATATCCCACCCCCAGGGGGTGGTCCCCTCAGTCCATACCTCCCTGCTTCCTGCATTTCCAACTCAGTTTCTAATGCCTAGCTCAGGAGTATGCAGGCTGTTCCTGTGCTGGGGCTCTCAGTCTCAGCTTCTTTTCTCTTTTTGATTTTATTTGAAGTTTTTTCTCTTTCTTTTGCTTAGCTGTTTATTTTCAGCGTTAGTTTCTTCTGATGAAGATGATCGTGCGGAACTGGGTCTCAGTCTGGCCACCCTGGATCCCAGGGCTCAGAGCCAGGGGCTTCCCAGCCTGCCATCGAGCGTTCAGCTAAGGTTTTGCCCTGGCACATTGAACGACCCATCCCTGTTCGCTGCAGGGATGCTATCGGTGGGGTGGCTACCTCACTGGACGCCATTGCGGTTTCGCACAGCAGTTCCGCTGCGTCATGCTTGCGACACTCCATGTCCTCAGTGCAGCGGTTTGGTCGCTGGAGCAGGCTCCCCACGCCATCCGGACTGGTAAGTGTAACTCTATGTGGGGACCTGTCTATTTGGGTGTCAGTCTGGGACTGTGTGACCCTGCATGTCTGTGTGGCTGCTGTGCTCCCTGTCAGTTCCTGTGTGGACTTGCTGCCTGTGTGTGGGCTGTGAAGGGGGGGGCTCTCCCACTCTGCTGGGTGTCATGGTAAAGCAGTCAGATTTTAGGCATGCTATGCGGTGATCGCTGCGGTGATCCGCCATTTTTTGAGGCAAAATCATGGTGCAGGTCCTGTGAGGTAATGTACAGCATTTTTGGCGCCAAACGCCGCCATTTTGAGCGGAGATCGATCAGGCCACATGTCGGCGCCATGTTATATTTGCCCAAGGATTCCTCAGCCGAGCGGCCATGTTTGTGTAGCCTTGCATAGGCTTCATAGGGGCGGTCAGTCTTGCATCACTTCCTTTTGCTCTGGGACAGCGATCGGTGCTGCAGCCTGTGTGATCTCTCCAGGTTTTTATATTTCCTTTTTTCCTGTATTCCTTGCCCAGTTTCTTGTCCCTGTGGGGGTCGGTGTATTCAGTGGGTGCGGTGGGCTACGCTCGCCGCGATCTTAAAGGGGCAGTACCCCTTTATTACTTATTTTGCTGGGGCATGGATTCTCAGGATTGCAAGTTTCCTCCCACCTTGGTGGGGGGCCAAGGGGCTGCTGCTTCCCCCGAGGGGGCTGATCTGGCCACTATTGTGGCAAACTTAGCTGCTCAAGTGCAGATGCGGGTGGCTGATCGATCCACAAAACGGCCCAGGGTGTCTATTTCCTCTGATTCAGAAGGACGATGGGGCTGCTATGGCTGGAGTGCCCTTCTCAGGGTCTCACTCATCCCTAGACCTTGTGGGGTCTGACGGGGAGGCTGAGGTGGAAGGGGTTGATAATTCTCCCCCTGGCTCGTCTGAAGAGCTTGCACTCATGGATGAGTTGGTTGCTTCTATCAAACAAACGCTGCATTTGCAGGATGAACCATGTCCTCCTGCTTTGATGTCCTCTTATGGGACGCAAAGGAAACGCAAAACATCGCAGGTTTTTCCTTGCTCTACGGAATTTCAGCGCGCGGTTGATGAGCAATGGCGCAATTTAAAGAAACCTTTTGCTGTGCCGAGTAGGTTCAAGCTGCGTTATCCCTTTACACCAGCTACTGATGAGCGTTGGTGTGTGCCCCCTCTGGTGGATCACGCGGTGGCGATTTTGAATAAATCAACTGCGATCCCTGCTGAGGATACCCCGGTGTTCCGGGACCCGACGGACAGGAGGTTGGAATCTCTGGCCCGTCATGCTTATACGGTTGCTGGCTCTATGCTGAAGCCTATTTTTGCTTCCATTATGGCAGCCCAGGCTATTGCGGATTGGACGCAGGTGCTCAGGCGCACTCTGGTGGCTGACTCTGCCCCGCCGACAACTTTGGCTATGGTGGATCAGATTCATCAGGGTGTCATGTATTTGTGTGATGCGGACTTGGATTTAGTCGCTTTGGCTGCGCGTCTTTCTGGTGTGGCGGTCTTGAACCATCGCCTGATATGGCTGAAATGTTGGTCTGTTGACCAATCTTCCCGCAAGACTTTAGCTAATTTGCCCTACGCGGGATCTCGCCTTTTTGGCAAATCTTTGGATACTCTGATAAAGGGTATTTCTGGGGGTAAGAGCACTCTCTTGCCCCAATCTCACAAGAATAAGTTTATTCGTGGTAAGAAGAATGCCTCGTTTAGGCCCTCTCAGGGGTCCTTTCGTGCCTTTCGGTCGCACTATAAGGGCAAACCCTTCAAAGGCCAAGGCTCCCAGAAGAAGCCGTGGACGGGTAAGCAGAAGTCCGGCCAGTCCGGATCCGCTGCCCATAACAATGCGGCCTGAAGGGGCGCCCTCACCCGTTTCTGGGGTGGGGGGACGTTTGCTCGGTTTTCCCTCGACCCTGGCTGGACCGCGTTCGGGACAGGTGGGTTCAGGAAATCATTCAATCTGGATACAAGATCGAGTTTCTCTCTCGGCCGGCGGGCAGATTTTTCCCCTCAAACCTTCAGCTGACTCCCGAGCGCTTGCAGGATCTGCACCTGGCGGTGCGGGACCTGCGGACCCAGGGAGTGGTGGTTCCGGTGCCTCATCGGGACAGTTTTCGGGGGTTCTATTCCAATCTGTTCACTGTGCCCAGAAAGGAGGGCAAGGTACGTCCGATTCTGGACTTGAAAGCTCTGAACCGCTTAGTGCGGGTTCCGCATGGAATCCCTGCGATCAGTGGTGGCTGCCCTGGTTTCGGGGGAATTCATGGCCTCCATCGACTTGAAGGATGCATACCTTCACATCCCCATTTTCGAGGGTCACCAGAGGTACCTTCGATTTGCCATTGCGGAGGATCATTATCAATTCGTGGCGTTGCCCTTTGGTCTCGCTTCGGCTCCGCGGGTTTTCACCAAGGTGCTTGCGCCGGTTCTGGCCTTATTGAGGGCCCAGGGCATTTCTGTCCTGGGGTATCTGGACAATATCCTGATTCGGTCCGCGACCAGTCAGGGCCTGGTGAACGACCTGTCCATCACGATGCAGACTCTGCAGGAATTCGGCTGGACGATAAATTTTCCGAAGTCAACACTTGTGTCCGTCGGTTCGTCTTCCCTACCTGGGGATGATTCTGGACTCTGTTCAAGCGAAGGTCTTCCTGCCGGAAGACAAGCTTCGGACACTTCAGTGCGAAGTCAGGTCCCTCAGGGACAATCAGTGCTTTTCCCTCCGGACGTGTATGAGGTGTCTGGGATTGATGGTTTCGGCCTTCGAGGCGATTCCCTTCGCCCAGTTTCACACACGGGAGCTTCAGGCGGAGGTCCTGGCCAAGTGGGACGGGCGTCCGCAATCTCTGGATCTGCGGCTGTCGTTGAGCCATCTCACCCGAAGGGGTCTTTTGTGGTGGCTCCAGTCCCCAGCGGTGTCGGGGGGCAAGTCCTTTCGCCCTTTGTCGTGGACGGTGATCACCACGGATGCCAGCCTGTCGGGCTGGGGTGGTGTTCTGGGCGTTCTGTCCGCCCAGGGAACTTGGTCGGGGGAGGAATCCTCCCTTCCGATCAACATTCTGGAATTGCGAGCGATAAATCTCTGTCTTCTGCGTTGGACGGACAGGCTTCAGGGCCGTCCAGTTCGGGTTCAGACGGACAATGCCACAGCGGTGGCCTACATCAACCACCAAGGGGGCACCAGGAGTGCCCGCGCGGCTCGGGAAGTAGCCGACATTCTGTCTTGGGCCGAGACGCACGTCCCGGCGATATCTGCAGTTCACATTCCGGGGGTGGAGAACTGGCAGGCGGATTATCTGAGCCGCCAGACCCTGAACCAGGGAGAATGGTCCCTTCACCCGGATGTCTTCCAGATGTTGTGCGCGAAGTGGGGGTCCCCAGATGTGGACCTGTTCGCGTCTCGTCTAAACAACAAGGTGGAAAGGTTCGTGGCAAGGACGCGCGATCCTCGGGCAGACGCCTCAGACGCGTTAGTGGCGCCCTGGCATCAGTATCGCCTGATGTATGCCTTTCCACCGATTCAGCTGCTGTCCAGGCTCCTTCGCAGGTTGGCCTCGGAACCGCACACAGTGATTCTGGTGGCACCGGACTGGCCTCGCCGGTCTTGGTACGCAGATCTCGTGAATCTGGCGGTCGACGCTCCGTGGCGTCTGCCACTTCGAGAAGATCTCCTGTCTCAAGGACCGATATTCCATCCTGCTTTACAGTCGCTGGCTTTAACGGCCTGGCTGTTAAAAGCCAGGTCCTGAAGGATAGGGGTCTTTCCCCTGAGGTCATTCCCACTTTGATCAAGGCTAGGAAGGCCTCTTCGGGGAAGATTTACTGCCGTACTTGGAAGGCTTACTTTGCCTGGTGTGAGTCCAGGGGGTATTCCCCTCGCTCGTACTCTGTGTCGAGAGTGTTGGCTTTCCTTCAAACGGGCGTGGACCAGCGTTTGGCGTTGGCCACGATTAAGGGTCAGATTTCTGCACTGGCCGTTCTCTTTCAACGCCCTGTGGCGTCTAACTCTTTGGTTAGCACCTTTGTTCAAAGGGTGCAACATTTGGTCCCTCCTAGGAGGGAACCTTTGCCTCCATGGGATTTGAACCTTGTTCTGTCCGTGTTGCAACATGCTCCCTTTGAAAATATCAGGGAGATCTTGTTGTCTCTGTTGTCCAAGAAGGTTGCCTTCTTGGTGGCGATCACTTCGGCTCGCAGGGTGTCGGAGCTGGCGGCCTTGTCCTGCAAATCTCCGTATTTGGTGATTCACTTGGATAAGGTGGTCTTGCGACCTACCCCGTCTTTTCTTCCGAAGAGGATCTCGGAATTTCACCTCAATGAGGATATTGTTCTGCCTTCGCTTTGCGCGAAGCCTAAGCATCCGAAGGAGGTGGCTTTCCATTCCTTGGATGTTGTTAGGGCGATCAGGGTTTACCTGTCATCGACTAAATCCTTTCGCAAGTCGGATTCTCTCTTAGTCCTTCCTGAGGGACCTCGGAAGGGCATGGCGGCGTCGGCTGCGACCATCGCCAAATGGATCAGACAGACCATTGTGCAAGCCTATGCTTTGAAGGGGAAGGTTCCTCCTTTTCCTGTGAAGGCGCACTCTACCAGGTCTCTGAGTACGTCTTGGGCCTATCGTCATCAGGCTTCTGTGGCCCAGGTGTGTAAGGCGGCGACTTGGTCGTCCGTTCACACCTTCTCGAAATTTTACAGAGTGGATGTTCAGGCATCGGCAGATGCTTCCTTTGGCCGTAAAGTTCTTAGTGCGGCGGTGCCTTAGGGTCCCTTGTTTGGGCCCTTGGCTGTTGGGGTGTTTTTACCCCTAGGTTACTTGTTTTTTCCTGGGTTGTTGCTCCTGTTGAGCACGTTTTTCCTGTTGCCCAGTTGGTTCTCTTACTTTGGTAAGGTTCCTTTCTCTGATGTGGGTATTGCGTTGCTTTTGGCGCGGCTGCTTTTTTCCCGCCCCTCATGTCTACACTGCTATGGGACGTCCCCATTAGTGACGAATATGAAAGGGCGGCGACTGTCGGAGGACGTTAGAGAAAACTGAATTTTTGTAAAATCTTACCTGTAAAATTCCTTTCTCTGAATCCTCCGACAGTCGCCGCCCCCGCCCCTCTTTTGGGGTTTGTTTATGTACTCTACTGCTATGCTACTGAAACTGAGTTGGAAATGCAGGAAGCAGGGAGGTATGGACTGAGGGGACCACCCCCTGGGGGTGGGATATGCTAAAAGCTTTGATATTAATATATTCTGTTGCCTAGCTACTCCTACGGAGCAAAGGTCAATAAACCCCATTAGTGACGAATATGAAGAGGCGGCGACTGTCGGAGGAATTTTCGGAGACTTAATAAAATGCCACATTACATAATAAACAAAATATAGGCTAGATATATAATTTTTTAGAGATAATTTTACAGACTTACTATCTTTATATTTATATCAATTTTTGTAGATGTAAAATGACATGCAATTTTTATTTATTCGATTTTTAGTATACGATTAATATTGATATTTATATAATTAATTTTTATCTAATCTCTGACTTCTAAATTTAATAATATGATAATTGTTTATAATGACAGCCATATAGTTTTATATAAAAAAGGTGCTTTTAACATATTTGTCCAAAATGTTTGTTTTTTATTATTGTTTCATATTTTTTAATGGATTTTCAATTCCCTGATATTTAATGTATTGACATATGAGGGATATCCGTATAAAATATTGTTATATATAACAACATGTAAAGATTATAGCTGATAATTCGCTCATATACATCAACTTCCTGTTTCCTTCAATGTTCCGATCATAAATTCTACCTAGCAACAAGTTATGTTCTAATTCCTCCTATCAGAATTAAATAGCCTTTCTTCACAATACTCATACTGCAGATATCTGCCCGGCAACAAATGACTTTTTGATCGCAACAACTCCTATTGGCAGCTATAGGTCTTGTTATTCCGGTTGCCAAGTAACCTCTTAGTATATTAGTAGGCGGACCTGACGTGACTTTATGCTGCTCCTGATGACGTCAGTTGATGACGAAACGCGTAGAGCGTAATCACGTCAGTTCCGCTTTCGATTGTGTGAGACGCATATCCGGTCGGTGGAACGCACCGCGTCCCGGAAGTCACCGCTACACGAGGGATTTGCGGTCCCTAAGACATGTATGCACGCTAAATCTTTTGCAAATGTGAGTACCGTGTATTCTTTTAACTAATAAAGTGAAAAGTGGTTTACAGTACTTCACTATTGGAGTTTCTTTCCTCCTTATATTATCTGGAATCTATTGAATATGGTGTATCTATGAGGATCTATTGCCTACCATTTACCTATGATGGAGAGAACTGTCTATATTGGACAAAAGTGGAGATCTGGTCAATTGTTTGAGGGACCTAGTGGATATATCTATAACGCTGGTCACCCCTGTAGGGGTATCATCCTCTGGTGAGTGCGGGAATAATAAGAGGGGAGCACTAATTTCCTCACCCAGCACCCCCACCTCTACGGATCACCTCGTCACCCACTTTTCCCACACTCTTTGGACTCCATTTGTTCAGTTTATGGACTCTTAATTGGAAAATAATTTTTATATCTGTCAATTGTTTTTCATATATAATGAAATTTTAGAATATATTGCCCATATTTATATGATATATTTATACACTAGAGCACTTTTTATTATCACTAATATATTTCCAAGCACTTTCTACATGTTTTAGTATTTAATTTTATATTGATTATCATCCATTTTTTAATTATTAGTCACATATTATTTGGTTCACGTATTTGTTAAGCCCTAATTGTGCGCACTTTGATCACTTTATTTATTTAGCACTTATTTATTGAATATCACAAACACATTATTGGCTACATATGCATTGTATTTGAAAAGATTGGATTCACTTGGTTATTTATTTAATATTAAGCTACTGTATTGCATATATTTATTTTACTTATTTATTTAACTTATTGAGCATTTTATCCTGCATTTCATATTTATATTGAATAATACTGACCTATTTTTTCATATATATATATATATATATATATATCCCTTTTCCCGTTATTTATTTTGTAACTTATTTGGCAGCGCCAATTACCTCCACATTCACCCAGTAACTAAAAGCTGCTAAAAATGCCTTCTTTCCTTCCTCCCTGCCTCTTTCTTTCTCCCTCAATCCCTCTTTCTTTCTCCCTCTTTCTTTCTCTTTCTTTCTTTCCCTCCTTCCCTTTCTTTCTTTCTTCCCTCCCTCTTTATTTTTCTCTCCCTCCCTCTCCCTCTCCCTCCCTCTCTTTTTCTCTCTCTCTTTATCTCTCCATTCTTATTTTTCTCTTACTCTCCCTCCGCCCCTCTTTCTTTTACTTTCTCCCTCCATCCCTCTTTGTTTTTTTTGCTCTCTCTCTCTCTCCATCCCTCTTTCTTTCTCTCTCTCTCTCCATCCCTCTTTCTCTCTCTCTCTTCATCCCTCTTTCTCTCTCTCTCTCCCCCTCTCTCTCTCTATCCTACATGAACAATGTAGGCTATGTGGAACGTTAAGTGAGACACCAGCAGGTAATGCCCAGCGTCTCCATCCCTGTATCAAAAAAAACGAAATTTGAAAGGATTAAAAGAGGTGCATGGAATCCAGCCAGCCCCCAGTCTGATGTACTCACCCTCCAGTCTGCCACTAACCAAGTAGACCTGTCTCATGATATAAATAAAGAACAGGGGTTTAGTTGACACGCATTTGCAAACGCATGTGTAAGCTGCAGGGCCACTACACGGCACCCTGTGTTACCTGCAGTCCTAACACTTTCTAATTTGAGTGCCTCCACAATGGAAGCACATGGCTGCTAATGGATGGATGGGAGACAGGTGGGAGGGAGGCAGCCCAAACCTCCCCCAACCCACCCCCATCCATGACTGGTCTAATATATCAAAACTTTTTTTTCTGATACAGGGATGGAGACGCTGGGCATTACCTGTTGGTGTCTCACATAAAGTCCCACAGGGTGCCGTGTAGTGGCCCTGCAGCTTACACATGCATTTGCAAATGCGTGTCAACTAAACCCCTGTTCTTTATTTATATCATGAGACAGGCCTACTTGGTTAGTGGCAGACTGGAGGGTGAGTACATCAGACTGGGGGCTGGCTGGCTTCCATGCACCTCTTTTAATCCTTTCAACTTTTGTTTTTTCTCTATCCTACTTGCTCTCTCTATCCTACTTGCTCTCTCTATCCTACTTGCTCTCTCTATCCTACTTGCTCTCTCTATCCTACTTGCTCTCTCTATCCTACTTGCTCTCTCTATCCCCCTTTATCTCTCTCTCTCTGTCTCTCTCTCTCCATCCCTCTTTCTCTCTCTCTCTCCTTCTCTCCATCCCTCTTTCTCTCTCTCTCTCTCTCTATTTTTCCCCAGGACTTGACCCTGCTAGCCAATCCCTGGGAGTCTGACCAAGAAGGTGTGGAAGGGGAGAAAATATAGTATTTGGGAGGATTTGATCATGGCTCTCCTCCCCTGGGGCTTTTTCCCTGGGAGGAGGCATGTGTGTGTTCCAGAGAACCTAGTGTTACCAGGCCCCAGCAGATGCCATGTGCTGAGAGCCTGAAGGAAACTTGCCTGAAGAAGCTCTGCTGGACAGGTAGGGTCCTTTCACCTAAAGCTCAAGGTGTGGAACTACTTTTTGAGGGACACCAGAAGGTGCTGCTCAAGGACTAGGACTGTGACTGCTCTCATAGGATCTCATATTTACTGGCTGTCCCCTCTTTATTCAGCATTATTTTGTGACTGCTACTATAGGGCACCAGTACCGATTTTTCAGGAAGCTGTCCTACAAGATCTGTAAGTGCTTTTGGGTATTCTGTACTGTCATCCCTCCCTTCTGTATATTGTTCACAAAAATCTACAATAGAAACTAAAAAAACTGAGCCTGAGTTATTCAGTGTGCTTCTGGGACTGAACACAGGGTGGGCAGCCTGTGAACAGGTAAGGGGAACCTGGATATTCCTAGAGGCCCCTCTAGCAGCATTATCGCTACATAGAGGCTAGTACTGAAGTGATATTCATATTCCTTTTGGTAAAGAAATATAAAGGCAACTATTGTTGACCTCACTTCAGACAATGCCAATTGCCTGGATACAGTGCCGAGACAAGGTTATCTAGCGCCCAGGGCAAAGATGCCAAATGTGCCCCCCTCCTCCACAAAATGTATGAGCATTTTGTGTCAGCAAAAATCCCCTCCAGAATTCTCCCCCAAAAAAATTCCCCCTCTTCCAGTACTCCTGCCAGCTTGTAGGTAGGCACTCTGTATGCAGCGCCCCCCCCCCCCACCGCACATGATATCACCACCCCTAGGGCAGCTGTCCCTCCTGCCCCCCCTGTCCTGTCCCTGCATGGATGCAATGCTGATGCTTTGATCTCGGCACTAAACCACTTACCTAAACAGGGATAGAGATAGGAAAATTCTCACATTTATCTGACCGTCATCTGTTGTGTACTTTTTGGGGTCTGTGACAGTTTAGCAACTTGCTGTTTTAAGTGAGAGAAACGGTACCCTGCACTATTTTCTCATATCATGTGTACTCTAGGGAATAAAAAGTTAGAGTTCTACAACATACTAATACATTATCAGTATACATAGGGGCAGTCTTGGGCATGCAGCCCTCTTCCTCATTAAAGCCTAACTTTAGTCAAAATTAAAATCAGCACAAGGGACAATGCTTACATACAATGCAAAGTGGTCCTAGCGCTCCTGGCTGCTGTTTTAGTCCAAATCAATTTGGTTGAAATTAATGCTCTCTGGGCAATCATTCTTGGGCACATACTGACCTATATGTATGACGAGGTGCACCATCCAGCCCCATTCAGCCACAGCCATTGTTAGCTTCTTGTAGAGTTTTGTAGGCTGTTGGCACCAGGGCTGGATGGCACACATGTGCTCTCTGCCCGCAGCTAAACACCAGAGTCCCGTGCACCAGGGCTAAATGTCCAATATGCATGGGGCCTAATACTAAACACATGCTTATAGAAAGAAGGGGCACTGCTATGGTACAGGCAGCATTCCAGACAATGGGTAAAATGCAGAGTGCTGCTTAGGCAAAATTACCATTTTAAAGGTTTCCTATAACATAGCAAATCTTCTCTATTTGAAGTCAGACCAACTTTACAAGTTGCCAGACAGTGCTGGTCTCAGTCATGTCCAGGGGCTGGAGAGGAGTCAGTGGTTGACACCAGAGGTGGGGGACTTGAGTCACATGACTTGACTTAAGTCACCAGTTTGAGGACTTGAGACTTGCTTGAATAAAATTAATAAAAGACTCGACTTGACTTTGACTTGGTATTCATGACTTGAGACTTGACTTTGACTTGAGACATATGACTCGAAATGACTTTACTTTTTTAAGTTATTAAATATTAGCATTTTCTCAAGATGTGTTAAAGCAAAATGAATGTGCCTTTTATGTTTCCGACACCACAGTCACTTAAAACACCTCAGTGTGTTATGATTTTTAGGACACTGGCTGTTTAACAATGGAAATACTTAACATGTTTTTAGTGACTGTGGTGTTGAAACATGACCGGACGAAGGATTTTGAGCTGTTTGGGCATTCAAAGTGTTTCTTTAATATGCCAAGAAAAATGCACTAAGCTGTTTTGTTAATGTTGAAAATAAAACAAAACCTTTCCTGACTACTGACTTTTAACTGATTTAAAGGTGAAAATTGGGGTAGATCAGTATTTTGACTTGATTTGTGACTTGACCATTATAAATGACTTGACTTCTAGCAGGGACTCGACTTGACTTGCTTGCTTTTCGCCACAGCAACTTGGGACTTGCTTGTGACTTGCACATGTGTGACTTACTCCCATGTCTGGTTGACACCCAGTTTTTGAGCAGTTAAGTAGCTGTTGGCATGTAACACAAAAATGTTGGTAAGTAGATGCCTAAATAGCTGTGTAGACATTCCTTTAAAGCGTTTTGCTAGAATTTTTAAAGCAAAATATCATGTAATCATTTTTTTTTTTAAGATGTTTAACCCCTTCCATACCGCGCCATAATAAAATGACGGCGGCAGGAAGTCTTTCTCGATCCCTTGGACTGAGCCCAACCCCAATCACGGTAAACAGCCAATGAAATTGGCTGTTTACCACGTGATCGGCTGTGTCAATCACAGCCGATCACATGAGCGGCTCCAGCGCGAGCCGCTCGTTCCCTCCTCAATGCGCGCCAATCGGGGACGAGGCTCGTCCCTCGGACAGAGCCCATCCCCGATCTAGGTAAAGAGCCAATGAAATTGGCTTTTTACCACGTGACCGGCTGTGTCCAATCACAGCCGGTCACAAATGTCAACAGAGAACACGGTAACTAGCTGTCACCGTGTTCTCCTCCTCACACACTGATCCTGTGTGAGGAGGAGATTGTGGTAACAGCTAGTTACCAAATACAGTGCACCCCAAACACACTGATTGCCCCCCCCCAATAAAGAGCACCTGTCACTAGCCCATCAAAGTACCTGTCACTAGACCATCAAAGTACCCGAGTACCTGTCACTAGCCCATCAAAGTACCCGAGTACCTGTCACCAGCCCATCAGGTACTCTGATGACAGGTACTCGGGTACTCTGATGGGCTGGTGACAGGTACTCGGGTACTCTGATGGGCTGGTGACAGGTACTCGGGTACTCTGATGGGCTAGTGACAGGTACTCGGGTAATCTGATGGGTAGGTGACAGGTACTCGGGTACTCTGATGGGATACAGAGAGGTACTCGGGTACTCTGATGGGTTGGTGACAGGTACTCGGGTACTCTGATGACAGGTATTCGGGTACTCTGATGACAGGTACTCGGGTACTTTGAGTACCTGTCACTGGAGTACCCGTCATCGGAGTACCCGAGTACCCATCATCGGAGTACCCGAGTACCTGTCACCTACCCATCAGAGTACCCGAGTACCTGTCACCTACCCATTAGAGTACCCGAGTACCTTCCACCTGCTCATCAGAGTACCTGACACCTGAAGTACCTGAGTACTTGCCACCTGCTCATCAGTACCCATCACTACTCATCAGTACCTATCACCTATCAGTATCAGTACTGATCATCCGTACCCATCAGTACAGTATCAGTATCGCCTATCAGTATCGGTACTACTCATCAGTACCCATCACCTGCCTGTCACCTGCCCATCAGAGTACCCGAGTACCTGTCACCTGCCTATCGGAGTACTCGAGTACCTGTCACCCTTCATACAGCCACCATGTCCAAGTCCAAAAAGGTTTATATACATCCTCCATTTAAACCTAAATACCGGTGTTATGGCAGCAGATAGCTGCCATAACTCTGGTATTTTTTTAAACGGTGGACGGTTGGCTTTCCGATAAGGGTGGCCCCCTCCCGCCGCGTTCCGGTCCTTCTCCCCGCTTACCGGACCCGCCGGCAGCAGGGAAAATGATCCCGTCCCGGATCCTCACAGACAGGATGTCGAGTGAGGGCAAGCTTGCCCTCACTCGACTCTATGGTCTTGGAGGACCGGAGCTACGGCAAATGTCGTTGCCTATCAACCGGTTTAAAGGTCCCTTTTTTCTTTTTTTTCATTTTATTATTTTATTTATTTATTTTTTCTATCTTTTAGTGTACTTGTGAAATCTGAGGACTTTTTGACCCCAGATCTCACAAAAAAGAGGTCCTGTCGTGCCTTTTTCTATTACAAGGAATGTTTACATTCCTTGTAATAGAAATAAAAATGATCATTTTTTAATTTTTTTTATAAAACGGTGTAAAAATCAAAAATATTAAATAAAATAAATAGTAAAAAAAAAACATTAAAGCGCCCTGTCCCCGTGAGCTCGCGCGCAGAAGCGAACGCATACTGAAACCCCGCCCACATATGTAAATGGTGTTCAAACCACACATTTGAGGTATCGCCACGATCGTTAGAGCAAGAGCAATAATTTGAGCCATAGACCTCCTCTGTAACTCTAAGATAGCAACCTGTAGAAATTTTTAAAATGTCGCCTATGAGGATTTCTAAGTACCAAAGTTTGTCGCCATTCCATGAGCGTGCGCAATTTTGAAGCATGACATGTTGGGTATCTATTTACTCGGCGTAACATTATCTTTCACATTATGGAAAAAAATTGGGCTAACTTTACTGGTTTCTTATTTTTTAATTAAAAAAAGTGAATTTTTTCCAAAAAAAATTGCGTTTGGAAGACCGCTGCGCAAATACGGTGTGATAAAAAATATTGCAATAATCTCCATTTTATTCTCTAGGGTCTCTGCTAAAAAAAATATATAATGTTTGGGGGTTCTAAGTAGTTTTCTAGCAAAAACAACTGATTTTAGCTTATAAACACCAAATGTCAAAAATAGGCCTAGGCAAGTGGCTAGGATGCATGATGGTGCTCCTTGGATGTTGGGCCCCTCTATATGGCTAGGCTGTGAAAAAGTTTCACACATGTGGTATTGCCATACTCAGGGGGAGTGGCAGAATGTATTTTGGGGTGTCATTTTTGCTGTGTACATGCTATGTGTTAGGAATATCCTATAAATTTACAACTTTGTGTAAAAAAAAAAAAAAAGTTTTTATTTTCTTCCCACATTTTCCAAAAACTTGTGGAAAAAAATGACATGTTCAAACGACCCATAATGCCTCATAGAATATACGTTGGAGTGTTTGCTTTCCAAAATGGGGCTTTTCCATTGTATTGGTGCTCTAGGGCCTTAAAAAGTGTGATAGGTAGTAAAGTTTGTTGTGTATTCATGCTCCTAGAACGCCTGAAGGTGCTACTTGTATGTGGAGTCTTTTTTTGTGGCCAGGCTGTGTAAAAGTCTCACACATGTGATATCACCATACTCAGGAGGAGTAGTAGAATGTATTTTGGGGTGTCATTTTTGCTGTGTACATTCTATGTGTTAGAAATAGCTTATAAATTGACAACTTTGTGGGGAAAAAAAGAAAAAAACATTTTTTCTTCATTTTCCCAAGAATTGTGGGAAAAAATTATAACTTCAAAAAACTCACCATGCCTCTTACTAAATACCTTGGACTGTCTACTTTACAAAAAGGGGTAATTTGGGGGGTATTTGTACTGTCTTGACATTTCAGGGCCTCAAGAAAGGAGATAGGCCGTCAGTACATCTGGTGTGATCAATTTTCAGTTATTGGTACCATAGCTTCTAGACTCAATAACTTTCACACAGACTAAATAATATACACTAATTTGGGTTAATTTTACCAGAGATATGTAGCAGTATAAATTTTGGCCCAAATGTATGAAGAAAAATTAATTTTTTGCAAAATTTTATAATAGAAACTAAAAAAAAGTGTTTTTTTTTTTCAAACTTTTTGCTCTTTTTTTTTCTTATATCACGAAAAAAAAAAAACCCAGTTGTGATCAAATACCACCAAAAGAAAGCTCTATTTGTGTGAAAAAAAATTATAAAAATTTTGTTTGGTTACAGTGTAGCATGACCAAGCAATTGTCATTCAAAGTGTGAGAGTGCTGAAAGCTGAAAATTGGTCTGGGCAGGAAGGGTGTCTAACTGCTCTGTATGGAAGCGGTTAAGAAAGTTACAGGTTATTTGTTTCAGCCATAATAACATACAAGGGCTTGCAACATAACCATCCATGTGTAGAACGTCATCTTCTGTATTTGCTCCTGATAAGTGAATGACCTATGTTCTGGCAACATAAAACTGAAATAAAATAATTAAGGCTTAAAAATTAACCATGATGACTAATACAGTTTGCCCACAAATTATAAATCAAAACAAAAGCCTGACTTCTTACATCAAGTAAATTATTTTTTAGTAGTACATGTCTTCCCTAAATTGCCTAGGACCCCCCTCCTGAAATATCAATAAAGCATTTTAGTCAAAGAGCTTTAAATACAAAAGTTTTTTGTTTCTCAATAATTTAGGATCACAGGCAGGAATTCACCTTTGTCCAATGTTTCCCAACAGCCGGTGAGCTGCCATTTAATGGGCTGGGAGCCTTCCTCCTACCAAGTCATGGCTTATTGTGTAGAGCAGCCTTTTTCAACCAGGGTGCCCTGGCACCCTGCAGTGCCTTGAGGTTTCTTTAGGTGTGCCTTGGCAAAATCCCTCAAAATAGCCCAAAAATTGTATACAAGCTTGCGTGTGGATGAAGCCTGCCTTTTAGTTACAAAGCCACAGGTTTTCATTGTGCACCATTACAACCTTCTATCTGCCATAGCCCTAATAATCAATGGCAGCCTTGTTTGACCTTCCTCTGCCCCTCTCATCAGCGTTGGGGTCACATTAGCTGAGTGAGGGAGAGGAGAAACATTGGAATACTAATCAGTACCAGTTTGCAAAAGTGTATTTGCTTTGGAAGAATAATTAACCTCTAATGTTGGGTGTCCTACATGTGTGGATGTTGCTGCGTTTTGTACAACTATTAACCTCATTTTTACATTTTATAAAGGGGGTGCCTTGAGACTGTCCATTTTTAAAGTGTGCCTCAAGATAGTCTATAGTTTTTAAGGGTGCCTTGACTGAAAAAAGGTTGAGAAACGCTGGTGTAGAGTCAGCAGGGATCGCATCCCCCTGCCGCCCTGTGGCTTGACAGCGTCAGCCATCACAGTCTGTACAGAATTGCACTGTCCATATGTAAATTAATATTATTAAAAATGACCTTTCCGTTTCAATCTGCAGCCGCTGTAATTTTCTAAAAATGCAATGCGATATGGCTACCTGGAGGTGTTCTGACCACACCCCAGAAACTTAATTTCCTGCTTGTGGGATTGGCTCACCAATTTTCCCAGAAGTCTGAATAAGATAAAAGTCAGATTTCTGACATCCCCTGCAACAAAATTGTAATTTTTGGTGAGTTACTCCCAATAGGAACCCATCTAAAGGGTCCTTTCACACGAGGCAGACCGTTTTTTTGATATCCGCTCCGGCACTTTTTTTTTTTTTAGGGACACTGATCACATTTGTGTCATCCGGTCTGTATGTCCGTTTATCATCCCATCCTTATGCGGATGATAAACGGAGATAATGCATGTCAATGGGATTGCGGATGTCAGCGGATGACACCGCTGACATCCTTTTTTGCGTCCGTTTCTTTAAACGGAAGAAAAATAGGGCTCTCTTCTGTTCAAAAAAACCGAACTGATCGGAAAGGATGCAAATTGGATGTCAGCGGATGGTCATCCGCTGACATACGCAATCCCATTGACATGAATTATGTCCGTTTTTCATCCGCAAAAAAATGGGATGAAGTATGGACATACGGGAGCGCCCGTGTGAAAGGACCTAAAGGGATGCAGGGCCAGTAGCTTACCTCATTCGAGACCTGCAGTTGCAAAGCTGGTGAATAATTATGAAACCACTCCTTTTAGACCCACTCAGCACAGAGGAACAGATGTACAAACAGGGATTTCTTAAGAATAACAAAAGGTAGGAATCTCCAACAAAGGTTGTTATAATCCTTGTAATTTACATAACTCACCCAGGGGGGAATGTTTTTTTTCTCAAAAAAAGTAGAGTTAGTTAAGCTGTGGCTAGGAGGGGGAAAGGGATGTCTTTGGGCTCCTCACAATGCAAATGCCATCAAGTAGTGGCTCAGCACAGGAAAGCAGTCAGGGCACAGGAGTGTTATGCTCAGAATGCAGGGGCCCATGAGTATGTAATGCACAAAATGCAGGGTGCAGCACTAATTTGCATGCTCACCCTTCCAAAAGCAAATCTTTACCCCCTCCCTAGCATAAATCTTCTCTCCAATCGCCCCTCCTCAGTACAAATCCTTCACTATTCCCCCAAATCCCCACTCTCAACACAATCCCACTTCCCCATCCCAGCACAAATCCCAACCCCCCTCAATTCCCTTTTCCAACACAAGTCCTCCCCCCTTTCCAGTACAAAGCCTCCTTCCTCCAATCCCCCTCCCAGAACAAATCCTCTTCCACCTCCCAAATCCTCCCTTTCAACACAACCCCCATTTCAGTACAAATCTTCTCCTGCCCAATTTCTCTCACCAAATCCACCAGCAAGAATCCTCCTTCCCCCAAATCCCCCTTCCCAGCACCACAAACCCCCCCCCCCCCCCAAACTTCTCTCAGCTAAAATTATCTCCCCCCTTTTCAAGCAAACACCCCCCCCCCCCAAATACACAAATCCCCCTTCTAGTACAAATCCTCCCCTTCTCAGCATAAATCCTTTCCCCACTTCTAGCAAATCATCTCCCCCAAATCCCCCTTCCCAGCACAAATCTTCTTCCATCACCCCCCCCCCCCCCCAAAAAAAATGTACCCCTCCCAGCATCATGGCACAAATCCCCCCCAGCACTAATTCTCCTTCCCCAAATCTCCCTTCCCAGCATAAATCCTCCCCCCATTTCTAGCACAAATCCACCCCCTCATCCTAGCACAAACCCTTATTCCCCCTCTTCAAACCACCCCCCCCCCTCCCAGCACAAATTCCTCGTTCCCCTAATGACTCCTCCCAGTGCAAATCCCCCCCCCCATCTCAAATGCTCCTCCCAGTAAAAATAGTCCTAGATGCTGTGCTGGCCCCCCTCTTTGGCAGCTGGCATCTCTTTGATTTGGGGGAGGGAAATATGTTCTAAAGGGTGCTTTGGGAGGGGAGAGGAATTGTGCTGGGGGGCTTAGGGGGGTCAAACTTGAGATTCAATACCCTCCTAAAGCACCCCCTGCCTGGCATGCATTCTTTTACCCCCATCCCTAAAATCCTGGCAGCATGTAACGCTTTTACCCATCTCTCCACCCCCCCCCCCCCCAAATCACTCCTGGCAGTATGAAACATTTTTTTTTACCTGTCTTTCCCTCCACCACAAGCCCCCCTGTTAGTGAATACAGAATCTAGAAGCAGCAGCTGTATGGACTCTCACAGCCAAGCTTGACAGACATGCTTGGGTGGATGCACTGCCCCGAACGCATTGTGTGTTTGTGACTCTATACATCTGCTGGATCTGCATTTACTTACTTAGGCTGCCTACCAGCAGCTCTGGGCAGTGCCAGTCTTATAAACAAACACCTCATTCACACTATGTGGGCCTGTGAATGAGGCCTAAAAGCTTTAACCAAAAATGAAATAATCCCTGCTTCTGTGGGGACCACCATATTTAAAACTCTCCCTGTCTGGGCAATGCACTGATTGTCGCAGACATTTCTTAAAGTGGAACTTAAAGGATCTATACTTACCTTTCCCTCAATGGTTCCCTCCCTTGCCGGTGTCAGCATCTTCACCTGTGTGCCAGTTTTCAGGCATCTTCATTGGCCAGCACAGACGTATGAGGCCTTCATCCCAGCACACAGGGACAGTGCTGATGCTGCTCAGTTTACATCACCAAGAAGACAGCGAGCAGGCAGCCAGGTGCATTTTATTGCAGAAAAGACATTGCATATCTAAAAACCTGCCTGCTGGCTGTTTGTTGCAGCAGAACTTTATTTCCACTTTAAAGTTCAGGAATACAGCTGTTCCTCTGAACAGTGCATGTTTCAGTTAAAACAGATGGTGGTGGCTAATATTTGTGTGTACAGGGTTAACTGTGGAGTTGACCAACTCCAGTGGACAATCTGCTGGTACTTAGATTGTTGTTGATTGTTGGTGCTTAGATTGTTGCCCGGCTTAGCATGTAGCTGTCAAAGCAGTAACAATACAACACCCCATACATAATACTATGTATATGAGTGCAAAATCAACACCTGGGGATTAAAACATCCATCAAGCAGCTGTAACATAATTTATGTAGGAATTATATTAGAGGATCTCTTACACTTTTTAATGTGATACACCAAAGTGTCTGTATGTTCATTAAGTGAATATGGCTATATACTGCTATTTCCATTTTGCAATGAATCTGAATTTCTGTATCCAATGCGCAGCACAGTTCTATTATGATTCAATAATTCCAGTGATCAGCACTGGCACGTGATGGTTTGCTCAGGGGCAATCAAAGTTCAAAGTTAGTATGGGAGGCTAAACAACACACAACTGCTTGACAGTGTGAACAGCAGTAAACACTTGTCAATATTACGCAGTCATATGACTACTGTGTCATTATGACATGAAATGTAATGATATGTACTAGTAAATAGGGGTAAGCAAATAGGTCCGGGTTCAGTTCACAAGAGGATCTGAGAACCATACGTAAAATCAGCTAATAAGAACTTAAAACCGAACCTCATTAAACTCAAAGGGAGGTAAATGTTATTTTTTATTTGAGAAGTATAACTCGTGTACCACACTGTTTTTAGTGGTAAATAATACAGTGCCTTGCGAAAGTATTCTGCCCCCTTGAACTTTTCGACCTTTTGCCACATTTCAGGCTTCAAACATAAAGATATAAAACTGTAATTTTTTGTGAAGAATCAACAAGTGGGACACAATCATGAAGTGGAACGAAATTTATTGGATATTTCAAACTTTTTTAACAAATAAAAAACTGAAAAATTGGGCGTGCAAAATTATTCAGCCCCCTTAAGTTAATACTTTGTAGCTCCACCTTTTGCTGCAATTACAGCTGTAAGTCGCTTGGGGTATGTCTCTATCAGTTTTGCACATCAAGAGACTGAAATTTTTGCCCATTCCTCCTTGCAAAACAGCTCGAGCTCAGTGAGGTTGGATGGAGAGCGTTTGTGAACAGCAGTTTTCAGTTCTTTTCACAGATTCTCGATTGGATTCAGGTCTGGACTTTCACTTGGCCATTCTAACACCTGGATATGTTTATTTGTGAACCATTCCATTGTAGATTTTGCTTTAGGTTTTGGATCATTGTCTTGTTGGAAGACAAATCTCCGTCCCAGTATCAGGTCTTTTGCAGACTCCATCAGGTTTTCTTCCAGAATGGTCATGTATTTGGCTCCATCCATCTTCCCATCAATTTTAACCATCTTCCCTGTCACTGCTGAAGAAAAGCAGGCCCAAACCATGATGCTGTCACCACCATGTTTGACAGTGGGGATGGTGTGTTCAGGATGATGAGCTGTGTTGCATTTACGCCAAACATAACGTTTTGCATCGTTGCCAAAAAGTTAGATTTTGGTTTCATCTGACCAGAGCACCTTCTTCCACATGTTTGGTGTGTCTCCCAGGTGGCTTGTGGCAAACTTTAAACGACACTTTTTATGGATATCTTTAAGAAATGGCTTTCTTCTTGCCACTCTTCCATAAAGGCCAGATTTGTGCAGTATACGACTGATTGTTGTCCTATGGACAGAGTCTCCGACCTCAGCTGTAGATCTCTGCAGTTCATCCAGAGTGATCATGGGCCTCTTGGCTGCATCTCTGATCAGTCTTCTCCTTGTATGAGCTGAAAGTTTAGAGGGACGGCCAGGTCTTTGTAGATTTGCAGTGGTCGGATACTCCTTCCATTTCAATATTATCGCTTGCACAGTGCTCCTTAAGATGTTTAAAGCTTGGGAAATCTTTTTGTATCCAAATCCGGCTTTAAACTTCTCCACAACAGTATCTCGGACCTGCCTGGTGTGTTCCTTGTTCTTCATGATGCTCTCTGCGCTTTAAACGGACCTCTGAGACTATCACAGTGCAGCTGCATTTACACGGAGACTTGATTACACACAGGTGGATTCTATTTATCATCATTAGTCATTTAGGTCAACATTGGATCATTCAGAGATCCTCACTGAACTTCTGGAGAGAGTTTGATGCACTGAAAGTAAAGGGGCTGAATAATTTTGCACGCCCAATTTTTAAGTTTTTTATTTGTTAAAAAATTTGAAATATCCAATAAATTTTGTTCCACTTCATGATTGTGTCCCACTTGTTGTTGATTCTTCACAAAAAATTACAGTTTTATATCTTCATGTTTGAAGCCTGAAATGTGGCAAAAGGTCGCAAAGTTCAAGGCGGCCGAATACTTTTCGCAAGGCACTGTATGTGCCAAAGACTATATATATATATATATATATATATATATATATATATATATATATATATATATATATATATATACACACAGTATCTCACAAAAGTGAGTACACCCCCTCACATTTTTGTAAATATTTTATTATATCTTTTCATGTGACAACACTGAAGAAATGACACTTTGCTACAATGTAAAGTAGTGAGTGTACAGCTTGTATAACAGTGTACATTTGCTATCCCCTCAAAATAACTTAACACACAGCCATAAATGTCTAAACCGCTGACAACAAAAGTTAATTCACCCCTACGTCAAAATGTCCAAATTTGGCCCAATTAGCCATTTTTCCCTCCCCGGTGTCATGTGATTTAGTGTTACAAGGTCTCAGGTGTGAATGGGGAGCAGGTGTGTTAAATTTGGTCTTATCGCTCTCTCATACTGGTCACTGGAACTTCATTATGGCACCTCATGGCAAAGAACTCTCTGAGGATCTGAAAAAAAGAATTGTTGCTCTACATAAAGATGGCCTAGGCTATAAGAAGATTGCCAAGACCCTGAAACTGAGCTGCAGCACGATGGCCAAGACCACACAGCGGTTCAACAGGACAGGTCTTGCCAAGGTCGACCAAACGAGTTGAGTGCACGTCCTCAGCGTCCTATCCAGAGGTTGTCTTTGGGAAATAGACATATGAGTGCTGCCAGCATTGCTTCAGAGGTTGAAGGTGTGGGGGGGGTCAGCCTGTCAGTGCTCAGACCATACGCCACACACTGTATCAAATTGGTCTGCATGGCTGTCGTCCCAGAAGGAAGCCTCTTCTAATGATGATGCACAAGAAAGCCCGCAAACAGTTTGCAGAAGACAAGTAGACTAAGGACATGGATTACTGGAACTATGTCCTGTGGTCTGATGAGACCAAGATAAACCTATTTGGTTCAGATGGTGTCAAACGTCTGTGGTGGCAACCAGGTGAGGAGTACAAAGACAAGTGTGTCTTGCCTACAGCCAAGCATGGTGGTGGGAGTGTCATGGTCTAGGGCTGCATGAGTGCTGCCGGCACTGGGGAGCTACAGTTCATTGAGGGAACCATGAATGCCAACATGTACTGTGACATACTAAAGCAGAGTATGATCCCCTCTCTGCAGAGACTGGGCCGTAGGGCAGTATTCAAAATGATAATGACCCCAAACACAGCTCCAAAATGACCACTGCCTTGCTAAAGAAGCTGAGGGTAAGGCTGGCCATACATGATACAATTTTCTTTCAGTTTTCTGTCAGCTTTTCTTGAATTTACCTTCAAGTATGAAGTACGAAGGCTTGCCTAATTGGATACAAGTGAATGTGTTGTTTAGCTTTGACCTCACATTATGTGGTTTGTGGTAGATCTGACAGAGAATTGTACAACAAAAGTTGAACATGTATGGCCAGTCTAAAGGTGATGGGCTGGCTAAGCAGGTCTTCAGACCTAAACCCTATTGAGCATCTGTGGGGCATCCTCAAACGTAAGGTGGAGGAGCGCAAGGTCTCTAACATCCACCAGCTCTGTGATGTCGTCATGGAGGAGTGGAAGAGGACTCCAGTGGCAACCTGTGAAGCTCTGGTGAACTTCATGCCCAAGAGGGTTAAAGCAGTGCTGGAAAATAATGGTGGCCACACAAAATATTGACACTTTGGGCCCAATTTTGCCATTTTCAGTTTGGGTACTCACTTTTGTTGCTAGCGGATTAGACATTAATGGCTGTGTGTTTAACTTTTTTGAGGGGACATCAAATTCACACGTTTATACAAGCTGTACACTCACTACTTTACATTGTAGCAAAGTTTAATTTCTTCAGTGTTGTCACATGAAAAGTTATAATAAAATATTTACAAAAATGTGAGGAGTGTACTCACTTTTGTGATATACTGTATACACACACACACTCACACTATTGCCAAAAGTATTGTGACACCTGCCTTTACACGCACATGAACTTTAATGGCATGCCAGTCTTGGTCCCTAGGGTTCAATATTGAGTTGGCCCACCCTTTGCAGCTATAAAAGCTTCAACTCTTCTGGGAAGGCTGTCCACAAGGTTTAGGAGTGTGTCTATCGGAATGTTTGACCATTCTTCCAGAAGCAGATTTGTGAGGTCAGCCACTGATGTTGGAGAGAAGGCCTGGCTCGCAGCTTGAGCTCTAATTTATCCCAAAGGTGTTCTATTGGTTTGAGGTCAGGACTCTGTGCAGGCCAATCAAGTTCCTATACTCCAAACTCGCTTATCTATGTCTTTATGGACCTTGCTTTGTGCACTGGTGCGCAGTCATGTTGGAAAAGGAAAGGGCCATCCCCAAACTGTTCCCACAAAGTAGGTAACGTGAAATTGTCAAATGTCTTGGTATGCTGCCGCCTTAAGAGTTCCTTTCACTGGAACTAGGGGGCCAAGCCCAACCCCAAACAAAACAACTTCCCACCCTAATCCCCCCTCCACCAAATGATGTGGACCAGTGCACAAAACAAGGTCCATAAAGACATGGATGAGCAAGTTTGGGGTGGAGGAATTTGACTGGCCTGCACAGATTTTTGATCTCAACCCAATTGAACACCTTTGGGATGAATAAGAGCGCAGACTGCTAGCCAGGCCTTCTCTCTAACATCAGTCCCTGACCTCACAAATGGAAGAATGGTCAAACATTCCAATAAACACACTCCTAAACCTTGTGGACTGCCTTCCCAGAAGAGTTCAAGCTGTTATAGCAAAGGGTGGACCAACTCAATATTGAACCCTACGGACTAAGACTGAGATGCCGTGTAATATATATATATATATATATATATATATATATATATATATATATATATATATATAAAATATAAAATAAAGTGAAAATGATAGTATAAAAAAAACACAAACATTGAAGATAGTAGCCCGACTAATAAAAGAATAATGCTGCCTACACCTGTACTGTCACCACATACACGATGATTTGGTATAGCATGAATGGGGTGATGCTAATTGTATCCAGCAATATGACTCATTATAACATGATAATCAGTTCATATCAGCCCTATTGGGCAGTGCATCCAAAATCCACTGATGTGCAAACCATACAAAGGTGAAAAAGTTATTTATAAAGTGCTACATTGATTCTCCAAATAAAGTGACATTTATATTATATGCAATTCGGTGTTTTGTCCAAGTGCTCCACCACTGTGTGCAATGGTCGCTCACCTTAAGATTCAATGTAACTCGCTTCAATTGAATCAATAATCTCCATAGGGTACATATCGTTCAGTGGTTGATGATGCTCAGATGGCCAAACCATGGAATGGAAATGAAAATCCACATAGTATTTTTTATTTGCCATTTTCAAGGCTAATAGACAAAGTATTGTTGAAAAAAAGGACATCGGGTGCTGGGCACTGATATTGGGGACATATACCAATGCAAACAAAATAAAAAATTGAAAATGTAATTCAGTGGGAAGAGAATCTTTTCATGTGGCTTAAAGGGCAACAATAAAAATTCACAAATCCTTTGCATAACATGCTTTGAGGATACCTTACCCACTTAACGACGATGTACTGCAGACGAGTGCCCCGTACAGGCAAAAGGATGTACTCGTACATCACTGCCTGTTTCTGGGTTTAAGGCATGCACAAAGAGATCTTTAGTAAATACAGCACATATTGCACACATTACACATTTTTAGGCACACATTTACCATCAGATCACCCTAGATGTTAACCCCTTCCAAGCCAGCGTCATTAGTACAGTGACAGAGTATAGAATTAGCACTGATCACTGTATAAGTATCACTGGTGATGTCAGTGGCAGTTAGTCAGTTCCCACCCAGCATTAATTAGTGTCAGATTGCGCTAGCACAGTTCCATTATAGATCGCTGATCACTGCCATTAGTAGTAAAAAAAAAAAAAAAAAAATTCTAATATGTATACCATAGTTTGTAGATGCTATAACTTTCACGCAAATCAATCAATATACACTTATTAGTTTTTTTTTTTTTACCATGTAGTAGAATACATTTTGGCCTGAAATTTATGAAGATAGTTTTTTTTTTTTTGTTTTTATATGTTTATATTTTTTATTATATGTATATATGTTTTATAGCAGAAAGTAAAAAAAAAAAAGATTTATATATGTATATATATATTTTTTTTTATTTTTATTTTTTTTTAATGTATAAAATTTAAAATAAGCAACCCAGTGGGGATCAAACACCACCGAAAGAAAGCTTTATTTGTGTGAAAATAAATATTACATTTAGTTTGGATAGTTTTGCATGAGCATGCAATTACCAGTTAAAGTAGCGCAGTGCTCTCTTTTCAGGTATGGTGAGGGGGGTGTACTTCTGTCTAATGTGATATTCTATGGTCTGCAATTTCCTTTGCACCAGTTGTGCCTGTTCTTTTTTTGAACTGTACTCAGATAATGCACCCCTGGGTTGTCCAGGTGAACTACAGAACTCTGTGCTTCCTTTGTTCTGGAAGTCTCCTTTACTTTACTGCCAGCTTTTATGACATCCATCTGCATACCAGTATGTGCCATATCCTCTACCACATTAGGTCTCTGGCCTCATGTTCCCCATGACCCGGCTGGGGATACAGTTACCTGTGTCCCTCCTGCTGGGATGGGGAGGAGAAGGGGACCCTTCGTGCTACTCATGGAAATGTGATGTATTTATCTGTGCACTTTCCCTATGCCATAACGGTGGTCTGTCTGCTGTGTAGGAGGTCTGACAGGCCCTGCATGTCAGTTCCTACTTTGCTGCATCTATGGATGAGGAGAACTGCACTTTTATATTTTAGCTAACTTTTTTTTTGTTCAGGAGAGTTACACTAATTTGTGTCTTTTTATACTGCTGCTCTAGCATCTGCATCAGCAAGTGTATTCCTTTTCCAGAAGTTAAACCTTTCTGGCCCATGCCTCCCTACCGTTGTGGATTTTTTCGTCACACTGTTTGAGGACTTAAGAATTTCAGTGATGTGCTTTTTTCAGCTTAATGATTTATGACATGCAAAATGTTTGTTACCCCTGTCCAGTGTATGTTTTTGTACAGTACATGCCTTGGTGGCCTGGTCCGCCATTTAGGTCTGACTTCCCCTGGACGGCTATGTCTCAATTAATGATAGTTTCCTGGAATGTCCGGGGCCCAAACTCTGCTGTTAAGTGTTCGCTGGTGTTTCGTTTCTTGCAGAGGTATAATCCCCACATTTATGTCCTGCAAGAAACACACCTAAAGGGTTCCAAGATTATCAGCCCTAAGAAAACCGTGGGTGGGTATGCACTATCATGCTACCTATTCAACATATGCTCGTGAGGTTAGCATCCTGGTCTCTCCCGTTCCAAGCCCTGGAGGTTCGGACAGACCCAGAGAGTAGATATGTTATATTGCATGCTCATATCTGTGACAAAAGTATGGTAATTGTAGAGTTGTATATACCGCCTTCAGCTTCTATTCAGATTCTCTATATACAATTGTGAGAATTTTGGTACAATTTGATACTGAACTTATTTTCTCGCTGGGGGATTTTAATATGTTCCCTTGCCCAGATCTGGACAGATTACATACTGTGGCTCGTGCCTCTCCTGATCTTCGGCTTTGGGTGTCAACTGTTTCCCTGACCAATGTTTGGAAACACATGAATTCATGCTACATTTAAGACTCTCCCCAAGATTGATTTGGCTTTTGCCTCTTCCTCTGCACTTCGCCAGGGAAAGGAGGTGTTTATACTACCTCATGTGGTATCTGACCATGCCCCTCTATGTTTAACCCTTACTGTGTATGTGCCCCCTGGGTCCCGCCTGTGGCATCTCTCTAGGTTTTGGGCAATGGATGAACGTTTACAAGACCTGTTAACCGCATCTATTTGCAATTTTTGGGTGTTGAATGATGCCTCAGTATCATTGATGGTCTGGGATTCCTTTAAGTCGTGGGCTAGGGGGGAGTATATTTCCTGCATTTCCCATCTTCAGAAAGAGCGCTCCAGCTCATTCGATGAACTGGAGGAGAAGGCAACTAGGCTTGAGGCAGCATATATTTCCAAACCAGACCAGGACCATTACTCAACAGGGCGCCAGGGTTTACACAGCTTTCCACAAGTAGGGTAGAGCAAACTAAAAAGGCCCTGTTATCTCCCGCTCAGAAAATCTTTGAATAATGGGATAAGAAAAGCAGGCTATTGGCCTGGTGGGCTAAGGCACAGGCCCCAACTACACCTATAGGCTGTATTAAGGACAGAGAGGGCCATCTGCTCTCGTCCCCGGGACAGGTTAATGACCGGATTCTCAAGTTCTTTCAAAATATTTATTCTTCTCATGCTAATTTTTCCCTGCCTGATCTCTACGCTTCCCTGGATGTTATTCCTTTCCCCAAATTAGATGACTCAGAGTACAGTTGGAAGCAAATATCTCTCTGAAAGGAAGTTAAGGAGGCACTTGGGCGCTTACAGGTGTCACATCAATCCCAATGCAGAAGGTCAGACAATATAGCTAACTACTGTGTTCTCCACCTATAGCAGCCCTCTTTCCCATAAGGCAAGCAGGCCTACCGATACTTGGTTGCCCCCAGGTCTTATACACACTGCTATAGTGCTTGGCCACCATGCCAGGGCAGGCACGAACTAAGCAAAGCAAACTGGTGCTTGCGGTTAGCAGTCCAAGGTCATACACAGGGGAATCCAAACTAGCAGAGCAAGGCAGACAGACAGGGGGGCTTGATCAGGAATTACACATGTATCACTCTATCACAAGCATGCGAGTGAGTGTTTGATTGGCTTATAACAGATTTGGTTTCCACCCAGAGACTGGCCATATTATTCACCTTGCAGGTGGAAAGACAGACAAGGAGAGTGCCATAGCCAAAACCAGGAGGCTGGAATGAGGTGCAGGAGTGCTAGATGCTCCTGACATTACCCTCCCTCTGAGGAGGAGCCCCCAGACCCTTAAGAGCAGGTTTGTCAGGATTCTGGTGATGGAAGTTCCATACAAGTCTGTTAGCGTAAACAGAAGCAACCGAGACCCAAGAATTTTCATCAAGACCAAAGCCCTTTCAGGCCACTGGACAGAATTCCTTACTTTCCTGGAGTCCAAAATAGGTTCTACCTCATATTTTTCCTTTCCGTTAACCATGAGCAGAGGCTGAGATGAAACAACGGTATCCTTCTGAAGAGGTTTTAGCAGAGAAACATGGAAAACATTAGGGTCATGCCCCCATAGAGGCAGGAAGTTGTAATCTAAACAATACTGGGTTTACCTGGTGAATACCTTTTGTAAGACCCAATAAACCTAGGAGCCAGTTTCTGTGAGGGAACTTTAAGAGACAGATTTCTCTTGGACAGCAAGACCTGATCCCTGACCTAAATCGGAGGGGCCTGCAAGCAGGGACTATCCGCAAAGTGCTTTTGGGCAGCGGAGCTAGAGGACAAGTTAGCCTGGGCTTTACTCCAGCATTGGTAGTGTTAGAAGAAATGTCCGAGAATGAACAGGATTTAGGATGGAAACCATAAATGCAATAGAAAGGGGAAACTCCAGTAGAAGAATGAGGCCAGTTATTGTAGGCAAACTCAGCCCAGGGCAATGCTGAGGACCATTCCTCTTGCTTATCAGAGGCAAAACAGCGAAGATAGGTCTCCAGGGACTGGTTCGTCCTCTCAGCTTGTCCATTTGTTTGAGGATGATAGGCAGAGGAAAAAGAGAGGCTGGTTCCCAAGAGGTCACAAAGGCTTTCCAGAACCTGGAAACAAATTGTGTACCCCTGTCGGAGACAATGTTCTGGGGCATCCTGTGTAGCCTAAGTATTTCTTGGACAAACAAGGAAGCCAGGAGATTTGAGGAGGGAAGTTTGGCAAGGGGAATAAAATGAGCCATTTTACTAAAGCGGTCCACTACCACCCAGATGGCTGTGAGCCATTTGAGGTGAGGGGGTGAGGTCTACAATAAAGTCCCTGGCTATGTGCATCCAAGGGTGTTTAGGGACAGGCAAGGGTAGAAGTAGTCCAGATAGCTTGACCTTTGAGGACTTAGAGCGAGCACAGGTTTCGCAAGATTTTACATAGGAACAGGAGTCCTTACATAGAGAGGGCAACCAAAGCCTGCGAGAAATCAAGGAAAAGGTTTTAGTTATTCCTGGGTGCCCAGCAGTCTTGGCATCATGTGCTTCAGAAAGCACTTTAAGCCTAAGATGGAGGGGAACAAACCGCTTTCCTGGGGGTAGATGGAACTGTAGACTGAGCCTTTAAATTAGAGTCCGAAAGGCCCCTATCATTTGTGCTAGAGATAAGATATTATAAATCTTAGATTACATTTCTGAACAGGGCTCAAAACTGCAAGACAAGGCATTCTTAGAACTAGGACAGAAGGTAATCGTTAAATCAAAGCGGGTAAAAAGAGGGACCAAGGGGCCTGACGGGAGATAAGGAGCTTGGCCGTCTTAATGTATTCCAAATTCTTATGGTCGATATAAACTACAAATGGATGACGTGCCCCCTCCAGCTAGTGTCACCATCCCTCAAGGGCACATTTTACAGCTAAAAGTTCCCAATTCCCAATGTCATAGTTTAGCTCTGCACTGGAGAACTTCTGGGGAAAAAAAGCACAGGGATGTAGCTCGTTAGACGAAGACAACAGCTTGGAAAGGATGGCTCCTACACTGACATTGGAAGCCTCGGCTTCCACAGTAAATGGCATAGTGGGGTCAGGATGGGTTAATACAGGTGCTGAGACAAAAGCAAATTTAAGTTTTGGAAAGGCAGAAATAGCCTCTGGTGACCAAACGGCAGCATTGGCTCCTTTTTTGGTTAGGGCAGTAAATGGTGCAACAATGGTGGCGAAATTCCTAATAAACTTCCTATAGAAGTTGACAAAGCCCAGGTAACAATGCACTGCTTTCAAATCTTTAGGCTAAGCCCAATGTGTGATAGCCTGTACTTTGACAGGATGCATGGCCATCCCAGTGTTGGACAGTATATACCCCAGGAATGGAACTTCCGAGACATGAAAAGTAAATTTAGAAAGTTTTGCATTCAGAGAGTGTTGCCCGAGTTTTGACAGGACTGCACGGATGTGATTGTAATGATCACTGAGAGAAGAAGAGTAAATCAAGATGTCATCCAAATACACAAGAACAAATTGGCCCACAAACTCGCAAAAAATGTAATTCACAAATTCTTGGAAGATAGCTGGTGCATTACCCAGACCGAACAGCATGACAAATTTTCCTGAACATAGATTTTCAAGGCCTGGTTCTCAGGTAACGACAGAGGGTAATTTCGGCCTCTAGGAGGGGTAGTTTTAGGTAAGAGCTCTATCGGACAATCATATGACCAGTGGGGAGGAAGAACAGAAGCATCCTTCTCAGAGAAGACGTCAGCATAACAGGTAGGGAGAGCTGGAACTGTGAGATGGGCAAGTAGTTTGATAGTTTTAATGCAATTCTGGAGGCAGGTCTAGGACCAGGACATAATCTCCCCTGTATCCAATGTAAAAAGATCAGGCACCTTGGGAGTTTTTAAGGTAAAACTATTAATAGTATTTTGATGGAAACTCTCAGAAGTGCTGCTGATCAGCTATAGATATACTATATAGGCATGAGAAAATAGAAGAAAATCAGCGCAATTTCTGTTAGTTCATCAATACTGAGATGTATTGTTGTAATATGAACTGTGGGCTCTATCTGGATGTGAGATAAAAATGAATAAATAAAAAATCTCTTAGTTCAAAAATAAAGTGCAAATGTTGTGTGCCACTCCTATATTGAAATGAATCACCTGGTATCTGGACGGTGATATCAAAGAAAGTGTTAGTGCATAAATAACAATGGGAAAAAGGTTTAAAATTCAGTGCAATATTTGTTAGTTCATTGATACTGAGCTAAAGTGGTTGTAATGTAAACTGTGGGCTCTATCTGAATAAAAAAAGATATATATTTTATAGAGCAAACAAAGAAAGTGCAAATGCAATATATCACTCCTAATGGTTGAACTCAATCCCCTGATATCTTAGCGATATAGAAAAATATAGTGCATGAATAACAATGTATACAGATACCACTATTAATGTGTCATATATAGAGCAAAAACCAAAATTAATGATCATGAAAAAAATGTTCCAATAACCTGCAATGAAAAAGTGCTAGTGCAATGACTTTAACTTGTGCTGTGATCACAAGTGTACTAGTTGCACTAATTAATGCAAAGTATAAATATATCCGAAATAGATAAATACAGGTAAATAAAAAATATAAATAATGATATTAATAAATGTGAATTATAAATCAAAGTCCATCATAAAAAAGTCCATATAAATAAGTCCAGTGACAAAGTGCAAATGGTGCTGACATCCAAAAACAAAGTGTTCACACGTGAAAGTGCTTCCACCCCCAGTGCTCCGCTGATTCTAGATAGAACTCACCAGAACTGTTGCTGGTAAAGTTAAAAACCAGCAAAAACCCTGATCTACAACAGAGGCCAGCCAGATACTTTTCTCTTTTAACTTATTAGTTCTCACCACAGATGGGTCAAGGATCCGGATGGTACATATGAGGAAGCCACCAATAGTGTAATTCTGCATTCACTGGAGTTTCCTGGGCTAAACACATGCTTGTCCGTCAGTTCTTTAAGGGGTCAGTGAGACTCAGACCTCAGAGGAATCCGAGATTCCCTAAATGGGACCTTCCACTAGTCCTCAACTTCCTCTCACAGCTTAATAAGGATCCGGATAAACCAGCCACAATTAAGGATCTTACCTTTAAGTCGGTCTTCCTGGTGGCCATCACATCAGCTAAGAGGGTCCTTGAGATTAGAGCTTTGGGCTCAAAAGAACCCTTTCTAACCTTCTTCCCGGACAGAGTGGTCCTAATTGCGATGCTAGGGTCGAGACCAAAAGTCACTTCTGTGTTTCACGAAAATCAGGAAATAGTCCTGCGACTTTCGGGTCATGCGAGGGCTCTGTTGTCCATCCACTTGACGTTGGCAATACTCTCAAGCAGTATTTGGAAGTCACGGCTTCCTTTCGACAGTCCGAGCATCTATTCATCCCCTTTGGTGGGAAGAATAAAGGGCTGCGTACTTCATCAAGGTTCATCTCTGCGTGGATCATTCAGACCATCCAGTCGGCCTATAGGTCAAAGGGCTTGGTACCTCCAGAGGCGGTGACGCCGCATATGACTCTGAGTGTTTCTACATCCTGGGCAGTTTCGCGACATGTCGCCCCTGAAGTGATCTGTAGATCAGCTTCCTGGTCTTCCATCAACACATTTCTGTCCCATTATTGCATTGAGTCGGCGGCTCTATCTTCTGTTAATTTTGGTTTACCATTCCTATTTGTTGATGGGGTCAATTAAACTTTTTTTGTTGTTCAGCATCTGCCCTCTCGGGTATGTACAGCAAGTTATTTCCCAAAACCTATGCTGCCATGGAGTCTGTCAGGAAAACAGAAAATTGTTACCAAATACTTACTGTAATTTCCTTTCCTGATGGACTCCATGGCAGCAGGAGTCCCCTCCCAGTTTCTGAGTAGGCTAGTTGCAAAACACGAATGCTGAATAGGAGCAAAGATTTATGGGAGTGGGCCAGTGGGGTCCTATAGGGTAGGATTGGAGGTGGGGCTAAACCCAAAACGTATGCTGCCATGGAGTTCTTTAAGAAATTACATTAGGTATTTGATAACACTTTTCCGTTTTCTCCTCGGCAGTATATAGAAGTCTTGTGACTTGTATCAGTTCCTAGTAAAGCTTGTAGGAGGAGTTTTCATTCTCCTCTCCTCTGTCTGGACAGTGCTGATTGGCCCTGTGCTGATCACATGCACTGTCAAGAAAAGAAAAACACTCTAGCAATACACACCAAACTATGCATGTGCAGCCTGTCCCTTGGCTCTGTAAATATCAGGTTAATTTTTGGAGACAGTGAAAGAAGAGGAAGATGAAAGACCGGATCAAACAGCCTTTATACACAATGCAGAGAATTAACCCCTTAGGTTCCACAGTGAGTATAACAAACATGCTTTACTGAATATACAGACTGATTTTACTGTTGTGGGTTTAGTAACACTTTAATGAGTAACACCAAATGTATTAGATACAAACAGCACAGGTAGGGGCTTTACTACAAGAACACAAGATACAGCAGTCTAAAATTGTCCAGCAGCAGAACAATTTTAACCACTTAAGGACCGGCCTATTTATGACACTTGTTGTTTACAAGTTAAAATCATTTTTTTTTGCTAGAAAACTACTTAAAACCCCCAAACATTATATATTTTTTTTTAGCAGAGACCCTAGGGAATAAAATGGAGATTGATGCAATATTTTCTATCACACCGTATTTGCGCAGCGGTCTTCCAAACGCAATTTTTTTGGAAAAAATTTACTTTTTTGAATTAAAAAATAAGAAAACAGTAAAGTTAGTCCAATTTTTTTCTATAATGTGAAAGATAATGTTATGCCGAGTAAATAGATACCCAACATGTCATGCTTTACAATTGCGTACGCTCGTGGAATGGCGACAAACATTGGTACTTAGAAATCCCCATAGACGACACTTTAAAAATTTCTGCCGATTACCAGTTTAGAGTTACAGAGGAGGTCTAGGGCTCAAATTATTGCTCTTGCTCTAACGATCGTGGCAGTACCTCACATGAGTGGTTTGAACACCGTTTACATATGTGGGCGGGACTTGCGTATGCGTTCGCTTCTACGGGGACAGGGCACTTACATTTTTTTTCCTATTTATTTTATCTATTCTATTTTATTTTTACACCGTTTTTTAAAATAAATTGTTTTGATCATTTTTATTCCTATTACAAGGAATGTAAAAATCCCTTGTAATAGAAAAAGGCATGACAGGACCTCTTTATTGTGAGATCTGGGGTCAAAAAAGACCTCAGATCTCACATCTACACTAAAAAAGAAAAAGGTAATTTTTTTTTTATGATGAAAAAAAATTGGCTCTTTAAATCGGTTGCTAGGAGACAACGTTTGAAGTCGCTCCGGTCCGCCATCTGGCCCTCACTCGACTTCCTGTCTGTGAGGAGCATGGTCTGGATCATATTCCCCGCTGCCGGCGGGTCCGGTAAGCTGGGAAAACAACCGGGAGATGTGCCCCCCCCCCTCCTGGCGCACCGTAAGGGTGATCAAGTGGCGAGACCACCCTTCTCTGAAAGAGGACCGCCCGCTGGGGTTATGGTAGCAGATAGTCAAAGTACCGACGTAAATTGACGGTGGTCGGTCCGGAAGTGGTTAAATAGTGATTTTCAGACCAAAGTTATTAGAGACAGAGTGCAGGTAGGGGTTTTACTTGAAGAATTAAGAGACAGCAGAGGATACAGCAGTGTAAAAGTGCCTAGCAGCAGGGCAGTTAAATTAGAAATTTTAGGCCCACATTTAGTGACAAATGAGTACAGGTAGAGGTTTTACTACAAGAATCCCATCCCTAGCAGTAAAAAGGTTCAGAAAGCAGACGGTAAAGTGGACCAGTAATGCCGCCACAAAGGAGGCTACAGAAAAATGATTACATAAAAGCTAAGTCTATCCAAATCTGATAATTCAGCACTGGATGAACAGCTGTTTTACAGCAAATGCTAGCTGCCAATAGCAGTTTTGGTTTCAAAACTGAGATTTTTAAGCTGTTCTCTCCCAACTGTGGTCATTATTACATCAATATGCATTTTGCTGGACAGGGTAGGCTTTCCCATACTCTTCATACTAAATAATCTACACTTAAAGGACAGGTTCACTTTAATAAAAAAAAAAACCCAGTCCACCTTCTCTAGTCCCCAGCCAATTATAAGCCAACCCCAGTACAAAATACAAAATATTTAAAAAATAAATGTCTGTCTGATTAAAATAAACCTTTAACACTTTAAACTTTTTAAAACTGTCTCCAGGAGCAGATAGGAGGTATGGGAGCATGTACATAAAATGCCTTTAGGGCTGCTGAAGATTTCCCTAAATCCAGGGGGGCTCTATAATGCAAATTTCAGCTTTTGAAGATAACATCTAGCTCTTTTCCACTCCTATTCCAATTCTTAAACCTCATTACTGATCCATATCTCCTAACTTTCTGAGATGGGAATGAGGGACACATTTTATCACAAAGTGAAATGGACACTCCCTACCAAGCTACTCGTAACTTACATCAGCAGTCGCCACAGTGCCCGGTTAACATGGTGGCGTGACGTCACACATCTAAGCTCCTCCCAACGTGTTTTGCACAAGCGTGCATCCTCAGGAGCCTCGCTTGTGCACAACGCGTTGGGCAGAGCTTGGATTTGTTACCTCATGCCACCACGGTAACCAGGTACTGTGCTGGCTGATGTAAGCTATGAGCGGCTTTTTTTATCCTTGTTGTTTTAATTTGATGGTGGTTTTAATATTGATTACTTTGCTACTCCTCTGAGATAGTTGTGAGATGACTTAAATTGTTACCAAACCCACAACAGTAAAATCAGTCTGTATATGCAGTAAAGCATGCTTGTTATACTCACTGTGGAACCTAAGGGGTTAATCCTCTGCTCTGTGTAAAAAAGGCTGTTTGATCCTGTCTTCCCTGATCCTCTCCTCCTTTCACTGTCCCCAATATATTTCTTGATAATACAGAGCCGCACATTCTCAGTGCGGTGTGCATTGCTAGAGGAGGAGGGTGCATGTGATCAGCACAGGGCCAATCAGCATTGTTCAGATAGAGGGTCAGGGATCCTGCATCCTGATAGGACAGTCAGAGCAGAATAAAAACTCCTACAAGCTTTAAGCAGACACTGATAGAAGTCGTCAGACTGCTAAGTACTGCTGATGCGAAAAGGTATTTAGCACTTTATATTTGCTAAATATATATAATATATATAATATAATAGCATTTCCATTTTCTGCCTACTGTGGGAGAACAGATATAGTGAATGCAGGGCCTTGGGTTTAGTAACACTTTAAGCATGCAATACTACACTATCAATTCATTTTTGATTGGGTCTTTTACCTTTCATGAGTATTGATTGCTGAAGACTGCTGCCCCGTGGAAGAGAGGAGGACTAAGGAGCCATTCTGTGAGCTGATTCATGGAGCCATTGTGTAATGCTGCTTATTACGTAGTGCTTGATTTTTGGTGAGTGTGCATCTACACTATTCTGTGGAAGATTTCATCACAATTTTTGGGTGATTTAATTTAGCATAGTTGCTGCCTATAATTTGGTGGCCATAACGTCTGGTGAGTTATTCACTTTGGCTAATCTAAAAAGAAGCACAGCATATGTTTGATATGCAGTAAATTCAAAAGGTGGAGAAAATTATTCAGGATTGCTTCTACACTTTTGGACTTTAATCTTTCTTTTATTTAAATATTTTTATAGCACTGCATATCTTGTTTATCTGTTACTATTTATGGTTTGTACTTATACCATGTTTGCAAGCAGTTTAGTGTGATTAAGTGCCGGTTCCCCCTGCCGCGACCACTAAAGTCGCGTCGCTTCCAGCGCGACTTTGGCGCGAGGCGACTTTTTATTTGGCCAATCACAATATGATGTTTTGAAAAAAAAAGAAAAAGACAGCTGGAAAGACACTGCATTAGTTTTCTACTAAAAATTTTAAGAAAAATGCTGTTTTTTAGGGGTTCTGGACATGCTACAGAGCTGAAACTTGACAGGTACACTTTTTAGACCCCCCAGACACTAAATACAAAAAAAGACATGCCTGCCTAAAAAAATGCCCGATAAATGCCTGCAAGAAAAAAAGACAGCTGGAAAGACACTGCATTAGTTTTCTACTAAAAATTATAAGAAAAGTGCTGTTTTTTAGGGGTTCTGGACATGCTACAGAGCTGAAACTTGACAGGTACACTTTTTAGACCCCCCAGACACTAAATACAAAAAATGACATGCCTGACTAAAAAAATGCTCGATAAATGCCTGCAAGAAAAAAAGCCAGCCGCAGAGAAGCCGTATTACTGAAATTATAAGAAAAATGCTGTTTTTAGGGGTTCTGGACATGCTACAGAGCTGAAACTTGACAGGTACATTTTTTAGACCCCCCAGACACTAAATACAAAAAAAGACATGCCTGACTAAAAAAATGCCCAATAAATGCCTGCAAGAAAAACGGCCAGGTTGACAGAAGACATATTTATGTTTTAATAAAAATTATGCTCTTCTTGTTCAATACCATTTTTTTGCAAAGTCGGATGACAAGTCGGATCACAAGTCGCTTCAATTAAGATAAGGAGGCAACTCCCATTGAAGTATATGGGACAGGTCGGATCACTGGTCGCCTCAAAGTAGTACCGGACCCTTTTCTGAAGTCGGAGCGACTTCAGTAGTGGCAATTAAGACGGCACTGATTGAATTACATTGCTTTGGTTATGTCAAGCGACCTGGGGCGACACGAGTCGCCCTAGTGTGAATGGGCACTAAGGCTGACATTATTTATTTTATTTTTCTGACCATGTATCGTGTGAACATGACACATAGGAAAGAAATTTTTGTTAAGCCTGTGTTAATCTATGCAGCTCAACGCAGCTCAACGGAGATGGTGTGAACGAGCCCTAAAGCCTCGTACACACGGGCTGAACATTGGGCAGTAGAGTGTGTGTGTAGGGCAGCTGGTCCAACAGAAGTCGGCCGAACGTCCGGCTTCTGTAGAAGGGGCATGACTGAAAAAGGTTTGCCAATCAGCATCCCATCAACACTCTCAGCCACTGGCTGAGAGCGTTGACCAGTGTGTTCTGGCAGAGGGGCCCTCCCCCTGTCAGAACACAGTAACTCAGTGGGGTAGATCGCTGAACTAACATCTGTTTGTTAGTACAACGGCTCCTCTTGAGCTCCTTAGTTTGCTAGTGTGTACTAGGCTTAACTTTTTTTCCTTCAGACAAACCCAATCTTGAAGTACATTGTACTATGTGATCATAACACTCTGGTGTGCCCCTAAAGCACTGCTCAGAGAAGAGCAAGGATTTCAGACCACTGGACTAGCTGCGTGGGCACTGACAGCTCAGCATCCCCAAAGGTACAGTGCATGTAAAAAGTCTTTACACCCCTTTTAAAATGTCAGGTTTCTGTGGTGTAAACAAATGAGACAAAGATAAATTATTTTAGAACTTTTTCCACCTTTAATGTGACCTATAAACTGTACAAGAAACTGAAATCATTTTTTTTTTTTTTTTTTTTTGGGGGGGGGGGGGGGAGGGGGTAAAAATAAAAATAATGTGGTTGCATAAGTGTGCACACCCTCTTATAACTGGGGACATAGCGGTGTCAGAATTAAGCAATCACTTTTAAAGTCATGTTCAATAGATGTCACTACACACCTGTCATAAATTAAAGTGCCTCTGATTAACCACAAATAAAGTTCAGCTGTTCTAGTGGGTCTTTCCTGACATTTTCTTAGTCGCATTCTACAGCAAAACCTATGGTCTGCAGAGAGCTTCCAAAGCATCACTGTTAAAAGGTATCAGTCAGGAGAAAGGTCCAAAATAATTTACAAGAACTTAGGCTCCATGTACACGGGACGTTGTTAAAAGTCCCTTTGAATGCTGGAATTTTTAGGACGTTTGAAACGTCCGTTCGGTCGCGTTTGTACCCGCGTTTAGCGGGCGTTTAGCAGCGTTTGCGGGCGTTTGCGTTTAGAAGCGTTCCTAGAGGTCAAAAAAATTATTCCCCTTTAAAATGGAAAAACGCGAACGCTAAACGCGGGTCATCGCGCTCAGACGCGTTCGGACGCGTTCAGACGCGTTCGGACGCGTTTGTGCATTTGAAACGCCGGGAAACACACGTTCGAACGCAAATAATTGCGTTCTAAAAACAGTCCCTGAACGCAACTGCCTGCAAATGACTATAAACGACCTGGTGTACATGGACAGATAAGATAAAATGTAGATGGGTTCAGGGGCTTCTGAAAAAACGCCCAACTGCTCCCAAACGGCCATTTCCAGCGTCCCGTGTACATGGAGCCTTAGATATACCATGGAACACAGTGAAGACAGTCATTATCAAGTGGAGAAAATATAACGCAACTGGACGTCACCCCCAAATTGATGAGAAGAAAACAGGTCAGGGAGGCTGCCAAGAGGCCTACAGCAACATTAAAGGAGCTGCAGGAATATCTAGCAAGTACTGGCTGTCTGGTCCACGTGACAACAATCTCCTGTATCCTTCATATGTCTGGGCTATGGGGTAGAGTGGCAAGATGGAAGCCTTTTCTTACAAAGAAAAACATCCAAGCCTGGCCAAATTTTGCAAAAACACATCTGAAGTCTCCCAAAAGCATGTGGAAAAATGTGTTATGATCTGATGAAATCAAGGTTGAACTTTTTGGCCATAATTCCTAAAGATATGTTTGGCGCAAAAACACTGCACATCACCAAAAGAACATCATACCCCTAGTGAAGCATGGTGTTGGCAGCACCATGCTTTGGGCTGTTTTTCTTCAGCTGGAACAGGGGCCTTAGTAAAGGTAGAGGGAATTATGAACAGTTCCAAATACCAGTCAATATTGGCACAAAACCTTTGCAACCCAAAGCATACATCCAAATAAACAAAGGAATGGCTTTACCAGAAGAAGATTAAAGTTTTGGAATGGCCCAGACCTGAATCCCATTTAAAATGTGTGGGGTGATCTGAAGAGGGCTGTGCACAAGAGAAGCCTTTGCAATCTGACAGATTTGGAGTGTTTTTGCAAAGAAGAGTGGGTAAATATTGTCAAGTCAGCATGTGCCATGCTGATAGACTCAGACTCATACCCAAATAGTCTGAATGCTGTAAAAAATTAAAAGGTGCTTCAGCAAAGTATTGATCTAAGGGTGTGCACACCTATGCAACCATATTATTTTAGTTTTTTATTTTTACTTCCCTCCACCTAAAATATTTCAGTTTGTTGTTCAACTGAGTTGTACAGTTTATTGTCACATTAAAAGTGGAAAAAGTTCTGAAATGATTTATCTTTGTCCCATTTTTTTACATCACAGAAACCTGACATTTTAACAGGGGTGTGTAGACTTTTTATATCCACTGTAAGTACATCGGGGACCAGAGACTTGGGAAACATGTACGGTGTTAGTTCACCTTCACAATTTTTATGTAAAGGTGAACTATCACTTTATATTACAATATGGCTTGTCTAGCAATTGTATATGCTATAATGTTTTTTTTTAATTTGCTATATTTTTTCCATCAAATTTATTCTTAACCGCTTGCCGACTGCTCACAGTATATTTACTGCGGCAGTCAGCCCCTCACAGGCAGAGTGACGTAGGTCTACGTCGCTCGCCTGTGAGGCTCTGGGGAGCGAGCGCGCTCCCGCGCGGTCACGGACCCCCCCCGCGCGTGTGACCAGCGGACCCGATGTCTGCCGGTCACTCGGCGATCGGCGGGGGAGAGGGAGAATGTCAGGCAGCTTGTGTAAACAAGCCACCTGTCATTCTCCTCGCTGTAAAGCCACTGATCACTCGGATCTAGTATGTAGATCCATTGATCAGTGTCCTTACAGCTCAAGCCACAGCCAATCACAGTAGAAAGCACGCCCCTAGGGACACACACAGCCCCTCCCTCCCAAATAAAGTTAACCCCTTCACTACCAGTGTATTTTTACAGTAACAGTGCATATATATAGCACTGATTACTGTAGAAATGTCACTGGTAACCCCAAAAGTGTCAAAAATGTCAGTCAAGGGTCCGATCTGTCCGCCCCAATGTCGCAGTACCGCAAAAAAAATCGCAGATCGCCGCCATTACACGTTAAAAAAAAAAACACCAAAAATGACAGAAATCTTTCCCTTTGTTAGTAAACGCGATAACTTTTGCGCAAACCAATCAAAATACGCTTTTTGCGATTTTTTTTTTTACCAAACATAGGTAGCATAAAACAAATTGGCCGAAAAATTTTAAAAAATTTTGATTTTTACATTTTTTTGGGGGAATTTCATATAAAAAATGTGAAAAATATTGTTATGCAAAATGTACGCTCTTTTTTTGTTTATAGCGCAAAAAGTAAAAATCGCACGGGTGATCAAATACCACCAAAAGAAAGCTCTGTTTGTGGGAAAAAAAGGACGCCAAATTTGTTTAGATACAGCGTCGCACGACCGCGCAATTGTCTGTTAAAGTCACGCAGTGCCGAATCGCAAAATACCCCCTGGTCGTTTAGCAGGAAAATCCTCCGGGGCTTAAGTGGTTAAAAGTGTAAGTTTACCCTAACACTAAAATCCCTGCATCTACAGCCATCCACGACACTAACCTATCCATGACATCCATGACACTAACCTATCTAGCCCTGTAAAGAAGAAATCAGTATACATACATTTTTTTGAGACTGATCGGGTCCAGTCTCCTGCGGTGGAAGCTCTGCAGAGGACACAGCCAACAACGGCTGTAAAATGAATTGGAAGTGACATCACCCATAGACCTACTATAGGCCGTTTTTGACTGTGTCCTCTGCACCCCCCTTCACAGCAATGTCACGGCTGACAGTTCAGCGTGTGATCGGGTCGGATCGGCTTCAAAAAATGTAATTATACAGATTTCTTCATTACAGGGCTAGATAGGATAGTGTTACATAATTTGTGAGGTTGAAAAAAAGACAACAGTCCATCCAGTTCAACCTACGATGTGTGTGTTTGCTAGTGTTGATAGTGTTAGATTGTGGCTGTCTGTAGATGCAGAGATTTTTGTGTTAGGCTGTACTTCTACTTTAAATTTAGCCATAATGCTGAATTAGTTACTGTATTTTAAAACCCACTTCAAATACTGTATATACAAACTTTAAAATAAGAATTTGTGCCTAAAAGGTGTTGTCCATACACGGTTGTTTCGGCAGTTTGTTTACAAACTGTCTAACCGGCATGAGAACATCAGTAGCCCAAAAACACACACATAAGCTCCCCATGGTCTCCGAACCCAATGCCAGGTTTTCCTCTGTCAGAAGACAGCGCTCACATTAAAAACAACTCTGCCAAGTTTCCTTATCTGGTACACAGTCATAGCTTACCATATTTAGATGTCTATATGCAGATAGTTTGTCTATCTTATTCAAACATTCAGTAATTCTGAATAGCACATAAAAACATGCTGGAAGGTATGCAGTGATTTCTAGGGATTTTTGTCTCTCAAATATTTTTACAGAATTTTTAGTTAGCAGCAAAAATATACACAGCACTTTACATATTGTTCATTCACATCAGTTTCTGCCCTTAAGGTGCTTAAAATCTATGGTCCTACCTCACGTAAATATACTGTTCAGGACATAGAACCTTTTTCTTTTTTTTTTTTTCTAAGAGGCTTTTTATTGTTTTAACTTGTAATAAAACAATTGGAATAACAATTACAAGGAAAAGAAGCCTCACATAAAGCCTAACTTGCATACAAAGGAACAACATAGTCACACGTCTCCACATACATGTCCATGTAAGATAGCATAAGTATTTTGGCAAAAACACATATAAGTCTGTTCATTACAAAAATAAGTAATCAATGATGTGGTCTCTTGGGAATCCCAGAGGCATCAAATTGTAAGTAAGAGTAGGCCCAAGGGGGCATGGCCGACTACCGGATGTGAAGCAGCACGGTCCCGGAGCTCCGTCCTCACTGCCCTGATCCTACCGTGATCCTTTCGGACCCGGGCCCTGATTTCACCCGCTACCACCATCTCTCCTCTGGGGGTAACCCCGAGATGCTGCGGAGATGGTTAAAATTGGTCACGCTGGCCAGACAGCGCCGGGGTTTCAAGCCGCCCGTTCTCCCACCGGAGCCTAGGCAAGATGGTGCAGGCTCGCCGCGTGCTCTGAGAGCTACTGCCCTGCTGCTGCCGGGTACACAGGCGCCTGTTGACATGACCGTTCCTGGGGGTGAGTGATCTACCGGGGACCTCTCCTAATATGGACTTGGTGTGTTCCCTGCCCCACCGGAGTCTCCCTCTCACTCTGAGGCGGATGTATCCACAGAGAGCCCTGAGCCTACGCTATCTGAAATTATGGACGCTATACAACATTGCCAAGTTTCTCTTACAACTCAAATTGACTCTGTGCGAATGGACTTATCATTTCTAAAACAAGACGTGCATAACCTCTGCCACAGAGTGAGCAACATGCTGAACAACGCATCAGTGACATTGAGGACTCTAACCACCCCATGCAGACTTCTGTGACTGAGTTAAAAAGGGATTATGCTGCTGCTTCTGACAAACTCACTGATTTGGAAGATCGCCTGCGGCACAACAACTTGCACTTTCTGGGGTTCCCTGAGGGCTCTGAGGGTAAGACCCCTGAATCTCTCATTGAACACTGGCTCACTACTACATTTGGGACTGATGCCTTCTTCCCATTATTTGCTATTGAGAGAGCACATAGGGTGCCATTGCGCCCACTACCACCAGGGGCGCCGCCTCGTCCCATTCCCATTAAACTGCTGCATTATTGTGGCAGAGAGGCTGTGCTCAGGGCCTCCAGGGAGAAGGGCCACATCTCCTACAATAACAATACCATCACTATCTTTCCTGACTTTTCTGCCGCTACACAGAAGCAGCGGGCCTCATTCCTTGCTGTGAAGAAGTTGCGAGATCTTCAGCTGCCATACAGTATGCTATACCCTGCACGCTTGCACATTATTCATCAGAACAAGGCCCACTTCTTTCAAGATCCTCATGAAGCGGCTCAGTGGGTGGACTCTCTGGGTCGCAGGGATACTTCTCGCCGGGATCGTCGTTCATCACCTCTTTGAGCAAAGGCCTATACCTGAGTATCCGAAGCTATGCCACAATCTTGTGATTTACTGGGGAATCTGGTCTTCTCCTGAATGCCTGCCTTGTACCGGGTCCTGATTTTTCTACTGTTACCCAAAAGGGCACTTTTGGACAGAGTTTTCCTGAAGACTTCCCTCCATTTTTTGTGTTTTTTTTCCCCCCTTCGTTTACCTGACAGTTTAACCTGCCGTTGGATCCACGCTTTCCCAATTACTTGATTTTGTTATGGGATTTAAAGCTCTCAGTAGTTGGGACTTGAGGGTTAGGGTTGTTTTTGTCTTTTTTTTCTTTTTTTAGTGGTTTCCTTTTTATTTTTACTGGTTCGCTATGTTTCTCTGTGCATATATGTGATATGTTATTATTCGCACCTCCCCTCGGTTTATACAGCACCTTTCCTTGATTTCTGCTGGTGTTTTTATCCATGGTATGCAGGCTTGGTGGTCTGGGAGCCACTGCTCTCACGGGGGGACCTCCCGGGCGCCAACTATGATTATCTCTCCTGTCTCATGGCTAATTTACGTATAATTTCCTGGAATGTCAGGGGACTTAACTCCAAGGTCAAACGCTTATTAATGTTTGAATATCTGAAACACCATAATCCGCATATTCTTCTTCTCCAGGAAAACCATCTCCAGGGGTCCAGAGTTATGGCTCTTAAAAAGGCCCACATTGCTTATGCGCTTCATTCTACTACCTATTCCTCTTATGCGAGACGCACATCCATTTTGATCAGTAAATCCTCTCCTATCTCTATTTAAACGTATTAAGACAGATCCTTCCGGTTGTTTTTATCATCTTTATTTTTGAACTCCTGGGGAAGCCGTACACTTTAGTAAATTTGTACGTTCCCCTTTTACTAAATCCTTTTTTGACTGAATCCTGGGCTTGATTTTGGAAATGGCCGAGAGGCCTCTTATTATGGCAGGTGATCCGGGAGTGTGTCTAACCCACACACCCCTCTGTGTTCCTATTTGGACAAATTAGACCTAGATGCCTGGAGATGGAAGCATGGTGGGATTAGGGAATATTCTTGCTACTCTGGCATCCATGGCACCCTGTCCCGTATTTATCTCTGTCTGCTCCCTCAGGAACCTTTTGAGCCTACTCTCAGAGATTCAATTTCTCCCTAGAGCGGTGTCTGACCATTCGCCTTTGCTGGTGGACCTTGCCCTGGGGACTCATCCTAATTACAGACTTTGGAGGTTGAGCCCGTTGTGGCTTGCTGACTCAGTGGTCACTGACCAGGGGTTGGCTGAGATGAATGTATATTGGGTAACAAATGCACAAACATCTTCTGAGCTAATGGTGTGGGATGCCTTTAAGGCGACCATGTGGGGTACGTTCTCTTCGGCCATTGGCAATGCCAGGAAAGCTCGACAGTCCAAGTTGGCTGATGCAGAACTGGCACTGAGCAGGGCCGAACGACAATACACTCATGACCCCACCCCGCAGAACCATGCTAACTGGAGGTCTAGGGCTGAGACTTGGACCTTACTCTTATTGAGCGCACACAAAAGAAGATCTTCTATCAAAATCAAAGATTATTTGAACTGGGAGATAAGAACAGCCGTCTGTTGGCATGTCTTGCAAAACCAGAGTACCAGCCTAATACTATTCCCCGTATCACTAACTTGGATGGTATTGTGGTTGAGCAGACCCCTGAGGTGGTTGAGAGTTTTGTCTTGTTTTATAAGACCTTATATAGCACCAGGGTCCACTATACTGTAATGGAACTGGACGATTTCCTTTATGACATTACTCTCCCTAAGTTATCTACTAGTCAGCGTACTTTTTTGGACTCCCCATTGACTTCTGAGGAGATAGCTGGAGCTCTTGCCACATTTGCACGTAATAAGACCCCAGGATTGGATGGTTTTCTGATCGAATGGTACTTGCATTACCGTGATTTACTAATACCTCACTTGCTCCAGGTGTTCACACTTGCTTTTACAGAAGGATGCTTGCCGCCCTCAATGACAGAAGCCTTGATTGTACTCATTCCGAAGCCACACAAAGACCCCCTCCCTTGCGAGTCGTATCGCCCTATTTCATTGATAAATACTGATGTGAAAATTTTGGCTAGGCTAGGCGCCTGAACACAGTTGTCACTGACTTGGTGGGGCCGGATCAGACTGGGTTTATCCTGGGGAGGTCCACCTCTATCAACCTATGCAGACTGTTCACTAACCTCCAGACTGTACATGAAACTGTGGGTTCCAGGGTTGTTGTGGCCCTGGATACCCACTAAGCGTTTTTGATTCGGTTGAATGCCCTTACTTACTGGAGGTGTTGGCTAAATTTGGTTTTGGGGATACTTTCACTGGATGGGGGAAACTGCTTTACTATAAACCACGGGCCCAAATACGGGTAAATAATTATGTGTCTGATATCTTTCCTATAACACGTGGAACTAGGCAGGGTTGTCCCCTGTCCCCCCTGTTGTTCGCCCTTGCTATTGAGCCCCTGGCTGCGCGGATCTGCTCTCATTCTGGAATCGCCGGCTTTGTGATCAATGGCCTGGAGGAGAAGGTCTCGCTATACGCTGATGATATGTTGATATATCTCGCTGACCCGCATAGTTCTCTCCCCATATTACTTGCTGTTATACAACGATTTGGCCATTTTTCGGGTTTCCAGGTGAACTGGAACAAGTCCACCCTGTTCCCCGTTGATCAACAGGTTGTACCCGCCCCTCTCGCCTCATGTCCCTTGAAGGTAGTGGACAAGTTTTGGTATTTGGGGATTGAAATACAACTCCCCCTTTCCCGATTCTTTGCAGATAACGTGGATCCGCTCATTGCCTGACTTAGGGCCACACTGAAGCTCTGGACTACTCTCCCCCTTAAGGTTTTGTGTAAAATGTATATTTTCAAAATGATTTTCCTACCACGCTTCCCTTATATATTAGGTGTATGTCCCTAAGCTTCGCTTTCAGGAGATAGATTTCCTCTCCTTTATTTGGGGGGAACGGGCAGCTAGGATTGCTAGGGATGCTCTACAGTTGAACGGTTCTTGAATGGGGGTATTGCAGCACCTAATCTCCGGCTCCGGCTCTACTACATAGCCTCCCAATTGGCCCATTGGTGGTTTTATCCTGAGACTAATAATGCTGCGGGGCCCTTGAGGCAGCCCTTCTCACTTCCTTCGAACCGTTACAAAATCTACTCCATCGTCGCTCTACTATGGGTAGGCCGAAAACCGCTATTTTGTCCCTGAGGTTCTTTGTGGCCTCCAACCTAGACCGGTCTCAGCATTCCATGGTTCACTCCCCTAATGCTCCCCTGTGGCACAATCTGAGGTCTAAGGAATTCTTTTGTTGGGACGACAGTGTTTACTGGGCTAAACATGGGGTAAAATTGGTCTCCCACTTATATTCGGCCAGTGTTTTTCATTCCTTTGCTGATTTACAAACCTCCTTTGCTCTGCCCTCCACCGCTCATTTTAGATACCTCCAGCTGCGACACACTGCGGCTGCTCAGCTCGGCTTACGTAATGTCCTGCTCCAACCCTCTGCGTTGCAGAAGCTCATTTCTGCTTCTTCCCATGATAAACTGGTTTCCACATATTACTCTGCCTTATTACACTTTAAAACAAAAAGGATGGTGGTGGTGGAATCTTTCTGGAGAGACAATATCCCGGATCTGTCGGAAGAGGTGTGGCAGGAAATCCTTCCTTTGCAAATTCCAGTAGTTATCTCTTATAGGGACAAAGTCATAAAATTGAAGTTTCTGTATAGGGCTTATTTTACCCCCGCATTCCTACATCGCATTGGTAAGCTGTCGTTCCCTATGTGTTCGAAGTGCTCTGCTACTGCGGGGACCTTCTTTCATATGTTTTGGGACTGTCCATCGATACGGTCCTTCTGGTCTGCTGTGACAGAATTCATTGCTACTCTCACACAACTACCCAATATTTGTAACTCTCTTCGCTACTTGCTGGGCTACGTGGATGTGGAGGATGTCCCTGGTCGTACTAAACTGTTTTTACGTTTGGCTTTCTTTTATGCTAGAAAATCATTAGCGTTACGCTGGAAATCTGCTATTCCCCCTGACATACCATTCTGGATCTCACTTATTAATCAAGTTCTTCCCTTCTATAAAATGACGTATGAGGCTAGGGGCTACCCCAAAAAAATTCAAAAATCTGGTCCCTCTGGGTTGACTTCGATTCTATGGCCTCCTCCCCTGTAACTGACTCTTCTTAAGTTTCTACAAATGCATATCCTGGTCTTGCTTTTATTGTTTGTGTGATCTTTCCCTCTCCCTTCCCTCTTCCCTCCCCCCCTTTTCCCTCTTCCCCCCCCCCTTTTCCCTCTCCCCTACTTGGATATCTTCTGTTCATGCTCCTGCTATGATCTTTTTTCATTATGATAACTATGAATGAGATGTCCTATATGGGCGACTGAAACTATGGCACTGTTTTTCTTTGTTTTCCTTTTTTTTTTTCTTTTGTTGCTCCTGCTCTTGGTTTACAAGTACTGGATTTTGTATTTTCTCTCAATGTTGGTTGTATGTATTGTTTAAATTGCATAATAAAAGTTTACCTTTAAAAAAAAAAAAAAAGAGTAGGACCAAGATCTTAATAAAACTTTTTTGAGAACCTCTCATAGTTTAGATGAGCTGAAAGAGTGAGCATAGAATTGACCAATTTTTCCACTCTGATATAGCAGGAGGGACAAGTCTTTTCCACGTAATTAGAAATATTTTTTGGCAAAAAAAGTGCAATATTCCTAATATTTTTTTTTAGCATGGGTGGTAATGGAAAGACCTTCCATCAGACCTAAGAGATACACTTTGGGACATTTTACAAGCCTAATGGGCCAAACATCAGACAGCATCAGCCAGTTCAATAGAGACCTGCAAATTATCGACCTGTGTGTACCGCATCCAATGGCTGAGAGCTCTGACTGGTGTGTTCTGGCGGGGGGCCGCCCCCTGTCAGAACACAATAGCTCAGTAGGGAAGATTGCCTTACCAACATTGGATAGTTCAGTGGCTCCTCCTGAGCTCTTTCATTTTTTTTGTTTAGCCTGCTAAATTGATTGTGTGTACCGGGCTTAAAGCAGACCTTCACCCTCTTCCTCAAGTTCCTTTTTTTCCACCCCTCCTCCCATCCTGCAGAAGTATCTGGCTTTTTTTTTTTCTTTGTATACCTTTTTTTTTTTTTTAGAAAAAAAGGCCAGCCCCTCCTCCCAATGTGCGTCATTTGCCGTAGGGGATTGACACGCATCCTGGCCATTGTGCCTCCCAGGATATGCACGTCACATATCCTGGGAGGCTTAGCCATCCACTCAAAGAAAGGAGGAGGGGCGGGCTTATCAGCGTGTCATCAAGAGGCCCGCCTGCTGAACCCAGACGTCAGACTGAACATGGCCATGTGGGATGGAGCTGTGGAGAGAGAGAGGATCTCAGCGGGATAACGCTGGATCCACTGAATGGGTGAGTATCTGAAATGTGCAGATACCACCTTCAGGTAAGCAGGGTCATTAAAAAATAAAAATAAATGGAAGGGTTGGCCTGAGGTCCTCTTTAAGGCAATTTCAATGAAGTTACATATTAGTGTCCAAAATTATTGTATTCTGGGACAGGACCAGATAGCATGAATAAAGTCTGTTTAGTTACCACAAGGGCAGAAACAGAGCGGGGGATGTCTAAGTTTTTGAGTATACAGTCGCAAAGGAGAACAATATGTTTTGTAGTATAACTTAAGCTGGATCAGTTCATCCTCAACATCCTCCCAGTCCTCCACCAAAAGTAGCGGTATAATCTTATGCTATTTGAAACTATTTGTTTTTTCCAAGTGGAAAAACCTTCTCCCAATTAACCTGGAAGCCTGAAACCTCCCAAATCCACGAAGAAGGGTTAACAGAAGAGAGAGAGATTGGTTGGCATTCTCAAGATATACAGTGCTTTGCGAAAGTATTCGGCCCCCTTGAACTTTTTGACCTTTTGCCACATTTCAGGCTTCAAACATAAAGATATAAAACTGTAATTTTTTGTGAAGAATCAACAACAATTGGGACACAATCATGAAGTGGAACGAAATTTATTGGATATTTCAAACTTTTTTAACAAATAAAAAACTGAAAAATTGGGCATGCAAAATTATTCAGCCCCCTTAAGTTAATACTTTGTAGCGCCACCTTTTGCTGCGATTACAGCTGTAAGTCGCTTGGGGTATGTCTCTATCGGTTTTGCACATCAAGAGAATTACATTTTTGCCCATTCCTCCTTGCAAAACAGCTCGAGCTCAGTGAGGTTGGATGGAGAGCGTTTGTGAACAGCAGTTTTCAGTTCTTTCCACAGATTCTCGTTTGGATTCAGGTCTGGACTTTGACTTGGCCATTCTAACACCTGGATATGTTTATTTGTGAACCATTCCATTATAGATTTTGCTTTGTTTTGGATCATTGTCTTGTTGGAAGACAAATCTCCTTCCCAGTCTCAGGTCTTTTGCAGACTCCATCAGGTTTTCTTCCAGAATGGTCCTGTATTTGGCTCCATCCATCTTCCAATCAATTTTAACCATCTTCCCTGTCCCTGCTGAAGTAAAGCAGGCCCAAACCATGATGCTGCCACCACCATGTTTGACAGTGGGAATGGTGTGTTCAGGGTGATGAGCTGTGTTGCTTTTATGCCAAACATAACGTTTTGCATTGTTACCAAAAAGTTTGATTTTGGTTTCATCTGACCAGAGCACCTTCTTCCACATGTTTGGTGTGTCTCCCAGGTGGCTTGTGGCAAACTTTAAATGACACTTTTTATGGATATCTTTAAGAAATGACTTTCTTCCTGCCACTCTTCCATAAAGGCCAGATTTATGCAGTATACGACTGATTGTTGTCCTATGGACAGAGTCTCCCACCTCAGCTGTAGATCTCTGCAGTTCATCCAGAGTGATCATGGGCCTCTTGGCTGCATCTCTGATCAGTCTTCTCCTTGTATGAGCTGAAAGTTTAGAGGGATGGCCAGGTCTTCATAGATTTGCAGTGGTCTGATACTCCTTCCATTTCAATATTATCGCTTGCACAGTGCTCCTTGGGATGTTTAAAGCTTGGGAAATCTTTTTGTATCCAAATCCAGTTTTAAACTTCTCCACAACAGTATCTCGGACCTGCCTGGTGTGTTCCTTGTTCTTCATGATGCTCTCTGCGCTTTAAACGGACCTCTGAGATTACCACAGTGCAGGTACATTTATACGGAGACTTGATTACACACAGGTGGATTCTATTTATCATCATTAGTCATTTAGGTCAACATTGGATCATTCAGAGATACTCACTGAACTTCTGGAGAGAGTTTGCTGCACTGAAAGTAAAGGGGCTGAATAATTTTGCACACCCAATTTTTCAGTTTTTTATTTGTTAACAAAGTTTGAAATAGCCAATACATTTCGTTCCACTTCATGATTGTGTCCCACTTGTTGTTGATTCTTCACAAAAAATTACAGTTTTATATCTTTATGTTTGAAGCCTGAAATGTGGCAAAAGTTCGCAAAGTTCAAGGGGGTCGAATACTTTCGCAAGGCACTGTATTTATGTGTCACCAGCATAAAGGGAGTTCTTCCTACGAGTTAAGTTTGAGTCCCTTAACATTGGAAGAATTTCTTAACAGCATTAGCGGCTCCATGGTCAAAGCAAAAAGGGTAGGAGGTAAGGAGTAACCCTGCTTTGTACCCCAATAGATTGGGAAGGGTTCAGAGAGAGTGTTGTTAACTCCAGTGGCGTACCAATGGGGGGGGCGGGGTGTGGACCGCCCCGGGTGCCACGCACGGGGGGGGTGTCAGGCTGCTCAGGGGTGCCCGCCGCCAGCACAGTCGGGCCGGCGCGCATCTCCCTGTGAAGGCAACTGCAATAGCAGCTCCTTCAGTCAGCGGCGCGCTGCTCACAGGAGGCGGGAAGAAAGAAGGTAAGTGCTGTGTGCTCACTGTGCTGGATAGGAGAAGCGGCCGGGACAGCTGCATAAAGAGGAACTGATCTTTTCATATATCTCCTGCGTTCGTTGAATGACTGATCCTCCTCCTCTCCCTCCTGCAGGCATTCAACAGACGCAGGAGATATATGGAAAGATCAATTCCTCTTTATGCAGCTGTCCCACCACCCCTAATATGCAAATTCCCTTGCTGGCCCCCCAGTGCTATCCAGCACCCCCCCCCCCACCCCAGTGCTCTTCAACCCCCCCTCTCCAGGCCCCCCCCCCCCCCCCCAGTGCTCTTTAGCCCCCCTCCTCCCAGTTCTCTTCAGCTCCCCACAGTGCTTTGCAGCTCCCCCCCAATGCTCCCTGGCTCCCCCAGTCCTGTGCACCCTGCCCCCCCAGTGATCTCCAGTCCCCCCCAGTGCTCTCCACCCCCCTGTGCACCCTGCCCCCTCTTTAGTGATCTCCAGTTCCCCCCAGTGCTTTCCACCCCCCCTGTGCACCCTTCCCCCTCTTTAGTGATCTCCAGTTCCCCCCCCAGTGCTCTCCACCCCCCTGTGCACCCTGCCCCCTTTTTAGTGATCTCCAGTTCCTCCAGTGCTCTCTACCCCCCTGTGCACCCTGGCTCCCCCCCTCAGTGATCTCCAGTTCCCCCCAGTGCTCTCCACCCCCCTGTGCACCCTGCCCCTCTTTAGTGATCTCTAGTTTCCCCCCCAATGCTCTCCACCCCCTGTGCACCCTGCCCCCTCTTTAGTGATCTCCAGTTCCCCCCAGTGCTCTCCACCCCCCTGTGCACCCTGGCTCCCCCCCTCAGTGATCTCCAGTTCTCCCAGTGCTCTCTACCCCCCTGTGCACCCTGGCTCCCCCCCCTCAGTGATCTCCAGTTCCCCCCCAGTGCTCTCCACCCCCCCGTGCACCCTGCCCCCTGTTTAGTGATCTCCAGTTCCCCCCTAGTGCTCTCCACCCCCCTGTGCACCCTGCCCCCTCTTTAGTGATCTCCAGTTCCCCCCCAGTGCTCTCCTCCCCCCTGTGCACCCTGGCTCCCCCCCCCCTCAATGATCTCCAGTTCCCCCCAGTGCTCTCCACCCTTCTGTGCACCCTGGCTCCCCCCATCAGTGATCTCCAGTTCCCCCCCAGTGCTCTCCACCCCCCTGTGCATCCTGGCTCCCCCCTCAGTGATCTCCAGTCCCCCCCCCCAGTGCTCTCCACCCCCCTGTGCACCCTGGCTCCCCTCCTCAGTGATCTCCAGTTCTCCCCCAGTGCTCTCCACCCCCCCTGTGTACCCTGGCTCCCCCTCTCAGTGATCTCCAGTTCTCCCCAGTGCTCTCCACCCCCCCGTGTACCCTGGCTCCCCCCCTCAGTGATCTCCAGTTCCCCCCCAGTGCTCTCCACCCCCTGTGCATCCTGGCTCCCCCCCCCTCAGTGATCTCCAGTCCCCCTCAGTGCTCTCCACCCCCTGTGCATCCTGGCTCCCCCCCTCAGTGATCTACAGCCCCCCCCCAGTGCTCTCCACCCCCCTGTGCACCATGGCTCCCCCTCAGTGATCTCCAGCCCCCCCTCCCAGTGCTCTCCACCCCCCTCCCCCTGTGCACCCTGGCTCCCCCCCAGTGATCTCCAGTTCCCCCCAGTGCTCTCCAGTCCCCCCCTCCACCCCCCCCAGTGATCTCCACCCCTCACACTTTCCAACCCCCCTGCAATGCTTTCCACCCCCCCCTTAATTATCTCCAGTGCTCTCTGCTTCCTCTGTGCTCTCCGGCCCCCCTAGTGCTCTTCTATCTTCTATCATGTCTGCAGTCTCTGGCCATCTCTTGTATCATTTCTGCAGTCTCTGACCATCTCTTGTATAATTTCTGCAGTCTCTGACCATCTCTTGTATCATGTCTGCAGTCTCTGACCATCTCTTGTATCATGTCTGTAGTCTCTGACCATCTCTTGTATCATGTCTGTAGTCTCTGACCATCTCCTGTATCATGTCCTCAGTCTCTGATCATCTCCTGTATCATGTCTGTAGTCTCTAACCATCTCTTGTATCACATCCTCAGTCTCTGACGATCTCTGGTATCATGTCTGCAGTCTGACCATCTCTTGTATCATGTCTGCAGGGAGGGGGGGGGGGCAGACTGCAAGGGGCACTGTGATGGGGGGCTGTGAAATATGTGCAATAAATACTCTGGAAAACATTACAAATTTTTGTGGGCGTTTTTACATTTTAAAGGGGGGGGTGCCAGATATAGGATCCGCCCCGGGTGCCAAATGCTCTAGGTACGCCACTGGTTAACTCCAACCCTTGCTTGAGGAACCGTATATAGTAATTATACCCAAGGAACAAATTTAGGGCCAAAGCCAAACCTCTGAAGAACTTGTAAGAGATAGGGCCTTTTTATACTTTTAAAATCTTTATGGGAATGCTCTTCCCTCCACATGAGGATAGGGGAATTTCAAATTTGTACATAACCTACGGATGTTAATGCAAGTGGATCTATTAAGAATAAAATCGGCTTGATCCTTAAGGCCTCCCACATATCTATTTAATCTCAAAGCCCAAGCTTTAGCTAGAATTTTGATGTCTGTATTAATATGACATATGGGGTCATATGAATTCGCAATAGGTTGGATTTTTCCATGGTTTTTCCAGAGATTCGAACCAAGAATCCTATTGCTGCAAGGCAAGTGCTAACTAATAGGTAGTAAGCTTGAGATAAATACACACTAAATATTGGTTGAAATGAAGAAGAAATTCAAATATGTAAGGACACACATTGCAAAATATAAATGTATTAATGCTATTTTATTACAAAGAAAGCTATCCGCAATGCTGGATTTTTCATTTTATTTATTGTACTTGTACAATCCAACAGAAATGGTGTGTGGCTTGCCATTGATGCTTACCTTCAGACACATGCTACCTGATTTTTGCTACAGTTATAACAGAGTAGAGTACCATTGCCAATAATCGGTTAGGATGTAGGAAAAAAAAAAAATGTGATTCCAAGGAAAGGGTTAGCTACAGTGATACAGTATTCCTGCATGCTGGAAAAAATCTGTTATTGGCTTTTTTCTGGGGTCAAAGAGTAGGAGAATTTTAGCTGAGTGACAGTATGGTTAAAACAGCTTGTTGGCTGGGGTTCCCGTTAAGATGCTGCTGCTGGTCATAGGTTTAGGGGGGAGGGGGGTGAAAATAGAAAGCCTCTTTTGGGAAAAAATACTGTACATGTACAGGTGGAAGAGCATATCTAGTGCTAAGGGAGAGTATTCAGGATGTAAGTGGCTCTTTTCTGCTGGATAATGTTTGCATAGTTCCAGTGACAACATCACTTAACAGAGGTGGAGCAAACGACTAGGAAGCTTCTCTTCTCTCAGGTAAGTAACCCACTGACAGCAATGATTATATTAGCTTCTGCTGATGCCAATTTATGAAAATTTCTTGAGCTATCAGAAGTCGACCTATTAATGTTATCTGTTACAAACCTTTAAATAGAATAAAAAGAAGCACCAAACCGCTGATCACCAATTTAAAAGGGAGCACTAGACTTTTTCCGGTATTCCGGTATGGTGAGTAGTATGTTCCCCTTTTCCCCCTGTCGGGTCTTGTGGTGAACGCGGGCCCCTCTCTGTAATGGTAAGGATGGGTTCCCCTCTATCCTATAACAGGTCACAGATCCCCCTAATTGAGTGTGATTTTTGTGTACAAAGCCAGCAGGCTTGGTTTGGGAGCTGACAATCTAATTACAAAGTATGTTTAAATGATTGTAATATGTGGCAGCACTAGAAGCTTACTGTGTTACTAAAAGTATCCTACCTGTCAGAAGTCACAGGACAGGGATGCGGCTTGCCAGGTCATTCCTCCAGCTAAAGCAGGTCTCCCGATGGCCATGCGGTTCCGCCAGGGTTCGGTACCGCCGGTCAAGTTGATCTCCATGAGAGAGAGGTTTTGCGATGCCTAGTTACACCAGGACGCCGCTATGCTGTACAAACCGCCGTAGATCTCACGAGGCCGCCATTTTGGCATGGCCTCGTGTCTGCAGCATGGGGGCGGCCATGTTTGAGGTGACTCCAACACCTCGTGGAGCTAGGGGAGGCGCCGGAAGGCGTGCAGAGGGGCGGAGCCGCCTCCTTTCTTCCTGGGCAGCCAGCCAAAAGACTTCCTGTTTGTGGACACAGCGCTGTAACCTGTTGCAGTGAACTCTGAGCATCAAGTGGTGAGCCTGGGGGTCTATCTCTCTCTCTCTCTCGCTCGATAGGGATCCCTAGCAGGTAATACTGAGGGGCTTTTGTGGCGCTGGGGGTCTGGAAAAAAAAAAGTTTTTTATTTAAGTTGGATTGAAGTTTCCGGGTAGTTACTGGAATAATCATGGACCCTGCCACACAAGTACCCCCACCTGTTTCCCTCGAGGGGGCCTCGGGACTCGCCGGTGCACAGAGCATGGATGCATTTACAGCAGTTTTGGAGTCTATGGTGGCTCGGGTGGAGGCGGCCTGTCAGGGACGGGGGTCAAGAAAGCGACCCCCGCCTACCCCTATAATATCTGACACCTCTGACTCAGATTCAGAGATGGTCACTGCAGCTGCAGGTCCCTCTGCAAGGGCTGTTATCTCAGGTAAAGCTCCCTCAGACAGTGAGGAGGACGTGCATTCTTCCGCCATAATTCAGGAAGAAGCATTGGTGGACGCACTAGTTGTGGCGGTGCGGGAAACCTTAAGACTTGAGGTTTTACCGGCAGAGGCAACTGAAACAGAGATTCCTTTTGGTACTAACAAGCCCATCAAAACGGTGAAGGTTTTTCCTGTACCCAAGTGTTTTGGTAATAAAATTAAAGGAGAATGGGAGCATTCTAAACGTACCTTTACTATTTCCAAGCGTATTGCTAGACGCTATCCGTTTGAGGAATCCCTCATTAAGAAATGGACGGTACCACCAGTGGTGGATCCACCTATTTCCAGGCTGAATAAAGCCACGGTTATCCCAGTGGAGGACACTTCGTCCTTTAAGGATCCGGTGGATCGGAAGATGGAAGCAGAGTCCCGCACTATCTTCTCCCTGATAGGGTCAGCATTTAGACCAGTAATTGTTATTGGTCTAGTTTCCCAGACACTTACGGAATGGGCGAGATTGGTACGCCAAGACCTTAGGGGAAAAGATATTCCCCAGGAAACATCTGATTTGATGGAACAGATTATACAAGGGCTACAGTTTATCTGTGACGCAGCCTTGGATACTACTCCCCTATTAGGGCATGCATCTATGTCAGCGGTAATCCTCAGACGTGTGCTGTGGTTAAAATGCTGGTCAGCTGACCTAGGTTCCAAAAAGACCTTGACGAATCTCCCTTTTCAGGGGAATCGCCTATTTGGGGCCACCCTAGATGAAATTATTAAGGATGCCACTGGGGGCAAGAGCACTTTCTTGCCACAGGCTGCTAAAGCTAAGGGACCTCGCAACAAGCGAGGACCTTTCTTTACCGCCCATAAAGGGTTCGCACGCCCGGCTGGAACAAGCGGGAAAGGCAAGACTCCTCCAGGAGGGTTCAAGAAAGGCTGGTCGGACAAACAGAGGACCGACTCAGCCAAACCCGAAGCAAAGGATTACACAGCCTGAAGGTGCGCCCCCACCCGGTTTGAGGGTGGGGGGACGTTTTCACCGGTATTCAGGACATTAGATCGAGCATCGACTACTACTACCGGTGCGATTCTTCCCTTCCAACATTTAAGTGCTACAGGGAGCGGTAGTCACCGTTCCCTGAACAGATCTTTTTCTTTACTTTTTCCTAAGATTAGTCTCAATTCCCCACAGGAATCTGATCTGGTTGACTAGACAGACCAAGAAGCCTCTAGCCAGGTGACTTCGGTCCCTGAGATTCAACCAGGAGAGATCACCGTTCCTGATAGGAATCAGGTGTCGGATAAATGTGTGGGAACAGAGAACGACCAGACTTTCTCGGATGGTCGGGGCCAGATAGCTCTAGGGACGCCTGGTTCAAATCCCGTCAGTGCCAGTGGTCCTAGAAATTCTAGGCTGGCCTCGCCAAGCCTGCCTGGCCGACTTGGACTTGCTAGTCGCTGACGTTCCGTGGGAACTGCGTCTCGGAGTATCTGCGGTCTCGAGGACCAATCTACCATTGTGCTTTACAGTCGCTGGTTTTAATGGCCTGGCCATTGAGACCCAAGTACTGAAGGACAGAGGGTTGTCAGCTTCAGTCATTCCTACCCTTATTAAAGCAAGGAAAGCGACTTCCAGCAGAGTCTATTATCACACATGGAAGACTTATATCGCGTGGTGCGAATCTTTAGGATTTCCTCCACGTACCTATTCGGTGACTCGAATATTGGCCTTTTTGCAGAAAGGGGTTGAGCAGAAGCTAGCCTTGAGCACCATCAAGGGTCAAGTTTCAGCATTAGCAATCTTCTTTCAGAAACCTTTAGCTACCAAGTCCTTGGTGCGGAATTTCATCCAGGGGGTGCGGCACCTGGCTCCACCAGTCCGCGCGCCCTTACCGCCCTGGGATCTTAATTTAGTTTTGTCGGTTCTACAGAAACCTCCTTTTGAAAACATCAGGGAGATTCCCTTGCTTACTTTATCCCAGAAGGTGGCCTTCTTGGTGGCTATCACTTCTGCACGCAGGGTGTCAGAACTGGCTGCTTTATCATGCCAGTCCCCATACTTAGTGATTCATAGGGATTAGGTAGTACTTCATCCTAAGCCATCCTTTCTTCCAAAGGTGGTTTCAGATTTTCATCTGAATGAAGATATTGTACTACCTTCCTTGTGTCCTCAGCCCAAGCATCATCAGGAACATGCGTTGCATTCCTTGGATGTGGTTCGGGCAATCAGGGTATACCTGAAGGCTACGGAATCGTTCCGTAAGACGGATTCACTTTTTGTGATCACGGATGGCCCCAGAAAGGGGTTGCCTGCATCTGCCGCGACTATTGCCAAATGGATTAGACAGACGGTGGTACAGGCTTATTCTATTAAGGGTCGGAGTCCTCCGTTCCCTGTTAGGGCGCACTCCACTCGAGCGCTCAGTACTTCCTGGGCCTTTCGCCATCAGGCGTCAGTGGTCCAGGTATGTAAGGCGGCCACCTGGTCGTCGGTACATACCTTTACAAAATTTTATAAAATTGATGTGATGGCATCGGCGGATGCCTCATTTGGCCGCAAGGTTTTGCAGGCCGCTATTTGAGGAGACCGGTGGTCTACCTCGAGGGTTTTTTCTGTTTGAAAATTTTTTTTGTTGAGTCTCATCATTAAGGATGAGCATTGTAAACTTCTAGTTGGCACCGGTTGGGCCTTCTAGATTTGGATTTGATTTCCATTTTCCCACCCCTCATTTGTGATACTGCTCTGGGACTTCCCGAAGGTGCTGTATCACCGAGGACTACGTCTGTCAATGAGCGATAGAGAAAAATGGATTTTTGTAAAATCTTACCGTAAAATCCTTTTCTCTTAGCTCATTGACAGACGTAGTACCCGCCCCTCTGTTTTTTGAGTTGGGTTAAATTCTCTAAAGACTGCTTTTGTGACATAACTGATTTGCTGAGGCAGAAAGAGAGAGGATATACCCTCTGGGACTGCCCCTAAGGTGTGGCCAGAGCATTTTAATTTCCTGTCTAGTCCTACTCCTGTGGAGGCAACATAACCCGAAGGTGCTGTATCACCGAGGACTACGTCTGTCAATGAGCTAAGAGACAAGGATTTTACGGTAAGATTTTACAAAAATCCATTTTTTTTTGCATAGAAAAGGGGGATATTAAAGTGTTTGTTACCCTAAAAAAAAAAAAAAAAAATAGAGATCCTGTTACCTTATAGCAGGTTAAGCAGCACGGTGCGTGAACTGTTTAATCTGCTTCTCTGAAAACTGTAAAAAACCTGGCTGATCCTGCCACTTCCTGTCTTCCTCTCTCTGTGCTGACCACGATAATCATGGCTAATGAGCCCTGACTACCGTGGTCTGCCTGCGTGCCTCCGCCATCCGCAGCTCTCCTCTCTGCTCTCCCCCTCCTCTCCCTGCATGTCCGCTCCTTGTGTTTGTGTCTCTGACTTGCAAAATATGGTCTAATCATAGTTTCGATACAACAATATACTGTGATGTTTGGTGTAACTTAGCTAAGTGATAGAAGTATTATGAGTCCATGCCAGACCAGACTGTATTTCTTTGGGCTAGTTGGCCCACTTTTATTAAACAAAATCAAAGTTCAACAAACACAGTTGCTCGCACATCAAAGCATGAAATGAAAAATAGTGCCAAGCCACCTGGTTCTCTCTTCAGCATTGCTGTTGTTTAGGCCCCAAACTTTGGACTTTGGCTTCTGATGCCTCAGACCACCCTACAAAGTAATTCTGTGTTTCAGTTGCAGCCCTCTCTCAGCTCTCCTGACTCTCCAAGCCAATACAGTTGCAACACCCCGCTGCCTGGGTCCACTCCATGGCCTCTCCGTAGGGGTTTTCCTAAAACTCTAGACTCTCTCACTCTTCTGAGACAGACAGATTCCCTCAGTCCCCTGGACTCACCTAGTCTCCTCAGCTCTATCAGTCTCCCAGACTTGCTTAGCCGCCTCAACCTTCTCAGCCCTATGAACACGGATTCTCTATCCCACTATGGAGTACTGACTCTTAAGTGGGGTACACCTGTCTCCTAACGGGAGCCCTCCACTATTGCCAGGTCCTTTATTATAAGGGCTGCGCACATCTGCAATCAAAACCTGCCGGTCTCTTGCAAGACCTGGACACTGGTTTTCAGATTTATTTTTCCCCAAAACTCTTCAAAATCTCAAAACTCCAGAATCCAATTTGGAAATACAAAACCCGGAGAAAGTTGAAAAAACACCTTTCTCTATTCAGAATATATATTCCTGATCCCCACACTTTGCATGTTTGCGCGCCCTGTGTCATATCTACTTCCCTTTCCACAATGGCATTGCCTCCCACAGTCACAATAAAAACAAAATCTGGTTAAGTTGTTAAATGTACTTTTTTGATGTTTTTATTGAGCACATTTAAACACTTACAATCCAAGATGAAATTAGTGTGTGATCCTTTGTAGCTGGCAGAATCTTCTTTAGCAGCACTAACCTCCACCAAACATAACTACTGATCAGGCTTACTCAGTGGTTAGAAGGAATTTAGATCACTTCCCTTTACAAAACTGTTTAAGTTAATTGATATTTCTGGGGTTCTTTGCATGAACTTCTCTGCTTGGGTCACGCCGCAGGAATTTAATTGGATTGAGGTCTAAACTCTTGGCTATTTGTGAATTGGAGCTTACAGGGCAAAGAAATCTCTAAGGCCCATTTGACAGTGGTGTCACACAGGAGGAAGAGGAGTGAGTCATTTCCATACCCATAGGATAGGTTCACGCTATATGCAGGTGCAGGACTGCGTGTAATTGTATGCTGTCCGGCACCCGAATCAAAAACACTCTGCTGTTAGCATTCATTTCTATTCCCACGCATAGCACTATGTGGTTTCCCTGCAGCTGTGATTTTGGAAAAGGAGCAGGGAACTTTTCCCTGCATTTTCCATAGGTATATTAATGGGCTCCTGTGCCCGCTCAAAAGCAGCTGTCGGGAAACTGGCATAGTGTAAACCTAGGCATAATGATAGTGTGGTACAGGAAAATTAAGTGTTGAAATATTGCTATCTAAAGCTAAAATACTTGCCTTGAAATGAGTGTATTGCAAGAGTTCCATGAATACTCATGTCAAATCACAATGAATAGGGGTAAATAACAGAACATTCATCTTTACCAGCAAAGAGTAAACCAAAGAAAAAAATGCCATTTGACAACTTTTCTGCCATCTACATCAGTGTGCACACTAGGGATCGACTGATTATCGTCAAGGCCGATATATCTGTATCTGCCCCGGAACTGGCCGATATTCCAAATATTACTCATGTAAGGGTAAAATGATGTCACATAGCAAACTTCTGTTTACAAATATTATTGAATATGCCACTCACATATGTACTAATAAAATATATAAGCAATTCCACATTAGCAGATCTGCTGGCAGATCGGTATCTCTCACCCACTTGCCGTAAGTGATACCTGGGTGATACCGCTCCGTTCGGCATCCACTCAATACTGCTCTGTCTCTCACCCACTCCATCTCCCACCCACCCAATATGATCCGTCTCTCACCCACTTGCCGTAAGTGACACCCGGTTGATACCGCTCCGTCCGGCATACGATGACGATCTCGGAGGTCCTGTGGTCACACCCGGCATGACCACGCCCGTGACCTCCGAGATCGTATGCCAGACGGATCGGTATCACCTGGGTGTCACAGCGAGCGGGTGAGAGTCGGATCGGTATCGGGTAGGTGGGAGATGGAGCGGGTGACAGACAGAGCAGTATTGAGTGGATGCCGAATGAAGCGGTATCACCCGGGTATCACTTACGGCAAGTGGGTGAGAGATACCGATCTGCCAGCAGATCTGCTAATATGGAATTGCTTAAATCTTTATTTTGTACATATGTGAGCGGCATATTCAATAACATCTGTAAACGGAATTATGCTATGCTATGACATCATTTTACCCTTATATGAGCATCACCATCTAATGGTTGGAGGAGGAGAAGACTAGTCTCGGGTCCTGACATAGGATGTACAAAATATCGGCCCATATCGGCCGGTACCGATATGCGATGCCCAAAATATCGGTATCGGCAACGAAAAAACGATATCGGTCGATCCCTAGTGCACACCTTGCCATAATGTCCAACTGACTGGGGAGAGGGGACTACACACTCACAGAAGGCCCGTCTATTCACGGAAACCTTACAGGACAACTACATGTCACAGTTGGTGGACTCTCCGACTAGAGAAAATGCAGTCCTGGATCTATTGATCACTAATGACCCAGACATAATCTCGGAGGTAGGAGTCAAGGACAACCTGGGCTCTAGCGATCACAGGATGATCACATTTAGTGTAAATAACAATAGAACAAGGCAAGTAGGGAACATAAGAACCCTTAACTTTAGAAGGGCAAACTTTCCAAAATTGTTCTCATTGATGGAAAGGGTATACTGGGACCGAACCCTAGGATCCCTGACCACAGAGGAAAAATGGGAATGCTTTAGAAACATATTAAGCAAAGGCATCTTGCAGTGCATTCCTATGGGAAATAAATTTAGAAGAGACAAAGCCAAACCTGGCTGGCTAAACTGTAGCGTTAAAAACCTTATTAGGGGAAAAAAATTGGCCTTCAGGAAATATAAATCAGAAGGCACAGTATTGGCTTTCGACCAATACAAGGAGGCAAATAAGAAGTGTAAACACGAAATCAAGATGGCTAAAATAGACTTTGAGAGACAAATAGCGGAGGATAGTAAAAAAAACCCAAAGAAATTATTTAAGTATATCAATAGCAAAAAAACTAGGGCAGAGCATATTGCACACATAATTAGAGATGATGGGAGGATGGTTACAGAGGACACTGAAAAAGCAACCGTGCTGAATGCTTTTTTCTCGTCAGTATTTACACAGGAAACGGAGGGGTACACTGACCATGACTGTATGGTTAGTAGTAATACACAGGACTTGCCATTATGGCTAACAGAGGGGGAAATCAGGGAAAGGCTGGATAAACTTAACACAAACAAATCACCAGGCCCGGATGGCATGCATTCGAGAGTACTCAAGGAACTCAGTAAGGTTATATCCAGACCACTGATCTTTGCGGACAGTATTAGGACAGGAGAAGTACCAGGAGATTGGAGGAAAGCTACCGTGATTCCGATATTCAAAAAGGGTCAGAGGCATGTCCCGGGAAATTATAGGCCTGTCAGTTTGACATCGATAGTATGTAAACTTCTGGAGGGGATGATAAGGGACTATATCGTAGAGTTTGCTAAAGACAACAGCATCATCAGTAATAACCAGCACGGGTTTACAAATGGGCGTTCTTGTCAAGGCGTTTGATACAGTTCCCCATAAGCGCTTAATTTATAAAATAAGGTCTGCAGGTATCGACAGCAGGGTGTGCTTTTGGATACGGAACTGGCTTAAAGGGCGTGTCCAAAGGGTGGTAATAAACAGCGCATACTCAGACTGGTCTGAGGTAGTAAGCGGGGTGCCCCAGGGCTCAGTCCTGTGACCAACCTTTTTCAATTAATTCATAAACAACATTGAGGTCGGGGTCAGTAGTTCAATAGCAGTTTTTGCAGATGACACAAAATTGGGCAGGGCAATAACTGCACAGCATGAAGCAGATATACTACAGAATGACCTGGACAAAATAACGGAGTGGGCAACGACTTGGCAAATGAGGTTTAACGTAGAGAAGTGTAAGGTTTTGCACTTGGGGACTAGAAACATAAAAGCACAATACACGTTAGGAGGGGAACCCTTGGGTTCCAAAATGGAGAAAGATCTGGGAGTCTTGGTGATGATAGACTAGGCAACAGCATGCAATGTCAGGCGGCAGCTGCCAAAGCTAGCAGAATATTAGCATGCATAAAGAAAGGGATGTATTCCAGAGATAAGACTATAATCCTTCCACTTTATAAAACTCTGGTCCGACCGCATCTGGAGTATTCTGTCCAGTTCTGGTCGCCAGTCCTCAGGAGGGATGTGTTGGAGCTGGAGAGAGTCCAGAGAAGGGCAACTAAACTAATTAGGGGATTGGAGGACCTTGATTATGAAGAGCGTCTGCAATCGCTTGATTTATTCTCCCTGGAGAAGAGACGCCTGAGGGGGGACATGGTAGCAATTTTTAAATATCTCAATGGGGATCTCAGCTTAGAAAAAAAGCTGTTTAGTCGAAGGGATCGCATGAGGACTCGGGGGGCATACAATGCGATTAGAGGAGAAGCGTTTTAACCTCAGGCAACGTGGGGGGTTCTTTACTGTTAGGGCTACAAGATTGTGGAATTCTCTACCACAAGAGGTGGTTTCTGCGGGTAGTATGGTGGCTTTCAAAAGACTATTGGACGTGCATCTCAAGGATCAGAACATTCAGGGGTATGAGAGATGATTACAGCCACACACACCTAATCACAGGTTGAACTGGATGGACTGTTGTCTTTATTCAACCTCACCTACTATGTAACTATGTATGTAACATAGAAATAAGCTACATAATGGCTTGCAGATGGCAAATAGGCTCCAAATATTAGTGAAAATCAAACTTTTAATATAGATACACCACCACTTAGCTGCCCTACATTCGCTCACTGGAACATACAATCGTTAGCATACCACATTTGTTAGTGAACTTGCCATAAGTATGCTCTAGCTGATGTCTGTGTGCACGTAAATACTGTGAAAATACGATTTGGTTGGTTGGCCTCATCCATAAATGCAGTAACACCACAGTGTACTGTATGTACATCTGTTTTAACCCTTTCAGTGCCAGAGCATGTTTTTTGCACAAATGTTTAAAATATCATTTTAGGTCTGAAGATTAGTTAAAACCCCCAAACATTATATATTTTCTAAAAGCCAAGGCCTTGTTTACTAAAACTTTCTTATATTACACAGATGATTAAAAAGTCCCCTATGTGATATAAACTCTTTGTGACAGGTTCTCTTTAATGAGACATCCGGGGTTTTTTAGAATGTTTCACCTGCCCTCTATTAAAGCTAACAAAGTATAGATCGCTGGGAGCAAACAACAATTCCAGTCATAGTTATACTGTGAGCACCCATAAAAAATAAACTCCCATAGTCTGAGGGCTCTTTCACACTAGGGAGTCCTTCGGCAGACTCCGTTTTTCTCAGCGGGGGATTGATCCGCCGATCCCCTGCTGAGCAGGATGACAGCTGTGTCTCCGTGCTGTGTGCGGAGACACAGCTGTCAGGTCCCCATGCATCTCTATGGGGGATTCGGATGGGAACGGACCGCCAGTCCATTCTAATCCGATCCCATCCGATCCGCTGGATGGATGGAAAATAGTGTTTCCATCCGTCCAGATTTGATGGAACGGATGTCAGCGGACATGTCTCCACTGACATTTGATGCCCCATAGAGATGCATGGGGTGACAAACTGACAGGCGGATCTGAACGGTCCGCCTGTGTGAAAGGGGCCTAAGAGGCCTGTCCTTACCATCAGTGCCAGACAGGCATTAGACATAGTTGCCAACTGTCCCTTTTTTCCTGGGACAGTCCCTGCAAATAGGAGCCTGTCCTAGGTAATTTACATTGTCCCTGGAAGCGCCTGTTAATCAGGCTGCCCATAAATGTTACGCAGAAGTAGTGCAGCTGAATGGGAGACTTATTCCAACTCTGCTACTGTGGGCTCAAGTTTGAAATTCCCTTTTTAATTTCCTGTAATTCTCTCTATATTGAGTAGACTCTATAATCTGATAAGTAGGCGAGATTAATTATGCAGAGTGGGCGGAGCTTCGGGGAAGTGGGTGTGGTAATTGATAGCTGTGCTGCAAAGTGTCCCTGGAAATTTTTTTAAAATGTTGGCAACTATGATTAGACTGACTCTAGAATGGAACTTGAGTTATGAGGGCATAGCTCATAATGCAACATCAATTGCTGGCAAGATCAAAACTGCCACACACAAGCCAGTGGTACACTGCGAGGGCCCCACCACAGTCAGCAGTCTCCGCCTGGTCCCAGGCATTGATGGGAACAATTAGTGTCAAAGGTATACCCGTGTGCAGGGCGAAGTTGGCCCCCGCCCACATAGGTAAGACATTGTATGTCTTTTCTGCAATAAAAAGGCTACTTGCTTGCCATTTTTTATTTTTAAATGCAATTCTGCTTTAAAGCGTAACTCCACTTTTGCAAAGAAAAAAAACATTGCCCTCTGGGTGATCTATGTACATTGCAAGAATTATACCAACCTTTGATGCAGATTCCTAGCTTTTGTTATTTGTTATTCTGAACGAATCACTGTTTGTTCCTCTGTGCCTCTGTGCTGAGTGAGTCTACTGGGAGTGGTTTCATAATTAGCAATCAGCTGCAGAGCACTAATGAGGAAATCTGCTGCGCCTGCATTCCTTTAGACGTGTTCCTATTGGGAGTATCTCACCAAAAATGACATTTGTGTTGCAGGGAATGCCTGAAATCTGACTTGTAACTTCCTGCAGACTTCTGGAGAAATCGGTGAGCCAATCACGCAAGCAGGAAATTATGTTTCTGGGGTGTGGTCAGTACACATTCTGTGTACAGAACACCTCTAGGTAGCCATATTGCATTGCATTTTCAGAAAATGACAGCGCTGCTAATTGAAAAGAAAAGGTAATTTTTAATAACATTAAATTACAATATGACTTGTGTCGCAACTGTATACGCTACATTATTTTTTCATTATTTGCTATTTATTTCCCCCTCAAAAGTGGAATTACCCCTTGAAGTTCAAAAGTTTTAAAGATCCTTTACTGCTTGTTAGGAATATCAACCCCCTTGCTACCGGAGGACATGTCACCTGTATCAGGTACCACACCTTACTGGTTGCTTTGTGTCTTGAAATTGTACTTGGTTACTATTAGCAAATACACTTTTCTCTGTTAGTTCATATCCTATAGTGCTTTACTGACCCTGGTTATTTAAATATGCCAGAACCAACATGCAGCCCTTTAAATAAATTCAGACCAAGGTTAGAATTATTAAATTAACTTTACTAAACAAGCGCAGCATAACAATTCAATATGAATAAAGTTCTTCTCCCTAAACTAAGTACTGTAGTGTGGCTGCCCAGGCATACCTCCATGAGGCGAGAGTCCTTCTTGGCATTCTCCACGGCTTGGATGTCTCAGAAATTCCCGGTGCCTTCAGTGGACTGCAAGGCGCAGCAGTTCCAGTACCTTCAACCGTGAGCTGGAACAGAACCAACCAAATGGGCTAAAAGGTCTTCTAGATCTCAGCCTTCTCACTTTTTATAGCAAAGGTGGGCTGGCTAGGACCAAAAAGCCCAGGGGCTGAGCTCACAACAATTAACCCTTTCCCCCGCTCTGGGCCAGCTGCTAACTCACTAGAACCAAGAAATTCAACCTGCCTACACTCGCAGCTCGAATCCTCCTCTTCTCGGGTCCCTGGCTGGAGCTCCTGGCCCCTCCTTCCTGTTGAGTGCCTCCATAGCAAGCTGCTTGCTGTGGGGGCACTCAACAGGTGGGAGGGGCCAGGAGCCAAGCCGCAGCTCCATGTATCCATTCAGACACGGAGCCTCGGTTCAGCCCCACCCCCTTTTTCTCATCGGTTAACCGAGTTTGATTCACAACAGCAGGAGCCAATGGCGCCGCTGCTGTGTCTGAACAAATCAGGAGGGAAAGTCCCGGACGGCCGAGGCATTTGTGTACATCACTGGATCGAGAGTATTAGGGTGGCTGAGGGGGGCTTCTGCACACTGAAAGCTTTTTACCTTAAGCCCTTTCACACTGAGGTGCTTTAACACTAAAAATAACCCCTGAAAAGCTCACAAAAAACTATTCCCATTGAAAGTAATGAATGAATTCACACTGGGGCGGTGCGCTGGTGGAGCAGTGAAAAAAGTCCTGCAAGCAGTATCTTTGGAGCATGTTTGGAGAGCTACAAAAAGCACATAAAAATGCCCCTCTCTATTGAAATGAATAGGAAGCACCTCAAAATGGTTCTCGGAGCAGTTTTTGAGTCACGAGTCTATAAAAAAAAAAGGCGCACCGCTAACGCCTCAAAAGCACCTGCAAGCTCTGCAAAAGCGCTTAGAGTTTTATGGGCAGTTTTTAAGCGCCTCAGTGCAAAAGAAGGCATTAAGATAAAAAAAACCTTCTGCCTTTACAACCACTTTAAATAAATAACATGGCATATATTAAATACACATCCTCAACATGTAACAATATAAATACTCTTGCAGCAGTTTCTCCCAGACAGCCTGACTGCAGATTTTCAGTTCTTCCTTGAGTTGAACAAGTCCTGAACTTGCCTGAACAAGTTCTCGGGCACATACAGGAACATGTACCTATATTTCTTGAAAACATGGCATTGAAGTACCATTGGAACCTGGATAACCTGGTCAACTTTCGACCTGGAGGATCCAACCCTTGCAGGACGTAAGCATTTCACGGGGCAGTGTGACTTTAAATAAATAACATGGCATAAATAAAATACACATCTTCAACAAGTAACAATAGAAATACTCTTGCAGCAGAACCATCAAGCAATAAACCAGTTTTTTTAAACAGAAAAAACATCAAGTCTCTATTTAAACATAAAAGTTCTGGTCCAGAAGCAAGAACTCTCTCCCGTGATTGGGTGGGTGCTTGTCAACTGGTGGACAACAGGGTAAGCTTAATTTGGTTTGACCAGTTCAGTCCAGTCCATAAAAATATGGCAACTGGTGTTCCACTCTTCTTAGATTTTGTGAAAATAAGCCTTTATAAACTTTTTTTGGTACCGGAATTCACAGAGATGTTCTGATACAGAGTTTCTCCCAGACAGTCCGACTGCAGATTTTTCAGTTCTTCCTTGAGTTGAACAAGTCCTGAACTTGCCTGAACAAGTTCTCGGGCACATACAGAAACATGTACCTATATTTTTTGAAAACATGGCATTGAAGTACCATTGGAACCTGGATAAACTGGTCAACTTTCAGCCTGGATCCAACCCTTGCAGGAGGTAAGCACTTCACGGGGGAGTGTGACTTTTGCAGGGGGTAGTCTCTGCATGGGTTAGAAGTGGGTGGTGCTGGAGCTGCAGCTTCTTCAGGGCCCATTGAAGGGATATTGCAGCTTCGGTGGAGGATGGATGTTCTTCAAATATTAAGGCACTCAGGACACCCAGATGAACTTTTTAGGGCAAGAAAGGGATGGCTGCGGCAACTCCAGTGAAACTGGTTAAGCGGTCACAGAGAGAGCATCTGGAAGGTGGAGACAGTGGTTCTTCTTGGTCAGGAACTGGTGGTGTCCAGGAGGGGCTCAGAAGGCATTGTGGCCACAATAGGTGCCAGCAGAATGGCAACCAGGGGATCTGTGGAATCGTGCAAGCAGGTGGTCACTTCTTTGTCATACCGAATAGGCAGTACTCCTGATACAGGAGGTTTGGTTGGTTGCTCAACCCCTTTCTCCTCAGGGAATGTCAACCCATGGACAACCTATCTGACAATGTTGCTCAGAGAGGTAGCTGAGCCTGGAACTTTAGCAGTGATGGATGGGCTTTGAAGAGCAGAGAACATCTGGGAACTTGGTAATCCATCCTCCCTGAGATGGGACAGCTCCTCGGTCCTTTCCATTCAAAGGTACAGAAGAAACCCTTCACTGAAGCATGTTGCCCAAGGTGTAAAGTTCATGTTCCTTCATCGGCATGAAGGGCATATGATCCAATCATGTATCCAAAAGGGGGCAAATCCCGTAATCAGCTGAGCACATAACACAGACCTCATGTGTACTCATATTAACTCCTTCACTTCCTGTACCTCGTGACTAGGCCAAAGATCTTAACACGGGTTCAGATCCAGTTGCTACTGGAAACCAACCGCTAAGGAGGGAGCGAGACATGACCCCCTAGTTACAGGAGGACCTGGCACCTAACCAGGCACCACATCTAACGACTGGTTGCTTGTGTCTTGAACTTGTGCTTGGTTACCCTTAGTATGGCATTCCTTCTCTTTCTCTTGCTGAGTTAACTTTTTTGTAGTAGCTGAGCTTCTAACCCCTTTTTTGCCATACAGACACTGGTTCTTAGCTACGTACCCCTTCTGAGTAACTTCAGACCAGGCTCATAATGGTTAAAGTAACTTTTACTGAACAGGTTGCAGCATACAGTTCAGTATGAACAACCTCCTTCCCTTAACCCTAACTATTGTGGTGTGGCCACCCAGGCATACCTCTGTAAGGTGAGAGTCCATTATGTCATTGTTCATGGCTTGGGTGTCTCTGAGGACTGCAGGATGCAGCAGTCCCAATCTCCCAAACAGCGCCAACTGATTCAACTCGTGGGTCCTACTGGAACCCTGGACCTGACCTCAGTCTTCCCTCTTTTTATAGCACAGGTAACCCCGCTAGGACCAAAAGCCCAGGAACTGAGCTTGCAACAATTAACCCTTTCCCCTGGCCTGGGCCAGCCACTAACTCCCTATAACCAAACACAGTTCAATCTTCCTACATATGGGCTGCCTTAGCCTAGGGAACAGTAAAGACACTTTAGGGCTATGTTCAGGCTTGTAAGCCTGCTTTACAATTGTTTTCTATGTGCCCTGCGTTAATGCAGTGTAGAGCCCCTACTTACCTGGTCCTCCACTCCCCTTGCAAGCAGTGCTTCCTGTTGCTGCACCCTCCCTCCCCCCCCCCCCCGCTCCCCGCATGCACCCACCTCTCCACACCACATACATCATGCAGCCAACACCTGACTCTTCGCACAAAGCTCCCACCATTCCACACCTCCTTTGTGTGAAGCATCAGGCTGTCAGGTTCTCTGTTGCAGCCGGTGTTTTGATCTCTTCACACGGGACGCAGACTTCCTCACCTCTAGGGGCCCGAGTCTGGCAGGCACAGGTGGAAACAAAGAGCTTGCCTCCGGTCACGCATCTGGTGTGACCGCACGGGAAGCGGTGTTGCCTGTTGTCTGGGAAGACTGATTCTGCAAAATTCTACAAAAGCTGTAGCTGCTGACTTTTAATAAACAGACACTCTCCTATCCAGGGATCCAGCGCCACCCTCACCCGAGTCAGTTCTTCACAGGTCTACGGGTCCCTGGCAACGGCATGCTAACTCTGGGCAGACAGCTGTGACTCCTTTCGTCTTAACAGCCAGCCTCCAACTGCGCATGCGTGAGCTGTGGAAAGCTGTGTTGCCTATTATCTGGGAAGACTGACTCTGCAAAATTCTACAAAAGCTGTAGTTGCTGACTTTTAATAAACAGACACTCACCTATCCAGGGATCCAGCGCCACCCTCACCCGAGTCTGTCCTTCACCGGTCTTCGGGTACCCGGCCAGCCTCCCACCCACTGCGCATGTGTGAGCTGTGCTGCGATTTGCAAAAAGCCCGGGAACTGAGCTTGCAACAATTAACCCTTTCCCCTGGCCTGGGCCAGCCACTAACTCCCTATAACCAAACACAGTTCAATCTTCCTACATATGGGCTGCCTAAAGGCCCGTACACACGTACCGATTGTTGGCCGTAAAGATTCGGCCGACGACCGATCGGCCGATTGTAGGCTTGTTAGTATGATGCTTCTGACAGCCGACAGCGCATTTTCGGCCGAACAGAATCTGTCGTGCAGGCATTAAAATTTTTGTTGGCCAACACCAGAACGGCCGATTATTCGCCAGTCAGTACAGAATTCGGCCGACAGACAGCAGATTTGCAAGACTGGGCATGCTCAGAAAAGAAAAAAGACAAGGAAAGTTAACCATCACATGACATCACTTCTGCAGTCGGCTGTTGTTGGCCGACAGAATTCGCGTGCAGTCTTTTGCAGTTTTCAACAGACACGGCAGCCCTGGACAAAAGACGGCCGATCGTTCGGCCGACAATCGGTACGTGTGTACGGGGCTTAAGCCTAGGGAACGGTAAAGACACTTTAGGGCTGTGTTCAGGCTTGTAAGCCTGCCTTGCTATTGTTTTCTATGTGCCCTGCGTTTAATGCAGTGTAGAGCCCCTACTTACCTGGTCCTCCACTCCCCTTGCAAGCAGTGCTTCCTGTTGCGGCACCCTGCCCCCCGCACGGGAAGCGGTGTTGCTGACTTTTAATAAACAGACACTCGCCTATCCAGGGATCCAGCGCCACCCTCACACGAGTCAGTTCTTCCCCAGTCTACGGGTCCCCGGCAACGGCATGCTAACTGTGGGCAGACAGCTGTGACTCCTTTCGTCTTAACAGCCAGCCTCCCACTGCGCATGCATGAGCTGTGGAAAGCGGTGTTGCCTGTTGTCTGGGACGACTGACTCTGCAAAATTCTACAAAAGCTGTAGCTGCTGACTTTTAATAAACAGCCAGTCACCTATCCAGGGATCCAGCGCCGCCCTCACCCGAGTCAGTTCTTCACCGGTCTTCGGGTACCCGGCCAGCCTCCCACTGCGCATGCGTGAGCTGTGCAGCGATTTGCAAGTGCTTCCGCAGTCTTCTTGGACCTGTGATGTGTCCCAGCAGCTTGTGGGCAGGAAAACACCCGGTCTGGCCGGAAGTGGGAGCAGGTGCCAGAACCAGGTACCCGCTTCCCTGCAGAAACAAAATAAATATTACAAATGTGGCAGAGGATGGGGGAGGAGGAGGAGGACGACGAGCGGAACGTCTACTTTTTAGGTAAAGTTCTGCTTTAGGATAAAAAAATAATAAAACTTCCACACAACCTATTCCCCCCCACCCCCATCAATAAATATTTACCTGGCTCCATGTTTTCATGACATGAATAGGCCGCTGTACCTGCGATGTGCGCTCGCGAACTTGCGCGCAGACGCGTGAACCTAGATTACGTGCATCTTTTTCTCTAAATTCTTTTACTACCTTTTCCTCTTCCAGATAAAGTTCACAGCAACAAAAGAAGAAAAAAATGCTCACAATACCACTGTTTGTCCACCGATAAAAAGTATACGAATTACTTGGGATTTACAGATGATGATTATTTCAGGATCAGTAAGCATAACGCTCACATGTACTGTAAATGCCAATGGAAATGGATCTACAACTCCTGGCCATGAAGGGGTTAACCACGAGGCTTTCAGGCCTTGTAGTATACAAGCTTGGAGCATGAACTACATTTCCCGGCAGCCTTTGCTTATCAAGCTTTCCACGACAATTTACGTAGGCTTGACGCATTACACAGCTTGGATTTCTACTGGCCGAGTCAGCACACCAATGAGCTGTCGATTCCAACACTAGTTTGACCAATGGGAAAGCTGTTGCTAGCACGTCCCTTTATTTTTAGCACTTTGCTCTTCTCACCAGAATGGAATATTAGCTACTACAAGCTCATGTGAAATCCCTGCGCCGATTCCACAAGATCAAAATAGTCCCTGTGATGTCAGCAGTAACTCTTTCATGTCCCGATTGTAAAGCAAATAAAAGGCTCAGCAGAGTGACGTTGCAGCAGAAAACACAATGAAGAGTGGCTGTATTCTTCCCAGTTGGAGATATTTGTTCATGGAGCCCTTCTCTATGCTTTGGAAGTGCTTCTATTATTGAATTGTAATATAAAATAAATATAATACTTATCTATTATGGAACTATTATTTACACACAATTAAGAATATCATTAGGCGATCATGTAGCAATAATATACTGATAAGAATCCCTCTAGTTGCCTGTCAGCTATTATTTCTGACAACAAAGAATTAAAAATCTAGAATCTGGTTACTATGGGCAACAAGAGATGTTAATAACGCACTTTATCAAACCTATCAGTTCACTCTTGTTATTATTTTTTGATACATTTCTGCTCAACATTAACCAGAAGATTTACCCCCCTTCATGACCAGGCCATTTTTTGCGATACGGCACTGCGTTACTTTGTCGCACGGTCATTCAACACTGTATTCAAATGACAATTTCCCTACAAATAGAGCTTTCTTTTGGTGGTATTTGATTACCACTGCCTTTTTTTATTTTTTTGCGGTATAAACTCAAAAAGACTGACAGTTTTGAAAAACAAAAACAATATTTTTAACTTTCTCCTATAAAAAATCGAATTTCTTCATCAATTTAGCCCCCATTCACACTGGGGCGACCTGTGAGGCGACCTGGTCGCCTCACAGGTCGCCGCAGGTCGCCTCCCATAGGGAAGCTGCGGACCCGTTCTGATAGGAGCGACACAAGTCGCTCCGACTCAGAAAAAGGGTCCGGAGCTTCTTTGGGGCGACCAGGAGGCGACCGCCATAGACTTCAATGTTACGAAGTCCGTGGCGGCCGCTCCGAGGTAGCGGCGCGCTGCTCGCACCGCGACCTCGGAGGTCGCGGTGCGAAGTAGCGTCGCCCCAGTGTGAATGGGGGCTTAGGCCAATATGTATTCTGCTACATATTTTTGGTAAAAAAAACAAAACAAAAATCCTAATAAGTGTACCTTGATTGGTTTGTGCAAAAGTGTCTACAAACTATGTAATATATACTGGAATTTTTATTTTATTTTAATTTTTTTATACTAGTAATGGCAGTGATCAGCCACTTATTGCGGGGCTGTGATATTGCGGCAGACATTCTGACACTAACTGACACTGTACAAAGAGCAAATGACTCCTGCGCTTGCGGGTGGCCTTGCGGCTGGTATCCTGAAAATGTGATTCAGGTCGAATTGTAGTAAATTCAGGCTGTGCTGCCACTCTCAACGGGTCGTGGTAACCCAAAGCAGATACTGGAAAAGAGAAATGGACAGAGGGCGCACCAGCCTAGCGCATTATCTTTAAAACAATTTATTGTAATAGACATGTATACACATTATACTCACAAAACGATTATGAAACACGGCAATAAGCAATGAGGGACCACCAGGGGTCTCCACTGGGCATCCTCAGCTGCCGCAGGCCGTGGAAGGATGTAGACCTCCAAAAAAATTCTTACGCGTTTCGGGGTGTTCCCCCTTCATCAGAGCTGATGATTCTTTCCTGGGTATACATAATATAAATGGGTACTAATATTTATAGGTAAAGTTGATCCAGGGAATATTTGATTGCCTCTCGGGGGATCAGGAAGGAATTTTCCCCCTGCTGTAGTAAATTGGATCATGCTTTGCTGGGGTTTTCTCCTTCCTCTGGATCAACTGCGGGTATAGGATTGTGTGTATGGGATTGTATGATTGGGTTTTCTTTACTGTTTTTTTTTTTTGGTTGAGCCAGATAGTTACATAGTTAGAAAAAAAAGACGAAAAATCTATGTAAATGATGGATTTTATTCCCTGCTTTCCAGGGACACAAAATCCATCACTTTCCCTGTCAGAACGGAGCTCTGCCTTGTGTACATAGGCAGAGCTCAGTTCTGTGTCTCTTCTCGCCGATCAGCAGGTGCCAGCAGGACATCTACAGTATTGGCTGGCACCTGCTGATTGGCGTGTGCTGTGTGAAATCACGGCACCGCTACGGTGTTTGCGCCCCCCTACCCGGAAGTGCCGAAATACATACTAGGTACGTGATCCAGTGCAGGACAGGCCGCTTTGACACGGTATAACTAACTTATGCAGTCAGCAAGCGGTTAAAGGCCTAGCACAAAAAACTGCCTATGCAGATAAGGGACATCGGTCATTGATGAAAACAAACTGTGCAGCTCTGATCAAAGTTGAATAATGCCCTTACTATAGGTGTAGGCTATTTACGTATCTCATGATCCCGACTGGAAAACTCCCAGACAGGGCCGCTGATAAGGGGGTAGCACCTGCCCTTCTGTACGGGGCTCAGGCCCCATAAGTTTAACAGGGGGGCTCAGAGTAGCAGGAGTAGGCACAACTACTGGAACCAACCCCCTGTGGCCCCCCCCCCCGTCTTTACAATGCTTCAGTTTGTCAATGAATTTTTAATTTTTTTATGTCTTAGACTGGGGTACCTCAAGATTTTGCTTACTTTTGTGGGTCTTCACTTACATTTGAAGGAGTTTTCCATGCGCTGGATGACCAATATGGTTGTGAGTAATATCTTAATAATATAGAGTAATATAGAATATATCAGATTGTAATTATGGTATGTACACACTTGTTATATTTCCTGTGTTTGTTTTTTGGAATTGTATTTTTTTTTTTATCTCACTAGCTGCACCCTCTGAACCCCTGAAGAAGCTCAACTTGCGAAACGTGTTGGGATATTACACCCTCCTCTCTTGTCTTTATTGTCATTATCCAATTCTCCATTGGATTCAAAGTTATTATACAGTACAGTATATGTTATTTCATATGATTATAGGAAGGTGTGTGGGATTGCTTTTGCCATATTTATGTGAGGTTCATTCAACAAGTTCTTATCAGTAGGAACTTAATGTCCTTCTTTTTATTAATTATATTCTGGAATTAAGATTATGTTTTTTTTTTTAGATAGGTGTATGCAATTTTTTTTCTTGGGCAGCACAGTGGCTAAGTGTTTATCACTTCCACCTAGCAGCACTGGGCTTGTTGGTCCAAATCCCAACCATGGGACTAGTACTACCTGCCTGGAGTTTGCATGTTCTTCTTGTGTCTGCATGGTTTTTCTCCCACTCTCCACAGACATGCTGGTAGGGTAATTGGCTCCTGTCTAAATTGTCCCTACTGTGAGATAGAGACCTTTAGATTGTAAGCTCCTTGAGGGCAGGGACTGATGTGAATGTAGACTAAGGGCTCTTTCACACGGTCCGCCTCCGTAGGTGGATCCATGCTGCTCAGCGGGGATCGATCCGCGATCCCCGCTGAGCCGGCGGATGACAGCTCTGTCTCCACTTGCAGTGCGGAGAGGGAGGTGTCACAGCCCCCGCTGCTCTCTATGGGGGATCGGATGAGAGATCCGATACCTGAACGGATGGAAAAATAGGGTTTCTATCCGTCCAGATTTCACGGACAGGATCGGATGCGGATGGCAGCGGGTGTCAGCGGAGGTGTCTCCGCTGACATCCGCTGCCCCATAGAGCTGCATGGAGGATCCGATCAGATCCGCCTAAAAAACTGAGAGGCGGATCTGATCGGACCGCCCGTGTGAAAGAGCCCTATATGTAAAAGTGCTGTGTTAATTGATGGTGAGATATAAGTACCTGACATAATAATTTTCTGATTAGCACCAATAAGGGGATGGTAAAGTCTCAAGGTTTTTCACCTCAATGCATTCCATGCATTAAGGTGAAAAACCTTCTTTTTTGCAGCTGCCCTCCAGACTCCCCCTTTTTCTTACCTGAGCCCATCCGTTCCAGCAATGTGCACAAGCCCGCTGTCTCTGTCTTCATTGGACAGATTGATAGCAGTAGGAGTGATTTGGCTCCTGCTGCTATCAATCATATCCAGTTACACGGAAGCAGTGGGGAGAAGGCCCAAGTCCCGCTGTCTGTGTCAATGGACCCAGCACTGGGACTCTGGAGCGCGCCCACATGGGTGCCTCCATGGAAAGCGGGCTCTCCACAGGGGCATTAGATGAAGGGGAGGAGCCAGGAGCGCTGATTGGGCACCCCAGAAGAGGAGGTTCAGGGGCTGCTCTGTGCAAAATCCTTGTACAGAGCAGGTAAGTAAAACACATTTGTTATTTTTTTTTAAAGAAAAATCTGAACCTTTACGTCCACTTTAAAGGTTGGGAAGAGCTGATGCAGAGAAATGGAACCAAATCTAAAACAATTGTAGGCCAAGGAATAAAAAAAAATCATCAAGCTAAATTTATGAAAATGGATAATGAGTGCAGCGCTAAATGAAATGACATATCATAAAACATAATCACAAAAATCACATAACCAAAGTGATAAAGGTGTCAAAAAGATATGACATATAAATATGATAATAAAATTAATAAAGTCCCATATCATAAAGTAAAGTCCCAATAATTGAGGAAATCCATCCTGATGCCAGGAAAAGATGAAAATCAAAGGTGAAATAGATCCCGTCACCAAATGAATGAATGAAATGGGCGCTCCCCAGATGCTGTGGGTCTGTACTACCATATGATAAACAGACCAAACAAGCTTTATATCCTTTGATAATGTCCAGTAGGACGAAACGCGTCAGAGGCTTCTACTAGACTCCCTTGCTTGTGTTTTTATTGCCTGTAACCTACGGATGTATGTAAGTGCATTACTTGCTTTATATTAAAAAATGTATAGCAGTTTTATGCTATGTGCACCTTTCTTTTGGCTTTCATGTGGTTTGGTACATGAGGAGTATGCAGCTTCTCCCCTTCCCTCTCCTATGAGCCTGGATTTACATCGCTGGTTACCCTAAGGAGGATCCTTGGATCATTTTATAAAGCTTGTTTGGTCTGTTTATCATATGGTAGTACAGACCCACAGTATCTGGTGAGCGCCCATTTCATTCATTCAGTTGGTGACGGGATCTATTTCACCTTTGAATTTCATCTTTTCCTGGCATCAGGATGGATTTCCTCACTTATTGGGACTTTACTTTATGATATGGGACTTTATTAATTTTATTATCATATTTATATGTCATATCTTTTTGACACCTTTATCACTTTGGTTATGTGATTTTTGTGATTATGTTTTATGATATGTCATTTCATTATCCATTTGCTTTCCTTTAATCTGTACATCAGTTATTTAGTGCTGGCAGCTTAATTTTGGGTGATAGCGCATATCAGATTTTTTTCTTAAATTTTTGAAAAACCAACCCGAAAGTCAGTGGTGTATTTAGGTTTTGTGCTGCCCTAGGCCTGACTAAACTCGGGCACCCCCTAATTTAAATATGACCCACCCCTTCCTGTAAAGGCCACACCCCTTCCTGTTTTATGACCCGCTTTGTCATCTGTAAACCACAACCACAGACTATCAGTGCCCAACAGTGCAGCCTCATCAGTGCCCATGCGGTCTGTCCGAATGTCCTCACCAGTTGGTATTTTTATACCCACAGGTAGCAGTGTGACCGCTTTATGGGGGTAGAAGACTGATTTGCCTCCTGGACCCTGCCCTCCAGCCCAATTCACCCCTTAAGACTGGCACTATACTTAAAGTGTAGCACAAGCCGGTGGGGACCTTTTTCGTGCAGGAGACGGGAGAAGGCTGTTTTTTTTTTATTTTCTTTTAGGATGCTGCTTTTTTGCTGCCCCCCTGCAAAGTGACGCCCTAGGCCTGGGCCTTGTTGGCCTAGGCCAAGATACAGCACTGCCGAAACTGACAAGCCCCGTTCAAAACCACTTGTCCCTTTCTCCCAGCGCCTATAGATTAGCAATGACAAATATTTCACATAAATCAATAAAATCATACAACAAGTGAATCCTTAACACAAAATAAACAAAACATAAACAGCTAAAAGCATAAAAGCTAAATGTATGGTCAAGTGCAGAACACAAGGTTTATTTGTTCTTGTCATTCCGTGAATCCCACAAACAATAACCTGTACTTTGCCTCCTTATACAGTAATAACCAGATTTGTACTTTAACCCCAACATCTCTATAGTTGACAGAATGTTCCCAATGACTGTGAAATGTTAACTTGCACAACTACACTGTGTAGGGCAAAGCATTAAAGGTGATGGACTTCAGCACAAATTGGCACATTAGGAAATAAGATTTGCAAAGAAAAATGTTACATTTTATGAGAATTTTCACATACTGTATTCATGTAAAACGCCTCCACCAAAAATTTGTATCTGTTTCTTAGGCTTCATGTTTATGATCATCCAGGGGCTGTACAGCATGCAGAGCCGGCATCATGCCTCCCTCCGGACCAGCTGCTGTAGCATACAGCTGCCCATTGAGATGAATGGGAAGAGAGGACTGCGCCTGACATATGCTCATTTTGCGTGTGTTCACTGTAAAAGTCAGTGCGCATGTGGGTGCTTAGCTTTATGCAAATGCTGGAGCACAACTGCGAACAGCCGCCTCCTCCCATTAATCTCATTGAACGTCAGCGGTTCTTGAGGGATGCGTTACGCAGCCTGTGCACGCTGTCTCGTCCCTATACAGCTGTGTGCATGAAGCCTAAACTGCATTGTGTTTTCCTGATAACATGACACACCTCGTTAATAAAATCTAATATGCAAACATAAGAAGTCCTGCAAGTTGGATGAGTCTCTGTAATAATAGGTGACTGCGTGCATTAGAGGACTAACATTTAAGAAAATTAAAACTATGTGGGAAGTCAGTGTTAGCCATAGCAAAATAACAATAGTGATTTCCTGTCCTATTCTGTATCTAAAATAGGACAGAATCACATTGGTCACAATAATCAATACTACCCTTTGTACATTCAGCTGTGCTATAGTTTCTATAAATATTCTCTGTTTGGTTTTATAATGTTCTGTACAGCCCTCGGATAATGTTTATTATACAGAATGATGTGCCAAAAATGCTAGAAAAGAGAACCACTTTGTAGGGGGGACAATAATTGGCCTTCATGGGCCACCATTTATTTTTAGATAGATTGATAATAAATTTTAGGCCCCTTGCACATGGGGGGGCCATCTAAGAGCAGTGTGTCCCCCCCTGGCATTATAATGCGCTCTAGAGGGACATGGCCAGTTGTCCAGTCCCATTGCAGACAGCCTAATAAAGTCTATAGGAGACTGTGGCTTGACAGGGCTGAACACTATACTGAGCAGTACCTGCATTTAAGGCCCTGTACTTTCAAAGAACGAAGGTCCATAACACAGGCTGAACAGTACAGCGTTCAGCCCCATCCAACCACAGCCCGCCATAGACTTTGGTAAGCTGCGACGGGGCTAAACACTGCACATGTCCCTCTTGAGAGCACTAAAACCCGGTGTGTTTAGGGCAGCACACATGCCCCCTGCACGTCATTCGATGGTGCCTACATGGACTCAACAAACTTTGAACAACTTTTTTGTTCGAGTACCATGTCAATGTCTCCAAATTACAGGAACGTTCTACCTCAGTTAACTTTAGCAAGTGCATGCACATAAGAATAGTTATGATTTTTTTGGTCCGGGAACCAATTCAAGGATTAGAAATTTGTTTGACCTCGTTAGATTGGACAAAAAATTTCCATCCTTTTCCTTCAAACTTTTTTGCTTGGTCTGAGCAAGACCAATGTCAAATTGTCCTCTTTGTTTATAAAAGGTACTTATATAGCACCATCAATTTACACAGCACTTTAAATATATAGTACGTTCACATCAGTCCTCATGGTCAGTCCTCAATCTAAGGTCCCTACCTCACATTCATACATATTCTGGTGCCGTTTTAGACAGGAGTCATTTAACCTACCAGCTTACATTTTGGAGTGTGGAGCACTATGGTTGGGATTTGAACCAACAACTGCTAGTGCTGCTAGGTGGAAGGGCTAACCACTTAACTACTGTGCTGCTTAGATAATCAACTGAATATTCTGAAAGTGAAAATTCTCCAGCTGTAAGGCCAGCTTTAGGTGAAAGGAACCAAAAACTAGCACTTGAAAAGTTGTCACGAACAAAAATGGAGGCTGCTTTTTATGGTGTCTTTGAAAAATGTTAGTTGCTTGACTACCACGGTGACCCTCTTTCTTCAGGGCTTTAAGGAACTGATCCGCAACAAGCATGCAGAAAAGGACTTCTGACTCTGATGGTCTGCTTTAACCAAGTGAAAATAAGAAAACTAGTGGATCTACCACATTGAGGTGGAACTAAATTCTGAGGTGGAACTAAATTCTGAATTTCAAAAAATATGAGCATGCAGGTTCTTTTATTGCAGAAGAGACTTGCAATGTCTTTACCGCAATAAGATAAACCTACCTACCTGCTTGCAGTGTTTTTTAAAATGTACGTGGAGATGCAGAAGTGCAGCTCATTTTCTATTTTGGCACAGTGCCTGTGTGCCGAGATAACTGAACTCCAGCACATACGGGGGAGGTATGTGATCCAAAAAGGACCTGGAAGAAGGTGGGCAGAAGGTGTCAGGCACCTCACTGGGATTTTTGGAGCATAGGTGAGTATTGTGGACTTTGGTTCTGTTGTAAGGGTTGGTAAGCTGCAATATGTTAAATTCTTACCTTTGGGTTTAAATACGCTTTAGCTAAGGAAGCAGTTCCCTCACCTTAGGTGATTCCACTCCCTGCAATGTGCCATTTGTCTGACATTACCCTTAGTGACAGTGACAGAATGGTTAAACAGGGTAGAACAATACTCACCTGTTTCAATGTGTCATTCCCTCGCTTGTTCGTCCAGCGATTAAATGGCGTGTGGAAGGAGGTGAGGATTGTTTTTGTAGATTCTGTAGCTGCCATGTTGTCTCCAGTAAGAAAAGGACCCTCAGGATGAAGAGAAAGGTAACCGCTAGGCCTCACTAAGTACCAAACAGAGCACTGGTAGCCAGACAGACCAAATACCAAATGTAATGACGTGTGGAAAGCAAATACTGCACACATTTGTGAAGCACATTCTCCGTGGAAGCTGAATCCTCTGGAAGGCTTGTCTGATTTCATGGTGACAGACGATGCTGAGCTCAGCACTGCCAAACAATGTTTATAGAGCAACTCTACTCAAAATTCATTTTTTTACCACCCATTCTGCCAGCTGCTAATTTTTTTTTACCTGGTGAAGTCAGTTATACTCACCTGCGCCCCCCCCATTAGGGTCCCTCGCTGACGCCATTTCCACCCGCTAGGACCAATAGGTCAGTGCTGCACATTAATCCCCTCGGCCCAACGTCATATCTCTTCTAAGAGGACACCACTGCTGGTGAGGCAAGGAGAAATTTCTACATCACACAGGCAGTTAGGTGGACAACTGGATTATCACGTGACTAAGGCGTCAGGTAAGTGAAAACTTTTTTTTTAGCCCAGCGATATGACAGAAGAGGGGTGTAAGTGGGGTTACCATGGAGTGAGACTTTAAGGCAGAAATAAAGTCTGTGATACTTACCTCTTCTTCAATGGCCCGATATAATTCATGAGTGCTGACATCTTCTGTATGGCCCCATCTGGATTCTGGGACAATGCTATAGGCTACAGTGACATTAAACTGTAATATAAAGAAAAAAATCTATTTAGGTATGTATTCTTAACTGAAAAATGTCCATTCTATTGCTCAGCCATCTCCAAATGTCTTTTTTTTCTGCAGTGATCTGACTTTCTGTTAGAGGGTGGCTATGTTCATTCATGTTCAATGACTGAGGATGCAGGTCAGAAGAAGTTTTCTATGGTCCCCGTTTCTCCCGCCAGCATCCTAGCAACAAATGGCATGCCTGCCCCAGCATTCACAGGAGTATGGAATTGCCTCCATCCAAATTTGCTTCACCTCCCAGCTCCCACCCTGCTGCCCCAGCCACACTGTAAGCCAGTGGTAATGGGGACTCTGATTGGGACACTAATGTAAGGGAGGACTCTGGTGGGACCCTGATGTAAGGGGTTACTCTAAAGAAAACCTTAATGTAAGGGGGACTCTGATAGGAACCCTGATGTAAGGGGGACTCTGCTGGAGACCCTGTCGTAAGGGGGACTATGATGAGGACCCCGATGTAAGGGTGACTTTGATGGGGACCTTGATGTAAGGTTGGACCCTGATGTAAGGGGGACTCTGCTGGGACCCTGATGAAAGGGGGACTCTGCTGGAGACTTTGATGTAAGAGGGACTCTGCTGGGACCCTGATGTAAGGGGGAACTCTGCTGGAGACCCTGATGAAAGGGGGACTCTGATGGGAACCCTAATATAAGGGGGTACTCTGATGAGGACCTTGATATAAGGTTGGATTTTGATGTAAGGGGGATTCTACTGGGGTCCCTGATGCAAGCGTGGACTGATCATTAAAACATTTTTATAATCTATAGGATCTGGCTCTCATAATAAAAAGTTTGAGGAACCCTGGACCCTAAGAATTGTAGTGTGCATAGAGCAGTACACATGACCACAACTAACATGCACTGCTCTTTCCAAACAAATGAAAGTGAGGGGGGGGAGGAGAGATTTGGGAGCTTGCAGATGATGATACAAGGGGGCAGAAAAACACAATAATGAAAAGAAAAATTAAAAGTCAGCAGCTAAAAATACTGTAGCTGCTGACTTTTAATATAAGGACACCTATCTGTCCAGGGATCCAGCAATATCCGAGCCGTTGTTTTACATCAGGCGCATGTATCTCAAAGCTTTGTGTTATGTTTTTTTGTTGTTAACAAACATGTAATACTTGCCTGCTCTGTGCATTGGTTTTGCACAGAGCAGCTCCTATCCCCTTCTTTTTGGGTCCCCAACCAGCATTCCTGGCTCCTACCCCTCAAGCAGTGTCCCCAGAGAAAGCCGCTTGCCCTAGGGGCACTGCTGTATGCTTGCTCCCAAGCCGCTGCTTTATGCGTCCATAAGACACATAGAGCTGTGGCGTCCCCCCCCCCCTTTCTCTCCTCATTAGGATCCCCCTGCTGTGAGTCCCGGGACAGCCGAGGCTATCATGGACATGTCTGGAACAGTGCACAAAGCAAGGTCCTTAAAGACATGGATGAGCGAGTTTGGGGTGGGGGAACTTGACTGACCTGCACAGAGTCCTGACCGCAACCCGATAGAACATCTTTGGGATGAATTAGAACAGAGACTGCGAGCCAGGCCTTCTCGTTCACATCAGTGGACCTCACAAATGCGCTTCTGGAAATATAGTCAAACATTCCCATAGACACACTCCTAAACCTTGTGGACAGCCTTCTCAGAAGAGTGGAAGTTGTTATAGCTGCAAAGGGTGGGCCAACTCAATACTGAACCCTACGGACTAAAACTGGGATGCCATTAAAGTGGCTGTAAGGTCAGGAGGTTTTTTTTTTGTTTTATCTTAATGCATTCTATTCACAAAAAAAAAAAAACTTTAGTGTTCAGCCTCACCCCCCCCCCCCATACTTACCTGAGCCCCATCACTATCCAGCGATGTTGTCTCTATCCAGTTGCTGTCAATCAAAGTCAGTTGGCTAATGAGGAGAGAGAGGGCGCGGGGCCAAACTGCAGGTCAGTGTCTGAATGGAGCTGCGGCTTGGCTCTAATGCCCCCCATAGCAAGCTGCTTGCTGTGGGGGCACTCAACCAGAGGGAGGGGCCAGGAGAACCGAAGATAAGGATCAGAGCTGCTCTGTGCAAAACCATTTCACAGAGCAGGTATGACATGTTTGTTATTATTAAATAAGAAAAACAAGACATTACAATCAATCACTTTAACCACTTGCCGACCGCCGCACGACTATTTACGGCGGCGGTATGCCCCTCCTGGGCAAAGTGACGCAGGGGTACGTCACTTGCTCGTGAGCCAATAGGGGGCAAGCGCACACCGCCGGAGGCGCGCTCCCATCCCCGCTCATTCACTGTGTTCCCCGCGCGAGTGACCGGCGGCTCGGATGTCCACCAGCCACCCACGATCGTCCACTGCAGAGGGAGAAAGGCAGGCGGTTAATGTAAACAAAGCCGCCTGTCATTCTCCCTGATGTAACTGCAGAGATCATACGATCCTGCTATGTAGGATCGTATGTCTCTGTGGTTACATCAAAAGCCACATCCCTGCACAGTTAGAAGCATGCCCCTAGGGACACTTTTAACCCCTGCCTCTCCAATAAAGTTAACCCCTTCCCTGCCAGTGTCATTTTTACAGTAACAGTGCATATGTATAGCACTGATTACTGTAGTAATGTCACTGGTACCCCCAAAAGTGTCAAAACTGTCAGTCAAGGGTCCGATCTGTCCGCCCCAATGTCGCAGTCCCGCAAAAAAAAACGCAGATCGCCGCCATTACTCGTTAAAAAAATAAAAATGACAAAAATCTTTCCCTTAGTAAACGCAATAACTTTTGCACAAAGCAATCAAAATACGCTTTTTGCAATTTTTTTACCAAACATATGTAGCAGAAAACAAATTGGCCTAAAATATTAAAAAAATTAGATTTTTTACATTTTTTGGGGGAATTTCATATAAAAAAATGTGAAAAATATTGTTATTTTTTCAAAATTGTTGCTCTTTTTTTGTTTATAGCGCAAAAAGTAAAAATCGCACAGGTGATCAAATACCACCAAAAGAAAACTCTGTTTGTGGGGAAAAAAAGGACATCAATTTAATTTGGGTACAGCGTCGCACGGCCGCGCAATTGTCCGTTAAAATCATGCAGTGCCGAATCACAAAATAGGGCCTGGTCAGGAAGGGGGTAAAATCTCCTGGGGCTTAAGTGGTTAAGGACTGCCCCACATACATTTACTGTGGCAGGATGGCCCTTATGTGCAAAATAACGTACCTGTATGTTATTGTTTCCATTGTCAAAAAAAGAAAAAAAATCAGTTCATATATATGAACATAAAGTCTCAAAGTGAAAGGATAACTGGAACCATGTCATGTGGTCTGATGAGACCAAGATAAACTTATTTGGTTCAGATGGTGTCAAGCGTGTGTGGCGGCAACCAGACGAGGAGTACAAAGACAAGTGTGTCTTGCCTACAGTCAAGCATGGTGTTGGGAGTGTCATGGTCTGGGGCTGTATGAGTGCTGCTGGCACTGGGAGCTACAATTCATTGAGGGAACCATGAATGCCAACATGTACTGTGACATACTGAAGCAGAGCATGATCCCCTCCCTTCGGAGACTGGGCCGCAGGGCAGTATTCCAACATGATAACAACCCCAAACACACCTCCATGATGACCACTGCCTTTCTAAAGAAGCTGAGGGTAAAGGTGATGGACTGGCCAAGCATGTCTCCAGACCTAAACCCTATTGAGCATCTGTGGGGCATTCTCAAATGGAAGGTGGAGGAGCGCAAGGTCTCTAACATCCACCAGCTCCGTGATGTCATCCTGGAGGAGTGGAAGAGGACTCCAGTGGCAACCTGTGAAGCTCTGGTGAACTCCATGCCCAAGAGGGTTAAGGCAGAGCTGGAAAATAATGGTGTCCACACAAAATATTGACACTTTGGGCCCAATTTGGACATTGTCACTCACTTTTGTTGCCAGATGTTTAGACATTAATGGCTGTGTGTTATTATTTTGAGGAGACAGCAATTTTACACTGTTATACAAGCTGTACACTCACTATTTTACATTGTAGCAAAGTGTCATTTCTTCAGTGTTGTCACATGAAAAGATATAATAAAATATTTACAAAAATGTGAGGGGTGTACTCACTTTTGTGAGATACTGTAACACCCAAACATGAATGCGGGGGTAGAGTGGTGTACTTAATAGCACTTTCCCCTAGCAGCAAAAGGATCCCTGGTTCGAATCGCAACCATGACACTACCTGCTTGGAGGTTGCATGTTCTCTCTGTGCCTGCGGGGGTTTCCTCCCACACTCCAAAGACTTTCTGGTAGGTAATTGGCTCCTGTCTAAATTAGCCCTGATATGTATGAATGTGAGTTAGGGACTTTGGCCCCTTTCACACAGGCTCACCGTCCGACGATGTCCATTCTGCTCAGCGGGGGATCGATCCACTGATCCCTGCTGGGCAGGTGGATGACAGCTCCGTCTCCACTCTGTGTGGAGCTATCAGATTCCCACTGTCCTCTATGGGGAGATCGGGTGATAACGGACCGCCTGTCTGTTCTCATCCGATCCTTCAGACGGATGGAAAATAGGGTTTCCATCTGTCCGGATTTCACGGACAGGATCGGAATCGGATAGCAGCGGGTGTCAGTGGAGATGTCTCCGCTGACACCCACTGCCCCATAAGGATGCATGGAGCATCCGATCAGCTCCACCTGAAAAACTGACAGGCAGATCGGATCGCCCGTGTGAAAGGGGCCATAAGATTGTAAGCTCCTTGAGTGCAGGGACTGATGTGGATGTACTATATATGTAAAGCGGTGAATAAATTGATGGCGCTATATAAGTAATATCCTCCACCAAAGACAGGTATTGCACTTGCCAGAACGCATGGACTCGGATACCGTGGTACTGAGTCAACAAAACCGTGTGTAGTCCAGATATTACTTCTGTAACCAGGATCTGGATTACACATTTTGTTGACACAGACAGTACCACAGTACTGACACAGTACCAACAAAACATGTAATTCAGATCCCGGTTACAGAAGCAATATCTGGACTACACACGTTTTTATTGACTCAGTACTATGGTATCCAAGTCCATATGTTCTGGTAAGCTAAATTCACGTTAGGGCTTTATATACGGACTGTCTACACTGCCATTTATAATAACGTTTAATACACTGTATGAGTGTACAGCGCCACACTGTGCTCCGCTCAGGAACTTCCTGTTGTTGTCATGGAACAGGAAGTGAAGGGAATTCCCCTAAATGGGACACAGATAGTAAGGGGTTGTCATGGGATTCCCTTCAGTTGTACTTTATTAGCTGTTATGGTGGTTTCTGTGTATTATGTCACATTATGGGAAGCACATTTATTTGTATTCCGAAATAAACAATGCTTTTGATATGGCAATATAAATCCGATGTATATTATTTATTAAAAATCCCTATCGATACTTCCTATATCTACTCATAGGGGATGTGGTGCTCTTTTTTTTTTTTACCCTTTGGCAAAAGAAAAAGTTAAACTTTGCATAAATCCAATGTATATGCACCAACACTGAAGCTAACAATGTTCTGACTGGGATCACAGTTCCTCCAGACTGGAATGGTACGGTAGGTGATCACAGTGATGACTGTTAGTGCATTTCTCCAGTGTTCTGTTTACAGGCCCTACAGTGCAGCAATGAAACAGTTAAGCTTGCAGGGGAAGCGGCTGGCTGTAGATCCGGCACTCCTTTCCGAGCCGCAGCACCTTGGGTGTGTGAATGTGGGATCCCTCCGCAGGGTTGCTAAGGGTGAAACTTTTCTCCTGACTTCCCTCACTTTGGGCCAGGAGGAGGGAGGTAGCGGGATCCCAGCGGACACTCGAACCCCTAAGTAGCACCCAAACAATATCGGGGGAAGCTCACGGCGATACGTTCAAGCACTTTGTACACCTCCTCCTCCTGTTTGTCCCAAAGCACAGCCAAACCCAGCACCAGGAATCTGACACAACTACCGACCAAGTAAGGCTTGTTTACCGGAGCGGAGGGCATTGTTGGGGGATTGAGGGGGTTCTGGGGAAAGGGGGACTCTAGTTTCGGTGCGGCCGGGGACGTGACACAAGCTGTTCGTATGTTGTTTGCCTCTATATTCGGCCATATTTGTGTCTCCAGGCAATCCGTGGGGATGGACTCTTCACTTGTCCGAGCTAGAAGCGTTTGTTTTTTCTGGTTGTTGGAGTGAAAGGTGTCCAGGAGAGGTGCGGGAGGCTAAATTTTTACCAATGTTTAGTACTGTAGTAGCTTACAGCTGTCATGGTGTACTCCCAGCCTCCATCTGTCACACACACTGTCACTCCTCCACTGAAGTAGCTGGACATCCACACTTACCTAAAGTGTACACATCACAGGGAAAAATACAGCAAAATCTGTTCATTTTCACCATTGGAGATGGCAGATCACCTTTTATTGTGTTATTGATGAGTGATCGCTCCTAATCGGTGAGCACATCAACTTCAGGTTATTGGTAGTGATTATTATTGATGATTGATCGCTCCTAATCGGTGAGCACATCAACTTCAGGTTATTGGTAGTGATTATATAGAAAAAAAATCATGTTTGATATATGTAATCTCCATTCTAGACCTATAGAACCCCTCCATAAGGCTCCATGGAGCTCTGTGCTGGGGATCCCTACTGCCATATGTTTATAGTTTGGGATTGGTTTGGGGTTTTTTGTTTGGATCCTTTGTTTTTCAATGTGACATTCCTAAATAATGACCTGATCCTCCATCAATGTGTTGATTCAGTGTGTGTTTTGCTCCATGTTTGGAATCTAATATGGCTGCCCATAGGGAAGCAGCTGACTCTCACAATCCTACCCAAGGCCTCAGCTCCTGGCACAAGAAGTGTTTTATCCTCTCTATATTCTATACTTATCTGCTCTTAGATTTTGTTTTGGTATTTTTTTCCCCCCTATACAGCATAGCCTTCCCTAGGATGACATTCTCACTGTATTCCTATCTGAAGAGGATTCATGGAATACTATAAAAATATCCCCTTTAAGTAACCCCAAAGGTGTAATAATGAATTATAGACGTGGCATTTTGTACATGATGTAGTCAAGAGAAGGAGAAATATAGTTTTTGGCTACCATCTTTTACATTTAACAGCTGCTCAGATCTCAAATGTATGTCTTTGGTGTAACCCATCATGATGATGATGGGGGGGGGGGGGGGGGGGGGGGTGTCAGAAAGAGGCAGACATCTTTACTGCTTTACATCATGGATCAACCACTACACAACTGGGATTTGTTTTTTTTTCTTTAGAATTTTTAACCGCACATCAAGGAACCTTTTATTTTTTATAAAAAAATCTTTATTCTAAAAAAGCTGCTCTTCCCAATGAGATGAGCAAGAATCTGTTGCTGTTCCATCTGCATATAATACTATTTTTCACAAGTGATTACTTGTTAATGGAAAATTCTAACCTCTTCGCTGTCCATCACAGAAATGGAGGAGCACATCCATATGGGAAATTTTAAACGTATCGCCTGTTACAAATCTTTTTAGCTGCCCAGCTTTGTGTGGGTGGACATCGAACAAAAAGGGCATTTGCTTGGAAAAGAGATCCCAGAGTACAAGGTTATTGGCCCCCTCCCTCTCACCTTGTTTAATGTGTAAACAGCCATTTAATGTCAGCTGCACCAGCCCTTTAAACATGTAGAAGAGGCGGCTGCTGATTGGTTGGGCTCTTCCACACCCCGCCTGACAGCTCCATCTAGAATGTTTTCCTTGTTGTTTTAACTCTTTGCTCTCTGTGCTCTTTTTAGTATGCCAGTGAAGGCTTCAGCCCTTCCTCCAAATGCTGTAACACATCATGAATGTGACCTTTTTATGAGACGTTGGCAGTGCAAATAAAATCTGATCTTTTCTTTAACCTTTTTCAACCGGTAAATAGTGCTCTAGGAATTTTTTTAGAGTGCAGAATATTTTTTTTCTAGTATGCTGTTTATTTTAAGTATTACTATAAATGTCATAATCCCCCTTCTTTCTTTCTTTTTTTCTTTTTCTGTATTATAATACTGAACAAAATGCAAACCTCACTTTGCAGTTTATTCAGAGATACTGGTGTGATCAGTAAAATTGTTTAATTTATCTTATAAAAAGGTTTTCTTTTAAAATAAAAAAATAAAAACAAACCTGTTCTATTTACCTGCTCCTATGGAAGGATTTTGCACAGAGCAGCCCCTAGCCTCCTCTTCTGGGGTGCCCCGGCGGTGCTTCTGGCTCCTCCTCCTCTTTATTGGGTGCCCCCAAGGAAAGCCGCTCTCCATGGAGGCACCCGTGCAGGTGCATTCCCGAATCCTGCTGCTGCGTCCATTACCACAGACAGCAGGATTGGCCCTGCTTCCGTGTCACTGGTTTTAGGTGACAGCAGCTGGAGCCAATGGGTTTAGGTAAGAAAAGGGGGGGGGGGTGCTGCAGCAAAAGTTTTTCACCTTAAAGTGATTGTAAAGTCTTGCGGGTGTGTCTTTTGTTTAATAACAAACATGTTATACATATCTCTGTGCAGTTTGTTTTGCACAGAGCAGCCCCGATTCTTCTCTTCTCGGGTCCCTCGTTCCTGCTGCAGCTCCGTGTGTCCATTCAGATACAGAGCTGCCATTCGCCCCCACCCTCTCTTTTCTGATTGGCTCACTGACTTTGACAGCCACGGGCGCCGTGGCTGTATCTCAGCCAATCAGGAGGGAGAGTCCCAGGACATCTGAGAGACTCGTGGACATCGCTGGATTGAGATGGGGCACAGGTAAGTATTAGGGGAGCTGAGGGGGGCTGCTACACACAGAAGGCTTTTTATCCTAATGCATAGAATTCATTAAGATAATAAACCTTCCTGACTTGACCACTCCTTTAACCACTTCTGGACCGGAAGATTTTCCCCCTTAATGATCAGGCCATATTTTGCGATCCGGCACTGCGTTATTTTAACGGACAGTTGTGCAGTCGTGCGACGCTGTACCCAAATTTAATTGATGTATTTTTTTTTTACCACATATAGAGCTTTCTTTTGGTGGTATTTGATCACCTCTGCAAATTTTTAATTTTTTGCGCTATAAACAAAAAAGTGCGACAATTCTGAAAAAAAAAAAAATTTAAAATCAAACTTTAACATTTTAGGCCAATTTTGTTTTGTGCTACATATTTTTGGTAAACAAAATTGCAATAAGCGGATTTTGATTGGTTTGCGCAAAAGTTACTGCGTCTAATAACTACGGGAAAGATTTGTCTTTTTATTTATATATTTTTTTAACTAGGAATGGCGGCAATCTGCGATTTTTAGCGGGATTGCGACAGGCAGATCGGACCCCTAACTGACATTTTTTACACTTTTGGGGGGTACCAGTGACGTTACTACAGTAATCAGTGCTAAAAATATGCACTGTTACTGTAATAATGACACTGGCAGGGAAGGGGCTAACACTGTGGGTGATCAAAGGGTTAAATGTTTAGCTAGGGGCGTATTTCTAACTGTATGGGGGTTGGGCTTGTGAAATGATCAGAGACCTGTGATCCTATATAGATGGATCACAGGCGCCCTGTGATGATTTCAGAGAGAACAGTCAGCTGTGTTTACAACAGCTGACCGTTCTTCTCTCTCAGCGGGGAGGGATCGCGGGTGTCAGGCGGCAATCGTAGCCGCCAACCCTCTGCATCGGAGTCCCCGCTGCTGAGTGGGGGCGGGAGCGCGGCGGCGCGCGCTCGCCCCCTATCTAGTTCGCGCAGGAGGGCTGCCCTGCCGCAGTAATTTGGGGGTGGGCGGTCCGGAAGCGGTTAATGGATAGAATGCATTGAGGTGAAAAACTTTGAGACTTTACAGTCCCTCTTATTGACTGAAAGGGTTTGTTTCCTAGCATGTGTTTTTGGGATGAACAAAAAAGTGAAGCTTATTGTAAAACTGTATAGCTAATCATAAACATAACTTTTTTTTGTTTTGCACTAAACGTAGAATGTCAGGCAAAATCTAAAATGAACCCCCCCCCCCCCCCCCCACCTATGTTGACTAACTTGTGTGGGAATATGTATATACCTACCTATTTTCACATTAAAGCTGGGTTCACACTTGTACAATCCCAGACATCGCATGTGGTTCGCACGCATTGCTATGTAGATCACATGTGTCTGTGCGATGAGAAGTCGGCCATACAAACTGGCTAAAGTCACATTCGTAGCAACATGGTGCAGAACCCTTTTTTTGGTCTGCAGTGGAACCGGATCGCATGGGTGTTCACACCTATGCGATCCATGTCCTGCACCATTTGATAGTTCGCACTGCGAACTGATCTGGGATGTCATTAACTCTACATGGACACCCCAGTGGTTTACAGATGTCAGTGTGAACCGGCACTGAAATGCAGGGTTTCCCACATCACACCAGTGTGAACTGGGACTAAAGGGGTTCTTTAGCAACTGCATACACTTTCTTTTTATAACATCAACATTGTGTCAGTAAGAGCCCATTCACATTGAGGCGACACGACTTCGGGGGGGCAACCTGTGAATTCGCTTGCACCGCCACTTCGGCGCGACTTGCAGAGACTTCACATAATGGAAGTCTATGCAAGTCACTCTGAGGTCGCCCCGAAGTAGTACAGGACTCTCTTTCTAAGTTGGAGCGACTTGTCGCTCCTATTAAAACGGGTCCTGTACTACTCAATGGACCGCGACTTGTCAGGCTGACAAGTCGCCTGACAAGTCGCACTAATGTGAATGGGCTCTAATACAAACTATAATTTTCACAATCCAATATAGGCTTACTTAAAAAAATATCTCCTTCCATGTTGTTAGTGCTGCTTGTCTGCTGGCACAATTTTCCACAATTTCCTGGACTCTCTGCATTCTTTGCAGCTTCTTCGGTTTACTTTCAGTTTCTTAGGACTACACATCCCATGGTACCGTGCTGCCTGCAAGCAGTGATTTCTGTACTGATTCTGCCTCTGAAAACTCCTCTTCTCGGGTCCTCTGTAGTTCAGAAGGCAGACTCTGTGAAATGTGACACAGCAATGCCTACTCACAGGAAATGGTGAATACGTGTCACGGAATTCAAGAGTAAATATGTAGAAATGTTTACAAACTTCAAAATCATTCAGATTAATAGGGGTGGCCTAGAAAACATTGAAATACAATGTGGAAATGAATATGATTTGTATATTTCTACCATAGATACACTTGGGGAAACTATTATGCAATTAAGAACTAGTTTTGTTCACAGCACTGAAGCAGTTTGGTTACTGTGGTTGAACAGCTGTTGATGTGCATGAGTTTTAGCAATCACAGGGATCATTAACTTCATATCTGTTATTGATTGTCAAGACACAGCCTTGTCAAATAGGGATATTGCCAGTCTAGCTACAATTGAATGGGCCTTCCCAGACATACCTTTTAAAACAGGTCTGTTGTGTACTACCATGAAACCTACCTGAGGAATTGAAATCACATGCTTGGTTTATTTTAGACCACTTTTCTATTGTGCAGACTGTTCTTAATAGGTTATTTTTTAATTAGAGGTTTGCTGCTGCCTTCAGAAGATTAGACACTGGGAAAACAAAGCTGTAAGTGCAGCCTAGTAGAAGCCCTTCCAATCCGATCATGCTCCATTGTGGGTTCTTTTTTCTTTGCTAGTGTCCTTTTTTGCAAAATTCTCCAGTTGCTGCGGAGCCACCAGGGCATAGCTTTGGAGGCTGTACCCAGAGGGAGGGAGTAAAGGGTCTGGTGGCCTGTGTCCATAGAGCCCTCGGCTCTGCTGAAGAGTTTGGTGGAACTCTGTCCCGGAATACTCCTATGCTCATCGGGAGGGAAGTAGTTTAGGGCACGTTCTTTGGATCCCGTCTAATATATTCAATCTACTTGATGGGGGCTACCATAAGTAGGGTGCCTCACTGCTCAAGTCTCAAAAAGGCATCAACTCGGAGTGCCAGCTGCAATACATTTGGAGGCAAACTAAGTGCCAGAGGGAACACAACACTATTTTTTTAAATTGGTGCTCACTGCCCATGCATCCCGTCTAGGTATGCTGTGTTTTCTGGAACACCATGCAGACAAGCTTTCAGAAGCCCCTGAACCCACCTCTGTTATCTTATCTGTCCATGTACACTGGGTCGTTTACAGGCAGTTGAGTTCAGTGTCGTTTTTTGGAAAGTAATTATTTGCATTCAGGATGTTCAGAACTTGTGTTTACCGGCGTTTCAAATGCAAAAACGCGACCGAACACGTTCACCTGCGTTTAGCGCTTGCATTTTCAGGAAGCCTTTGATTTTTATATATATATATATATATATATATATATATATATATATATATATCCAAAATCTGCATAGTCGGGTCACCCTGGCATGGCAAGAGTCAGGTCACCCTGGCATGGCAGCTGCATAGCCCCACTCTGCCATGTCAGGGTGACCTGACTCTTGCCATGCCAGGGTGACCCAACTATGCAGATTTTGGGTTAGGGGTGTGTGTGTATATATATATATATATATTATATTTTATTTCATTCAAATGAAAATGGCTGAAAAACATATATTTCTGTTGCATCGTGGGTATTTGGGAGGGTCTCCAGATGGTTTTTTTTTTTTGTTTTTTTTGTTTTTTGTTTTTTTTGTTTTTTCTATCTGTTCTTAAAAAAACTGCCCTTTGAGCTTCTAAAGGGACGTTCCATTTTCTACTCTTACTCACAAGGTTGCCATACTCATTATTTCAGTGAGGCGAGTTTCTAAATTTGGCTGCCACCTTCTGTAAAAAAAACCTTTGTTTCAGAGACCAGGCTGTCTTGAGGCCTAAGGTCTCTTTTCTCACCAAAGTGGTTATCTTTCTAAACTTTACCTTGTTCTCCCACATTTATATCATGCTCCACAACATCCTAAAGAGTTTTTTCTCTCCGCTGTCTGGGCTTTTTGTCATTCCTCAGTGTACTCATAGGAGGACCACTTTCTCCAGGGGGATTTGACCGCTCGTCATTCAAGTCTATATAGACCTAAAGATGAGATTCAATTTTCCCTTTCAAAGCACTCTACTAGGTCATTTAGAGTCGGTTCACACTGGGGCGACACGACTCCTTACTACTTCGGGGGCGACTGTGCATTACCATGCACCACGACTTTGGAGCGACTTGCAGGGACTTCATATAATGGAAGTCTATGCAAGTCGCTCCGAGGTCGCCCCGAAGTAGTACTGGACCCTTTTTCTAAGTCGGAGCGACTTGTGTCGCTCCTATTAGAACGGGTCCTGTAGCGGTCAATGGACCGCGAGGGAGCGTGACTTGTCAGGCTGACAAGTCGCCTGACAAGTCGCGCTAGTGTGAACCGACTCTTAGGGGTTCGTAGGTTTTAGCATTGGGCATCTGTATCTGCAAGGCTGCCACCTGATCTACTGTTTGTCAAATTTACCAGGTGGAAGCTCAGGCTTCATCTGATGTTGGCCTAATGTTTGGAAGGTTCTTCAGGTGGCTCTCTTAAGCTCTATTGAGAATTTTAGTTCCTTACTGCTACCTGCAGTAAAGCCTGTACACACAGGCTGAATGCCGGGTGACATCGGCTAGTTCAATAAAAACCGGCCGACATTTGGACTGTGTGTATGGCGGCTGGCTGGCTTCTGTCGGACGAGCATGTTGGAAAGCCAGCAGCTGACCGGCTCCTGATCAGCGCTCTCAGCCAATAGCTGATTATTAGTACAGCTGCTCCAGCCAGTGTGCCAGGCTTTACCTAGCCCTCTGGACTGCATTTTGGATGTCTCTATTTTCCTGAATTCTCATTTGTTTGTTGTTCTTGTGGTTTTTTATCATAATTAGGAAAATGTCACTTTTCCATGAAATTTTCTTCTTTGCATACATGAAGGCTAAAGCCTCGTACACACGCACCGATTGTTGGCCGTAAATTTTCGGCCAACGTCCGATCGGCCGATTGTCGGCTTGTTAGTATGATGCTTCCGACAACCGACTGCGACTTTTCGGCCGAACAAAATCTGGTGTGCATGCTATAAAGTTTTTGTTGGCCGTCGCCAGAACGGCCGATTGTTCGTCAGTACAGATTTCGGCCGACAAAAGTCAGATGAGCAAGACTGGGCATGCTCAGAGAAGAAAAAACACACGGAAAGTAGACCAGAACATGACATCACTTCTGCAGTTGGTTGTTGTTGGCCGACAAAATTAGTGTGCAGTCTAGAGCACATTTCAACCAACACAACAACACTGGACAAAAGACGGCCGATCGGTCGGCCAACAATCGGTGCGTGTGTACGAGGCTTTAGTTCACATGCAGGCATTTTTGGGGAGTTTTTCTGCTCAAAAAACGCCCAACAAGACGAATCCTATTCATTTCAATGGCCCCTGTTCACATCTGAGCGTTTTGACGTTTTAAACAAGATGCCCAACGCTCAAAAAAGTACATGAGCTTCTTTTTGGGCAGATTACAGGCGTTTTTATTTTTTTTTCCATTGGTTACTAGTCAAACTAGTAAAACGCCTATAAATAGCAACGCCATGAAGTGAACGTAGCCGAAAGCACACATGTCCCTCTATTGCTGGTATTGCTTTGCTACAAAACTGAAGGCTCAGAGGTGAGTTATACTGGGTGGTTTTTACAGCTTTGTTGGCCTGCCCAAAAGATTATATTATCTGTATAATTGGAATTTTGAAAGGCATCCCCTTTTTTCACCCAAAAAAAAAAAAAACTTAAAATGTAACCATCTGGTAAAATGCTCAGGGTATTGCAAATGTATTTAGACGTTTGGAAATTGCCCTAGTTGTAAAATGTCATCTTGGAGCATTCACTTATTGGGTCTGTCTTTTTACAAATCTCACCTTTCAGATTATTGAATGGTAATGTTGATTTGTGTAAACTCCTGCTCTCCTTTTAAAGCTTTTGCTTATGTATGTGGGGCTGTTGCCTTGTCTAGTTTGTGTTTCATTGTGTACACAGTAGTCATTATTTGTATTCAGCTTTGGATGGGCTTGTGACACTCTGCTTAGGCCTAGACCTGGCACTGTATCAATGGGTAGTATTTCTAGAACCTGACAGAGGAAATAATGGGCGTTCATTATCTAGATGGCTTTTATGACAATGGTTTCTTGTCCAATATCAGCCAGTAAGACTTAGAACTTTCATGCTTTTAAAGACCACTATCCTGAATAATATTCTAATACAGGTAAAATATATATTACATTATGATTTCTCCCCCCCCCCCCCCCCCCCATGCATGAAGACCTAACCGTAAAATAAAGTGTATGTATGTATGTATGTATGTATGTATGTGTGTGTGTGTGTGTGTGTGTGTGTGTGTATGTATGTATGTATATAATATATATATATGTGTGTGTGTGTTCCATAGTTAGGTTGCAAGAAAGACCCGAGTCAATCTAGTTCAGACAATTAAAAAAATAAAAAAAAAAACTACAATCCCATATACAAAATCCTATACCCACATTTGATCCAGAGAGGCGAAAAACACCAGCAAGGCATGATTCAATTTTCTCCAACAGGAGAAAAAAAATCCTTCCCGATCCCCTTAGAGGCAATTGGATATTCCCTGGATCAACTTTACCTATAAATATTAATACCCAGAGTTTTTTATTATGTACATTTAGGAAAGAATCCAGGCCTTTTTAAAGCAATCTACTGAGGTGGCCAGAACCAACTCTGGAGGGAGGCTGTTCCACATTTTCACAGCTCTTACTGCAAAGAAACCTTTCTGTATTTGAGATAATCTCTTTTCCTCTAGACGTAAAGAGTGCCCCAGTTTTAAGTGTGAGGGTTCCTTTCCATGTGCAAGCCACTGTGGTGTGCATTAGTTGCCAGAAAACAAAATCTCTGTGGGTTGTATGCAGAAAGGGAGCAGTGCAGGCCTGACGATGCTGGGCTTAGAATTGGTCTGGGTGACCGCAACTTCAGTTCCAGCTTAGAAGCCAGGGGGCAGGCTATTGACGTGTTCCAGGGCCAGCTACTCTTTACCTATTTTTAGAAATGGCAACAGTACATGCCTCGGTGTCTCTATCAATTATTGTTTACTGTATTCAGTGTGCATGATTGGCAGGCTTTACCCTAAGTCTCCATTCACACTACCGCGACTTGTCAGCCTGACAGTCGCGGTCCATGCAGTGCTACAGGAGCCGTTCAAATGGGAGCGACACAAGTCACTCCGACTTAGAAACAGGGTCCTGTACTACTTCGGGGCGACCTGGAGCGACTTGCATAGACATTCATTATATGAAGTCCGTGCAAGTCGCGGTGCACGCGACTTCACAGGTCGCCCCCTAAGTCGTGCCGCTTCAGTGGCTTGGGTACAAGCTGCACATGCTCAGTTAATGTGTATTGCTAGAGTTGTTTTTTTTTTTTTTTTCCTTGGGAGAGTGCATATGATCAGCACAGGGCTAATCAGCACTGTCCAGACAGAGGGTCAGGGGTCCTGCAGCCTCATAGGACAATCAAGGGAGAATGAAAACTCCTCCTACAAGCTTTAATCAGACACTGATGGAAGTCACAAGACTGCTCTAACTGCTGATGAGAAAAGGTATTTAGCCAGTTTATATTTACTAAAACTATTGCTTTTCCATGTTCTGTGTACTGTGGGGGGACCAGATATCCTCAATGTAAGCTCCTGGGTTTAGTAAAACTTTAGACTGCGTTTTGCTTCTGCTACCTATGATGCCAGTGCTATAGAAACTCACAGCCATGATGTTGGAAGTCTGAGGGGAAAAAAGTAAAACTTGCTTTACCATTGGTGCTGAATTTGTGTTCAGCATTCCTGCCCCTTTATGTACATGTGGTTGTGGGGCAGAGAATCCTATCCTCCAACCCACAGCTTATTGGTCCATAACTGACAGCTGCTTTTGGGGTTCTGCTGAACACCAGAACATCCCTAAATTGAGGTTTAAAAATACATTATTCAAATACTACTATTTTCTTTTAACTTTAGTCATTTAGACTGTTACCTCTACCCCCTTTACTGCTTAACCACTTACCCACTGGGCACTTAAACCCCCTCCCCAACCAGACAAATTTTCAGCTTTCACATTCTGAATGACAATTACTCGGTTATGCAACACTATACCCATATGAAATTTTCGTCGTCTTTTTTTTTTTTTTTCACACAAATAAAGCTTTCTTTTGGTGGTATTATCATTGGGCTTTTTATTTTTTTTTTGCTCTATAAATAAAAAAAGACCGCAAATTTTGTAAAAAAATAAATAAAAATTTTGCAAAGTTTTAAACTGAAACAAAGAAAAAACAAATTTTTCTTTTGTAAAAAAAAAAATTGTTTTTTTCTTTCAGTTTAACCACTTAAGCCCCGGAAGATTTTACCCCCATTCCGACCAGGGGGTATTTTGCGATTCGGCACTGCGTGACTTTAACGGAGAATTGCGCGGTCGTGCGACGCTGTACCTAAACGAATTTGGCGTCCTTTTTTTCCCACAAACAGAGCTTTCTTTTGGCGGTATTTGATCACCTGTGCGATTTTTTGATCACGCGCTATAAACAAAAAAAGAGCGTCCATTTTGCAAAAATAGCAATATTTTTCCCTTTTTTTTATATGAAATTCCCCCCCAAAAAAAATGTAAAAATCAAAATTTTTTAAAATTTTCGGCCAATTTGTTTTATGCTACCTATGTTTGGTAAAAAAAATCGCAAAAAGCGTATTTTGATTGGTTTGCGCAAAAGTTATTGCGTTTACTAACTAAGGGAAAGATTTTTGTCATTTTTGTTGTTTTTTTTTAACGCGTAATGGCGGCGATCTGCGTTTTTTTTTTTTTTTTTTTTTTTTTTGCGGTACTGCGACATTGCGGCGGACAGATCGGACCCTTGACTGACATTTTTGACACTTTTGGGGTTACCAGTGACATTTCTACAGTAATCAGTGCTATACATATGCACTGTTACTGTAAAAATACACTGGTAGTGAAGGGGTTAACTTTATTTGAGAGGGAGGGGCTGTGTGTGTCCCTAGGGGCGTGATTCTAACTGTGATTGGCTGGGGCTTCAGCTGTATGCAGAGTGATCAACGGATCTACATAGTAGATCCAGATGATCAGCTCTCATACAGCGAGGAGAATGACAGGCAGCTTGTTTACACAAGCTGCCTGACTTTCTCCCTCTCCCCCGGCGATCGCAGAGTGGCCGGCGGACATCGGGTCCGCCGGTCACACGCGCGGGGGGGTCCGTGACCACTCGGGAGCGGGAGCGCGCGCTCGCTCCCTAGACCCTCACAAGCTAGTGACGTAGACCTACGTCACTTTGCCTGTGAGGGGCTGACCGCCGACGTAGATAGTCGTGCGGCGGTCGGCAAGTGGTTAAAACTTTGCAAAATTTTTTTTTTTTTATTTTATTTTTATTTTTTCATAAATTTTGGCTAAAAGTGTTATATAAACTGCTGCATATCTTTGGTAAAAAAATAACCCAAATATGTATATATTTGGTCTTTGTGAAGGCTATAGAATCTACAAGCTATGGTTCCAATCATTGATCACACCTGATGTACTGACGGCCTATCTCATTTCTTGAGACACGGACAAGCAGGAAAATGGAAAATTGTTACCAATACTTACCGTAATTTTCCTTTCCTGGCTCTGCGTCATGCCATCATACTACGGGTCAACTCCGTCCCTCTGACCCCCATAGGACATCCCTGAAATAGCATAAAAGGCAGGCAGTACCTGGTGGAGGTGTTCTGTATGAGCTTGTGACGGACCAGGGAGGGTTTTGTGCTGGCATGACGCAGAGCCAGGAAAGGTAAATTACGGTAAGTATTGGTAACAATTTTCCATTTTCCTGGCTCTGCGTCATGCCATCATACTACGGGACTTAACTAGCCAAAACACAGGGTGGGAAGAATAAATTACAAACACCAGGTACCGCTGCAAGAAACTAATTGTAATATCTTGATACAGCAGAAGACACTACTGAAGCTCCCATCTGAGCATACTGGGATGACATCACATCCAGCTTAGTGTTTTATGCAGGTATTAGGAGATCTCCAACCTGCTGCCTTACAGACCACGTCTGCCGATACTTTGGACCAAGCTGCCCAGGAGGATGACTCCGCTCTTATGGAATGTGTTCTGATCTCCTGAGGGGGGGAGGCCTTCCAGGGAGTAAGCTGTTTGGATTGCTTTAACTATCCCTGTCGAGAGGACTCTTGGAGGGCCCGGCATACCCATCCTGGGACCCTTTGGGAATACAAAAAAAAAGAGCATCTGTTTTCCGGAACGAGACTGTTCTGGGCAGCTATGTCTGTGGGAGAGACTTCATATCCAGATCATACCATCTAGGCTCCTCCAAGTCTGATTGAGAAGGTGAAAAGGCCGGGAGAACCGATTCCCAATTAAAATGAAATTCCGACGAGACTTTAGGAAAGGACTTCGGAGAAGGTTGTAACACTACGCTGTCCTGAAGGAAGGTGCAGAACGGCTCTTTGTAGGAGAAGGCTGCAGTGTCTGAGCCTCATCTGGCTGAGACCAAAACTGTCAAGAAAACCATCTTTAATGTCAGGTACCATAAAGGACTGTCCGAATCTGGGGAAAAAGGGGCTTTTTAGCAACCCATTAATACTAACAGTAAATCCCACTTTGGAAAGAAAAGGACGAATAGGCGGGTATATCTTGATTGCCACACGGAGAAATCCAACTACTAGAGGCTCCTTTGACCATGAGATATTGGTAAGGGCCAAAAGTGCTGAAATTTGTACTTTAAGCATGTTGAAGCTTAGTCCCGAGTCGAGGCCGTACTGCAGAAAATCCAATATATTCGCCACTGAGGGGAAACGGAAAGAAAATCCCTGTTGGACTGAGAAATCCTGAAACCTCTGCCACACTCTATAATAAGTGGCCTTTAGTAGATTCTTTCCTGGATGACAGAATGGTGGACATTACTGAGTCAGAGAGATTTAGATTCTGGAGCTTGCTCCCCTCAAATTCCATGCAGTCAAGGCCAGACAGGCCGAGTTGGGGTGAGTGTGGCCGTTGCAGATGAGAAGGTCCCTGACCTGAGGGAGCCTTATTGGAGGACACACCGCCAGACAAAGAAGGGGAAACCATGGCCTCCTCGGCCCGAATAGAGCTATCACAATAGCGGGTACTCCCTCCTCCATGATCTTCACCAATGATTTGAGGATCAGTGTAATTGGTGGAAATAGGTAGATCTGCTTGAAGCCCCACTTCTGATAGAGAGCATCCTGGGCCAGAGCTTGAGGGCAGAAGAAGTGTGAAAAAAACTTGACAGTTGAAATGTGTCGCCATTAAGTCTATCTCGGGAACCCCCATTGCTCGACAAATATTTTGGATTTTGCATCCATCCTGTGTAGTTGGCAAAGTTCCTGCTCAGCTGGTCTACTAGGGTATTCTGGGGGTCCAGGAGACACGATGCTGAACAGTCCAACAAATGGGCTTCGGCCAAGAAGATCTCCGCAGTTACCTGGAGAAGTTGCAGACTTCCTGTCCCCCCTTGTTTCACAATGTACGATACTGCCGTTGTATTGTCCATGAGAAGTCTGACTCTCCTGCCTTGGATTACGGGCAAAAACGTCTTCAGCGCCTCCCTGGCCGCTGTTAGTTCTAGGAGATTCGAGGAACATGGCAAACTCTGGTTCCACACTCCCTGCACTTTCAGTTGTAGGCAATGTGCCCCCCAACTCTGGAGACTGGCATCCGCAGTAATCGTGATCCAGTCTCCAGGGCTGACGGGCCCGCCCAGGGAGAGGTTGCTCCTCTTGGTCCACCACAGAAGGTTGTTGGAAACTAAGCAAGGAACCTGGAACCTCTGGCTGAGAGAACCGCGGCACCACTGGCTTAGAAGGCAGAACTGAAACCTTCTCCTGTGCCAAGGCACTGCCGGGATACAGGCCGTTAGGAGACCTAAAAAAACTCATGCATCGACGAACCGTGATTTCCTTTGAGGACCTAATCCCCTTGGTCCCCACACAGACTCGATCAATCTTCTCTCTTCACAAGAAAATCTTGTATTCGACTGTACTGAAACCCCCTGCCCAGGTAGGTTAGGCATTGGACGGAACAAGTTGGCTCTTCTGCACATTCACCATCCACCCAAATTCTGATTGGGTCTGCAAGACTTGATCCTGGTGGTCTATGAGATAATCCCTGGAGTGAACCAACACCAGGATATAGTCCAAATAATGCTCTGGATCCCAGGCCCCAGAAAGATGGGCATGACCCTAACCAGCACTGAACAGCTATCTAGGAGTAAGTAAACTCAATTCAATTCTACTAAAACTTGACAAGATGAAAGCTTTTGAGGGTCTTCAGGCTAAGGCGTTAACTAGCAGCAGTGCTCCTACGTCGCTCTAAGCAGGATATCACTGAGGAAACGAATGCCCCAAGGATAGATAGTACCTCCCAGAAGGGTTCTGGGGCATGGGCCGTGACCAAAAACATACCCGGACCCAGGAGGATGGACATGACCTTTGCTTGCAATGAACAGCGATCCAGGACTTAAGTAGACTGGATTTGAATCTACTAAAAATTGACAAGATACTCCAAGATCTAGAGGGTCCTGCAGGCAAAATTGTTACTTAGCAGCAGCACCCCTACTTCGCTATCCGCAAAATGTCACTTGAGGAAATAAATGCCATAAAGATTGATAGTACCCTCAAGAGGGTTCTGGGGAGAATGCCAACCAAAAAACATACCATGACCTAGGTCAAGTCATTGTCTGCCGGAAAAAAACTGAGTACTGACGAACCCAGACTATAGGAATCTGTAGACTAGCGTTTGCGAAGTCCAGAAAAGGGCACCAGCCCTTCCTTACCACCAGAATGGTTTTCCAGGATTCTGTCATAAAGACAGGAACCTTCATAAATACCTGCATGTGCTTAGCACTAAGAATCATCCAAAGGCCATCTGACATTTGTGACCCAAGAGAGGGAATGAATATTCATGCTCCACCTCTGCGTCCGCATCGAAAGAATGCCCTGAGCCAAAAGTCACTCCTTAAAACTGTTGACAGATTGGTGGAGCATGGGAGCTATGGTAAGGAAGCAGGAAACTGCTGCAGGGATGAGAACATTAGCGATCATTGATCCTCAAACATTTAAAAATGTCTTCCAGGGTATGGGAGGTAATGCAAACATTGTACACTGCTTTCTTTTTAAAACTTGCATCTGACCATAGCGCTAGAGCAGTGATAACGAACCTCGGCACCCCAGAACCACACCTCCCACAATGCCCAAATATACCTCAGAGTGTATGAGCATCATGGGAAATGCAGCCCCAAAACATCCGGGGCGCCAAGGCTTCTGAAACTACAAGCCCCCTGTTGCCTCTGCTTTGAGGAAGCATGCCTATGGCTGTTAGACTCTGCAAAGCCTCAGAAAGCAGAACATGCAAGGGCCCCCCATGGACTTAGAGTGGTGAACTGTCCCCCACAGCACTGGTGCAGCTTGACTCAGAACCCTAGAGAAGCTAAGTGCACAATTATCAGTATTACTGCCCTCTGCTGGTTAAGAGGTATATGCGCTGCTGTACAGAACCTAGTGTTCCCAGGTGGTCCCCCATTCATCCACTAACCAGGTCTAGACCTGCTTAGCTTCTGAGATCAAGCACATACAGGGTGGTGTGGTGTGGCCGTAGGCTATCCCACTAAGGCAACTCTGATGCTGTAGTCCTGGGCCATCCCCAAGAGCCAGGCAAACAAGCCTTTACCTGAACTGAGAAAACTTTACACTAGCTTCCCAACCAGAGCCCTTTCTCCTCCACATGGAGAACCTTATCTGCTCTAAGCAATAAGGACTAATAGGATAGCCATAGGCTGCACAAAGTGCCAGCTTATGCTGTTGTCTGTCGCCCACAAACAGAAGTAACCTTGTTGTTGTCTCTGCAGCAGGTAGCAACAGTATTGTAAAGCAGCGCAAGCTATGCGCAAACACTTGGGAATGGTAACTGCATCCGGTGTTCACAATAACTTTGTGGCTACAAATAGTGGACAGGAGAACCTCTTATTACCCCATTAAGGCATAGACACATTCTCCTTCCTGGCAACGTATCCTCCCAGCACCTCATGTGCTAAGCATAGTGAGAGGAAGATCCTTGGACTACCTCCTTAAGGTATTGCTGACATATCCTCCAAATTAGTGATAAGATGATGTGAAGCATTCACAGCCGTGTGAATATTTCAGTATGTGATCTCCTGTGGAATTAAAATCAAAGTTGCAGGGTGCTTCGTTCACATTCATCCCCACAACCCTGTGGCTCCACACTCGATCAGGTCCATTCAGAGTGACCAACTGACGAAAATGTATTCCGTCCTGGCCACATACATTGCTCTCTCTTATCTTTTTTTGAAAAAAAAAAAAAAACGCATTCCTTCCCAAAAAAAATCTTCAGTGCTTTGAGGCTGGCGGCAGCTTTAGACAAAAATACCCCAAGCTTCAACACAGGCAAAGTAGACCAGGATGTGCATGTACTCACAGTGAGGGCAGCAGAGACCCAGTTACACACAGTGTATTGGCCACAGAGGAAAAGGAAGCCAGCTGCACCTGCAGACTGCCTCCATTGATTAACCAAAAGCTCCAAGGTGATCAGAGGAAGCCTGGGCTGGCCCCCTCCTCCCACACTGGAGCATGCAAAACCACCATCTCTAGTGAACTACAAGAGCCAGCAGGCATGTTTAAGGGGAGAAAAATACAGCAAAAAAATTGCCAGCCAGCTCCATATCATCATTCATACTGTAACAGCGAGGAACGAACCTCCACTGTAATACGGCATCTGTGTCAGTTTTGACTGTCAATTAATGGTATCAGTATGAAAATGCAGCAATTTATACTGCAATGTAACTTACCCCCAGCACCAAGGGGAACCCACCATCGAGGGAGATTTACAGCCCATAAGAGGGGGTCTTCTTACCCAGGAGAGAGGCTGAACCTGGGAAGGCCACAAGGAAGGATAACCTATTTTTCAAGGTGTCCGGAGCGAGGACGAAAAAAAGAACACCTCCACCAAGTACTGCCTGCCTTTTATGCTATTTCAGGGATGTCCTATGGGGGTCAGAGGGGCGGAGTTGACCCGTAGTATGATGGCATGACGCAGAGCCAGGAAAGTACAAATACCCCCCAAATGACCCCTTTTTTGGAAGGTAGCCATTCCAAGATATTTAGTAAGAGGCATGGTGAGTTTTTTTGAAGTTGTAATTTTTTTTCCTACAATTCTTTGCAAAATGAAGAAAATTGTCATATTACCAAGTTATTTCTCACACACTGTATAGGCATACTTGCAACATCACCCCAAAATATATTCTGATTCTCCTCCTGAGTATGGCAAAACCACATGCGAGACTTTTACACAGCCTAGCCACATACAGAGGCCCAACATGCAGGGAGCACCATTTCCTGACTACCCATTACACTTTTGGGAGGCGTGGATGTGGCAGGGATGAGCACTAAAGTGGAATGGATGTGGCACGGATGAGCACTGACGTGGCATATACGGGGCACTGATGTGGCCTAGAGGAGGCGGGGGATGAGCGCTGCTGCTGCAATCTCTCTCCTCTCCTCGCATTCTGTACCTATCACTGTGTACAGAGTGCGAGGAGAGGCGAGAACTAAACCAGACATACGCCGGTTTGTTGACAAAGTGATCGCTCGGTCATTGTATGGATCGATCACGTGGTAAAGGGCCGCTGTCATTGGGCCTTTACCACGATCCGTGATGCCCTGGGTCCGAGGGAAGCACGATTCTGGGAGGACGTCATTATACCCCCCCCCTAGAATAAGCCGCCCGTGCTGTAGCCATCATTTGCCTATGGCCCGGTCGGCAAGCGGGTAAAGTGATTGTAAAGTCTCTTTGTGTTTTATTTTTTTTACAAACATGTTCTACTTACTTCCTCTGTGCAGTTGGTTTTACACAGAGCAGCCCAGATTCTCTTCTTCTCGGGTCCCCCCTGGCTGCTCCTGGCCTCTCCCTCCTATTGAGTGCCCCCACAGAAAGCAGCTTGCTATGGGGCACCTGAGCCGAGCTGCAGCTCTGTGTGGCCATTCAGGCACAGAGCTGCAGTTTGTCTCTCTCTTTCTCGGCATCTGCGGCTGTCAGTCAGTTAGCCAATCAGGAGGTAGAGTCCCCAGCGGCCGAGGGACTCGTAGATGTCGCTGGATAGAGAAGGACCTCAGATAAGTATTAGCTGGTGGTAGGGAGGCTGCTACACCATGAAGGTTTTTTTTTTTTTATCTTAATTCAAAGAATGCATTAAGATGGAAAAAAACCTTCTGACTTAACAATTTCAGTTTTTTATCTCGACTTGCATACTTATTCCTAACTAAAACTGGCAAAATAAAACACAATATTACTGTCTATGTTGTGTTATGATGGGATTAAACCTGGCACTACTGCACACTATAATTTTCCTCTTTCCCGTAGGGTTCTGCCAACAGATATTCATCTTCCTGAAAGCAGAACACATTGTTCTTTGAATGTTTGTTTTTTTTTTTTTTTGCCTTTTCTGGGTAACAAGTGCACTTACATTTGCTCTCCTGTGATCTGGAATCAGCTGACCTCAGAGCTGCTTCAGGCTCTGGAGGGATCCCAACCATATTTTCGGGATCCTCTCAGCTGCCTGATTTACAGCTAGCTCTGCCTCAACGTGCTCCAGAGCGCCAAAGCCAGGTGTGCCCGCACCCTCTCCAGCCCAGTGTTCCAGTGAGTGCTGGAGGTGCAGAGTGGAGAGCAGTGACTGACAGTCACCACACTCAACTCTGAGAAGACTCGAAAGCAATCAGCGGTCATGTGATTGCCTGGTCCTTGGGCTTAGAGCAGGTATGGAACAGCTGCAGTATGGATTATGTAAGTTTTGCGGCACTGATGGGGCGGCAATGATGGGCACTGATTGGGAGGATACTGGCGGGCTCCCTGAGCCCTGATTGCCATCCCTGGTGGCCATGGTGGGCATCCCTGGGGTCATGGGTGGACATCCCTCGGGTCATGGGTGGGCATCCCTGGTGGTTCTATGGCACCCCCCCCCCCCAGGGTCTGCACTGGTAATCAATGATCTGATTACTAGTGCAGACCCCCCACCTGTCCGGAGAGCCGCAGATCTGCTCTCCTCTTCTCGTGCCTGTCAGGCACGAACTAAGGAAAGCCGATTAACGACTCTTCCTGTGTAGTGTACTATGACCAACTGTGATTGGACACAGCTGGTCGCATGGTAAAGAGCCTACGTCAGTAGGCTGTTTACCGGGATCGGAGATGCAGTGTGTCAGAGTGACATGCCGCATCACCGATCGCCGCTCTGCGTTCACCCCCCCCCCCCCCCAGGGGCGCTCAGAGCGCATTATCCTGCCGCCGTCATATGACGTCCGGTCAGTATAATGCAACCACTTTTCTGCCGTCAATCGCCTATAGTGCGGGCGGGAAGTGGTTAAACCCTACACCAAACATAAATGGCCATTGAACCCCTGTTTTGCGAGGGTAGCTCCACTGCAAGGGTAGTTTTTTTATGTTTCAATATTTTTATTGGTTTTAGAAAAAGGTAGATAAAGGTACAAACAAATTTTAAAGTCAATGTCTTTTAGAACATGTATCATGGTCCATACATTCACAATATTTCAGCATTTTGGTCTGTAGTGGGTAGGGCCATTCAATACTGACTGTAAGTGTACTGGCCAGCCCGGGCCGCGCCACCCCCCCCCCCCCTCCAACACCCCATTGAAGGGTTGTTGTTTTTTAATGATCTTTTTTGTTCTTTTCTTTCCCTGGAGATGAATTTTAAGAATTTGTGAACTTTGCTTAGTATCTTAACTTTTTTTTTTTTTTTTTTTTTTTTTTTAGGACTTCCTTTTTGATCCAATTAAACCAAAAAGTTGCATAGGTATTGTTTTTTAAATCTGTCTTGTGATGTTTTAAATATATAAATTGACAAATCCATTTTGTGTAATATACTAATTTTTTTTTTTTTTTCCTGTCCTCAGAGAATATGCATCTGGAGATTAAGGTCGCCCTGAATTTTATTATTTCATATCTGTATAATAAGCTTCCAAGAAGAAGAGCTGATCTGTTTGGAGAAGAGTTGGAGAGGCTTTTAAAAGGCAAATACGAAGGGCACTGGTACCCGGAAAAACCTCTAAAAGGCTCTGGCTATCGCTGTGTTCACATTGGTGAAACTGTGGATCCGGTAGTTGAGCAAGCAGCACGCAGGAGTGGGCTTGACATAGATGATGTAAGAGCAAATGTACCAGAAGAGCTTAGTGTGTGGATTGATCCATTTGAAGTGTCTTACCAAATTGGGGAGAAAGGAACCGTTAAAGTATTGTACTTGGAAGATGTAGAAAGCAGCACTGAGCTGGACAAAGAAATAAAGAGTAGCTTCAATCCTGAAGCACAAGCATTTATCCCAATCACTAACCAAGAAACCTCACTGTCCAACTCGCCATCTCCATCCTTTGGTCAGTCGCCGAGTCCAACTTTTATTCCTCGTGCCACCCAGCCCATTACCTTCACTACTGCCACCTTTGCAGCTACCAAATTTGGCTCAACCAAGATGAAGAAGGGAGGTCAGCGCATGGCACGATCGCCCACCAATAACTTGGCAAAGCACAAGGGTCTGTCTCTGTCAATGCATTCGTTAAACTTCAGCCCAGCCCAGGGAGCTCCATCCCAGCTTTCTCCAAATGCCAAGGAGTTTGTCTTCAGTGGACCACCAGGGCTATTCTTTGATGGTGATAGCCAGAATCTACCAAGCCCAGGCCAGTTTGCTACTCCATTCAACACTGGGAGCAGTCTATTCAATGATAAATCCCCTTTTGTGGATGGATTGAACTTCAGCCTTCCTTATCCAAGCCAGCCTTTCCAGCCCGTTGTCTTGGCTAATTAAATTTATTGAAGAATTTCTTTAACCTCCTCCCAATTTTTTTTTTTTCTTTTGAAAAAAAATGAAAATTGATTTTGATTTATAAAATTAAAACAATGGTGACATAGCTATTTACTGGGAGACAATGTACTTAGACTGCATTGCTACTGGATGCTCGTGAAGTTCTCATCTTTTTACAAGAAAATGCATATATATTAAAATATAAAATGCATATATATTAAAATATAAAAAAAATTATATATATATATATATATATATATATATATATATATATAAAATATATGGAGAGTTTATGGATAACTAGTCAGTTTCTTTATTTTTTTACCTTCGTCATTGGATGCATCAGAAGAAGAAGAAATGTTTTGGGAATTTTTTTTCCCCCCTTATGTGCCCTAAGGAGGAAGGAAAATAGATGGAAGGCTCTTGACTGTCTGCACCACCATATCAACAAGTGTGTCTCTGCAGCAGGATTGTCACACAAAAAATGACTGGTACATTTTGCAGCTAGTCTTTTTAAGATCCTCTTCTGCTAGCCAGGAAGAACAACTGAAATCTAACAGTTAAAGACTTTTTTTTTTTTTCCTGCAATTCTCCACTGTCTACACTATTATTTCTTGCCTCTTCAAAACTTCTGTCTTCTATCCTTGTATTCCTTTTTTAGAGTTTTATTTAAAAGCACTGCATGATCAATTCTAGCAAGTCTTTTGCAAAACAAGTAAAATAGGGTCTTCAGTCAGTACTGTACTCTGCATTGTCTCCATGAGTTTGATCATTCTGTAACAAGGATGGTCAAGCTGTAGAGGAATCTGATCCATGTTTTATCAAAAATTTCCAGTATGCCCAAAAGCAAGTGTTTAATTTCAGCAAAAATGACTGGACTATATTTGGCCACCAGTGTTCTAAAGATGACCTAGAATTTGAATGATAGATCCGTATATAATGCACTATGGCCTGAATAATTATGAGTTTGATATTTGGCTTGTCGGGGCATTGTGAGACGTTGCAGATTATATGTAGAATTGTATTCTGTTTTTTACTGATAGAGGGCCTGGTAAAATTGTGCTAAATCTACATGAAAGACAATTCAATACAAAGCAAACATTTTCCGTCTCCCACTATGGATGCCTAATGGGCACCAATGAAGAATTGGGAGTTCCACTTATCTGCACTTTTAAGGTGAAAATTAAAGTAGAACTTTTCTTTGCTCTTCTAGCAGTATTATAAGAAATTGCCTGAGCCCCTTACAACAAGTTTGACTGTGTCTTTTTGTTGTAAGATCACATTGTGGTGGTATTTTTTTATTTTTTTTTTCCTTCTACTTTCTGACCTCTTGATACAGAAGGCATATTTAGGTATAGCAAACATATTCTATTCCTTGTCAAAAATAGGCCAGCGTGGCTGAAATAATGGCATTGGATAAATATAATATATTAACAAATGTTTTATATTATATCTATATTTTTAAAGCTGTTTATAAATCCATTTTTTTATTTATTTTATTTTCTAAGACGACTTTGGGATATGCATTGTAAGGATCAGTAATGAAAATTATATATTTAACAAAAAAAAAAAAGAAAAAAAAAACGAAAAAAGAAAAAAAAAAAACTATAGCCCAGCCTCTCCATGAATGCAAAATCTATTATTTTTAAAGGTGTCCTTAAGACCAACCGTGAAGGGTAACTGTTTTCTTCTGAGGTAGATGGCCAATGTCCATGTTGGATTTCATAAATAAAAATAATTATTGCTTAGTACTTAAGACTAAAGGTCCTTTTCTTTTTCAGCTTTGTCACTCTGAAATGCACTTTTGCTTAAATGCAGGGAGAAACCTAACCTCTCCAATGCTTTTACAATTGATTGTCACCAGGAAAGCGCAACTGGTAGCATAGAATAATTTTGCGCAGGAGCTGCAAAAACTGCGAGGGGAGGTTGTGAAATCTAAATATGTCATGGGTTTTTTTAATTAGCATTCAATTGGACTATACCTGTTCTTGGGCAGCTCCTAAGCCCAGTTTACATATTTTTGTGTTTGAGATCTATTTTCACCTCTGTATATTTTTTATGTAAGCTGTTCTAGAAGGCAGCCAGAGCCATAAGCAGCAGTCTTTGTGGAGCTTGATGCAGATTCTGGTCACTGCACATAAATCCCCATTCTATCACTATGGCAGTGTCCTTTTTTTTTTTTTTCTGCATACTTTCTACAAGCCGCCTTTATATTAGGTACATCACAAATGTGCACTTCATTTTCCAGTTGTAAACTGTGTGTAGCAATCCTCCTTTCCCTTATCTCTTAGGGCTCTTTCACACAGGCGGACCGTTCAGATCCGCCTGTCCGTTTTTTTGGCGGATCTCAACGGTCCCCCCATGCATCCCTATGGGGCATCGGATGTCAGCGGAGACATGTCTTCTGACATCCGATCCGTCAAATCTGAACAGATGGAAATTCTATTTTCCATCCGTCCAGCGGATCGGACGGACGGTCCGTTCCCTTTCGATTTCCCCCAGAGAGATGCATAGGGAACTGACAGCTGTGTCTCCGCACACAGCGCGGAGACACAGCTGTCATCCTCCTGCTCAGCGGCGGATTGGCGGACGGAGTGTGTGAAAGGGGCCTTAGTTTGAACAGTCACTTCATTAATTTGACCTAATGCAACAGTCAGACCATGTGGGGCATCAAACACATTTTGTCCAGTTCTCTTGAGATCTACAGTAACTAATACATATGCGATGGGTGGTTGTCTATTCTATTTATTTTTTATTACTTTAAGGGATCCCTGCCGTTCACCTGTTTAGAATAGACATATTTCCGCTGAATTAGGCTATATTGCAGGGAGCTCGTCCTCTACCCCTACCCCCTTTTTATTTATTTTTTTATGGACCATCCGATAATCTAAAAAAAAATGCATCCAAATACTAGTTTCTGCATAAAAAATGAACACTGAAGAGCACCTCCTTTTTTCCAACAGTTTTTTTTTTTTTTTTTTAATCTCAAGTGTTACGGATGGTGTTCTATATTAAATCTAGAAAGTACAACATCATTTGATGAAAATGGCTTTTAATTTATGGGCTAGAATGGTAAAAGTGATTTCTGTGAAATTTCAGAGAAGCGTAGTGTCTTGCATTTTTTGCAGCATCGGTTAAAAATAATATGGATGTTAAAGACCTAAGTGTATCAAAACCAAGTTGTAAAAACATGCCTCAGATTTATGGATTAATATTTGAGACCATTTTCTTTCCCCTTCCTTTTTAGCTAGCTGCCAACACACAAAATCAACCATACTTGGGTGTGGGCTTTTTTCCCCTCAATCCCTTTCTAGGATATTAGTTTTCTCATGGATTGCTAAATTGTTTAGTAAACAGTATTTTTGCAAAACCTAGTAAAGCACAATCTAATATAACTTTTTTTTTTTTTTTCTAAGAGGAAAGACCTGAAAATCACAGTGCAGTTACAGAATGGATTTTTTCTTTCCTCCTACTCTTGAATGATCTATAATATATTTTATCTAACTATTTGGCAACATTTGCTGAGAATTTGACTTCTACTGTATTTTGAATTGCTTGGATATAAAATTAACAAATTTTATAGATTTTTCACGCTCTTCAGAGGTCTAGCTCATAGGAAGGATTCATAAGGGGGGGGGTCTAAATTTGTTTTATGTAGAACTATGGGGCTTTTCCACTGCATGGAACCTAACGGTTCGGGTCGCTTTTATGCTTTTCCACTGCTGGTACCGCATGGTATGGTGTAGGTACGGTACGGCGGCGCTTTTCCACTGCATGGAACCGAACGGTACGGCTCTCTAAAACGGTACCACCTCGATTGTGGTTCCAAGAGGTACCATACCGGTACCATATCCCACAATCCTTTGCATGCAGTTACTACTAGCCACTGATTGGTCAAAGAATCGTTATCCCACCCACTTTAGTACTACTTTAGTGGAAAAGCAAACCGTTCCAACACCGTACCATGAAGTGGAAAACCAAACCGGGCGAAGCAGGGCCGAGTAGAGCGGAGCCGGTGCTTGCAGTGGAAAAGTGCCATTAGTTACTAGTAATGGTAAAAGCTGAAAAAACAGTAGTCCTAATGTTCTCCTTTGTGCTTTTGTCAATTCTTAAATTATTTTTCCGGTAATGTGACCCTAGAAAGGTTTTCAGTACTTGCCTTGCACCAGTTGGATAATTAAAAACATAAAAGGTTACAAGTAAGGGAGAAAATAAAAAAATATTACATAGTGCTCACTGTTAAAATGGGGAAAATACTGGAATGTGAACAAAGTATTTTGCTGCAGCAATTGTAATTTTCTAAATCTTTTGAATGCATTCACATTCCTCAAAAATGTAGCTTTGCTATGCTATTAGTTTAATCAATTTGCACCCAAGACGGTTTCACTAGCCTTTGAGTCTTATTAGGTAGCCTGTACGCATTGTTAAATTCCTGGGTGAATGAACCTTTTGTATTATATGATTTTTATTTTTAGGAAATTCGTTATTTAAATGAGGTACACATTTATTATGAAAAGCGCTTGGCATCTTTTCTGCATTCTAAGCTTGCTTCTAAAATATATAAGCTTGGTGATCTTTCCTCAGTTGAAGAAAAAAATCATTTAAACTGCATTTCATCATGGTTCAAGGCTCTCAATATATAATTCTGTGGAGGGGGAGCTACAGGATAGTCCCAATGGTATTAAAATTGAATAATTAGCAGAAATGCTCTTCAGCTACCAAAATGAATGCTGCTCTCCTGAAGTTAATTAGGTGTTGATACTTCACAAGTTTCAAACTACTATGTTTTCAATATGCTACACCACATTTTCTCCCATGGTATATATTATATTTTTTCCAAGAAATGACACTAGCTCCTATGTGTTTCCTAGTTTTTATTTGCATTTATAAGAAAATAAAATAAAAAATATATATAAAGTTTGCTACATTTGTAAAATGTGAGGAATATATTATAAATATATATTTCTAACGTACATTTAAGCTACACTTCTGTTCAGGTTTTTTCTTAAGGAAAATAGAAATAAAAAAAAAAAAGGAATTTAAAATATTTTTTCAAAAAAAATAAAAATAAAAAAAAAATCCCAGAAACTGCCTCTTCTCAAAGCGGATACAGTGTCTAATCTTGTACAGAACTGCGAATTAAGAAAATAATCTTTATAATAAAAATTAAAATATTGACTTGTAAATGTTACACTATAACAGGTTTTGTTTTACTTTTTTTGTTTAACGCAGGTCGATGGGTGGGAAGGGGGAATATTTTTAGTTTTATTTACTGAAAAAATCTAAAGTAACTTGATTTTTTTTTTTTTTTCTTTGTGTAATTTCTTTTGGAACATTGTGCAATATTCGATGGCCTAATGGAGTGTTAAGTTTCAGATGTACAGTTTATATTGTTCCAAAGTTTTTTTTAAGTTTGTATTAAAAGCATGATATTAAGATTACAGTTTGTTTTTTTTTTTTTTTTGTTTTTTTTTTCTTTGCTGGCTGTTCAAATGGAAGTTATTTATCTTTTATGCCGAAAATCCTTTCTTATAGCGGTTTACCAAAAAAATCAGGTTATCCTCTTGTGATGAATTCTCTTAAGATTTATTGCAAGTGCTGTGAAACCTAGATTGGTCTTGTGTTCGGATACTGTTTAGGGGTTGGACTAAATCGAAACTTACTAAAGCCTAGTACACACGCAACGATTATCGGCCGACCGATCAACCTTTTTTTGTCCAGAGTGGTGTTTTTTTGGTTGGAATGTGCCTAGACTGCACACGAATTTTCTCACCCGACAAAATTCTACTTCAGAAGTGATGTCGTGTTGGTTTGCTTTCTTTGTGTTCTTTCTTCTCTGAGCATGCCCAGTCTTGCTCATTAGATTTTTCCCTGTCAATCTTTACTGACTGCACGAAAATCGGCCGTGTTTTGACGGCGGACAAAAATTTTATAGCCTGCACACCAGATTTTTTTTGGCCGAAAATTTGTAGTCTGTTTTCGGAAGCATCATACTAACAAGCCGAAAATCGGCAGACGAAAATTCCCTGACGATTTTCGATGCGTTTGTACGAGGCTTAAGAGGGAAAAAAAAAAGAGCTGCTGTTGACCTCCCCAGAAAATGCAGCTGCTTGGCAAGGTCTCTGCCCCAAAACTAGTATGAACATCAGAAGTTCTGACCTCATTTACAGGTGTGTAGAAAGAGGTTAGTTGTGTCAGGCCCATCATTTTCTCCATACAGGTTTCCTTTTAACCGCTACCAGAGCAATTTAAAAAAAAACTTTCTCACGTTTTATTTCTGCATACATTTTTTTTTTTTTTTTTTTCTGCCTGAAGTGATTATAATCCCCTAAAGTATTTTATAAAAGCAGAGATCCTAGAGCAGGGGTATGCAAACTGTGGCCCTCCAGATGTTGCAGAACTACAAGTCTCATGAGGCGTCTCATGAGGCATAGCATGAGACTTGATGGCCACAAGCAATGACACCCAGAGGCATGATGAGACTTGTAGTTTGGCAACAGCTGGAGGGCCACGGTTTGCATATCCCTGTCCTAGAGAATAAAATGGTGGCTGTTGCAATTTTTTTTTTTTTATAGTACCATATTAGCTCAGCTGTTTATCAAATGCATATTTTCAGGACAAAATGCAATAAAATTACATTTAGTGCACGCAAGCAGAACATTTAAGTGTGTGTGTGTGTGTGTGTGTGTGTGTGTGTGTGTGTGTGTGTGTGTGTGTGTGTGTGTGTGTGTGTGTGTGTATGTATATATATATATATATATATATATATATATATATATATATATATATATATATAGTATGTGTTTTTTTTGGTTTTTTTTTGTGGCAAAATGATACCTAAACTTTCATAGGTAATGATTTAAGAGGCAACTTATCACTTTAGCATTAACCATAACTCATGGCCCTAGAATTATTGCTTCAACTTTGTTTGCAGCGATAATTCACACCGTTTACCAACACACACAGGACCTACAGCAGAGTTGCAATTGGTAACTAGAACACTGAACTGGTCTTTCTTAAGCCCCGTACACACGTAGCGATTGTCGGCCGCCGACCGATCGGCCGATTGTAGGCTTGTTAGTATGATGCTTCCGACAGCGCATTTTCGGCCGAACAGAATCTGTTGTGCAGGCATTAAAATTTTTGTTGGCCAACACCAGAACGGCCGATTGTTCGCCAGTCAGTACAGATTTCGGCCGACAGACAGCAGATTAGCAAGACTGGGCATGCTCAGAAAAGAAAAAAAGACAAGGAAAGTTACCCATCACATGACATCACTTCTGCAGTCGGCTGTTGTTGGCCGACAAAATTGGTGTGCAGTCTTTTGCAGTTTTCAACAGACACGACAACCCTGGACAAAAGACGGCCGATCGTTCGGCTGACAATTGGTACGTGTGTACGGGGCTTAACACAATGCACATCTGCTACTTGATGTGTATTGAAAAGCTGTAGGCAAAATACACCAAAGCTGGTTCTTCCCAGTTTGTAGTGCAAATATACATTGAGAGTTTTGCATGCTAGCAGTTAAATAGCTGGTTCCTAACAGCTCTGTGTATGGCCAGCTTAACTCTTCTTTCAAGTTTTGATTTAATAAGCTGCATATTCTTCAAGGTCCCTGACTCTAGTATTTGGACCAGGAACAACCAGACAATGCAGTCTTAGGATCTGCAGTTGCCATAGTGCTGCACATGTGATCAGCTTTAGAAACCAGCCAATTGAGGATTTGAAAGTTCAGTTGAGAGCTGACATGAACCATAATGGCAACTACGACATGCCACACCACTAGTGGGCTGACTTGAATGTATCTGCTTTCGGAAAATGATTACATCAGTGGTGTGGTTTCCACATTGAGATGCTTCCTGGCTTCTATCTTCCACAGGTTTCACTGATGTACAAAAGGCTTAGAGCACTTTGACAAATGCATTGATTATAAATGGAAGTTGTCCCCACCGGATTTGCAATGTGCGTGTATTCTGTATGTTAACGTACACCTTAATCCTGTATAAACAGACTGCATATTAGGCGGTTTAATGGAAACCGGCTGACATTCAGCCTGTGTGTAGGGTAGCCAGTGCGACAGAAGCTGGGCGAACGTACGGTTTCTTTCGAACGGGCATGGCCGCAAAATGGTCTGCTGATCGGTGTGTTCTGGCGAGAGAGCCCTCCCCATATCATAACACACTAACTCAGTAGGGAAGATTGCTGTACTAACATCAAATTGTTAATACAGGATCTCACATCCAATTGTTAGTACAGGATTTCCTCCTGAGCTCTTCAGGTTGTGTGTGGTTTATTTTTATTTTTTCCTTCTGCCTGCTGGGTTGAATGAAAAAATGAATAGTGTGTATTTAGGCTTTACTCCACTCCCAACATATACTATACCCTACTGGTGTTTTGATGGTGAAAGCTTCAGAAACACTTCTTTAGCATATTTTTTACATGTAAGACACTGGTTAGAAGAAACTGCTCTGAAAAAAATCACCCAATTAGCAGGATCAATTTATTCAACTTGGGGACGTAGTCTAGCCTGTCTGCATAGGAAAACCTTCTATGCCTGTCATCTTCCCCCCCCACCCACCTCTTTTAATATCAATTTATTTTGACATTTAATGGGCCGGTAGGGCAAATGGTGGTGGGGATGAGTTCAACAAGAAACTGAAATTGATATGTATGGTACCATAAACAAGATTTAGCCAGTTTCTAGAATTGGGTCTCTGTTGCGAATGACTCAGTTTGTACATGGTAGGATACTCTTTCTGCATTTTGATCCCAGCTTCTAAATTTAGTCTGACCTTCCTAATCTTGTATAGAGTAACTAAATCTGTTCTGGTCTAGTTTAAAAGCCTCCTAATTTACTATTGCAAAATAAGCATTAATCGGCTAATCTTGTATTTTTAACTGCACGATTTGCTGCATTTGTTGTGTGTGTGTGTGTGTTTGTGTTTTTTCTTTGGGTAGATATGATCAGAATGCATCTATGGCTGGCTTTGATAAATGAGAAAAACCTACAGTCTTGGCAGAGGTACATATTGTATTGTCATATTTTGTAATAGCCCTAAAGTTACATTGTTAGGTCCCTGCCCTAGTTTGCTGATTTAAATACTGTTAAGATATTTTTGCTTGGGTGTGCTGACGCGTTATGGAAGGCTAGGACATTAAAGATTTTAGTAACTTCATGAGTGAAGCAATGTGTACTAGGATAACATTGTGTAATTTGGATGATGTGCTGTACAATGGTTGGCCCAAGCTAGGGCAGTGTAGGCCAAAGGTGAAAAGTCCAGTTACAATGCAAATATCTAAGTCTAGTGCACATTATGTCAGTGTATCTAGTGCCATTGGGGTAGGGATGAGCATAAATCCTTAGATGCCTATATAGTTGGTATATCTCTAGGCCAGGAATGGGCAAACTACGGCCGGGCGGACCTTTTAATCCGGCCCGTGGAGCGCTAGCTAATTTATTCATTTACTGTAGCGGCCAGTCCTAGGCTTCAGCAAAGGGTGGACCCGGGGGGCGCAGAGCAGTGCGCCCCGAGCCCACCCATTGTGTGACAATAGTGAATGAAAATTCGCTATTGTCACACGGATCCTCCTCCTGGCCAATCAGGAAGCGGGTCCGCAAGGCGAACCCCCATGCCATTGGCCGAGGAGAAGGCGGGAGGACTCGAGACGCCGGGGGACCGAGAAACCGCTGCTGCTGCAGGTGGGGGGGGGCGCCACGCTGCATTGAAGGGGGGCACGCACGCTGGTCTCTGCATTGAAGGGGGGCACGCACGCTGGTCTCTGCATTGAAGGGGGGCACGCACGCTGGTCTCTGCATTGAAGGGGGGCACGCACGCTGGTCTGTGCATTGAAAGGGGGCACGCACGCTGGTCTCTGCATTGAAAGGGGGCACGCTGGTTACTCTGCATTGAAAGGGGGCACACTATACCTTAATTACTGAAGGCCCCTTTCACACTGTAACGCAATATTTTACAGCATTTTTTGCCATCTACTCTTGGTCCGGCCCCCGGGTCCAATATATGAACCCATTGCGGCCCTCGAGTCAAAAAGTTTGCCCACCCCTGCTCTAGGCACAACTTTACTTTCCCTAAACCTCTTTTAGGACAGCACCTGAGCGATCATGGCTCCTCCCACCGTTACAGGAAACACCTCTTCCACCATAGTTTTAAAAGGAGGCTTCTCCCCACTACGTCAATCTTTTTGTTTCCTCTGGCCAGGGAGGTGGGAGCTGGGATCTCTTAAGAGTCGTCCTGGGAGACTTGGTTCCTGCCTTTCATCTGTGTCTTTTGTGGGGTTTTTTTTTTTTTTTTTTTTGTGAGATCTTACCGATCCTCCTGAGTCTACCTGAGGCATGTAGTGTGCAGGCTCCTTCTCCCCCTTCAGTGCCCAGGGAGGGCCAGTACTGTATGTGGGGTGCTGCTTCTGGAACGCGGTGATCTAACATAGGAAGCCCTGGTCTGCGTGGGTCTGGCGTGGCGCTTATGGTCGGATAAGACTGCCATCTTGCTGGTGGCTCAGGGAGCTCTAGCAGAAAGCGAGGCATCCGGAAGGGGTGGCACCCGCAATGCTGGTGCGCGGTGTCCTTTCCGGCCACAAACACACCTGGAGGAGGTAGGCTGGTGCTTAGTTCTGGTTCTAGAGCACTGCAAATGGAGTCTGGAACTAATGGGTGTTCTGTCTTTTTTGGGGGGGGGGGGGATTGGCAGTCAAAAAGCTCTGACTTGAAAAACATGCCCATCATGCAAAGCTAAGTTGCCAGAAGGGTGGAAGAGACTGCTATGTCAGGAATGCATTGCTGCTCTTGTTGAGGAATTAATGTCGGCATGCAGCAACATGATTGCCTTGGTGAAAAAAGAGCTTGATGCCACCATTCAGTCTTTCTATTAATTTTTAACAAATCCCCCCCCCCCCACTGAGTCAGGCATCTACCTCAGAGTCCTCATAAGGCCCATTGTTAACCCCCTCTGCTGGATACAGATTTGGCTACACAGGAGGGCTGCTCTGTTGCTCATTCCAAGACGATTCAGAGGAAGAGGAGGGAGAGGGACTTGAAAATGCTGCTAGTAAATATAATTTGTCTTTGGATCAGGTGGCTGGATTGCTTAAGGCAGTTTATGCTACACTTGGATTAGGGGAAGAGAAGAAGGAGCTTACACTTCATGACCGCATGTATGCAGGCCTCAGTGAGACAAAGGGGCGTACCTTCCCGTTACATTCTGTAATCTCCTATTCCATCAAAAAAGAATGGTCGGACCCAGAGATTAAACCTTTTTTTTATCGTTCGACAGACGCAGCTCCATATCTTCATTACCATTGGGTTATGCTCCTCCAATCAGGAATAGGTACGACAGGAAATCGTTACCACGCCCATGGGGGCTGTCCCTGCAGGCATAACCCCACACGCTTGCCGTGGGGGCCGCCATTTTGCTGTGGATAAATGTGTTCTTTTTCCCCATTGTATTACACGGGCAGCCATTTTCTGTTCCCCATAGGAATGCCATTTTCCTGTGGTCCATGATTGCTGGACAGGCGAGCGGCATGGCACTTTAATTCTAGCAAAGACATAGGCTGTTCTTTCCTTTTCCTGAGCAGATTAGTTTCACTTTCGTTTTCACCGGGCATGCTGGCAGCTCCTGAGGTAATGTCGTTTTTCTGGGGTTCCCTGTGTGGTTTCTTTGTACTCTGCTGTTAGATTGTACAAACCTGGGGTTTGGTAGCCCGCTAAGATGGTGGTGAGATCGCTATTTGGCGACTCTTGAAGGGACAGTGCACTTTTTTCTTACCAGTGTAAAATGGAGTCCCAAGATAAAATGTCACCTACAGACCCCTTAGGTGCTGCTGCGGACCCTTCTGGGTCACAGTAACAGCCCAATATCCCAGCATTTTTACTAAGCCTAATGTCCAAAGTAGATTTTGTAATTGCAAGTGTTGCCAGTTCAAAATGCCCTCTGCCTTCGCCTCCATCGGCAAGGTCTTCAGACTGAGGCAGATATGGCCGCTGCAGGCGCACCACACCCTGCAGAGTCAGTGTCTTCGCATTCTGTCTGTGAAGAGGACCTGTCCTCATCAGCCGCAGCATGGTAATGCGTCTTGTTGGAAGCCCTTATAGTTTCAGTGTGGGAAACTGTAAAATTGGCTGATGAACCTACAGCGTCGGTTACGCAGATGTCTTTTTTTGGCTCCCGCAAATCCCAGAAATCGGGCAAGGTGTTCCCTTGTCCTGATATGTTTCATGCCATTGTGGATGAATAGTGGCACATGCTGGTGGTGCCTAAGCGTTTTAAACGGCGTTACCCTTTTGCAGATGCAGTGTCCTCTAGGTGGATCACCCAATTTCCAGGCTAAACAAGTCTACTGTGGTTCCGGTGTAGGAATCGCCAACTTTTGCGGACCTTGTGGATAGACGGGTGTAGTCCCTATCCCGCCATATACACGTGATAGCGGGTTCCTTTTTGAAAAAGACTTTTGTGAACCTTCTGGTGTCAGACGGTTGCTGAATAGGTGAAACTACTAAAAGCAAACTTGGAAGCTGAATGGCTCCCCCCTGCGGTGCTTGAACTAATGGACCAGTAGGCTCAGCCCTGGTGTTCATGTGTGATACCTCCCTGGATGCGGCTCCGCTAGTGGCCAGGGTGTCGGCAGTGGGGATGGCTATTGGACACATGGAGTGGTTAAAAAGCTGGTCTGTTGACCAGGCTTCCAAAAAGGCCTTGACTGACCTCCCCTTTACAGGGGAAAGGTTGTTTTGGATCCTCTCTGGATGAGTTGATCAAAGGTCTCATTGGGGGAAAGAGTACTCTTCTTCCTCAATTCTCTAAGGGTAAGGTGCTACGTTCTAGGCGGGGGCCTTCCTTCTCTGCTCATAAGTGGCTTTTTCATACCTCTGGGTCACAAGAAAAGTAAACCGTTCATGTCTTCTGGGGGTTCAAAGAAGCAATGGTCGAGAACTGATTCGGTCAGGGTACAAGATCGAATTCCGATCTCGACTATCAGACAGGTTTTTCCCGTCCAATCTTCACCTATATCCAGACCGGTTAAGGGACTTGCACAAGGGGTGGTACATGATTTGCTATCACAAGGAGTAATTGTGCCAGTTCCCTCTCAGGAACACTTTTAAGGGTTTTTTTCAAACCTGTTCACTGTGCCCAGATAGGAGGGCAAGGTGCATCCCATCCTGGACCTTAAGGCCCTGAACTGCTTTGTGCAGGTACAGAAGTTTTGGATGGAATCCATCCGCTCAGTAGTGGTGTCACTACACCAGGGAGATTTTTTTTGGCCTCTATAGATATCAAGGACGCATATCTACACATCCGTATCTATGCTGGACACCAGCAGTTTCTTCAATTTGCAGTAGCAGAAGAGCATTATCAATTTGTGGCGCCTACCCCTTGGTCTCATCTCTGCCCCAGGGTTTTTACCAAGGTACTAGCCCCAGTGTTGGTATTGCTGTGCCAACGGAGGATTGCAGTACTAGGGTAAGTACTTAGACGATCTCCTATTGAGAGCGGACTCTTTCAGCCCTGCTGGGGGACCTACGATCACTGTCCAAACCCTGCAGGAGTTCAGGTGGACCATCAATTTCAAGAAATCCGCCGTGATAGCTTCCTCGAGACTGGACTGTCTGGGCCTGACTCTGGACTCTTCCTTGGCGAGGGTCTTTCTCCCCCCCCCCCCCCCCCGACAAGCTGCAAAATTGCCTGAAGCAATTCGGTTGCTGTTGGGAACAGATCTACCCTCTGAGAACCTACATCCGGTTATTGGGTCTGATGGTATCATCCTTTTGAGGCGGTTCAGTTTGCTCAGTTCCATACAAGACCTTTGCGAAAGGAGATTCCTGTCAATTGGAACAAGGATCCAAAGTCCTTGGTCACTGTGATTCGGTTGAGCCACAACACAGTCTGCTCTGTTGTGGTGGCTTCAGTCACCAGCACTATGCTAGGGCAAGTCCTTCCTCCCATTGTTTTGGACGGTGGTAACCACGGACACTAGTCAGTCAGGCTAGGGCAAGGTGCTGGGGAAGCTCTGTGCCCAGGGAACCTGGACAGCAGAGGAGTCCAAACTGTCGCTAAATGCTTTGGAGCTCAGAGTGATAAAGATTTGTCTGTGACGATGGACAACTTGTCTGCAAGATTGTCCGGTTCAGATTCAATCGGACAATGCCACAGCCGTGGCTTACATCAATCACCAGTGGGGCACCAAGTGTGTCTTTGCAGCCAAGGGGGTGGCCAAGATTCTGGCCTGGGCCGAACTGTTTGTTCCAGCTCTTTGTGCGGTGCACATCCCAGGTGTGGAAAACTGGCAAGCGGCTTACCGGAGTCGTCAGTTGTGTCCCTACACCCGGAGGTGATTCATCTCCTGTGTGTTCGGTGGGGGATGCCTGAGGTCGATTTGTTTGCTTCTCGTATCAAAAAGGAGCAGAGGTTTGTAGCCAGGTCTCAAGACCCTCTGACCGAGTCACTGGTGGCTCCTTGGGATCAGTATCGGCTGATTTATGCCTCCCCCCGTTGACACTTCTGCCAAGGCTTCTACACAGGGTAGAGGTGGAAAGAATTCTGGTCATTCTGGTGGCCCCAGACTGGCCTTGCCGGTTTAGGTATGCAAGGTTGTTGCCGATGCTCCTTGGAGACTTCCTCTCAGAGAAGATCTGCTGTCTCAAGGCCCGATCTTCCATCCTGCTTTACAGTCGCTGGCTTTAATGGCATGGCTGTTGAAAGCGTTTAGAAGATGGAGGTCTTTCTGACCCTGTGATTCCTACGCTTTTGAAGGCTATGAAGTCGACTTCCAGGAAGGATAGATCATTGTACTTGGAAATTGTACATTTTATGGTGTGAAACGCTGAAGGTGCACCCTCGCTTGTTTTCCATTGCTAGGGTTTTGGCCTTTCTACAGAAAGGGGCTGAACAGCGGTTGGCTTTGGGCACTATCCAAGGCCAGGTGTCGGCTTTGGCTATATATTTCCAACGCCCGTTAGCCACGCATACCTTGATTAATACTTTTCTTCAGAGAGTATGCCATGTGGCTCCTTTGAGACTGTCCCCGCTACCTCCATGGGAATCTCAATTTGGTATTATCTATTCTTCAAAAGCCTCCCTTTGAGAACATTCTGGAGATTTCTCTGTTTTCGTTGTCTCAGAAGGTTGCCTTTTTGGTGGCTATCACTTGTGCTTGCAGAGTATCTCAAATGGCGGCGTTGTCTTGCCATTCACCTTATCTGGTGGTCCACATAGCTAAAGTGATACTTCGACCTAATCAGTCTTTTCTTCCTATCGTGGTTTCTGATTTTCATTTGAATGAAGACGTTGTGTTGTCTTCACTCTGTCCCAAGCCTAAGCATTCTAAGGAAATTGCTTTGCATTCTTTGGATGTGGTTCGGGTGATCAGGGTTTACCTGGAGGCCACTGAGTCTTTTAGAAAATCAGAAGCTCTTTTTGTTCTTACCGAGGGACCTCGTAAGGATTGGCTGCAACCATATCCAGATGGATCAGGCAGACGGTGGTTCAAGCTTATTCACTGAACGGTCAGGTTCCTCCTTTCCCTGTGAAGGCGCATTCTACTAGGGCACGGAGTGCCTTTTTTTTGGGCTTTTCGCCATCAAGCGTCTGTAAAAGTACGCATGGACAACCAAGTTGCAACCTTGTCTCACAAAGTTCTACAATGTAGATGTGTTGTCGTCTTCGGCTGCCTCTTTTTGGCCGCAAGGTTTTGCAGGCGGCTGTTTTTAAAGGAATCTTTTTTTTTTTTTTTGTTCTCTTTTGAGGGTGTATGTTTTTTGTTTTGTTTTTTGTTTTTTTCTGTATGAGCTTCAGTTTTTCCTGGGGGAGCTCCCTTTTACCTGGTTGGCTAAGTTTAGCCCTTGGGGAGTTACGTTCTTATTTGCGTTGTTCTCCCACCCCCTACTGCTTTTGGACATGCCAATGAAAATATGGAGCTGCATCTGTCAATGAACGTTAGACAACTGGATTTTTGTAAACTTACCGTAAAATCCTTTTCTCTGAAGTTCATTGACAGATGCAGCATCCGCTACCTCTACTTTGAGTGTATGGGTTTTTTTTGTCTTTTAAACATTGCTTGCAACGAAATTGCAATCTGAAGTAGTGCGTGGGGTTATGTGACAGCCCCCATGGGCGTGGTAGTTTTTTTTTTTTTTTCCCCTAGGGATCTCTCCTGGGAGTCTGGTGGTGCTGCCATGCTCAATGCACGGTGGCCATGTTTGTGTAGTCCGGTGGCCATTTTGCTGTGGTTGGCCCTGAAAATAGCGGCGGCCATGACCATGGAGCCCTGTAGGTAGCGATTTTGGCAGTGGGAGTCCCTCCTCATCCCCTGGTGCGTACTCCTGGATCTTTTCACTTCCTGATCGCTGCACGTGGAGTGAAGATTATCCTGGTGGCTGCAGGTGCCTGTTTCTGCTGGATGGTGAGTCTGGTGGGGTCTTCTCCCTCTCTCTGCTGAGGAACGATTAGGTGCTGTTACTGGCGACTGTGTGGTGCTGCTGGTGCGGTGGTGGTGTCCCTTTAGCAAGTGTGTTTTACACCTTTTCATGTGGGATTTCCCTATTGAGTCTTTGGAGACCATTCCCCACCTGATTCCCCTCTGAGGCTGCAGGGTTCCAACCATCCATCGATGCACTGATGGTAGTCCTGGAGTCCTTTGTGTCCTGGGTGGAGGTGGTTTTTGGGTGACGGGCTAGCCTTCCCCTGCTTCATCGGTCTTCTCAGATCCTGAATCTGATCGGCCGCCGCGGACGTGAGACACTGCTGGGTCTGTGACCTTGCGCCCTGAGTTCTCAGAATGATACCTCCACTTCTGCAACCGCGCACGAAAAGGCACTGGTGGATGCATTGATTGTATCTGTGAGTGAGACCTTAAAAATGGAGGACGCAGCCGAAGCTGCAACGGAGGAGTCGGTTTCCTTTGGCACTCACAAGCCATCCAGAGCAGCAAAGGGGTTTCCTTTCCCTGCCTATTTTGACAAAAATTGTCGCTAAAGAGTGGGAAGTGCCAAAACATCCCCTTGTGGTCCTTAAGCGATTTGCTATGCGGTACCCCTATTCGGAATCCCTTCTTAAAAAGTGGACTGTTCCACCGGAGGTGGACCCCCTGGTTTCCCGATTGAATAAAGCAACCGTTATTCCGGTTGAAGAGTCCCGGCCTTTAAGGAACTGGCTGATAGGAAGGCGGGGCTGTGGCTTTTATTATTTTATTTATGTAATTATGTAAATTATTGCACTTACAAGATCCAGGATACGAATCCGCATATAAAAAAAAAAAAGATTGCAGCATTCCTGCGGGCTTCTTGTCGTGCATCTGGCTCGATGCACGAGGAGAAGCCCGCTGGTATGGTTTCTTGTTGGAGCTGAATGCACGAGGAGAAGCCCACAGGAATGCAGCAACATTTGTTTATTTGCTGATTCACATCCTGGATCTTGTAAGTGTAATAATTACATAACATAAGTGTTTATCCTTTTTTTAATACACTATGGAAGTGCTTGGTGTGTTTTATTTTTGGGGATTTGATTTTATCATCTTGGGGGTTTATCTTTTCATGCTCAATTAGAGCACCTATAATCTAGTGCTCTGTTTATCTGGTAAGCAGATTTAAATTCTCGCTTTGGGCGTGAAGTAACCACTTTTCAGTCACCCTTTTACTTCTGCAATCTGTTATCACCGGTGGTTCTTTCCCTGCTGTGACTATTTCTGTGACTCCGTTGTTTTGAACTTTTCAAATACCTATTACATAAATGTGTTCATTTTTATATCTAGCGCTGCACTCTTCTAAAAGATATACAGATGGAGTGTTATTTCTTTTTTCTTTTTGCTCTTGGTGCCAGCAGCTTTCTCCACTTTAGTGCAGTGCTTTGTTTTTTTTTTTGCCATTTATTACTTTTCAAGGAGATTGCCTTTTTCAAGCTACCTTGGATAACCTTATTAAGGGTCTTATGCGGGCTAGAGATAGAGTACCTTTCTTCTGCAGCCTACTAAGGGCAAGGTACCCTGTTCGCAGACATGGGCCATCCTCAGCTCATAAGAAGTTTTTCCATCCCTCAGGGTCGACTGACAAGGGGCCAAAGCCATTCAGGGCCTCCGTTGGTGGATCCAAACAAACTTGGTCTGGCAAGTTTAGAGCGGGCTTATCCAGACTCTCAGACAAGGCTCCTTCTGCATAAAGGTGTACCCTCACCCGTGTCAGGGGTGGCGGGGACATCTTTGCTGGTTCCCATCCCTGTGGACTTCCCTGGTACAAGACAAGTGCGTCTACTTAGTCATACAGTCTGGCTACAAGATCAAGTTTTGCTCTCCCCCCCCCCCCCCCCCCAGCAACGTTCTTTCCTTCCAATTTGTCCAGAGCACTTGTCCAGTCACACCACTATTATACAATAGTGGTGTGACCCTCCACTTCACCTCCCGGTGGTAAATGGTAGGAAGACCCACTTACCCGATCCTGTGGATTCCTGTGGGCGTATGCCAACAGAAATCAGTAAAGGCTTGGGTGTATCTCTCAGGTGGATACCGATTTCCTGGGGGTGCTGGGAATACTCGGGGGTCCACGACTTGCTCCTGTGTGCACTCGGAGTATGGGAAGAGAAAGAAGGCTCCTCATAGTGCAGACGTAAAAGGTTTCCTCTTTATTCAAATTTTAAAAGCCGCGATCACAATGAAAACAGAAAGCAAAATATACTGGTGCCCTTATTAGAATGTCCTTTGTAGACTCCAAGCCTCGTGGCTATGTTAGATGTCTGCTAGTGAGAGCCGCGCCGTGTCCGCCTTACCCAGAAGTGGTGTGCGGTTCACCAAGGGCCCAGAACGAGGCAGTCTGCGTTGCAACTTGATGCGTTTCATTTTGTATATTTCATTGTCACCAATTAAATTTTGTGGTAGGATCCCAACACCCTCCACAAATAGGGTTTAGCGCAGTTTTTTCTCCCCATTCATGACTACATATCCATTGTTGAACTAGCAGCTTACCCTAGCACACAAATTTCCTCTATCTACTCCAGTGGCACGAGTGATATAACTTACAAGATCTCTGAGATGCTTACCTTCACTTATCCATCAGCAATCAGTCTCAGAAATATCTGAGACTAGAGTTTGAAACTGGAAAATCAGATTCTTCCTTTGCAATTTCGAGCCCCTTCTTTTAGGCCCGCCTTCCGTGCCGCGGATTTTCATGATAATGGTGGCTCTGGCTCCACTTTGTCTTCCAGGGATTGCAGTGATCCTGTACTTAGCCAACCTCCTTCTATTTGCTTCTTTGAGGGAGAAACTGCTTAAGGACCTGGCAGGGGCTTGCAGCCATTTGGAGTTTTTAGGTTGGATCCTAAAAACATCCAGAAGTCAAACTTGGAGCCAGCTCAAGTGGCACAATTTTTGGACTACAGAATTTGTTCAGTGGTACTTACCAGAAGAAATGAAAAATTAGGTCAAAACAGTAATTACTACGGTACAGACCAATCAACCTGTATCAATCAGAAATGTTATGTCGGCCCTGGGAAACCGGACATCTACCATTCCAGCCATGCAGGGGGTTAGGATGCATTTCTGCCCTCTTCAAACTTTTCTCTTACAAGCCTGAGTTTACAATACGGAATATTTGGACAAAGTAGTAAAGATTCCAACCAAAGTGAAAAAAACACTCTGGTGGTGGAAGAACAGCCAGTCCTATCTATATAGGGCTGTCTGTGGTCATCTCAAGTCAAAAGGGTAATTACGACGGATGCCAGTGCCTGGGGTTGGGGGTGCCCTTTGGGAAAAGAATCTGGCTCGTGGAACGTGGTCACAGAAGGAGGCTGTAAGGTTTTCCACCTGGAGTTAACTAAGGGCTGTAGCAATGGCTCTGAATTCCTTCTCATGAGACAGCCAGGGACACCATATCCAGGTTTTGTCTAAGAGTGCCACGCTTGTGGCATTGTCAAACAAGCAGGGCTGAACGAGAAGCAGAGTCCTGCAGCTACTAGCCATGGCAATTCTGGAATGGGCAGAGCTCCATTTACTATCCATATCAGCAGTCCACCTCAAAAGCATGCTTAATGAGGTAGCAGATTTCCTGTCCTGCCGCGTAATACAGGGAGCAGACTGAGCCCTAAATCTGGAGCTATTTGCCCTATTTACAGAGAAATTGGGGAATCCCCAGGTGGATCTTTTTTTGCTTCCAGAGAAAAAAAGGAAACTTCCTATGTTCTTCGCTTACCTGTCAGATCCCTTGGGTCAGATGCCCTGCCACATCCCCTAGTTTCAACTAGGGTATGCCTTCCCCCTGTTTCAGATAATTCTGAGTGTGTTCAGGAAGGTAAAAGAGAAAGTTGAGGTGATTCTAATTCCCCTCTTTTGGCCAAAAAGGGCCAGACCTGGTTCTTCATGATTCTTCGCTTATCAGTCATACCATTTTGGCATCTTCCTCTGCGGAAGGATCTTCTGTCTCAGGGCCCAGTGAATTTCCCGGATGTAGCAAGGCTAACACTGACCGCTTGGTATCTGAGGAGCAGCTGCAAAGAAATGGGGGGGCTTTCAAAATCCTTGATAGCCACCCTCCTTTTCAGCATTTAAAAGGTCACTAGGGTTATTTATGCAAAAGCCTGGAAGGTTTTCAATTCCTGGTGTCATTTGGAAGGTCAACCCTTGGAAGACTTGTCTTCAATTCTAGAATTTCTGCAGCCTGGCACAGAAAAAGGGCTTGCAATCAATAGTCTTAAAGTTCAGGTGGCAGCTTTAGGAGTTTTTCTTGGAAAGATCTAATGCCGCTGAGCCTTTGGGTGCAAGATTTAAAAAACAAAAAAAAAAACAATGGGGGGTGACTATGCCTAGGTGATAATCAATATTAATCTAGTACTGCTGCTATCCTATTGAGGAATTCTTAATCATAAATTAATGCTATAAAAGTGACAGCGCTGTCCACAAGTGTTCAGACAATCTTTGCTAAATTGAATATAGTGTCTAATAAAACCTTCTGAAACAATGAAATAGTTATAGTGCTAATGCTGTAATACAAAACATAATTGTATCATAGTAAAGTGCTAATGATCTAAGAAAACAAATTTGGTATCGTTTAAAAAAAAAAAAAAAAAAAAAAATCAAACAAATGTGATCCAACAGATATACTAAATAAAAGTTACTTTCATAAAAGTGCTCCAAAATCTTCCCACAAACACTTTTTTTTTTTTCACAATCCAATATGTCATATATCAAAAGTTCAAAATTAAATCCAACTCCAATATGTGATCCAAAAAAATGCATGCAAAAAAAAAAAAATGTATATTCCTCTTATCTTTACGTACTATCACCACACTAAGTGAGTTACTACTTATGATCCTCATCACTCAGCAGATCAAATGGCTGATAATATTACAAACCAGGCTTTTTCCCTTACAGGGAGTAATCATCTGCAAGCTTCCTAGTAGACCATCTGTGCAATGTTCGAAATATCGTTTGAGATTAAAAGGACGAGGAAAGTCTTTGCATAAGAGAGAAAACTCAGCTTAGCATAAAACTTTTCCACTTGATTAAAAAGACAATCCACTCACATTTGCAAGTGTCTCCACTGACACAAGTTAAAATGACATGTAATCCTATAGAGCCGGGGTCCTCAATAGGCGGACTCCGGGCCACGTCCGGACCCACACGCGCTTAAATCTGGACCGCCGAAGCGGTCTCCTTCCTTCTGTCATCAGCGGGGGCCAGAATGGAGAGGATCGGAGTGGCTGTGTCTAAAGCCCCGTACACACGATCAGATTATCGAATGATCTGTCGTCCATTTTTTGTGGGATGCTAGTCTGATGTGGAAAGTGAAGAGGTTATTTTCATACGAATTTTCCCGTACAACAGAATTCTACTTCAGAAGTGATGTCATGTGCTGGATTGTTTTGTATGTGTTCTTTCCTCTCTGAGCATGCCTAGTCTTGCTCTTAAGATTTTTTTCCATCTAAATCTGTACTAATGAGATGAAAATCGGACATTGTTTTGACGGATGACAAAAATTATATAGCCTGCACATCAGGATTTTGTCAGCCGTAAAGTCGGAGTCGGCTGTCGAAAGCACCATACTAACAATCCGAAAATCGACAGATCGGTCGTCGGACGAATTTTCCCTACAGATTTTCTTATTGTGTCTATGGACCTTTACACTGGCAGCGCTGCATGATTACAAAAAGTCAAGTTCTTCTACTTACCCGGCGGAGAGGCTGTCATACAAAGTCCCGCCTCCTGGACCGGCTCCTACATATGATAGACAGAACACTGGTGACGTCTATCATAGGAGCCGGTCCAGTAGGCGGGACTTTGTATGACAGCCTCTCCGCCATGTAAGCAGAAGAACTTGACTTTTTGTAATCATGCGGCACTGCCAGTGTAGGACACAGCCAATCCGATCCTCTCCAATCTGCCCCCCCCCCCCGATGACTTGATTTTTTGGAATCATGCGGCGCTCTTATCCGCACTGGTCACTCTGCATTAATGGGGGCACACTGGTCACTCTGCATTAATGGGGGCACACACACTGGTCACTCTGCATTAATAAGGGGGCACACACACTGGTCACTCTGCATTAATGGGGGCACACTGGTCACTCTGCATTGGATGGGGCAAGTTTTGGGGAATGCCTTTTTTTGTTGTTGGCGTTCTGTATTTGGAATTTGACGGTCACTTTTCTGGACCTTGGACTGAATGGAAAATTGGTTAGTGGACCTTTTCAAGTTTACATTTGAGTACCCTGCTATAGAGATCGGCTCCGACTCCTCCGATACCACGAGCAGAACCCGATCCAGCGTGATGGCGACACCTCCAACATCCACCCTATGCATGTTTCGTCATTGGGCATCTGTCCCGGGCAGACGTCCAATTACGAAGCCGTATATCTCATTTCTTGAGCCCTAAAATGCCAGGATATTAAAAATACCCCCTTCCAAATGGCACTTTTTTTTTTTTTTTTTGCAAACTCGACAGTACTAGGTTTTTTTTAAGTTGTAATTTTTTGTCACTTTTTTTTTTGGAAAATGAAGAAATTAATATTTAGTTTTTTCCATAAAGTTTTCATTGCACACAGCATAGGCATACTTCTAAATAACACCCCAAAACACTTTCTCCTATGCCTTCTGAGTATGGGGATATCACATGTGTGAGAAATTTCCACATTTCTGAAGAACCAGGACAGTGGAAACGCCTACAAAATGACCCTATTTTGGAAAGCAAACACTCCAAGGTAAGAGACGGTTTTTGGAAAATGCAGAAAAGTTGCCAAAATAAGAAGATCTAACACATGGTGGGCATACTTTGAAATACACCCCAAAACACAATCTGCTACTCCTCCAGGGTATGGGAATATCACACGTGACAATTTTTCACAGCTTAGCCATGCAGAGGGACCCAGAATCCAAGGAGCACTTTCAGGCTTTCTAGGGGCATAAATTACATCTATATTCCTGACTACCTATTACATTCATAGAGGCTCTTGAGCTCCAGAACTGTGGAAACATCCCACAGTATTTGCCAAGAGGCATGGTGAGTCTTTTGAAGACTTCATTTTTATTTTATTTTTTTGCCACGCATTTTTGAAAAGTTCAGTTGTCAATTTAATAAGATATTCCTCACATATAGCATAGGCATACTTAGAATTGCAACCCAAAACACATTCTGCTATGCGGCCTTCTGAGTATGTTGATACCACATGTGTCAGACTATTTCAGTGCCTGGAATGATTGTATCACACTGTATCTTGTGTATCACACAAATTAATCAATTGTATCAAAAGCCAGTGTACTGTAATGGTCATCTCTATATTGGCAGTCAGGGAATATAGCTTAGTGTAGCGTCACCTATAGCACTCCTAATTCCTATAAGGCAAGCAAGTCCATCCTATTAGTATGTGGCTGCCCTCAGGAATGCAATGTTCATTGGGTGGGGGGTACAGGAGGCTAAAGAAAGGAAGGACAAAAGAGTTCTTGTAGTTCCAGCAATGCAGATGTCCACAGTGGATGGTTGGGACTGGTGCTTGCAGAAACCATCAGTGCAGATGGGTTATTTCAGGAGGAGGCAGAGACATCAGTCCAGACAACAGGCATAAACATGGTCAATAAACAGGCAAACCAGGAAACATCGATTCTAGCTACACTGGTCTGGTGACTCTAGCTGGTGTGGTGGTGATCAGAGAATTATGCCTGGCTACACTCTTGGGGCTCATTCATATGTGAGGTTAGGGGGGGGACCTTTACAGTTGAGCTCTGCTTTTCCCACCCACTACCCCCCCCCCCCCTTTAACTGCAGAAAAGACTGCATGAGGTTGCTTGTGCAGGGGTCAACGCAGGTGCTGAGTAGGCGATACAATGTCTTCTCACTGCCTGTTAAAAATTCTCTCCGATCCGAACATGGATGGTCTCTGAGAGCATTGAATGTATGAAATCCTTATGGTGACACAATGACTGCTGTGATGGTGATCAGGGACATGGTATGACGATGATTAGCCATCCTGTAACTGGGATGGGGATTAGGGACAATATGGCTAGTGTGGCGGTGATCAGGGAAACTAACAGGTGACAGCATGTATTAAAAAAAAAAAAAGTATAGTGTATTTTACTATTTATTTTTACATACTGTCACCAGAGTAGTGCACTATGGTGACACTGTACTACTCTGGGAAGGTGACCAGGATTTTTTTTGTTCACTTTTGGTTTTACAGTGATGATCACTGTAATACCATTTATTTTAACTGTTATGAATGGCTTCCATTCATGACTCATTGCTTACTATTGTGATTGCTGTGTTTAGCTACAGCTATCACATGGTACAGGGCCACTGTGGTTGGCCAGAGACAGTGGTCACAAGATCATGCCTCTGTGTGCCCCAGGTGTGTGATCCGTGGGAGGGACGTACCTATACGTCCTCCCAGGATAACAGAGCACCCGTACAGCTGTTTATGTACATTGGCCAGGTGCGATGCAGTTAAAATAGAAATAAAAAGCAAAACATTTGTTTGTGTGTATAATATAATGTATCGTTATAAATACTTAAAAAAAAGAAAATAGGTGATCACATAATCTCTGTTCTCAGCTGCGTAAGGAACTTAGAAAGCTAGGGGTGGAGAAACAGCAGTACACTGATCTTCTCAGTGAATGGCCATGCAGGGGGTGGTATGTCAACACTGATTGGAGGAAAGAGAGGCTGTTCTACTTGCACAGCCCAAAAATTGACCATGCTGGGATGTATGTGCTCACATGCCTACAAAGGTCAGTTTGAAATAGGAAAGCAGGGGGACTGGCAGGATCACCAGGTATTTCACACAAAGGAAACAATACAAACAGAACAGGATACACAAGTACATGGTACTACAGGCAATTATCAGGAATATGAAATGCCTGGTTAACATATTATTTAATAAAAGCGTGGAACTGGCAGTCTCATTCAGGACATTTAAATGTTCTTGTCTCTTTAGCAATTCATATACTAAAAGCTGATGCTTGCAGTTCATTGGCTGCATGTATTGCTTTACTTTTTCTTTTATATGCAAATGAATGAATATTTCCAGAATTATGTACTGCAGTACTCTTGTCCCTAAGGATAACAGGGATGCCTGAATTTTGGGGCACAATTATACTGATTTATGAACTAAACACATTTGTTCTACTAGATTGCCAAATGTCCTGATAAGTAGGTAGCACAGCAACTTGCATTATTGCTTATGTGCATTCTTACATCTTAGGAATGAATTTGTCATGATAAACTCTAAGCCAGGGCTTCCCAAACTTTTTTAGGCCGAGACCCACTTCTGAATACAGTTATTTTTGGGACCTACTTGCTTGTAATCGAATATTGTAAAGTGCTACAGAATTTGTTAAATATATTATAATATAGAATTTGCGCTAAATAAATGCAAATAATAATAATGCATATTTTAAAGGGAAGGGGGTGTTAAATTAAAAATATCAATTTACTACTTTTCAATTTATTATTTAATAAACTTGCCAGATATTCTAAGTGAGGGGGTCAGAAACCTGTGGCTTGTGTGGCATATAAGTGGAGTTGTAAGTAATCAGCACCCTCATAGACAGTACAAGGCAGGCAGTGGACAGAAATCAACCTCCTCAGGACAGTGATCAGCAGGCTATATGGCACTAACCCTCCTTCCTCTCCTGGCTGTCAACAGTAAAGGTGAAGCCCCTATTTGCCCTCTCCAGAGCCCAGCACACCTCACCCAGAGTCTTAATGATGAGGAGCTCTCCGCTGGTCTTGGTGTCCTGGCTCTTCTCCTTCAGATCCTCTACTGGGGTCAAAGAAGCTGCCATGAACTCCTGACACCGCCGGGCCACCTGGTCCTCCTATGACACAGAGGCTGCCGTCTCTGCACGCTATAGCTGAGAGAATCCTGCCGCCAGCAAGACAGAGGATCTGGCTCTGCACCCTATGCACATATCCTACATAATAGCCCACATACGTACTCACTGACACAAGTATCCTCCTCGCGGGGAATGTAGACCAGCCTCCGTAAACTGCATGGACTGGGTCCTGAATCCATCGTCATTTGACTGCTCTGGCTCTCTGTAATTTGCACGGGCTCGCACAGCACAATTTAAGCGGGCCCGCTCTCGTGATTTCCTGCTCAGCGCGACCCACTCAAACACAGCTCGCGACCTACAAGTGGGTCCCAACCCACAGTTTGGATGCTCTGAGCTACATGTGTGTGTTACTTTTTAAATACACACGGTTTCTAGTTTGTATAAATTAAAAAAAATAAAAAAAAGATGTCCCCTGCAACAGAAAATATTTGGTGGGTAGACTTCTGCTTTAACCGCTTTCCGACCCACGCACGACTATTTACTGCGGCGGTCAGCCCCTTACAGGCAAAGTGTCGGAGGACTACGTTGCTAGCCTGTGAGCCTCTAGGGGGCGCTTGTTCCCTAACAAGTCAGCGTGTGTGACCGGACGACCCGATGTCCACCGGTCACTCGCGATCTCCCCGTGGAGAGGGAGAAAGGCAGACGGCTAATGTAAACAAAGCCGCCTGTCATTCTCCCTGATCTAACTGCAGAAATTATACAATCCTGCTATGTAGGATCGTATGTGTCTGTGGTTACATCACTAGCCACACCCCTTTACAGTTAGAAGCACGCCCCTGGGGACACGCTTAACCCCTGCATCTTCAATAAAGTTAACCCCTTCCCTGCCAGTGTCATTTTTACAGTAACAGTACAAATGGATAGCACTGATTACTGTGGTAATGTCACTGGTACCCCAAAAGTGTCAAAAATGTCAGTCAAGGGTCCGATCTGTCCGCCGCAATGTCGCAGTCCCAAAAAAAAATCACAGATCGCCACCATTACTCGTTAAAAAAAAACACCAAAAATGACAGAAATCTTCCCCTTAGTTAGTAAACGCAATAACTTTTGCGCAAACCAGTCAAAATACGCTTATTGTGATTTTTCTTACCAAACATAGGTAGCAGAAAACAAATTGGCCAAAAATGTTAAAAAATTTAGATTTTTACATTTTTTTGGGGGAATTTCATATAAAAAAAGTGAAAAATATTGTTATTTTTTAAAAATTTACGCTCTTTTTTTGTTTATAGCGCAAAAAGTAAACATCGCACAGGTGATCAAACACCACCAAAAGAAAGCTCTGTTTGTGGGAAAAAAAGGTCAATTTAATTTGGGTACAGTGTCGCACGACCGCGCAATTGTCCGTTAAAGTCACGCAGTGCCGAATCGCATAATAGTCCCTGGTCAGGAAGGGGGTAAAACCTTCCGGGGCTTAAGTGGTTAAAGCCTGTTTATGGCAGTGTGGCATTGGTTGTATTGCTGTCCATGCTAACCTGCCCAAATTTCTTTCTACAGGTGTCGCAGGGTCAGGAATTGAAGGAAATATCACCAGTGAGGTATTGGGCAAAAATAACAACCTTTATATATTCTATAAAAATGTAAAGAAAAAAAAATTGACTGGTGTCCAGCTTTAAACAAAGTAGCGCAATATGTGTATAAAAACACCTTTTATGCTTTCCCTAGGACCCTAGGTGAACTCCTGTAGCTTTTATTTCATCTAGTCTGTGTCTGTTAGGTTCCATGCACACTAGTGTTTTTTTAAGCTCCTAGAAGCTGTTATTGGCATTTTTCTTCTTCTCCTAGAAGCTAAATAGTGTTATCCTATGTGTCCATGCACACTTCTTTAGGCTATTAGCATTTTTTGAGCTTCAGCTTCTAGGAGCATAAAAAAATGTTTTTGGAGAGCTTCTTGGAGCGTTTTTCCAGCAGAAAAAAAGCTAATTGCTACTAACTGCTTTTTTGAGTTTTTTTTTTTTTTTTCCTTCATGTATTGCAAAAACGCTAATAAAATACTAATGGTCCTAAATGCTACTAAAAGCTGGCACAAAAATGCTATTATCAGAATTTTTCCTCCAGCATTTCTTCTAGCTTTTTTTGAGCTTATGAAAAACGCTACCGTGCATGGAGCCTTAAGCTGTTTCTACCCTTGCTACCAAAGTTCTGAACTTTTAAAGCAGTGTTTGTTAATTTACCTGATATAGGGGACTTAAGTGTGGATCATGATGTCACCTAAGGGCTGCACAAAATTTTCAGTATATGTATAGCTACAGTAAGTTGGAGAGTGCGGACATGCAACTGGACATAATCAGAAACTGGACATTAGAATACGAGAGATTACAGACCCTTGTTCCCAACAGCCATCATATCAAGTACATGACTTTTTTTTCTCTCAGCAAAATATATTGTAAAAGATCAGAGTAGAGAAAAGTGATGCACAGTACAGGAAAAGCAAAATGGCGTGAAAGAAATAAACCAAATCATTTAACCAATCTAAAGATTATTTTCCTTTGATTTGTTGAGTAATCACCAAGAAGGTCTTTAGGGGACAGGACAGCTGTCCAAAAAGACAACAGGGCATACCAGCTGATGGCTACAGTGCCACAAGAAGTCTTGCCATGCAGGTGGCTTATGACTCTGCAAATAACAAAGTAAATGTCCTCAGTTATAAATGATGTGTGCCAGATTGGACCACAAAAGCATCCATATGCCCCACCTCCAGATCTCCCATTTTTTTAATAGGCAATACAGTAAACCCCCCTCCATTGCGGGGGTTACGTTCCGGACCCAGCCGCGAAAAGTGAAATTCCGCGAAATAGAAAAACCCTATTAAAATGCATTGTAGGCATGATTTTTTTATTGTCACTATACGTGTAAAAGCAATTTAAGGTCTTTAAACACACTTTTAAAACAATAGAAACTCATTTAAACACATAAAAGATACTAAGAGACATAGCAAGAGCTATGAAAAACACAAAAATATTTAATTTTTAATGATTTATATAGTAAAATAACATTACAAAAAAAAACGCAAATTACCGGGACCGCAAAAACTGAACCGCGATGGAGCGGGGGATTACTGTACAGGATTATAATATTTGCCTATTTATTATACAGTCCTATCCTATGCTTTATGAGACATTCTCTGAGACCAGATAAAATAGAAGCCAGCACACAAAATTATCTTAAAAGGTCGCAAGTTGCAATCATGCATACACGTTTTAGACTAAATGGCCTTAGTCCTAGCCATTTTGCTTTTTCCTAAACAAGCTGAGTCAATTTTGGTCAGTTGCTCAATGTTCCCTAAGGAGGACCTGCAACACTTAGAGGGAGATAAACCAAAATGGGTGCACTCAGAATCTGATGCCGCTGTGCATTGTAGCCAATTAGCTTCTAACTTCAACTTCTTCAATTAACCTTTTGGGGCAGAGCGCAATCAAATAAGTAGCTTCTCTGTGGGTGGGCCTTGGCACCGGGGGGGGGGGGCACATATTTGCATGCAATAGCGCCAATAGAGCTGTGTCTAAAGAGCGCGCCCGTGTGCTCCTGGCACAATTACCAGCGGCTAACAGAAAGCTCCTGATCAAATAACGATGGTCACATGACCATAAGCCCCGCCCTAGCTCCCGGCGTTCTAAACCCTTAAAGGTCCAGCAGGCGCTAAGCAAGGGGTTAAGCTTTGGCAATGAAACCTGGAAACCGATTGGCTGGTATGCAGAGTTTCACCCGATTTTGCACTCTTCAGTGTTGGTAAATAACCCCCTAACACCTACCCACCTGATGCACACATTTACTGGACACACTGCAAGGATTTATTTATCCAAGAATATACATTCTGCATATTTATTCTTTTCCCTCCAAAAGGCAATATCTATTTGAATCTTTGTTTTTTCTGTCTGAATAGTGAAGTAAGTACTGAACTTCTACCACTGAAACTGACAGTCAGGGCTGGAGCACAGCAATCACAGTGAGTTGCTCTATCTGCAGCTTTTCCATTCATGAAATGTATTATTTTAAAATAATATAAGGCTTGGGATGATTGGATAAGGAGAGAGTGACCGTAATGTTCATGTGTCCCATGCAATGCCATTTATTAACTCAGTAGATTAAATATGTAAGCTTTTAAAATTAGTTTTTTTATCTGACATCATCTCTATAAAAGAGCTGCTGTATACCCTCTATGCCGCCTGGCCATTGATGCATAGTAGGCGTAAACCTTTCTTTGACAATTTGGTCTGGGGGATTCTTTATTCTAAAAGATTATGGCCCTATACCACCATCAGTGAAAATACGTTCAAATGGCATTCTCTTGACACCTTTCCCTTTTCTCAGAGAAAAGGTGCAGGAACTCACCCTCCCCAGCAAACTTCCCACCCCAACCACACTAATTCTTGAGGAGAAGAGTTAAGCAACATCAAATAATCCGCACCTTGTACAAGGCGCAAGAGGCACAGAGCCCCCCCTCCTTCACAAATTTCCCCATCCACTCTTCTCAAATTGCCCCCCCCCCCTTCTCACAGCTGTTACCTTTTCACATATTTCCCCCTTCCACCAGCTGTCCCTTCTACACTACACCTCCAACCTCCCACAGCTGCCTGTCTGCAGAACGCTTCAAAAGAGCCTCACAGGGGTGCAGCCAGCAATGTTCTGGTAGATGTGCGCCATTTTTTTTTTTCACCAACACATCAGAACTGTAACACCATGGTGAGGAGTTCCATAACACTTCACTCTGCTCTGCGCTACACAGGTCAGACAGGCAGGGGTAGAGACAGGAGCAGGCCTCCCGAAGCACAACAGGAACAACAACAAAAAAAAAAGGGCATTTGTGGTGTCGGGAGCAGGGCACCCCCCCTATCTTGGTGGCACAAATTCAACAAGAGTATCCCTTAAAAGTGGTACTAAAGCCTTAAGGGTTTTCATTTTATTGCACTCTATGCAATAAGGTGAAAAACCTGCAGCTCCCCCAGACCCCCTTTTTCTTAGTCCAATCCGATTTAGTAAGGTGCACGATAGCGGTGGCTCCAGTCGCTATTGTCTTCTTTATTGGACAGATTTATAGCTGCGGATAGCATTGGCTCCCGCTGCTGTCAAACAAAAGCTGTGACATGGGAGTGGGGGGCAGGGCCGAGTCCTGCTGTCTGTGTCAATGGAGGCATCAGCAGGGTGCCCCAATAGAAAGCAGCTTTCCATGGGGCACCTGCCAAGGAGGAGGGGCCTGAAGCACCAACGGGGGACCCAGAAAAAGAGGATAGGGCTGCTCCGTGCAAAACCATTGCACAGAGCAGGTAAGTATAGACATGTTTGTTAATTTAATTTAAAACAAATACGAGCCTTTAGTAACTCTTTTTAAGTTCTGGAATGATTCAATCTCTTATTTGGAAATGTATCAGACCATTATATCAACTAAACTATCAAAGACTGCTTTCTAAAGTCTCCAAGGTTCTGAAGCGGCGAAGATTCGTTCACTTTTTGTGGTTTGGACATATTAACCACTTGCCGACTGTCGTCAGTATATTTACTGCGGCAGTCAGCCCCTCACAGGCAAAGCGACGTACGTCTACGTCGCTTGCCTGTGAGGCTCTAGGGGGCGAGCGCACGCCCCGCTCGCTCACAGACACCCCCGCGCATGTGACCGGCGGACCCGATGTCCGCCGGTCACTCGTGATCGTCCGTTGCAGAGGGAGAAAGGCAGGCGGCTAATGTAAACAAAGCCGCCTGTCATTCTCCCCTTTGTAAGAACAGAGATCATACGGTCCTGCTATGTAGGATCGTATTTCTCTGTTGTTACACCACTAGCCACATCCCTTCACAGTTAGAAGCACGCCCCTAGGGACACACTTAACCCCTCCTTCGCCAATAAAGTTAACCCATTCCCTGCCAGTGTCATTTTTACAGTAACAGTGCACATGTATAGCACTGATTACTGTAGTAATGTCACTGGTACCCCCAAAAGTGTCAAAAATGTCAGTCAAGGGTCCAATCTGTCCGCCGCAATGTCACAGTCCCGCAAAAAAAAACGCAGATCGCCGCCATTACTCGTTAAAAAAAAAACAACAAAAATTACAAAAATCTAAATCTTAGTTAGTAAACGCAATAACTTTTGCGCAAACCAATCAAAATACACTTTTTGCGATTTTTTTTTACCAAACATATGTAGCAGAAAACAAATTGGCCTAAAATGTTAAAAAAAAATTAGATTTTTACATTTTTTGTTTTGGGAATTTCATATTAAAAAAATGTTAAAAATATTGTTATTTTTGCAAAATTGACGCTCTTTTTTTGGTTATAGCGCATGATCAAAAAGTCGCACAGGTGATCAAATACCACCAAAAGAAAGCTCTGTTTGTGGGAAAAAAAGGACGTCAAATTCGTTAAAGTCACCCAGTGCCGAATCGCAAAATAGGCCCTGGTCAGGAAGGGGGTAAAATCTTCCGGGGCTTAAGTGGGTAAAAGGTTAAAAATGGGTATCCACCCCTGCTCTCTTTTTAAAATTTTAATGCAATCCTTATCATTTCCCTGTTAATGTGTCTTTTCCCAGTTATTGGAAATACTGGCCTCAAATGCATCACTTCTCTCCCAACTACACAGTCTAGCAGGACTTGTCTTCCTTCCCCATGTCCAGCCTTTACAACCGACATTGGTTTTCATTGGCCTAACTGGCTGGCTTTCTCTATAGGCTCAAGAAAGAAGGTCACTTGGCCCCTGACATCACTCCCTTTGATTGGTCCCTCCCCCAAGATAATACACCTGAACACTGTCTCTCAATTGTAGAAGATATTGAGACAGGACTTCCCAGACAATACCTCCATTTATATTGAACAAAAAACTATTGTTTCATTCTCACTCATAAGTCAATCTCCTCCTATTTTCAAGAAAAGAGCTATAAGATTTTGTCCCTATGGTACTGCACCCCAGTGGACCTATATCAAATCCCTTTTCTAACCAATGCTGGAGATGCACTGCTGCCTAATCTCTCCATTTTGGCATATAACCTTCACATCCTATAACTCGATGTGTATGACAAACATACAGGCATCCCCAGCAGTTGCCTTCCAGTCGATGATACCAGGGTACATTTCAAGGGCTAAAAAGGGCATCTTGTGGCACTGTTTATTGGCAGCCTAAGCTTCTATCTCCGTCTTTGGAAAACCACCCCTCCTTCTGATTTGTTGGAATGGGCCCAGAAACTCAATGGCATAATGGTAATGGAGACCTTCGCAGCGGAAGACCGTCTCGATCCCAAGAAAGTTCTTACCACGTGGACCTGTTGGTGGGCCTCCTGTAACTCTTCTGCCTTCCAAGACCTAATCTCTCAATAGTTTTTTTTTGTTCCTTAAATCTTTGTGGATCTTTAAAGTGGAACTACACCAAAACCAAAAATTCTATTTAATTATCAATATTTTTAACATTTAAAGATAACTCCCCCATCCATCCATGTCTCCATGCTTGTTTTGCTTAGAAATCATTTTGAAAACCCCCCCCTGGCATTTCTGGCCGTGGCCATCTTGAGTAGGGTCAGATGATTCCTGTATCATTTACTTCCTGGAATCCATTTGCCCTTAGCTTAGGGATAGGCTGAGCTTAGAATCCACCCTCCTCTCCTGAAGACTGCTGGGATGTTGTACCATCATTTGCCTAGGCATAGAAACCAGGAAGTAACTGAAGAAATATATAAAAAAAAGTTTAAAATCAGTAAATATGATATACTTTCCTATCTATTTACTAATGCTAGCAGCATAAGGACTAAAAATAGTCCATGTTAATTGAGAGAGTGAAGTTCCGCTTTAAGCATTTCTCAGAATGTCTGTACCCTTCCCTTTATTCTTCTTCTTCCCCCAGCTCCCTCTCTCTTCCCCATATCTTAACACTTTAGATTTATTCTCAGTCTCTTACTTGGTTATTGCATGTACTGCGATATTGACTTAACATTCTCGCCATAATATCCTTGTGTTCCTATTTCCTTTCTATTGATGGTATTATGGGTACTCATTAAGGTATATCGTTGTCTGTTGACTCTGATTGTTTTACCTTGTTTTTGTCTTAAAACCTGAAAACTTAAATAAAAATTATATGCAACCTAAAAAGCTGCTGTAAAAGTGATTTTAAATACCTTGATGATGCCTACCGTTCACTATTTTTGTGTGTGTATATAAATATTTTTTTTTACTTTTTTTTTTTTTTTTAAACTATCACACATATTGCTGGTTTGGCCACTTTTTAGCAGCTGATAGGACATTGGCGCCATCACAAAAACAACTTTTTAGTTGTCTGCAGATTTTATCTGAAATCAGGGCATAATAGGTGCCAGAACTCATCCTACCCCTCTGCGGCCAGCTCCCACCCCTTGTGCTAGTTTAAATTTAAAGTATCCCCCCCCCCCCCAAAAGTACCCATCGATTGCTCACCTCTGCACACCTCTTTGCTTACCTCTGTCTCCCCATCCACAACTCATTTCTGCACCCCCGTCCACAGCTCAGCTCTTCCCCCCCCCATCCTCAGCTCACCTCTGAACATCCCTACTGCCCCAACTTTTACTTTTGCACCAAACACTCAACCTTCCCACAGCTGCCTCTCTGCACAACTTCCCTCCTTTTCCCCCCACAACCCTCTCTCCTCCTCACCAATCCCCCCCATCTTCTCTCATCTTTTCAAAAATGTACAGCACCACCCAGATATGGGCAGCTCCGCCTATCAGAACTAAATCACTGGAAAGGAGGAGTTTCGGAGAACTTCACTTTTTTCTGTGCTACACAGGTCTGGCAGACAGGGAAAGAAGCTGTCTCCTGAATCCCCACATTTAAAAACATTACAGGCTGTTGCATCTTTGGGACCCAGGGCACCAGCTAGCACACAGGAGCCAGTAGAAGAAGTAAGTACTGCAACAAGCTTCCTCTACGACCTTCTCTGTTAAGTGACAGGTTGTTGAGGACATAGCTGACGGAGGTGGCGCAACAGAGTTCTGCCATGTTTTGGCTGAAAAAAAAAAAAGCTCTGTCTGAAGGAGTGTCATGCTTGGCTGAATCCCCTCTGTTGATGATTAACATTTAGTTGGTTTCCCACCAATAAACACCATCTATAAAAGCTTTGAATGGAAAATTAAAATTCAACAGATCATACACGAACATCGCTGAGTAAGGCAAATCTCCTAGCATGAATATGAGAGAACCTTGAAGGCACCCCACCCTGATTACCGCCGGAGCACCAGAAAATACATTTAGTGAGTCCCTAGTGGGCAGGAAGAGTTGGAGGGCCAGCAATTGAAGAAACCTGTGGCAGATATACAGTATGTCTATATGCTTACTTACAAGCAACCTGAAATGAGAGTACAGTGATGACCCAGAAGAGTTTTGTTGAAGCACAGAGGGATACGATTTATTGGGGTGGGGGACACATCATGGAGATAAACATATGTTGTAAATTAATTTCCTGAGAGACTGGATAATTAATTAATAACATGGATTTCACAGTTTTTGAAACATGTGAGGATATATGCACAATCACAGGGTGCACTGTATTGACAATTTAGGGTTTTTATGTTCATACTTGTATATTGATATGCCATATTTGTTATTGTGTTGGGAATAAAGACACACAAAGAATTTCTGTTCACAATAGTTTTCTTGAATATATATATATATATATATATATATATATATACTGTACAGTACAGTATAATAGCAGCCCAGCACCACTTGATTTCATTGACACCAAAGGTTGGCATGTTTTCGTGATGCCAGCAACTGGCACTTAATGTAATAAGCCTTGCTATTTAGACTGCACAATCCATCTCCACTTTAGGTCACACATTTAGTTATTTATTCATTTTAATGTACCTGCCTAGAAATGTAAGCAAATTATGCTTTGACCAGTGTCAACCCAATATCGACTTTTCAGGATTTGTTAACCACTTCCTACCCGCCATATAACAAATTGACGGCCGCAAAGTGGTTAAGTTATCCTGACTGGGCATCAAATGACATCCAGCAGGATGTGCCGCATGGGCATGTGGTGGTGCAGTGTGTTGCTCTGACACACCGCACTTACCTACAACGTAAGCTCATTACCATGTGATCAGCTGTGTCACATCGTAACCAGAAAGTGCCGTTGATCGGCTTTTCCTCTATTCGTGCTGACAAGGCATGGGTAGTGTAGAGTCGATCAGTTGCTCTCCTGACAGCATTGATTATCAGTGCAGACATACCAGGGATGCCCACCTGTGCCCACAGGGATGCCAATCAGTGCCCATCAGTGTGGCCTATCAGTGCCAATCAGTGCCATCTATCAGTGCTGCCTATCAGTGCCACTTATTAGTGCTGCATATCAGTGCCGCCTCATCAGTGCCCGTCAGTGAAGGAGAAAACTAACTAACAGTCAGGTCCATAAATATTGGGACATCGACACAATTCTAATTTTTTTGGCTCTATACACCACCACAATGGATTTCAAATGAAACAAACAAGATGTGCTTTAACTGCAGACTTTCAGCTTTAATTTGAGGGTATTTATATGCAAAGGGCAAAGGTGTAGGAATTACAACATTTTGCATATGTGCCTCCCACTTTTTAAGGGACCAAAAGTAATGGGACAATTGGATGCTCAACTGTTCCATGGCCAGGTGTGTGTTATTCCCTCATTATCCCATTTCCAAGGAACAGATAAAAGGTCCAGAGTTCATTTCAAGTGTGCTGTTTGGATTTGGAATCTATTGCTGTCAACTCTCAATATGAGAATATGAGATCCAAAGAGCTGTCACTATCAGTGAAGCAAGCCATCATTAGGCTGAAAAAAACAAAACAAACCCATCAGAGAGATTGCAAAAACATTAGGTGTGGCCAAACTAACTGTTTGGAACATCCTTAAAAAGAAAGAACGCACCGGTGAGCTCAGCAACACCAAAAGACCCGGAAGACCATGGAAAACAACTGTGGTGGATGACCGAAGAATTCTTTCCCTGGTGAAGAAAACACCCTTCACAACAGTTGGCCAGATCAAGAACACTCTCCAGGAGGTAGGTGTATGTGTGTCAAAGTCAACAATCAAGAGAAGACTTCACCAGAGTGAATACAGAGGGTTCACCACAAGATGTAAACCATTAGTGAGCCTCAAAAACAGGAAGGCCAGATTAGAGTTTGCCAAACAACATCTAAAAAAGCCTTCACAGTTCTGGAACAACATCCTATGGACAGATGAGACCAAGATCGACTTGAACCAGAGTGATGGGAAGAGTATGAAGAAGGAAAGGAACTGCTCATGATCCAAAGCATACCACCTCATCAGTGAAGCATGGTGGTGGTAGTGTCATGGCGTGGATATGTATGGCTGCCAATGGAACTGGTTCTCTTGTATTTATTGATGTGACTGCTGACAAAAACAGCAGGATGAATTCTGAAGTGTTTTGGGGCAATATTATCTGCTCATATTCAGCCAAATGCTTCAGAACTCATTGGACGGCTCTTCACAGTGCAGATGGACAATGACCCGAAGCACAATGCGAAAGCAACCAAAGAGTTTTTTAAGGGAAAGAAGTGGAATGTTAGGCAATGGCCAAGTCAATCACCTGACCTGAATCCGATTTGAGCATGCATTTACTTGCTGAAGGCAAAACTGAAGGGAAAATGCCCCAAGAAAATGCAGGAACTGAAGACAGTTGCAGTAGAGGCCTGGCAGAGCATCACCAAGGATGAAACCCAGCGTCTGGTGATGTCTATGAGTTCCAGACTTCAGGCTGTAATTGACTGCAAAGGATTTGCAACCAAGTATTAAAAAGTGAAAGTTTGATTTATGATTGTTAATCTGTCCCATTACTTTTGGTCCCTTAAAAAGTGGGAGGCACATATACAAACTGTTGTAATTCCTACACCGTTCACCTGATTTGGATGTAAATACCCTCAAATTAAAGTCTGCAGTTTAAGCACATCTTGTTTGTTTCATTTCAAATCCAGTGTGGTAGTGTATAGAGCCAAAAAGATTAGAATTGTGTTGATGTCCCAATATTAATGGACCTGACTGTATTTACAAAATTTTATAACAGAAACAAAGAAAAACCTTTTTTTTTTTTTTTTTCAAAATTTGTTTAGCAATAAATAAAAACCCATTGGTGATCAAATACTACCAAATGAAAGCTCTAATTGTGGGAAAAATGATAACGATTTTGTTTGGGTACAGTGTTGCATGACCGCGCAATTTTCATTTAAAATGCAACAGCACTGAAAGCTGAAAATTGGCCTGGGCAGGAAGGGGGTATAATCTAAATCAAAAATATTTCTGCGCTATATCAAATTGTGAATAAAAATTATGATGTGAAAAAAAGCTGCTTACACAGACCCATAGAAAAAAGTCCACATAATATATAACAGAAATTGTGTAGCGCTAATACATAAATGGTGAATAAAATGATCAATAAAATAGTGAAAAATAAACACTCTGAATAATAAATGATGATGAACACTCTAGGTGTAAATTACAATAATGAAGAACAAACAGTCCCAGCAGAACGAATTATGAAAAAAGTCCTCTGGTATAAACTTAAACAATATAACATCCGTGGGTAAAAGAGTGAAAAAATGTGCTCAATAGAAATTATGAAAAACTAGTAGGAAAAAACAATAGTCCCAATAAAAATCCAATTTAGAGATCCATGTGCATCACCCGTGAGAAGGAATGTATGGTAAACTGCTTACCAGACCCTTAAGGTCTTCAGAGCTTATAGGTAAACCACAGATTGCTTGTATCATGGGAAAGGATCAAATAGATTCCACAGGAACACACCTCACATACTATTAGGCGCCAAATCCAATGATGATCAATATGTAAAATCCTCATATATATAGCCTGGGATAACTACCTGCAATTTTAAAATCCATGGAAGGGGAAGGGGGTATAAGTGCCCTGTTTTTTAGTGGTTAAGGGAGGGGGGTTAGGGTTTCAAACCCTTACAAATACGTAGTCTTCTACTGGAATTCTTATTGCAGGTCCTAAACTAAACCAACATACAATGCAAATAAATGCAGTATAAAAATCTGTGATTACAATGCCAACACCATGCGTACAACTATGAAAAATTAAACGGCCAATCATCAATTTATATGGGGTGCTACTGATGCTAAGGTTCAGCAATTCTATATAGGACAACTATGCCTTTCTGCTTTAAACAACACAAAGGCCATTCTGTTGTGCTGCAATAACAAAAGTAAAGAAAAAAGCACAAAGGGATAATATAGTAAGTTTTAAGAAAAAACATTGAGTGAAATAGAAGTATAGCCCTCACAAAAGCAGAATTAAATGAGCATATTGTAAGTCTGCAAGAAAGTCTGGCCTATCATTTTGTGGCTCATGTCTGGAAATCCACTGCTGAGTAAGGGAGATCATGAGCAAGGTGGACATTGTGAATTCCATACATGATAGGCTATTTGCTTCTCTTGTGAGTGCAACATTTATTTAGCTCAATTTATTTATTTTTTTCTATGCATTTAGATTTTCTATTCTGATTATTTCATACACTAGTTATAATTTATCTTTCTGAAATCCAAGAAATGCAAAATGTTTTTTTATTCCTATACTGTTATTTTGTTTATCAATACTCACTAAATTATGATATATATATATATATATATATATATATATAGTACAGACCAAAAGTTTGGACACCTTCTCATTCAAAGAGTTTTCTTTATTTTCATGACTATGAAAATTGTAGAGTCACACTTCAAGAGGTAGTCACCTGAAATGGTTTTCACTTCACAGGTGTGCCCTGTCAGGTTTAATAAGTGTGATTTCTTGCCTTATAAATGGGGTTGGGACCATCAGTTGTGTTGTGCAGAAGTCAGGTGGATACACAGCTGATAATCCTACTGAACAGACTGTTAGAATTTGCATTATGGCAAGAAAAAAGCAGCTAAGTACAGGAAAACGAGTGGCCATCATTACTTTAAGAAATGAAGGTCAGTCAAAAATTGGGAAAACTTTGAAAGTGTCCCCAAGTGCAGTCACAAAAACCATCAAGCGCTAAAAAGAAACTGGCTCACATGCGGACCGCCCCAGGAAAGGAAGACCAAGAGTCACCTCTGCTGCAGAGGATAAATTAATCTGAGTCACCAGCCTCAGAAATTGCAGGTTAACAGCAGCTCAGATTAAAGACCAGGTCAATGGCACACGGAGTTCTAGCAGCAGACACATCTCTAGAACAACTGTTAAGAGGAGACTGTGTGAATCAGGCCTTCGTGGTAGAATATCTGCTAGGAAACCACTGCTAAAGAAAGGCAACAAGCAGAAGAGACTTGTTTGGGCTAAAGAACACAAGGAATGGACATTAGACCAGTGGAAATCTGTGCTTTGGTCTGATGAGTCCAAATTTGAGATCTTTGGTTCCAACCACCAGAAAAGGTGAACGGATGGACTCTACATGCCTGGTTCCCACAGTGAAGCATGGAGGAGGAGGTGTGATGGTGTGGGGGAGCTTTGCTGGTGACACTGTTGGGGATTTATTCAAAATTGAAGGCATACTGAACCAGCATGGCTACCACAGCATCTTGCAGCGGCATGCTATTCCATCCGGTTTGCGTTTAGTTGGACCATCATTTATTTTTCAACAGGACAATGACCCCAAACACACCTCCAGGCTGTGTAAGGGCTATTTGACCAAGAAGGAGAATGATGGGGTGCTGCGCCAGATGACCTGGCCTCCACAGTCACCGGACCTGAACCCAATCGATATGGTTTGGGGTGAGCTGGACCGCAGAGTGAAGGCAAAAGGGCCAACAAGTGCTAAGCATCTCTGGGAACTCCTTCAAGACTGTTGGAAGACCATTTCAGGTGACTACCTCTTGAAGCTCATCAAGAGAATGCCAAGAGTGTGCAAAGCAGTAATCAAAGCAAAAGGTGGCTACTTTGAAGAGCCTAGAATATGACATATTTTCAGTTGTTTCACACTTTTTTGTATGTATATAATTCCACACGTGTTAATTCATAGTTTTGATGCCTTCAGTGTGAATCTACAATTTTCATAGTCATGAAAATAAAGAAAACTCTTTGAATGAGAAGGTGTGTCCAAACTTTTGGTCTGTACTATATATATATATATATATATATATATATATATATAGCCTGATTGTTGCTGCAATAAGAAGAATTATTCCAGGTAGAGCTACTTTAGTCAGTACCATTACAATGATTGCTTTCATGATTGATAGTATGACCTAAAGAGATGCATAAAAGAAAAAGTTAAAGTACTTCAAACCATAATGACCAGGATTTGTATTTACTGTTGAGCTTGTGCTTTGCCATCCTAACACCTAAATACAACGGACACATAAATAATTAAACAGAAAATATGTTTATAGATTTGAAAGTGTTAATCAGATACATGTAGTGTATTAAATGTGGATTACAAGGGTTCAATCCACTTGTCCTCAGTTCACTTGCATCCTATGTGACAGTGACCCTTTAATACTCTCGGCATTCCGAGTATTCAACTGAAGTACATACACGTCTGAGTGACCGCCTGTCACTGCCTGTCACCCGCTGGGTGTCAGAACAATCCATTTATGTGCTGTCCTCCAAAGGAAAAATGTCCAAATGTCTCTTTGGCGTCATCAGGAGTGTGTCCCCCTCACGCTTGATTATGTAAGACCTGTTAAATATAGAACAGCGCTGAGAGAAAGCAGATGGCATAGGGGGGGTTGGGTAACCCCTTTCAAGAGATAGAAATGTTAAGGAAGAGTAAGAGGTTTAATCCTTTGCTACAGCTGTCTCTCTCTCCCTTTCTCTCTCAGCCTCTCCCTTTAATTACCCTTTAGCTCTTGGTGCTTAGCAGAGAAAGCAGGTTAATATGGAAAAAGGATGTACAGGATGATAAATATCCCACAACGTTAAGTATACCAAAACCGAATGGATATGAACTGTAAAATAACATAGAGAGTAGAAATAAAATGTTATATTTTAGTCAATCAATAGAGGTGGAGAACATCTCGAGATGAAATGGCTCAATATATGTATAAATGATAAATTGTATGCCAAATTGGAATTCAAGTTCAATTTACATTTTAAAAGGAATGTGTAGGGGCTTTGTATATAATTTATTATGTTTAGAAACTGAAATCCAAAAGGAAACTTAAGAAGGCTAACCTTTCACAACAGTTTTTTTATGGAGAAAGCATTCTGACATACCATGACACACTGGGGCATGGCATGTGGACGACCTAGGATAGTGTAGTGTTGCAAAGGGTGGTAAAAATGGCGCAAAATATTATAGGCATTCATCTACCTAACATTAAAAATATTGGTAAGAGGTGATGTTTATGCAGAGATTATGAACTTTTAAGGGATGTCTTGGTTATAGTTTGATGCCGTTAAGTAGATGTTGAGCCACCAGATTGTAGAGTAGTTTTTTTTTAGGCTGTAAGATTACTTACTAATGCTACTTGCTCTAAAATATTGTAAGTGCTAGGGAATAGATTGGAGGTGCACTGTTTTATACATTTGTACTTTGCTATTATGGGATATACTGGGTTTATTTGTTTTACAGCTACTGTAGATTTCAGTGCAGAGGCGTAGCTTGAAGTTTGTGGGCCTCGATGCAAAAGTTGACCTGGGCCTCCCCCACTATCACCCGTCACTTGCACCATGCGCCAAGATACTCCAAGTGGCCAAAGAATTATTTTAGATCCTCATTTATATATTGAGAGGTAATTCAAAAGATTTTGGAGAAATTGTCCACATTTTAACATAATAAAAAAGTTCTGTATTTGAATGTCATCTTGGGGCGCCTTTACATGGGTGCTGTGGCCTGTACAGTGCAAACCAGATTTCTTTATTTTTTTTTCGCTATGTGGCTGGAGCTCTGTGCAGGTAGCCTGTGTTACACTATGGGGATGCAGCAACTGTATGAACACAGCTGCAGGTCCTAATTTGACAGGCATGTGGATATAGGTGTATGGCCCCAAACACAGACAGTATGCATTTGTGGCCACTCACCCACACCTGTCAAATTAGGACCTGCAGCTGTGTTCATACAACCACTGCATCCTCATAGAGTAAAAGATAGTTCCAGCTGCACAATTAAACAGCTCCTTCACACAGTTTGAGCTAGAGAACCCATGTGAATGACCCTTTTTATTATTATTATTATTATTATTATTATTATTTTTATTTTATAATTTTTTAATTATTTTTAAATTTTTTATTATTGGACTGTTCATTTCCTCAGTTCAGTCACGTCAAAATGGTTGAAGTATTCATTAGTTTTTCATCCATTTTTCATCCGTTTTTTTTTTACATCCACTACCAATGCACGGATAAAAATGGATGTAAATGGATGATCATCCGTATTTCTATAGGAATGCATTGATGTCCGTTTTTCGTCCGTCAACGGATGGATGAAAAACGGACACATGGTATGTATGTGTGTAAGGTACTTTACACTTTTTTCACAATGCTTTTGTTGCTTTTCTTTACACTTTTTTCACAGTGCTTTTCTTGGGGGGCGGGGGGGGGTTATTTGGTGAAATTTCAGGGGTCGAAATAGACCCCTGAAGTCTCACTTTTGAGACAGAGAAAGGGACTGAGGAAACAATTTCCTCTACACAGCCTTCCTGTTCATTCATAAACCTAAGCATAGTAAACACAGTTTACTATGCTTCAGTTATGAATGAACACCGTGATCACTCACTGTGTTTATTCAGAAAAGAAAGAAGCTGATAAATGACATATTTACCAGCCCCTTCCCCTCTCTCCATCCTGAAGATCCCCCCGTGTGCCCTCAGCAGCAGATGGAAGGGGAGGAGAGGAGGGAAGCTGGCAACACTGCATGTTGGGGGGTCGGCTCACGGGGGGGGCAGGGGTGAATTGGCACATGGGAGGGGCCCGGTCCCCTGTATGGCACTCCATGCAGCAGCTGAAAGAGGCTAAAAGCTCCAGAGAAGGAGAAGTCAGCTTTCATCTAATGCATGGGTGTCCAACCTTTTGGCTTCTATAGGCCACAATGAGTGTAGAGAAATTTTTCTCGGGCCGCATATAAAATATATACTATAGCGCCCTTCCTGTGCAAACGCCCCCCCCCCCCCCCCCCCGCACTAACTTAACACAACTAGAGGATGGTCAAATGAAATGGAATCAGTATACAGAGTTTTACTTCTTCTGAGAGATAATAAAGGAACACTCAAACCACCATGACCACTTGAGTGATTTGAAGTGGTCATGGTGGTAGGAGTCAGAAACACTGCAAATGCTCGCCTCCTCCCCCCCTCTCTCCCCTCCAAGGCAGCCTCTTCCTACAGTTGGAAGCTGCTGTGGCCGTGCCCCCGACCCGACTTCCTTCCTCCAAAAAATTGTCAGAGGGCAGTGAGCCGCATTGCCTGCGGTTCTGGGCCGCGTGCGGCCCTTGGGCCGCAGGTTGGACATGCCTGGTATAATGCATGACCCCTGAAGCTTCGCCAGTGTTTCAGTGTTTAATCTTGCATTCTAGAATACTAATACATTTTTGGAATCTTGCATTTTTAAATATTTTATATATATGTTTATCATGCTGTCCGCAGGGGTTACCCTAGGCTCCTTTTCGGGAGCAACATTTGTAGCTAAATTTTGTTTAGAGAGCTTTAATACTTCAAGCTCATATTACATGCAGCTGAATTAATCAGACAAGTGACCTTATCTCTGTTCCCCCTCGGTGTAGTGCCATATAAACATTCAGTCAGTGAGAGACTACTACTGGTTTGTTCTCTTTGGAAAAGCTAAAATGATCCATGATACCATTGTCGTAGGTGAATTTTGTATTAAATGTTTGTCAAAATAACAATTTATATAAAAAACAAAACATATAATACATCAGTACAAAACTGACCCAAACCATTATACTTTGCCTTTTAATATGTTTATTAGAAATGACATTAGGAATGCTTGAACAGACTGGCATCCAATGTTCAGATGCCTCCACTTAAAAATATTGCATAGAAAAAAAAAAAAAATCACTCCTTTTTGCATTTATTTTATAAACAGTTGGACTCAACCTGCACTTTTTTCTAGTTCTAGTTGGTAAACCCACACACAGGCACATATTCAAATCCTGCAAAGATGAAGTCATGGGGAAAACCATATGTACGTCTACCCGGTGGCCTATCATCTTTAGTTTTTGAATAAATAGGAGCCTCTGTACACAGACTTTTATTCATTCATCTGCAGTGTAGCTGAGGTGGCAGAGAAAAGGAATTATGACTCCATGTCCTCAGTCCCTTCCTCTGTCTCAAAAAAAGAGATACCAGGGATCTATTCAGACCCCTGTTTTTTACACCAAAGCCCCCCCCCCCCCCCCATAAAAAAGAAGAAAAAATCTAAAAACAACATTGTAAAAAAAAAAATAAATAAACATTGTAATGCCTTGTTCACAAAGGGGCATATAACAGCGGGAATATACTGGGGGGCAGACTGACCTGAGGGGGGAGGTATATTGGGTGACAGATTGACCTGGGGGGGGAGGATTATAAAGTGGGAAAGGCTGACCTGGAGAGGATTATACTCAGGGGACAAATTGACAAACTGACTGGGGAGGAGGGGGGGGACTGTATCGTGGGCCACACTGACACTGACTGGGGGATTATACTGGTGGACAGACTCTGACCTGGGGGGATTATACTGGGAGGAAATATTGACAAGGAGGGGGGAAGGATTACATTAGGAGATAGACTGACCTGGGGGGATTATACTTTGGGACAGACTGACCAGGGAAGAATTGGGATAGACCTGGGATACATGTACAAGCTATTTGGATTTAAGCACAGGTATATCTTTTCTCTGGGGAGAATTGTACTGGGGGACAGATGAAGCTTGTTTTATTTAAACCTGTCTCTTAAGCCCCTCCCACTGTTAACACAATTCGGCCACACCCACTGTTCACAGCAGCAAAACAATGTGCCTAAAGGTGCCCCAGTTCTTAGTCCTAGCAACACCTCTGGCACAATGAAACCCATGCCCTACTACTCACTTTGGTGCACTAAGCACACTACGTTCTTTTCTTTTTAATCAAGCAATGGGGCCTAACTTGTGATCTTACACACAGGGCCACTGATGCCATAAAACACCCCTATATCATATGGAAAAAATACAGCTGTATTTTATGTTCTTTCATATCTTTCTTTTATTCAGTCATATGCTGTTTGGAAATATTGTGGGCTTAGTACAGAAAATGATTGTAGATACTATTATTTTTCAGTGTTTATGGTAATGCAGATATTTTTGTTCTTAATCTTTTAAAGATTATTTCTTTATAATTCTTTATAATGCATGAAGTCTTCTGTACATATGCACAGGCTTTACGCCTTCATTCACAAGAAACGTCATCACCACACGCTGTTCCATGCAAGTACTAACACTACTGTCTGCCATCTTGATTAACGGTCTCTGGACCAGCCCGTGACATGTGCACCGCCTATCAGTAATAGGACACACTTGCCACTTCCAATGCACGTAGCACCGCCACTCTAGCATCCCTTTTTATACCTGTAAAATTAAAAGCCCTGGTTTGACTTGAATGCATCCCGTATGATTAAGAGATGACCTACACTTATGTGTGCATTAAAGTGGATATTCACTCCCCCCACCCTATATATAACACTTTGAAAACACATCAGATCTCAATGTGGAAAAAATTGCAATTTGTATATGTATACTAATATTGACTGGGTAATGTGTTAGAAATGAAAGGATGCTACATTGTTTGATGGAAATAACAAATGATCAACCTACAAGGGGCTGAATTCAAAGACACCTCAAAAATCAAAGTGAAACAATGATTCAGCAGGCTAGTCCATTTTGCTAAAATTTCATTGCAGCAACTTAAAATGGTACTCAGTGGTTTGTATGGCTCCCATGTGCTTGTATGCATGCCTGACAATGTCGGGGCATGCTCCTAATGAGAAGATGGATGGTGTCCTGGGGTATTTCTTCCCAGATCTGGACCAGGGCATCACTGAGCTCCTGAACAGACAGGAGCAACCTGGTGGCGTCAGATGGATCGGTACATAATGTCCCAGAGGTGTTCTATTGGATTTAGGTCAGGGGAGTGTGGGTGCCATTCAATGATATCAATTCCTTTATCCTCCAGGAACTGGCTGCATACTCTCACCACATGAGGCCGGGCATTGTCATGTACCAGGAGGAATCCAGGACCAACTGCAACAGCATAGGGTCTGACAATAGGTCCAATGATTACATCCCAATACCTAATGGAAGTTAGGGTGCCATTGTCTTACCTGTAGAGGTCTGTGCATCCCTCCATGGATACATCTCCCCAGACCATCACTGACCCACCACCAAACCGGTCATGCTGAATGATGTTACAGGCAGCATAATGTTCTTCACGGCTTCTCTAGACCCTTTTACGTCTGTCACATGTGCTCAGGGTGAACCTGCTTTCATCTGTGAAAAGCATGGGGCACCAGTGGCAGACCTGCCAATTCTGGTGTTCAATGGCAAATGCCAATCGAGCTTCACGGTGCTGGGCAGTGAGCACAGGGCCCGCTAGAGAATGTCAAGCAATCAGGTCACCCTCATGAAGTTTGTTTCTGATTGTTTGGTCAGAGATATCCACACCAGTAGTCTGCTGGAGGTCATTTTGTAGGGCTCTGGCAGTGCTCATCCTGTTCCTCCTTGCACAAAGGAGCAGATACCGGTCCTGCTGATGGGTTAAGGACCTTCTTTGGCCCTGTCCAGTTCTCCTAGTGTAACTGCCTGCCTCCTGTAATCTCCTCCATGCTCTAGAGACTGTGCTTGGAGACATAGCAAACCTCCTGGCAATAGCACGTATTGATGTGCCATCCTGGAGATGTTGGACAGCCTGCGCAACCTCTTTAAGGTCCAGGTATTGCCTCATGCTACCAGTAGTGACACTGACTCTAGCCAAATGTAAAACTAGTGAAAAACAGTCAGAAAAGATGAGTAGGGAAAAATGCCAGTGGTCTTTCTCTGTAAAACCATTCCTATTTTGGGGGTTGTCTCATTGTTGCCCATCTAGTGCACCTGTTGTTAATTTCACCAAATAAATAACACCAAAGCAGCTGCAACTGATTAACACCCCCCTCTGCTACTTAACTGACCAGATCAATATCCCAGGACTTTAATTGACTTGATGCTATACTCTGATTAAAAAGTGTTTGTTTGAGCTGTATGTATATATATATATATATATATATAATTATATATACAGTATATATATATTTTTTTTTATTTATTTTTTTTTACAACCGGCATACCTCAAGGTGAGTTCAGCACATTTTACCATTTTACATACTCACCCACCCAGCGGATCTAGCGCTGTCCAGCTGAGATCTTCTTATCTTCTGGCAGCGCCATGTTTGACCGTGACGTCATTGATAGACTGCTGGCTGATCCAGGCTCTGTAAGCATGTCTTTAGATGAGGCGCCAATAGGCCCGCTCCCTCCTCCTTTCCTAAATGAAAAGTTATGCCTCCTGGGATATGTGACGTGCATATCCCAGGAGGCAATGGGAGCACAGTGTGCATATTTTGCCTAGGCGAATGACATGCATTGGGTTGCAGGCCCGAACATATTCCTTAAAAGAGAAGTAAGAAAAAAAAGGAGAAATAAGAAAGCTTGCAATGCGTGTTTAGAACCAGTGGAGGGGTGGAGCAGAGGGATGAAGTTTTTCAGGGAGAAGATCCGCTTTACGGCACTTTGAATGGGCCTTACAGAAGCCTCAGCATAGCTGCATTACATTTGGGCAACACAATGCATTCAGTTTTAGCATTATAGTGTTACTAAACCCAGGACCCTGCATTCACTCTATCTGGTCTCCCACAGTACACAGAACATGGAAATGCAATATTTTAGTAAATATAAACTGCTAAATACCTTTTATCATCTGCAGTTACTGGTTAAAACTTGTAGGAGGAGCTTTCGTACTGCACTGGCTGTCCTATTAGGATGCAGGACCCCTGACCCTCTGTCTGGACAGTGCTGATTGGTCCTGTGCTGATCACTTGCACTCTCTCAAGAAAAAAAAAAAACTCTTTAGCAATACACACCAGCTGAGCATGTATAGGCTGACTCCACTAATTCTGTCTTATCTGGACATGTTTTGGGGACTATAGAAGAAGTGAAAGATCTGTGCATACAGCACTTTTAACACAATGCAGAGGATTAACCCCTTAGCTTCCACAGTGAGTATAACAAGCATTCTCTATTGTATATACAGTGCCTTGAAAAAGTATTCATATCCCTTGGATTTTTCCACATTTTGTCATGTTACAACAAAAAAACATAAATGTTTTTTATTGGGATTTTATGTGATAGACCAAAACAAAATGGCACATAATTGTGAAGTGGAAGGAAAATGATAAATGGTTTTCAAAATTTTTTACAAATAAATATCTGAAAAGTGTGGCGTGCATTTGTATTCAGCCCCCTTTACTCTGATAACCCTAACTAATGCCTCGTACACACGCAACGATTATCGGCCGACCGATCGTCCGACTTTTGTTCAGAGTTGTGTTTTGTTGGTTGGAATGTGCCTAGACTGCACACGAATTTTCTCGGCCAACAAAAATCTACTTCAGAAGTGATGTCATGTGCTGGTTTACTTTCCGTGTGTTTTTTCCTCTCTGAGCATGCCCAGTCTTGCTCATCAGATTTTTGTCTGCCGAAATCTGTACTGACTGACGGAAAATCGGCCGTTGTGTTGACGGCCAACAAAAATTTTATAGCCTGCACACCAGATTTTATTCGGCCGAAAAGCCGGAGTCGGTTGTCGAAAGCATCATACTAACAAGCCGAAAATCGGCTGATCGGACGTTGGCCGAAAATTCCCGGCCAATAATCGATGCGTGTGTACGAGGCATTAAATCTAGTGGAACCAATTGCCTTTAGAAGCCAACTAATTAGTAAATAGAGTCCAACTGTGTGTAATTTAATCTCAGTAGAAATACAGCTGTTCTGTGAAGCCCTCAGAGGTTTAAACAGCATCATGAAGGCCAAGGCACACACCAATCAGGTCAGGGATAAAGTTGTGGAGAAAATGAAAGCAGGGTTAGATTATAAAAAAATATCACAAGCTTTGAACATCTCTCGGAGCACTGTTCAATCCATCAACCAAAAATGAAAAGAATATGGCACAACTGCAAACCTACCAAGACATGGTCGTCCACCTAAACTGACAGGCCAAACAAGGAAAGCATTATTCAGAGAAGCAGTCAAGAGGCCCATGGTAATTGTGAAGGAGCTGCAGATATCCACAGCTCAGATGGGAGAATCTGTCTACAGGACAACTATTTGTCATGCACTCCACAAATCTGGCCTTTATGGAAGAGTGGTAAGAAAAAAGCCATTGTTGAAAGAAAGCCATAAAAAGTCCAGTTCGCAGTTTGGGAGAAGCCACATGAGGGGGATAGCAAACATTTGGAAGAAGGTGCTCTGGTCAGATGAGACCAAAATTTTACTTTTTGGCCTAAAAGCAAAATTCTATGTGTGGCGGAAAATGAACACTATACATCACCCTGAACACCCAACTGTAAAACATGGTGGTGGCAGCATCATGTTGTGGGGATGCTTTTCTTCAGCAGGGACAGGGAAGCTGGTCAGAGTTGATGGGAAGATGGATGAAGCCAAATATAGGCCAAAGACTTGAGACTGTGGCAGAGATTCACCTTCCAGCAGGACAACGACCCTGAACATACAGCCACAGCTACAATGGAATGGGTTAGAAGCATATTCATGTGTTAGAATGGCCCAGTCGAAGTCCAGACCTAAATCGAATTGAGAATCTGTGGCAAGATTTGAAAATTGCTGTTCACAGACGCTCTCCATCCATTCTGACAGAACTTGAGCTATTTTGCACAGAAGAATGGGCAAAATGTCACTTTCCAGATGTGCAAAGCTGGTAGAGACATCCCCAAAAAGACTTGCAGCTGTAATTGCAGCGAAAGGTGGTTCTACAAAGTATTGATTCTGGTGGGCTGAATACAAATGCACGCCACACTTTTTACATATTTATTTGTAAAAAATATTGAAAACCATTTATCATTTTCCTTCTACTTCACAATTATGTGCCACTTTTTTGGTGGTCTATCACATGAAATCACAAAAAAATAAATTTATGTTTTTGATTGTAACATGAAAAAATGTGGAAAATTTCAAGGGGTATGAATACTTTTTCAAGGTACTATACAGACTGATTTTACTGTTGTGGGTTTAGTAACACTTTAAGTATAAGCGAGTTCTGAAATTTTGCACCAGAACTTTAAAGATGATAATTCATGTAATTTGCCCATGAGAACGTAAACCTTAGTAGTAAAAAAAATATATAATTTATAATAAAAATTTTAAACTAAATTTAGAATCAGATCATGAAAGAAGGAAAATGGTTAACATACAGTATATAATAGTAAGAAACAAAACATTTAGATCTATTGCATCAAACTTGGAAGGTTGTACGTGCATACTCTAATTTAGCTGGCTCCCTAGGCTGCCTGTACACCTACAAGGTGGCTGGATGAGCATGCACAATCCGTCTGCCAACAAGAACCAGGCTTAAAGTAGTATTAAACCCAAAAGCAAATATTTATTATAGTGCAGCTTACCAATTCTTAGATGTGATGGCTGCATTCGTTTTGTTGGAATGTTTTAGGTGTTTTGTTACTGTTGCTGTTGCCCACTCCTTAGCTGTTCTGCTTTTGCATGTCCCAGTTGTTTCTAAATTCCGGGTCCCTCAAAGAATAAAAAAGAAAACTAGATTTTTCTACTTACAAAAAATCATTTTTTTGGAGTTCATTCTCACTCCTCTCTGTTTACATAGTGTGAAAATGGCGGTCGTGTTACCATGTTTTGACACTTGCCTGGCAATTCTTCAAAACCAAAGGGCCTTCATGGCTTCTTTGGCCCTTAGGAAACAGATAAAGACTGGGTGCTACACTGATGTATAATAGTATGAATAGTAAGAACTACTTTTGGATGACAGGCGTCCCGCAATTTTGTTTGTGCAACTTTTACCGCGATTTGTCGGGCGCCAATTCCAGCAAAATCGCACCGTGATTAGAGTGCTATTGAAAGTAACGGAGATCGCAAGCGCTTCCAGCATTTTGTGGCAATACAGGATTTTTAACCATTTTTTTTTCATCAACTTCAAACATTTAAAAGAGCACTACATCCCAAAATTTGTTTGATTTTCACTGCCCCCAACCACCTCCCGCAAAGCAGGGAGAAAAATTAGCCACATTGATTACTAAAGCACACATTACACATTGTTAGGCACACAGTAAACCCCTTGATTTCCCCTAGATGTTTCCCAGCCAGTGTCATTAGTACAGTGACAGTATATACTGTAGTATTAGCACTGATCACTGTACTAATGTCACTGGTAATGTCAGTGTCAGTTAGTCCGCTCCCACCCAGTGTCAGTTTGTGTCAGATTGCCCACCACACTATCACAGTCGCACTATAAACTGCTGATCACCGCCATTACTAGTATAAAAATAAATTTAATAAATAAATAAAATTGACAGCATATATACCATCATTTTGTAGACCCTATAACTTGCACGCAAACCAATCAATATACATTTATTGGGATTTATTTTACCAAAGACATGTAGCAGAACACACTTTGGCCTACATTTATGAAGAAATTAGATTATTATTTTTTTTGGATATGTTTTATAGCAGAAATGAAAAAACAATGTAAAAAAATTTTTTATCATTTATGTAATAAAAAAAAACACGTGGTGATCAAATACCAACAAAAGAAAGCTCTATTTGAGTGAAGAAAAATGACATAGATATAGGAGGAGTCCTTTGTAGTGCATTAGCACATCCATCCCAGCAAGGAGTGTTGTCTCCAAGGGTTGGAGAGGCTGGATTCACCCCTTTTTGATGGATAGTGTAGGACCCACTGATAATGTGGTACTTTGACGCAGTGGTGGGCTTGAGCACGATATGGCCATATGGTGGGACTAAATCCCCATTTTTATTTATGGATTGTCTCCATATTTAATAGTCATTTCTTTTGCACGGTTGCGCTATTCTTTTTTAATATACATGTTGCTTGGTCCATAGCTGCACCGGCTTTAGATATACATGTTCAGGGTTTGCTCCCCCAATTTTTTGCTTGTTTATTATGTATTTGGTCTGACCAGACTTCTGAGGTTGAGCATCCCCCCACACACACCTGTACTCTATCAGAGTCCACCATCAAGTAGATATAGGAGGAGTCCTTTGTAGTGCATTAGCACATCCATCCCAGCAAGGAGTGTTGTCTCCAAGGGTTGGAGAGGCTGGATTCAGGGGTGCCAAGGATGCATTTTTTTTCTTTTACTATAACATTGGAATTGATAATGTGCTTATGACAGGTAGGCTCTTCCACTTAGTACATTGGGCAGGCTGGTCTCAGTACCTAGAGAACGGGAGGTAAAAAGCTACAATGAATTTGCAAACGTACTTGCAATGTCTAAGGGATCTGTAAATGAGTGATTTATTCTCACTGTAAAGATCTTTTTTTTTTTTATTTGTCCATTTTTCAATAGCATACACACAATATAGTATATTGGTTCTTGGCTAGCATTGCAGTGTTTGAACATTCATAGATCTGACATTCACTGGAGTGGAAACATCACTTGTTTTTTTATATGTGTCAAACCAACTGCTGCTAAAGAAAAATAAAAAAAAATCCTATTCTCAGAACAAGGACCTCAATGCACATCCTTTTCTCACCAGTAACATCCCTGATTAGGTGTCTCTACCCCCTCTCTGATGCTTACTCTTGATTTAGACACATTTCTTTGTACGTCATCGATATATGAGGCACTAGGTCATGTTATCCAGATACAGCTGCTGTAACTGAGCACCAGGCTATGAAATGGAGCTTAGTCGCAAGGGACAACCTTTCTAAAATTACTGCTTTATTTAACCCTCTGCTACCAGCGTAAAAGGAAAAACAATGTCTGCAATAAATGAGAGGACTTCAAAATACATACAAATGTTCTAGAAGTAAATACCCTTACTGTTTTTCTTCCTGAACACATTGAAAACAGAAATACATGTTTGATATAAATAATACAGTCTGATCAATGATCACACAAATATTCCAGGAAAGTTCAAAAAGCAGAAGGCCAATTAATCAAAACCAACCTTATGATGATTAATAGAAAATAATGGCTCTTTACAGCATGTACTTCTTGCATACAATAATATATATTTATACAGTATCTCACAAATGTGAGTGCACCCCTCAAATATTTGTAAATATTTTATTATATCTTTTCATGTGACAACACTGAAGAAATGACACATTGCTACAATGTAAAGTAGTGAGTGTACAGCTTGTATAACAGTGTACATTTGCTGTCCCCTCAAAATAACTCAACACACAGCCAATAATGTCTAAACCACTGGCAACAAAAGTGAGTACACCCCTAAGTCATAATGTCCAAATTGGGCCCAAAGTGTCAATATTTTGTGTGGACACCATTATTTTCCAGCACTGCCTTAACTCTCTTGGGCATGGAGTTCACCAGAGCTTCACAGGTTGTCACTGGAGTCCTCTTTCACTCATCCATGACAACATCACGGAGCTGGTGGATGTTAGAGACCTTTTGCACTCCTTCACCTTCCATTTGAGGATGCCCCACAGATGCACAGGGTTTAGGTCTGGAGACATGCTTAGCCAGTCCATCACCTTTACCCTCAGCTTCTTTAGTAAGGCAGTGGTCATCTTGGAGGTGTGTTTGAAGTCGATATCTTGTTGGAATACTGCCCTGCGGCACAGTCTCCAAAGTGAGGGGATCATACTCTGCTACAGTATGTCACAGTACATGTTGGCATTCACGGTTCCCTCAATGAACTGTAGCTCCCCAGTGCCGGCAGCACTCATGCAACCCCAGACCATGACACTCCCACCACCATGCTTGACTGTAGGCAAGACACACTTGTCTTTGTACTCCTCACCTGGTTGCCGTCACACACACTTGACACATCTGAACCAAATACGCTTATCATGGTCTCATCAGACCACAGGACATGGTTCCAGTAATCCATGTCCTTATTCTGCTTGTCTTCAGCAAACTGTTTGCTGGCTTTCTTGTGCATCTTCTTTAAAAAAAGGCTTTCTTCTGGGACAACAGCCATGCAAATAAATTTGATGCAGTGTGCGGCGTATGGTCTGAGCACTGACAGGCTGACCCCCTACCCCTTCAACCTCTGGAGCAATGCTGGCAGCACTCATATGTCTATTTCCCAAGGACAACCTCTGGATTTGACACTAAGCATGTGCACTCAGCTTCTTTGGTTAACCATGGCGAGGCCTGTTCTGAGTGGCACCTGTCCTGTTTAACCGCTTTATTGTCTTGGCTACCATGCTGCAGCTCAGTTTCAGAGTTTTGGCAATCTTCTTATTGCCTAGGCCATCTTTATGTAGAGCAACAATTTTTTTTTTTAGATTCTCTGAGAGTTCTTTGCCATGAGGTGCCATGTTAAACTTCCAGTAACCAGTATGAGAGAGTGAGAGTGATAACACCAAATTTAATGCACCTGCTCCCCATTCACACCTGAGACCTTGTAACACTAACGAGTCACATGACAACGGTGAGGGAAAATTTCTAATTTGGGCCCAATTTGGACATTTTCACTTAGGGGTGTACTCACTTTTGTTGCCAGTGGTTTAGACATTAATGGCTGAGTTATTTTGAGGAGACAGCAAATTTACACTGTTATACAAGCTGTACACTCACTACTTTACATTGTAGCAAAGTGTCATTTCCTCAGTGTTGTCACGTCAAAATATATAATAAAATATTTTCAAAAACGTGAGGGGTGTACTCATTTTTGTGAGATACTATATATATATATATATATATATATATATATATATATATATATATATATATATATATATAAATACACATACACACTACCGTTAAAAAGTTTGGGGTCACTTAGGAATGTCCTTATTTTTGAAAGAGAAGCACTGTTTTTTTCAGTGAAGATAACATTAAATTAATCAGAAGTACAGTCTAGACATTTTTAATGTGGTAGATGACTATTCTAGCTGGAAATGGCTGATTTTTAATGGAATATCTACATAGGTGTACAGAGGCCCATTTCAAGCAACCATTTATCCTGCATTCTAATGGTGCATTGTGTTAGCTAATCGTGTTAAAAGGCTAATTGATGATTACAAAACCCTTGTGCAATTATGTTAGCGCAGCTGAAAAGTGTTGTGATGATTATAGAAGCTATAAAACTGACCTTCCTTTGAGCTAGTTGAGTATCTGGAGCATCAGCATTTGTGGGTTCGATTATACTCTCAAAATGGCCAGAAAAAGAGCACTTTCTTCTGAAACTCGACAGTCTATTCATGTTCTGAGAAATTAAGGCTATTCCATGAGAGAAATTGCCAAGACACTGAAGATTTCCTACAACGGTGTGTACTACTCCTTTCAGAGAACAGCACAAATGGGCTGTAACCAGAATAGAAAGAGAAGTGGGAGGCCCCGATGCACAACTAGGCAAGAGGACAAGTACATTAGAGTCTCTAGTTTGAGAAATAGATGCCTCACAGGTCCTCAACTGGCAGCTTCATTAAATGGTACCCGCAAAACGCCAGTCTCAACGTCCACAGTGAAGAGGCGACTCCAGGATGCTGGCCTTCTAGGCAGAGTGGCAAAGAAAAAGTCATATCTGAGACTGACCAATAAAAGGAAAAGATCAAGATGGGCAAAAGAGCACAGACATTGGACAGAGGAAGATTGGAAAAAAAGTGTTATGGACAGACTAAATCTAAGTTTGAGGTGTTTGGATCACACAGAAAAACATTTGTGAGACGCAGAACAAGTGAACAGATGCTGGAGCAGTGCCTGACACCATCTGTCAAGCATGGTGGAGGTAATGTGATGGTCTGGGGTTGCTTTGGTGCTGGTAAAGTGGGAGATTTGTACATGGTAAAAGGGATTTTGAATAAGGAAGGCTATCACTCCATTTTGCAATGCCATGCCATACCCTGTGGACAGCGCTTGATTGGAGCCAATTTCCTCCTACAACAGGACAATGATCCAAAGCACACCTCCAAACTATGCAAGAACTATTTAGGGAAGAAGCAGTCAGCTGGTGTTCTGTCTGCGCTGGCCACTCCATTACAATCACCAGATCTAAATGCTATTGAGCTGTTGTGGGAGCAGCTTGACTGTATGGTACGTAAGAAGTGCCCATTAAGCCAATCCAACTTGTGGGAGGTGCTTCAGGAAGCGTGGGGTGAAATTTCTTCAGATTACCTCAACAAATTGACAGCTAGAATGCTAAAGGTCTGCAAGGCTGTAATTGCTGCAAATGGAGAATTCTTTGATGAAAGCAAAGTTTGAAGGATAAAATTATTATTTCAGATAAAATTCATTATTTCTAACCTCGTCAATGTTTTGACTATATTTTTTATTCATTTTGCAACTCATTGACCCCAAACTTTTGAACGGTAGTGTATATATGACATATATTTTCTTACTTGAGATTTGTGGCATGTTGGGGTCATTTTTGTTTGGTTTCTGGACGTTGTTTCATTGATATCGCATGCTATCTTGTTGCTTTGACAGTGTTGTCAATTCACAAAACTCATTAACTCTTCTTATCTATCAGTTTGCTATGCTCAGCAATATCTCACTATGCCAGTGACTAATCCATATGCAGTGCCTTGAAAAAGTATTCGTACCGCTTGAAATTTTCCACATTTGGTCATGTTACAACAAAAAAACGTAAATCTATTTTGTGGGATTCTATGTGGTAGACAAACACAAAGTGGCACAAAATTGTGAAGTGGAAGGAAAATGATAAATGGTTTTCAAAACTTTTACAATTAAATATCTGAAAAGTGTGGCATGCTTTTGTATTCAGCCCCCTTTACTCTGATACCCCTAACTAAAATCTAAAGGAGCCAATTGCATTCAGAAGTCACCAAATTAGTAAATAGATATATAGGGAGTGTAGTAGCGCCAAACACTGAATAAACAACAGATAAATATCAGATAAAAATGTCCATATAAAGTCCGATAAGTCCCATAGATTGGAAAGGGAGCAAGGTCCCAATTCCCGGTTGTGCAGATGAAAACAGAGCCAACACTCAATCGTGATGTGCACACTATCTGCTTACCAGATACTGCTTTAAACAGGGCGGTGTATATATCCAAGTTGTTATGCCAGGAATTGATAAACCACAAGGACTGTTTCAAGGGATCCCAACTCCAATAGACCTCAACAAAGAAGGAGGACAATAGTGCAGACTGCATGGATCAACATTTATTAAAGCATAAGACTGGTACTCACAAAATGGCGAAATTATATGAGCATGTCAAAGGTAGAATACCGCGGTGTAGGAAGCGTGCTGTTTGTTCCCGGGTCGCCTGACGCGTGTCGTCAGAGTAATTGACATCATCAGAGGCGGACCCGGCTGGAACAACAGCACGCATATAAGGAGACCGGAAGTGACGAATGCGGAACCACCCGCTCGTGCGTTCCACTCAACCCCAGCCGGAAACCGGATGTTCGTCACAAGTGGCTCCCGGAAGCCGGAAATGGGCGCAGTCCAACCTCGGACAGCAACCAAACACCGGACATCCTCTAAACCACCACTAACCATGAACATCCCAGGAACCCGGACATAGGATCGGTGGAAACGCCCACACACCACCGTTAAAAAACTATTACAAGAACAATTAAACCAATACATGAAAAATAGACAACTTAACATGGCAAAAAAATGATAATAAATTAACATTTAAAATTTGAAAGTCAGCACTATCAGCAAGACTGATTCATAATAAAAGGCTGATATAGGGGACACCAAGAGCCGACTCAATAAAAAATGTCAATATCATAATGCAATGTATAAAAGTACATAAAATTACACAAATATTAAAACATCGCAGATATTAAAATATTTAGGTACATAAAAGATATATCACTTAAAATCAACTGTTGTTAATATAGTAGTTCACGTCCCACTCAATATTCATTCCCCATGGGGCATACGTCTTCATGTTAAAAATCCACCGGGTTTCCAAACGGGAAATCTCACGGTGTATATGGCTACCTCTCCAGTGGGGGGTGAATTTATCAATCCCCCAAATTTTAGTACCAGCAGGATTTTTGTCATGGCAGTTAGCATAATGTCTTGGAACACTATGATTGGGGAAGGCCTTCCTAATATTTTTAATATGTTCCCTCACCCTTACCGTTAGTGTCCGCTTAGTGCGGCCAATGTACTGTAGGCCACAAGGACATTGCAGAAGGTATACAACATTAGTGGAAGAACAGCTAATAAAAGGTTTGATGGGATGTGTTTTAGAAGTGGCTCTAGATGTAACTTCACAAAATTTTCTGCCGACAAGGGAATTAACCTTACATACCGAACACCTTCTACATGGGTAGAAGCCTGTTAAGGTATGAAAGAAAGGCAGTTGCTCTGGTTTATCCAAAACGTTTGGAGCAATCTGGAGAAGTAAGGGTTCTACCCCTCTAAAAACCACCGGGGGAACATCAGGAAGCTGGGGACCCAGCACTTTGTCATTTTGGAGTACCTTCCAATGCTTCCTAAAGATACGCTTAACATCCCCAAACTGCTATGAATAAGTGGTGATGAAAGAAAAGCCAAAACGATTTGGGTCTGCTTCTACTATGGGTTGCTTCTGTAGTAGGGTAGATCTATCGATATTCCCCACCTCATGAAGCACCACATTCAAATTAGCCTCATCATATCCCTTGTCCAGGAATTTGTCCTTCAACATTAAAGCCTGGCCAAAATAGTCGTCCTGATTGGTGCAGTTGCGACGGAGACGCAAGAACTGACTTCTAGGTACCGACCGCAACCAGGAGGGATGATGGCAACTCCCCTGTTCAATATATCCGTTACGGTCGGTAGGTTTGAAGAAAGTGCTTGTCACAACCGCACCATCCTTGACTTCAATCATTAGATCAAGAAAATTAATTCTTTCATTGCTGGCTTCATGTTGAAGGACAATTCCCAACGAGTTGGAGTTAAGATCACTCATAAAGTTATCAAGCGACAACCTGTCACCATCCCACAGGAGGAGGACGTCATCTATGTAAGGCCGCCAAAAAAACACTTCTGGTCTCGGACGACCATAGATGACGTCCTCCTCCCATTTGGCCATAAAAAGATTGGCCATGCTCGGTGCATATTTGGCACCCATGTCGACTCCTCTCTTTTGCAAGAAAAAGGAGCCGCCGAACCAAAAATAATTATGTCGCATGGCAAACGTGAGCAGTGAAAGAATAAATTCCCTTTGTATTGAAACAAGGGAGCTATCTCTCTCTAAAAAAGTTTGTACAGCGTGTTGCCCGTGCTCATGCGATATAATAGTATAGAGCGAAGTGACATCCGCTGTAACAAGCAGATATCCTTCCCTCCACAATATTTGGTCCAATAAATTCAAAACCTGGGTGGAATCCCTAAGGTAAGATGGGGTATTGGTGACAAGCGGTTGTAGGTACCCGTCTATATACCTCCCAATTCTACTAGTAACGGAGTCTATTCCGCTTACTATCGGACGCCCCGGTGGATTAAGGGGGTCTTTGTGTACCTTTGGGAGGTAATATAGAACGGGCACCCTCGGAGCCACTGGAACTAAAAACGATCTCTCCCTTTTATTAAGGATATGTTCCTGATAGCCATGATCAATCAGGGCAGTCAGATCCTTTTTGAACCTTGTGGTGGGATTATATGGGAGGGGGCTATATGTGTCAGTGTCTTAGAGTAATCTATTCATCTCCGTATAATAGGAAGATTTATCAAGGACCACAATCCCCCCCCTTTATCCGCGGGTCTAACCACAATAGTAAATATAGTCCCCCTGTGTGTAATTATTATTTATTTTATTTATTTCAGGTGCTTATATAGCGCTGTCAATTTACGCAGCGCTTTACATATACATTGCACATTCACATCAGTCCCTGCCCTCAAGGAGCTAACAACCTAAGGTCCCTAACTCACATTCATACATACATAGTAGGACCAATTTATTTCTATACAGTATCCAATTAACCTACCAGCATGTCTTTGGAGTTGAATCTTGTTATAAATACAGCTGTTCTTTGAAGCCCTCAGAGGTTTGTTAGAGAACCTTAGTGAATAAACAGCACCATGAATGCCAAAGAACACACCAGACAGGTCAGGGATAAAATTGTGGAGAGATTTAAAGCAGGGTTAGGTTATAAAAATATATCCCAAGCATTGAACATTTCACGGAGCACTGTTCAATCCATCACCTGAAAATGGAAAGAGTATGGCACAACTGCAAACCTACCAAGACATGGCTGTCCACCTAATTGACAGGCCAGGCAAGGAGAGCATTAATCAGAGAAGCAGCCAAGAGGCTCATGGTAACTCTGGGGGAGCTACAGAGATCCAAAGCTCAGGTGGGAGAATCTGTTCACAGGACAACTGTTAGTCGTGCATTCCACAAATCTTGCCTTTATGGAAGAGTGGCAAGAAGTCCCATTTGCAGCTTGCGAGAAGCCATGTGGGGGACACAGCAAACATTTGGAAGAAGGTGCTCTGGTCAGATGAGATCAAAATGAAACTTTATGGCCTAAAAGCAAAACGCTATGTGTGGTTGAAAACTAACACTGCACATCACCCTGAACACACTATCCCTACCATGAAACATGGTGGTGGCAGCATCATGTTGTGGGGCAGAGGCATAACTAGAACCTTCAGGGCCCCGGTGCAAGAAACCATGAAGGGCCCCCCAGACCCCGGGGCAAACCAGCCCAATGTGTCACCCCTGTACACCTAGATAGGCGGGGGGGCAAATAGAGGAACTTCAGTGGCAGCGGTGGTGGTGAAAGGGGTGGGATCAGTGGCAGCAGTGATGGTGAAAGGGGTGGGATCAGTTGCAGCGGTGGTGGTGAAGGGACTGGGATCAGTGGTAGCGGTAGTGGTGAGGGGGGGTGGGATCAGTGGCAGCGGTAGTGGTGAGGGGGAGTTGGATCAGTGGCAGCAGTGGTGGTGAGGGGGGTGATTAGTGGCAGTGGTGGTGGTGGTGAAGGGGGGTGGGATCAGTGACAGGGGTGGTGGTGGTGAAGGGGGTGGAATTAGTGGCAGCAGTTGTGGTGGTGGTGACAGGGGGGGGGCAGCAGTGGCAGTGAGGGGGAGGGTGGGATTAGTGGCAGTGGTGGTTCCACCTTTGCCCACCGCATCCACCACAGATTTAATCTCTATCCCCCATCACCTCTGTTGTATAGGTGATGGGGGATTAGATCTGTGGTGGGGGGGGGGGGGGTGATCAGTAAGAGGCAGAGGTAGTGGAGGATAAATTGCACTGACATCTGGAAGTTTTTCACTTACTTGGTCATCAAGGTGATTCCCCCTCAGTGTTCATGTGCCTCCAGAGATGCCTGTGTGTCACGGGGTTTCCTTTCAGAGGGAGAGCTCCTCCCCCTTCACTCTATTAATGTCAGCTGGTCAGCTGACTCTCTGTCAGTATCCACCCCGTACATAGATTGGCTTCTCTCTCTCTCGTTGGAGAGGATAGGCAAGGCAGTCCAGGCTCCAGTGATTTGGTGCTCAGCAGCTCAGCCTCCCCTCAGCGGCCGGCCGCAACCCCCCCCCCCCCCACATGCATGCCGGAACAAACTGTTTTGCCCCTAAGAGTAGCACAGCCAGAACAGGTGGGCGGGCCCCTCACAGTGGGAGAACGGGGGCGGCAGGCTCCTTTCAGTGGCGGGCGGGCGGGTGGGCTCCCTTCATTGGCGGAACTCCAGGGCCCAGACGCAAGTGTAACTGCTACAACCCTGGTAGTTTCGCCACTGTTGTGGGGATTTTTTTCTTCAGCAGGGACAGGAAGGCTGGGTAAACTTGATGGGAAGATGGATGCAGCCAAATGCAGGGACTTCCTAGAAGAAAACCTGTTGGAGTCTTAAAAAGACTTCAGACTGGGGAGGGAGTTCACCTTGCAGTAGGAAAATGACCCATACAGCCAGAGCTACAATGGAACAGGGGCGGATCCAGAGTCTAGTCTCGGGAGGGGCGCTGCCAGAAAATGGGTGTTGCTTACAGAACTGTTTTTAACTTATCATACAGTCTTAACCTTGTTTAAAACAGTGACACATATAAATGATGGCACTTCCTCAGCGCGGAGGAGGTAGGGAAGAATAGTGAGACCTGCCAACCACAGTAGTTAAAATGTTAAGGCCAGCCGATACAGTGGCTGCGGTCTTAACACTTATCAACTTCACAGGAGATCTTTATGATTTCCCTGCGGGTCTCCTGATGCGCTATACTGTAGCTCCATCTGGGACTCCTTCCCTCCGCCACACAGCAAAACTAAGGGGAAGGCTGTTACAGCGCACCTCTCCATCCGAGACTCATGCCCCTACAGCAGGGGTGTCCAACCCCTTGAGGAGAGAGGAACACTTTAGCATCTTGGTAACTGGTCGTGGGCCACAATAAGTAGAGCGGGCAGATGACAGGTCCATGTCCACTCAGCATATGCAGAGCAGACACTGATGCAGCCCTATCTACTCTATGGGCCCTCCTATCCACCCAGACAGAAGGGGACAGATTCCCTTCTGTTTTTTTTAAGTGGATCGGATTGGAGATAGGCGGGTGTAAGCAGACACAAGTCTGTTTACATCTGCTGCTCTATAGAGGTGAATGGAGGGTCCACTTGGGTCAACTAAAAAAACAGACAGGTGGACCTGATTAGACCGATTGTGTGAAAGGGGCCTGAGGCTGCTTTCACACAGATATCCTTAACCTGCACCTTAACTGGCAACTCAGGATTACTGCAGGTATCGCTGGCTGCTGCTGTCCCAAAGGTGGGTATGGCTGCTGCTGGCTGTCCTACAGGGCTGGTACTGCAGGTTGGTACTGCTGGTGGGTACTGCTGGTGGGTTCTGTTGGCTGTGGTACTGCTGGCTGATACTGCTGGTGAGTACTGCTAGCTGGTGCTGGTGGGTACTGCTGGCGGGTATTGCTAGCTGGTACTGCTGGCTGGTGCTGGTAGGTACTGCTGGCTGCTACTGCTGGCTAGTACTGCTAGTGGGTTCTGCTGGCTGGTACTGCTGCTGGGTACTGCTGGCTGGTGCTGGAAGATACTGCTGGCTGGTACTGCTGGTGGGTTCTGCTGGCTGGTACTGCTGGTGGGTACTGCTGGCTGGTACTGGTGGTGGGTACTTCTGGCCGGTACTGCTAGAGGGTTCTGCTGGCCGGTACTGCTAGAGGGTTCTGCTGGCTGTTACTGCTGCTGGGTACTGCTGGCTGGTGCTGGTGGGTACTGCTGGCCGGTATTGCTAGCGGTTACTGCTGACAGGTTCTGCTGGCTGGTACTGCTGACTGGTGCTGGTGGGTACTTCTGGCTGGTACTGCTGGTGGGTTCTGCAGGCTGGTACTGCTGGCTGGTGCTGGGCGGTCCTGCTGGCTGGTACTGGTGGGTACTACTGGTGGGTATTGCTGGCGGGTACTGCTGGCTGGTACTGCTGGCTGATTCTGGTGGGTACTGCTGGTGGGTACTGCTGGCTGGTACTGTTGGTGGGTATTGCTGGCTGTTACTGCTGGCTGGTACTGTTGTTGGTGGGTATTGCTGGCTGTTACTGCTGGCTGGTACTGTTGGTGGGTATTGCTAGCTGTTACTGTTGGCGGCTACTGTTGGAGGGTATTGCTAGCTGTTACCGCTGGCGGGTACTGTTGGTGGTTTCCCGACCCACCATTCCTGAGCATGAGCGTGGAGTGAATTTGGTATCACTCCCCCTGTGACAGGAGGCGACGCCATACAGGAAGCATCGACTCTGCTTCCTCTAGTTTCACGCTTATCGACCCGTCATCCCAGAGCAGGAGTCACTAATGTTTGCTCGGGGGGGAGCATTTGCCCCCCCCCCCCCCCGGTTCCGACCCTACAATTATGGTTTAGATAACAGCAATTATCTAAACCAGTCTTGAAGACTCCTGAAGACGTCATCACGACGAAACGTACGTAGAGCGTCATCGCGTCACATCCGCCTAAGTGGAACGCACATCCGCCCTGTGGAACGCACGGCGTCCCGGAAGTGCGCTACTATTGCTTTCTATGCCACTACCCTCTATTCCCTTTGTGAGTACCTAATTTTGATATACAATAAAGTATTTTAAAACTAAGCAGTACTACTCTATGTGAGCCTTCTTCCCCCATATATCGGTACACCTTCGGACCCTAACACCAAGGAACCGGGTTTACAAGATTCGGGTAGATAATCGGACCACCCAACCACTTTGATGGTCAGTGGAGGAGATCCAGGATTATAGATTCAAGGCCTGATACCCCTGCAGGGGTACATAGTTCTGGTGAGTGCGGTCCAAGGGGTGCGGGGAGCACTGAACGGTCACCATATACCTGAGCACCTTTAATATTTATCATCAGAACACCTGCACTCAAGTCACCTTTTTTGCCAAGTTTTTTAGGGAAAGTTTCTTGCATTGTGGGACTATTTGTTCTTTCTTAGGTGTAACGGACTTATTTATTCTTGTATTATTGCTGCTATAATATTTATCTACCTATTGTGCACCTCATTTAAGTCATACTTGATGTTTTGTATTTTACGGCTGTAGATTTAAGTGGATCCACTTTTTTATATTTTTTATATTTTATATATTTATTTTTATATTTTATATTTTGTATATTTCACCCCTTCTATCTAGTTTTTATAATTCATACATTTCATCCAATTTTCCTATCATACCAATTCTCACTTATTTTGTATCCACTTTTTTTCACAGTTCAGCACAAATATTTATCATTTATATAGTTGTATTATCCTTTAGTATTGCACATTCAATAGGAAGACACATATGATGCACTGGACACTTTATTCATAGTGGTGATTTATATTGTATATACCTATAACACTTATTTTTTGGACATATAGAAACATCAGCACTTTTTGGCAGCGCCATACACCTTCCCCCTCCTTTTTCTTCATTCTCACTATATTCTTAGTAATATAGTATAAAGGTGGGCTGCAGCCAACATTAAATACTAGGAATCTAGAATTATCCTAAGCGCGGATTTTTTACATTTCATTTAGATTCACCTCTGGGCAGGTGGTTCCCGATGTGGGCCCACACCTGTTCACTCAGCTGCAGCCACAATCATCTGCACACCTCTGGAAGATTTACCCCCCTTCATGACCAGGCCACTTTTTGCGATAATGCGTTACTTTAATTGATAATTGCAGTTATGCTGTACCTAAATAAAATTTATGTCATTTTTTCCCCCACAAATAGAGCTTTCTTTTGGTGGCATTTGATCACCGCTGAGTTTTTTTATTTTTTGCTCTTTAACCACTTTAAGACTAGAAGGATGGCCCCTCTTCCTGACCAGGCCCTATTTTGCGATTCGGCACTGCGTTACTTTAACAGACAATTGCGCAGTTGTGCGACGGTGTACCCAAAATAAATTGACGTCCTTTTTTACCCACAAATAGAGCTTTCTTTTGGTGCTATTTGATCACCTGTACGAATTTTTATTTTTTGCGCTATAAACAAAAAAAGAGCGACAATTTTGAAAAAAAAAAAAATATTTTTCACATTCTGCTTTATGACATTCTCAAAAAAAAATAAAAAAATTTAATTATTTTAAAATTTTTGGCCAATTTGTTTTTTGCTACATATTTTTGGTAAAAAAAATTGCAATATGCGTAATTTGATTATTTTGCGCAAAAGTTATTGCGTCTACTAACTACGGGAAAGATTTATGTCATTTTTATTGTTTTTTTTTACTAGTAATGGTGGCGATCTGCGATTTTTTGCGGGACTGCGACATTGCGGCAGACAGATCGGACCCTTGACTGACATTTATGACACTTTTGAGGGTACCAGTGACATTACTACAGTAATCAGTGATAAAAATATGCACTGTTACTGTAATATTGCCATAGGCAAGGATGGGGTTAACCCTGTGGGGGATCAAGGGGTTAAGTGTGAGCCTAGGGGAGTGATTCTAACTGTATTTACAACAGCCGACCATCCTTCTCTCTCAGCGGGGAACGATCGTGGGTGTCAGGCGGCAATCGGAGCCACCTGACACCCACATCGGCTTCCCCGCCTACCTGCCCCCAGGCGAGCGACGTAGATCTACGTCGTTTTGCCTGTACAAGCCAGCCTGCCACAGTAAATATACAGTAAGCGGTCCGGAAGTGGCTAAAAAAAGACCGGCAATTTTGAATAAAAATATATATATTTTTTAATTTCTGAAAAAACATATCCAGTAAAAAAATTTGAAAAACTCTAATTTCTTCATAAATTCAGGCCAAATTGTATTCTGCTACATTTTTGGTAAAAAAAAAAAATCCCAATAAGCGTATATTGATTGGTTTACCTGAATGCTATAGCGTCTTCAAACAATAAGATACATACTGGAATTTGTATTTATTTTAATTTTTTTTATACTAGTAATGGCAGCAATCAGCGACTTGGTGGGTCCTGGTGGACATCGAGTGCCTGGCATCTGCAGATCGGCGTCTGCTGTCAATAATCACAGCAGTGGTGCACCCTGCAGGCAGAGGTGGTGAGATCATATATATATATATATATATATACATATATATACATGAGGCAGCGCACAGCTGCCGCCCTGTAGCAGCGAAACTGTTATAGGGTGGTTAGCAAGTGGCAGTGGCGGCCGGCTGATAGGGGGCACAGGGGGCCCGCCTCCCCCCCCCCCCCCGAAAAAAAAAAAGAAAAAAAAAGATTTTTTAAAAAAATTCAATTTTTAGCCCACTAGGGGCGCCGGACTCACTGGTGGCTACTTGGGGGGGGGGGGGGGTGGTGGGGTTTTTGGGCCGATTGGCGGCCATCTGGGGGGTCACCTGGGCGCAGAGCACTGCGTTCCGACACTCTCCACTTTTGTGATGTCCTGGATGTGATTGGTCCAGACTCCAGCCTGGACCAATCATGATTCAGGACATCCCTGCTGACCTCGTTGGGGGCGGTGCCGGTGCGTGCATCAGTCACTCACCGTAACCGCCCAGTCACCTTCCCGCTGCCGCAAACGAAGAGGAGTCTCAAAGAGACCTAAAGGTCGCACAATTTTACCGCGACTTTGACTGGACTTGAGGCAATGCCTATGTCTATGGCCCTTAAAACCCATCAAAGTCAGGTCAAAGTAGTGCAAAGACTACTTTGAAGTCCCCTGACACAGTCCCATAGCTTTGTAAAATATTTCTATATTCAATGCCCTTTGGAAGAATGCTTACAAGCCAAAGGCTGTGTGAACTAGGCCTAAACCTACCTGAAAGCATTATAAAGGATTCTTCAGACCAAAATTTACCAACTATATCTATATAAATAAGGCTTAGAAGCAGAATGAGGTAAAATCTCAGAAATTTGTCAAGCCCTTTTCCATTTTTTTCCATTTTTTTTTAAGTAGAATGTTAGTAGGGCATAATAAGTGCCCAACATCATGGGAATGTGGCTGCTTTAAAACCCTGTGTAAAAAGATTAGATTCGCTATTTTATTTTAAACCGGCCGCTTGTCCTTTAACCTGTGGGTTTTTGAATAGAAAGTTTAGGTGGGAAGTATCTGAGGCGTTTGGGCGGGTAAATTCACAGGCATTCAAGCGGGAAAGTCATGTGGCGGCTGGGTGGGAAACACGTGAGCCGCGTGCGGCTTCGTCAGGGGCATAGGCCTATATAAAGGGCTGCGCAGCTTCAGTCTCCTCAGTGTCTCGGAGCAGCTTGGCGAGCTCAGAGCTATAATACCAAGAGCTATAATACAGAGCTCGCCAGCCGCAGAAGAGACATGAAGACCCTTGTGAGAAGAATGCTGGAGCAGGCAGCGTCGGAAGGCGGAGAAGAATGGCTGAAGAGGTGCCTGGAGATGTCCGGAGAAGAGGAGCCGGAGCCGGCGCCAGAGGTCCAGCCGCCGCCGGAGATCCAGTCGCCATCGGGGGTGCAGTCACCGCCGAAGGTCCAGTCGCCGCGTCAAGCCATCGCCAGTCGGGTGGAAGAGGAAGCCGCTCCCGGGGTCGCTGTGCGCAGGGTCCAGCAGAGTCGGCCAGCGGAGCGCGGCAGGGTGAAGTCGGCAGCGAAGCCCAAAACAACGGTTCGGATGGAAGCGGACCTACGCCTCCCGGAAGAAGAGGACCCAGACACGGTGGGACCCAGACAGAGCCGCGGAGCAACGGGAGCTAGACGGACCGGAAGGAGGCTTCGGAAGCGCCGGCAGGAATTCTCCCCATCGCCCATTCGGGGTGGCGAGGGGCGGGGGGCGGCCACTGCGCCCCTCCCCCTTGGGTAGGTCTGGTGTTCTTCCTCCAACAGATGTGGACATCCAGGCCACGCCCTCAGGATCAGCATGGGGTTCCAGGCCATCCAGGCTGGCCCCTGGGAGCACGCCCCCCCCCTCATCCACGGTTCATGGAAGGAAGTCCTGTAGCAGAGGTGTCTTTGGCTAGTGGCAGGCATTTATCACAGGCTTCAGCCGTTATTAGGCAGGCAGGTGAGTTGGCCACAGGTAATATTTTGGAACAGATTATGCAGTCTTTATCCAGCATTTCTGAATCACTATCCAACCAAGGCCTTTCCTCTCCTGTGTCTGTGTGGTCTGATAATAGGTCTGGTATTGTACCTAATGTAACTCCTAGTCAGATTCAGCCTCCCCCTCATGTGCCTATTCCTTCTGTCCCTGAGGCTTGCTATAAAGAAGTCTTGCCCTGCGAAATCTCTACACTTGGCTTTTACCTAGCCAATATGTTAAGGAAAGGATTTGGAAGGGCGAGTACTTAGATTTGCTTTCCCTTCTCCCTAATAATAGTAAGGATTTTCTCAATAAGGAAGAAAACTGATGACTCTGATAGGAGACACCCTGTCACCAGATCATTTTTTAATTGGTTACAGGCGTTTTGTATCTTTTCATCTGTAATGGGTGAGAAATATCCTAACAAGTGTTCTGGCTTATTCCAACATTTAGAAACCATACTAGAAGCTTATAGGAATTTTGGTGGTTTAGGTTGGTTCCATTACGATGAATCTTTCCGCCAAAAAATTGCGGTATACCCTAACTTAAAATGGGGTATGAAAGACGTGGGTTTGTGGCTGAACCTTATTGTTCCCTCAAAACCCACATTCTCTAAACAGACTGTTAGCGCCCCTACCCCCAATCCTTTATATAAAAAAGGGGTGTGTTTTGCTTATAATGAGTCTCAGTGCAGATGGCAAAATGCTTGTAGATATTGTCACGAATGTTCTTTTTGCGCTGGGTCTCACCCGGTGGTGAAGTGTTTTAAAAGAGCCACTAGTATGCAGTCAGGGAGGGAGCTTTCCAAAAGCACGCACTCCAGTGAAACTGGAAAACATGCTGCACTGGCTAACCGAGTATCCAGGAGAAAGCTAAAATATTAATTGAGGGTTTTTCTTATGGTTTTGAGCTACTGTACCTGCTTTTACTGGTTCTGGCTGTGCCATGGTTAATAATCTAAAATCAGTATTACAGTTTCCTAATGTTGTGAGGGAAAAAATCCTGAAGGAAATTTCTGCGGGCAGGGTTGCTGACCCTTTCACTATTCCACCTTTCCACAGTTTTAGGATTTCACCATTGGACTTGTCACCAAAAAAGGAACCAAATTCTTTCAGGCTTATTCATCATCTGTCATTCCCATCTGGGAGCTCGCTGAATGATGACATCAATCAGTATGCCACTCTGGATGATGCCGTTAGGCTTATCAGACATTTTGGGCATGGAGCTTTGATGGCTAAGGTGGACATTCAGTCGGCTTTCAGATTGCTTCCCATCTCACCGAAGTCATACAACTCATTGGGTTTTTGTTTTGAGGGATTTTTCTTTTTTGACATGTGCCTCCCAATGGGCTGTTCCTTGTCATGTTTCTATTTTGAAATATTTTCCACTTTTGTTCACTGGGTAGTTAGCAAAGAAGCTGGTTTTGAGGGTATCGTCCATTATTTGGACAATTTTCTTTTCATAGGTCCTCCTGTTCCTCCGGTTTGCTCACAACTTCTAAATTTATTTTTTGCCTTTGCTTCCTTTTTTGGTATTCCTCTGGCTGAGGAAAAAACGGTGCATCCTACACAGACCATAGAATTTTAAGGTATCACCATTAACTCTGGGATTTTCCAATGTAGGCTTCCAGCCGTCAAGATAGAGAGGTTGCAATCATCTATTGCTTTCTTTCTGCATAGAAAGAAGATTCTGTTGGGGGAGCTGCAGTCTTTTTTAGGCCTGTTGGCTTTCGCAACACAAATCATGCCTATGGGTAGGATTTTCTCTAGGAGACTAGCGCCAGCTATGTCTGGATTTAAATCCCCATATTCTCATATTCATTTATTTACTGATTTGAAGGATGATTTGTTGGTATGGTCTCTTTTCTTGGAAGACTACAATGGAAAATCTTTCTTTCAGGAGGATTTCACATCCTCAGCAGAATTAAATCTATACACGCATGCAGCCGGGTCATTGGGCTTCACAGCCATTTTCCAAACACATTTGTGCTGTGGGGCGTGGCCTCCAGCTTGGGTGGAAAAGAAAGCAACCAAGAACATTGTTTTCTTGGAGCTTTTTCCTGTGGTGGTGGCTTTGGAACTTTATAACTTAATTATACACATGGATAACAAAAGTGTAATTTTTGCCGTTAACTGTCTTTCCTCCAAGTCCTTAATTGTCATTAAGTTACTACGCCATCTGGTTTTGTTATCTTTGAGATTGAACATCTGTGTTAAGGTGAAATTCGTGCCAGGGAAGCAGAATGTTATTGCTGACGCGCTATCTCGCTTCCAGATGGAACGTTTCAGACTTCTATTGCCGGAGGCCGACAGGATTGGTTGCCAGTGTCCGGGTCATCTGTGGGATCTAATTTAGGGCTAATTTCATCGGCAATAAAGAATTTGTTAGCTCCCAAAACATGGGCCGATTATTTGGCAGCATGGCAGGGGTGGCCGGAATTTAACACAGAAATGGGTTTTTTAGGCTATTCGCCAAGCGAACAGCCTGTGTTGGCCTTTTTATGCTCCCTCATGCAGAAACAATTTTCTTTTAGCCATATTAGCAAAACACTAGCTGGTGTTTCATTCTTTCTGGAACTTCATAATTTGCCGGCTTGCAACAGCTATTTTTCTGTCCGTCAGGCGCTCAAAGGTTTCAGAAAATGCAACTTCAAACCGGATGAGCGTAGGCCTATATCACCAGATGTTTTATCCAGGTTATGTTCAGCAACACAGGTGATTTGCTATTCGGATTATGAGGCGCTGCTTTTTCATTCAGCTTTTGTGCTGAGTTTCTTTGCGTCGCTTCGTATTTCTGAATTGTTACCTTCCAACCAACAAATTTTATCAGGATTGCAACATAATGAAGTTTTAATTTCTAATGGTAAAGTATTCGTTTTTATTAGACGTTCTAAGACAGATCAGTTGGGTTTAGGCCCCTGTCTCACTTTAAATGTTTGTGGCGACTCCGTGATTTGCCCTGTTTTGACTATTAGTAGATTTCTAGCTGCCAGACCATCCCGTGTTGGTAATTTTTTCATACATGGAGACGGTTCGCCTCTTACAAAATTCCAGTTTTCCGCTGTTTTTAAGCGATGCCTTTCTTACTTAGGTCTATCTTCTTTTAAATTTTCCCATCATTCCTTTCATATCAGAGCCGCCATGGAAGCTGCTAAATTGGGTTTGGATGATGAAACTATAAAAAAGTTAGGTAGATGGGACTCTAATAGGTTTCAGTTATATGTTCGCACTAATTTGTCTCTCTGATTTAGCTTTCAGGTCGTACATTTGGATAATTTTACACTCTTTCATTTACTGGGCTCACAAACAAGCATCACGCAGAATTTACTCCACCAATTTATCTTTTCCTACAGATGAGTTTCGGGTCCTATGGAGGGGCATTAGAGGTCTTCAGTGGTCGAACTTATTTATACATATCTCTAAATTATTACAAATCTGGCCGGCTCCATCGGTTTTGATAATTAATCTGGCTGGCAATGATGTTGGTGGTCGGAAAACTTTAGATCTATTACTAAACATGAAATATGATCTGCAAAGGTTGAGTGTTATTCTTCCGGATACACAGATTTTATTTTCAGAGATAGTTTCTCGCTTTGTTTGGACATCTTCCAGGGAAGGTAAGCTGTTAGAAAGGATTAAGAGGAGAATAAATAGGTCTCTTGAGAAATTGTTGCCACTCATCGGGGGCTTTTCCTTCCGTCATGTGGATTTGGAAGGGGGACTCCCTGGTCTTTATAGGCAGGATGGTGTCCATCTTTGTGGGTTTAGATATTTTCAATCTGGGTCTGCAGAATATGATGGAAATGTCCGCGGCTGTGGGGCATGCCGTTTGCTTTCAGCAATCGGCTGTTGGGGAACTTGTTTGAAAGAATTTATTGGTCATCACTCGAGTTCTATGACTGAGTGATATTTGGTTTGCTGGATTGGAATTTATTATTTATTATATATTTTTACTTATTTATTCTTATTGGATGTTTAATAAAGATTGTTTACATTAATTTAAACCAATAAAGGTGCCGCGGCCAATTTTTCTCCATCCTTGAGTGGCGTATTTATGTTTTTATTTATTTTTAATTGCTAATTATTTGCTTATTTAAATCTTCATCTTGAGTTACATATATATTTAATTAATGCAGTCTACAGTCCCATGTTAGTAGGGCATAATAAGTGCCCAACGTCATGGGAATGTGGCTGCTTTAAAACCCCGTGTAAAAAGATTAGATTAGCTATTTTATTTTAAACCGGCCGCTTGTCCTTTAAGCTGTGGGTTTTTGAATAGAAAGATTAGGCGGGAAGTATCTGAGGCGTTTGGGCAGGTAAATTCACAGGCATTCAAGAGGGAAAGTCATGTGGCGGCTGGGCGGGAAACACGTGAGCCGCATGCGGCTATGTCACGGGCATAGGCCTATATAAAGGGCTGCGCGGCTTCAGTCTCCTCAGTGTCTCGGAGCGGCTTGGCGAGCTCCCCACCCTGTCGTGGCACCATTATGTGGTTCTTCACCCTTGTATCAAGGGGGGACTTGTTTGAAAGAATTTATTGGTCATCACTCGAGTTCTATGACTGAGTGATGTTTGGTTTGCTGGATTGGAATTTATTATTTATTATGTATTTATATTTATACTTATTTATTCTTATTGGATGTTTAATAAAGATTATTTACATTATTTTAAACCAATAAAGGTGCCGCAACCAATTTTTCTCCATCCTTGAGTGCCGTATTTATGTTATTTATTTATTTTTATTTGTTAATTATTTGCTTATTTAAATCTTCATCTTGAGTTATATATATATTTAAATAATGCAGTCTATAGTCCCATGAGAGGCTCCCCTTTAACTCTCTGCTAAACACTCACTAACCACAACAGTAGAAATTCTGCATAGTTCAAATATTTTAAATATGCTTCTTTGGATCTGATTTTCTTTTAAAAGTCCCTCCATAATCTGAACACACAGCTTTCAGCTTCAGTAGACCAGTGGGCTGTTGGGAGTGTCCTACACCTCGCTAGGATTGTCACTACCGATGATGTACCTAGCTGATGGTGCTGATGGCCAGGCAGGGCTAGGTGGGATGGAGGCGGAGCCGGTGGTGTGGGGGTGTGACCAGGTGGGAAGGGGTCCAACTACAGGAGTCCAACAACAGTTTACAGAAGTGCCTGTGAGCTGCCACATTTAGCTCAACATTCAGACCATTGTTGGTAAAGGACAAGAAATTGCTGATTTTCTAGCTTAGACTACCGTTTCCCATCTAGACAATCAGCAATTCAGAAAATGTATTATATAACAGGTAAAGGTATGCGACATACTAATCATTGGCAAAATTTGTTTTTTGGGGTGGAATTCCACTTTCATTTCTAAATAACTAGGATACTTTTATGTGTAACTTATTTTGAAATGAAGTTCAAATAAAGTCATTCTGCGATCACAGTAGCACCTGTAACTCCGGGATCCAGCGAGGGGCTGACGTCACCACGCTACTGTGATCCCGGAAGGACGGGCGAGTGTGTTATAGCCAGCTACATTATTTCATGCGGGTTTATTCCGCACTAGTGTAAGTGCAATTTGTTTTATTAGCGATTTAAATTTAATACGTTTTTACACTATGGCAAGTTTTTTTATTGCTTATATGGGGAGTGTCACTTCATGAGATGTTTTGAAGTAGGACCAATTGCCGGATGTTTTCAAAGGAGATCTAGTTATTCTGTTAATCCCTCTGGAGACACAAGACCCAGGCTGGGTTTAAGCCAGAAGTTTTTGACCTTTGTATAAGGTCAAATTTTCTGGTAAGCAGGCAATCTTGCTTTGGTGGAGGATATTGCACTTTTTTGGTGGTGGAAGGAGTTATTATAATGGAGAAGATCCATTTTCGGAAATTGTGTTTGGACACTATTTGTTAATAACATTATTGCACTGGTGTCATATTACTGGTGTGGAAGGACTTTTTATTGTGGCTTTTCTATTGTTGTTTTTGATATTGTTTTATGTTATTACTGCACATGGTAAATTGTATGTGATTAAATTTGTAACAGCGCAACTTCACTTTTATATATTATTTTGAAATTAATAAGACTAAGCCTGTTGACTATAACTGTCTGTTGAATCCCATTTTGTGACCTTGTTAATCATTATTTCCCATATTAACCACTTGCTAAACGCCCTATAGAACTTTTACTGCTACAGGGCTGCAGCTCTGCGCAGGATCACATATTGTTCATATCAAAAGCTGATCTGTGGTTGCCGGGCACTCAATGTCTTCAGGCACCTTGCCGATCATCGGTAAACAACTTGGAACATGGATCTGCTTATGTAAACAATGCAGATCGCCATTCTGACAGCAGAGAAGGGATAGATTCTGTGTCCTTGCAAAGCACACAAAGTACATAGAATCACTGGCTAGGCAAACAGCTAACCCGTTGATCCCCCTTGATGTTTAACCCCTTCCCAGCCAGTGTCATTCCCAGCTAGTGACAGTGCATTTTTTTTAGCTCTGATCACAGTATTAGTGTCACTGCTTCCTGCTAATTGTCAAAGTGTCAGTTAGCATCTGCCGCAATATCGCAGTCCCGCTGTAGGTCATTCATCGCTGCTATTACTAGTATAAAATAAATAAATAAATAACAATTCCATAAATATATCCCATAGTTTGTAGAATCAATAACATTTGCATAAACCAATCAATATACACTTATTGGGATTTTTTTTTTTTTACCAAAAATATGTAGCAGAATACATATTGGGCCTAAATTTATGATGACATTCATTTTTTTCATTTTTTTTCTATTGGATGTGTTTTATAGCAAAAAGTATTTTTTTTTTTTTCAAAATTGTCAGTCTTTTTTTTTTTTTTTTTTTTTAAAGCGCAAAAAAAAAAAAAAATGCAGTGGTGATCAAATAGCACCATAAAAAAGCTCTATTTGTGGGAGAGAAAAAATACATATATTTTATTTGGGTACATCTTCGCACGACCGCACAATTGTCAGTTAAATTGCAAAAAATGGCTTGGTCATGAAGGGGGGGCTAGATCTTCCAGAGGTCAAGTGGTTAATATAGCAATGACATTTTATACTGTACCTTGCAGAGGGTATCTCAGTATTCAGTACAGTGTCTGTACCAACTGTGCTTACCAATTCGTGTCACTTGTCCAGGACAATACAAGCAAAGGAGAAAACCAAGTCTCTGCTGGTGTGTTCAGGACGGGGTTATTACCGCAGAATCTCAGTGCTACCAGCAATCGTTCTTTCACAACACCATGATGCTTCTTGAATTGACCTGTTTTCAAGGGCTCTGAAACCTGAACTCAGTAGAGCACAACCAAGAAAGACAGAGATCATCATTTGTCCTAGAAGAGAGAAACTTTGACACATCTTATTGGAAAATCTATACCCTGTGCTATTTTTGGTGCCTAAACAAAACAGCTTCACAATATTTAATTTTAAGTGCAACATTTCGCCCATTCACACTGGCAGTGATATACATGTTTTTATGTGCATTTATACTACATTTATAACTGCATGGAATGATTTAAAAAGGGTATAATTCACGCTGTGCATTCACCTGTGTTTACATGCATTTAGTTTGGCTGTATTTTGAGAAAACAGAACTCTACCCAGGAAGAATTTAGCTCTCGAACGCATTTAAAAAGCATGCTAATGCAAACACATTTAGGCTCCTTTCACACGGCCGCTCCGTGTGTCCGCAAATCATCCAATCCGTTTGCGGATGATTTGCGGACATAATGTAAGTGAATGGCACTGCGGGTGTCAGCGGAATACCACCCGCTGACACCCGATTTTCCTCCATTCAGTTCTGTTCCGTTTTTACAAATGGAACAGAACCCATTTTTTCTTCCGTGTAAAACACGGAAAGGAAGGAAAATCGGGTGTCAGCGGTGTCATCCGCTGACACCCGCAGTGCCATAGACATACATTATGTCCGCATATCATCCGCAAACGGATGGGATGATATGCGGGCACACGGAGCGGATGACAGAAATGTCATCCGCTCCGTGGTAAAAAAAAAAAAAAAGTCCCGCAGCGGACCTTTCACACGGAGCGGCCGTGTGAAAGGAGCCTTAAACACAGGAAAACCTTAGACAGTATAAATCCTAAAGCAAACATTTATTATATTGCAGCATACCAATTCTTAGATGTGATGGCTGCATTTGTTTTCTTTTTTTAGGCTTTCTTTCCTTTATTTTCACCTGGTGATCCAGCCAGTAAGTCTGTTCTTTTTTAAAAGAACAATCTCTCTACCAGATGTATCCGTTTACAGGAATGAGACAAACCATTTAACACTGACAGAGGGGCTTACAATTATCAGCTTTTATTTAATAATGTAAAACCTTTATTCCAAAAGGAAAAAAAACAGTTTGCTGTAATTGATTATAAAGTGTGAATTGAAGTTTGGCTTCAATTTGTTACTATTAAATCTGCTAGTACTTTTAACACTATCCCCCTCCCAACACTGACAATTTGCTGTCTGCTGTGCCTCCTGTGCTCATTTATCCAGAGAAATACAGGAGGTTTATTACTGACCAGATCACCGGGCGAAAAAAAAAAGGAAATGTATGCAGCCATCACATCTAGTGATTGGTAAGTTGCAATATATAAAATTTTTGGTTTTGGGTTTATTACTGCTTTATACCGGGAAGCATACCATTTTATCATGCTTCCCAGATTATTTCTCCTGAGTTTAAATAACCAAAGTGGAGGAGGCTAGTGTGAATTTAGCTGGTAACAATAGTAACACACGCAACGATTATCGGCCGACCGATCGGCCGTCTTTTGTCCAAGTTGTGTTTTGTTGGTTGGAATGTGCCTAGACTGCACACGAATTTTCTCAGCCAACAAAAATCTACTTCAGAAGTGATGTCATGTGCTGGTTTACTTTCCGTGTGTTTTTTCTTCTCTGAGCATGCCCAGTCTTGCTCATCACATTTTTGTTTGCCGAAATCTCTACTGACTGACGGAAAATCGGCTGTTGTGTTGATGGCCAGCAAAAATTTTATAGCCTGCACACCAGATTTTATTCGGCCGAAAAGTCGGAGTCGGTTGTTGAAAGCATCATACTAACAAGCCAAAAATTGGCCGATCGGACGTTGGCCAAAAATTCACGGCCAATAATCGATGCATGTGTACGAGGCATAAGGCCTCATGCACTCAAGGCTTTAGCAATGAGACACTTAGGTGTGAGCTGAAGGCACAGGCCCTTCTCTCGGCAGCCTGTAAGACTCTGAGTGGCTGACCGCTGCTGCGGCCGAACGATGCAATGTGCAAAGTAAAACACACGTATTACAGCGTGTTATCACAATGTACGAATTTGATGCATTTCGGTAATTTATAATGGCTACCCCAATGCACATATATTACGGCCCAGCAATGCACATATAGGAATGATCATTGCTTTGTGGTGAGATGCCTTAAAAAAAATGGACATACCTGGTGTTTCAAAATAAATGGCTTTGCCTTATAGAAATGCATGATAATGCACAAAATACGGCAAATGCACTGGAACGCAGCAAAGCAGTGTTAAGGTGGCTTTAGAAACAAATTATGTATCTATGTATGCAAAGCGGTTTTTTTTCTGACCTGTATTTCCCCTTAGCATGCTGAGCTTGGTTTTGTGTGAAAAAGCTCCAGAGGAGTCAGGTGGATTGGGTAGTATTATAGTGCCACCTAGTGACAGTTTCTCTCAATAACTTTGCTATCCCATGTGCAGGTGCATCTCAAAAAATGTAAATATCATCAAAAAGTTTCTTTTTGATGTTGATGATTATCTGGGTAGGTTTCTCCAAATTAGCTTTTTGTTGTTGTTGTTGTTATTATTGATATTATTATGCATTTTTTACCTCACCTCATCTCTTCATTCAGCAATTTACCTTTTTCTCTGCTGTACCACTATGGATTAGTCACCTCAGTCTAAAGATCAGCATTTACAAAGTAGGTAGAACTTTAAAGCAAGTTAAAGGAATTCTATGGTCACAGCATACACTTTAATTTGATACAATCAACATTGTAACAGCAATATAAACAGTAGTTATATTTGACAATCTAATATACCATTAGTGTATTTTTAAAATCTCCTTTCATGTTGTTATTGCAGCCTTTCTTCTGCTGTTTACCTTTCGTTTCTAAGTCTTCACATCCAATGGTACCATGCTGCCTGCAAGCTGTGATTCCTGTACTGATTCTGCCTCCTGGAAATCCTTCTCTCAGCACATCTGTAGTTCAGAGGGTAGGCTTTGTGAAATGTGTGACACAGCAGTACCCACTCACAGGGCATAGTGAATACATATCACAGAATTCAAGTAAGTGTGAGGGGCTCTTCACAAGGTACGTTTACAAACTTCAAGATGATTCAGATTAATAGTAGTAGGCTGGAAATAATTCAAATACAATGTGGAAATGAATATATGATTGTAACCTCTTGCCTAAGTACATTTACTGCGGCAGTCAGTCCCTCCTGGGCAAAGCGTCGTAGTACTACGTCGCTCACCCAGTAGCCTGTAGGGGGCGAGCGCACGCCGCCAGAGGCGCGCTCCCGCCCCCGCTCGTTCACGGCCATCCCTGCGCGAGCGACCGGTGGCTCCGATGTCCGCCGGCCACTCGCGATCTCCCGCTGGAGAGGGAGAATGGCAGACGGCTAATGTAAACAAAGCCCCCTGTCATTCTCCGTGGTGTAACAGCAGAGACTATACGATCCTGCTATGTAGGATCGTATGTCTCTGTGGTTACATCAAAAGCCACGCCCCTTGACAGTTAGAAGCACGCCCCTAGGGACACACTTAACCCCTGGATCTCTAATAAAGTTAACCCCTTCCTTGCCAGTGTAATTTTTACAGTAACAGTGCATATGTATAGCACTGATTACAGTAGTAATGTCACTGGTACCCCCAAAAGTGTCAAAAATGTTAGTTAGGGGTCCGATCTGTCCGCCGCAATGTTGCAGTCCCGCAAAAAAAATCGCAGATCGCCGCCATTACTAGTTAAAAAAAAAAAACAATAAAAATGACAAAATATGTAGCAGAAAACAAATTGGCCTAAAATGTTAAAACATTTAGATTTTTACATTTTTTGGGGGGAATTTTATATAAAAGAATTTGAAAAATATTGTTATTTTTTCAAAATTGACGCTCTTTTTTTGTTTATAGCGCAAAAAATAAAAATTGCACAGGTGATCAAATACCACCAAAAGAAAGCCCTGTTTGTGGAAAAAAAGGACGTCAATTTCATTTGGGTACAGCGTCGCACGACCGTGCCGTTAAAGTCACGCAATGCCGAATTGCAAAATAGGCCCTGGTCTTTGAGCAGCCAAATCCTCCGGGGCTTAAGTGGTTAAATCTTGAACATAGATGCACTTTAAAGGGATTGTAAAGGAAATATTTTGTTGAAAAAAAATAACAAACGTCATACTTACCTGCTCTGTGCAGTGGTTATGCACAGAGCAGCCATCCTTGCCAGATATATCCATTGCACACTCAAAGAGGCCTTTCAGCCTATCTTCAGGCCACATTCCCCTTCAGACTGGCAATCTTTTTTTTTTTCTTTGTTCTTTCCTGACAGGTAGGAATAAACTAAGGCAGATCAGCTTCCACATAAATTGTGGAGCCCTGGATCCTCAAGGTGATCTACAAAGTTTATTAGAATAACAGTCTTCCACTTTCGGCTGAGGTGACTGCACATTCCACCAGTTCCTAATATATATTTATTGAGAAATATGGCATTGTTCAAAGAAAAGAAAAGAAAAGAAAAGAAAGAAACAACATTACTTATTATCCATGATCTAAATACTCAGTAGCCACCTGTAATATATCTTACAGAATACCCTCCTGTCCTTCAGCATTTGGGAGGCTAGAGATTGCGCAAATGTACTGCTAAAGAATATTTGCCATCAATGCCAATTTTTATAACAATTGAAAGTAAAACAAAGTAACCACAGAGTCCAAACTTCCCTAAACTTGAATTAATTTTTGTTTTCTGTGGATACTAGCTCTTCCAGTTGCAATATATAATTCATCCCCACTACCCATTCCCTTATTGTTGGTATGTTGGGGATTTCCAATATCTTGAAATTAAAGCTCTACCTGCCATCAGGTAAATATACCCTTTTTCATAGATTATAGATCCCGGGATAAAGGAGAGGAGCGCTACCTCTGGAGTCTTTGGCCATTTTTTACCAGTGATCAAATGACTTAGTTTTTCATGTACAGTGGCCTCACTGGATACCGCGAAAGCCTTAGATTCTATTGAATGTTCTTTCCTGTAGACGCCATTGAAGGCGTTTGGTTTTGGAGAAAATTTTTGTGCATGGATTGCCATATTGTATACGAATCCCGTTTCTCAACTTTAAGTGAACGGGCTTCTGTCTGATTCAATACAGCTTTATAGGGGTACCCAGCAGGGACGCCCCTTGGCTTTTATTTGCGATATCCATTGAGGCCCTGGCTCTCAGGCTGAGGCCGCGCCCCTAGCTTGCAGGTATTACTCTGGCAGATAGGATGGATGTGGTTGGGCTGTATGCAGACGACCTTATACTGTACTTGAACAATCCTCATGATTCTTTGGATAAGGCCATGCATATTTTTAGAAATGTTTGGCTCCTATTCAGGACTCAAAATTAATTGGCAGAAATCTGCTCTTATGCCGCTTCAACTGCAGTTGTATAACACGGCTAACGTCTCTGGCCCATCAAAGGTGGTCACATCTTTTAAATATTTGGGAATTATAGTTACAGTAGAGCCTTCTGTGGCTTTACAGGTAAATCTAGATCCACTGATGTCCACTATCAGAACTAAACTGAGAACATGGGCTAAATTACCACTTTCCGTAGCTGGAAGGATAAAAGTAATCAAAATGGTTTTACTACCTAAATGTCTATATGTTATGTCCCATGTGCCCACTGTTATTCCAAAAACCTTTTTTTCCATAAAAGATTTTTATTGAAAATAAATGAATACAATCTAGAACAGGAAACATCAACATGTGGCAGGAAAATTACAAAATGCATCTTTAGAGCTGGTTCACACTACCACTGCCAGAAAGTCACCCCGTGACTTGAAGAGACTTGTTTAGAGACTTGGAAGAGACTTGGAAGAGACTTGTGCACTACTTTAAAGAGACAGGCGACTTTGTCTGTGGGGAATGCCTGGCTAATCTCTTTCTTCTTCCTGGAAAGTCTGATAACAAGTCGTGTCAATTAAGATAAGGAGGTGACTCCCATTGAAGTATATGGGACAGTCGGATCACAGGTCGCTTCAAAGTAGTACAGGACCCTTTTCTGAAGTCGGAGCGACTTCAGTAGTGCCAATTAAGACGGCACTGATTGATTAACATTGCTTTTGTTATGTCAAGCTACCTGGGGCAACACAAGTTGCCTCACAAGTCGCGCTAGTGTGAATGGGCTCTCAAAGTAACACTCTTAAACCCAAATATATATTTATAAAGAGCATATTATCCTATATTCTGGAAAGAAAGCTGTGCAAAGCATGTGGAGGGGTAAGGATAAGGAAGGGCATATACCAGGTAAGTAAACAGGATCTAAAATGGTTGCTAAAGTGTGAATGCGTGGGAAGGAGGCTATGTAAAGTTACTGCATACCATGTCTGTGGATAAGAGTAGATATTTAATGTTAGAAACAAGGAGGGTCGGAATATCCCCACACAACCCTGGGTTGGGGGGGGGGGGGGTAGTTCCATCCCTCATTCTATGTAGTGTGTTGTCTTGTTGACCGACATGTATAATGTCCAGATAAGCTAACAAAGGGTGATATTCTCTAGTCTGTGTTTTGGCTAATGTTAGGTTGCATTGTGGTGGAGAGCAGGTTTGAAGAACGAAAATGTGTCCAACGGGCCCAGGTGTCATAAAATTTTGATGGCGTGTCGTGTGCAATATGAATAAGTTCCTCCATTTCAGCTATTTTTTGTTTATTTTCTTAAACCATTCCTCTAGTGAGGGAGCATGGCAGGAACCCCAGTGTAGAGGAATACAGAGTTTTGCTGCGTTAATCGTGTAGATTTTGAGGGACTTGCAGTAAGTGTTAGTTGGTAGGTTAGAGTGGTGTAACAATAGGCGTACGGGAGTGTATTCCATGGGTTGCAAGGTTACTTGGGATGTAATCTGGTGTACCTGTTTCCAAAAAGATTGTATGCGTGGGCAGAACAACCAAATGTGAAGCATAGTGCCCGGTTCTTGGGTACAACGCCAGCATGTATTAGATGTAGTGGGATTAAATATATGAAGAGTCGTTGGTGTTCTGTACCACCTTGTTAGTACTTTATAGTTGTTAACGTTAATTGACCCTTTATGAGCAATTGTGAATATGAGTTCCCAGTCTTTCTCTGAGAGGTCTAAATTTAGATCACTTTCCCATTTATGGCACGTTCTTCCTGATTTGGAAGAGGTTTTTTCAAAAAACATTTTGTGTATTATGGCTATTTTATGCTTCTGGGGCAGGGTTTGGGAGCATAAAGATTCAAAAGAGGAAAGAGGCCGGGTGAATTGATTGTTGGGATTACTGTCTTTAATAAATTGTCTGATTTGTTGATATAAATTTGGTGGGAATGTTTTGGCTACTGTGAGCGAGACTCTGCTGGTTGGATCAAGAAAATCGCCATTTGTGAAAAGGTGTTGCATTTGAAGGTGTGGGAGCGGCCAAACGCTATGTAGCAATGTTTTAGATAAGTAAGGAGTGAAAGCTGAGTTGTCGTCAATGGTGGTAAGGGGGCCCGGGTTACAAGATAGTTGAAACCTCTTACAGGTAGTTTTGAAGCAGGATAATGTCGGAGCAATTAGTGGGTGTTCCTTCAGGGATTGAGGAACAAAGCGAGAGAGGATCCAAGAGGTGGTTTCTAATGCAAGGGGGCTAAAGGAGGCTTCCAGAGCCACCCAATCTTTGATTTTGGAGTGGATATTCCAGTCAACGTTTCTTGCTAGGTGGCATGCCCAATAGTAGTGTTGAAGGTTGGGGAGTCCTATGCCCCCTTTTTGTTTGGGTCTGGTTAATTCGTCAAAACGAACTCTAGCTTTCTTTTGATGCCATAGAAACTTGAGGCATGAGGATTTAAATTGTGAGAAGAATTAAGGGGGAAGTGTAATGAGGATGGTTTGAAGGAGGTAAAGGAGTCTCGGAAGGATATTCATTTTTATCAGAACTGCCCTCCCAAACCATGAAAAAAAATAGGAGTTGCTCCATTTGCGTAGGGCTTCCGAGATGGTTTTTAATGCTGGTAGGAAGTTCTCCTCAAAGAGATTAGCTAAATTCATAGTGAAGTATTTAATCATTTTAGATTCCCATTTAAAAGGGAAGTTAGATTTGCACTGTTGGACTATAGCAGCTGGGAGGGAGACATTTAAAGCTTGGGACTTATTGAGGTTAATTTTCCGATTGGATCGTTTTTGGAATAAGTCGAAATCAGCAACTAAATTATGGATAGAGATATGAGGTTCTTATAGAATAAGCAAAATGTCATCTGCAAATGCGGCTAGTTTGAATGTTTGTTTCTCGGTGGTAATGCCTTTAATGTTCGGATTGGCTTTTAGGCATCTCAGCAATGGTTCCAGTGTGAGCACAAACAGAATTGGAGAGAGAGGACAACCCTGTTTCGTGCCGTTGCCTATGGAGAAGGAGTCCGACAGGTGGCTGTTGACCCTAATTTGGGCACTCAGGGAAGCATATAGGGACATAATAAAGTAAAGCATTCTGTTATGCAGACCCAAGTGTCGAAGGACAGCTGAAAGGTAATCCCAGGCCAACCTGTCGAACGCCTTCTTGGCGTCTAGTGATAGGAAGAAACCTTGTTGTTTGTTGGAGGTTAACCAATGATGTATGTTAATGGCTTTAATAGTATTGTCCCTCTCCTCCCTCCCAGGGATGAAGCCCACCTGATCTTTTGAAATAAGGTTGTGTAGAAGAGGTTGTATGCGGTTTGCAAGAATTCTGGCGAATATTTTAATATCTACGTTTAGCAATGAAATCGCCCTTCGATGTGCATGGGAAGGAGGCAAGGAAAAGGAATTAAATGCCTTATGGAAAGGTGTGCTAAGGAGGTTTGGGAATGTTTTATATTATGTTGCTGAGAATCCGTCTGGGCCCGGGCTTTTGCCTGTTTTAAGTTGTTTTATTGCCTCTTCGAATTCATACTCTGAGACAGGATTATCAAGCGCTTGTGCCTCATCACTGGAGATTGGGTTGGGGCAATGTTGTGAGAGAAAGGAGTGTATTAGGTGAGATCTGTCCGAACTCTGATGAGGTGAAAGGGTTGTGTTCTGCAGGTTGTATAGGTTGTGGTAGTACTTCTCAAATTGTTTGGCGATTTCTGGGATGTTTACATAAGATATTCCGTCCTGACCTTCGATACAGTAAATGGCTGAATTGGGACCTTTCACTTGTGGCCAGGAATTTACCACATTGGTTGCTGTGCTCGTAGAACATTTTTTGTGATAGCACTATTTGACGTTTATACTTGCGGTCCAGGAGCTCTCGCAGAGCTGTTCTAGCTTGAGCTAGTTCCTGATAAGTTTGGGTTGCCCTGGATTGTTTATGAGGAGACTCTAATGAGCGAATTTTATTAAGAAGGCTTTCCATTTCTGCCTGTCTCACTTTGTTCCTAGTAGCCTTCATAGCTAGAAGGACACCTCGAATGGTGAACTTGTGTACTTCCCATTGGGAAATGGGAGAGGTATCGGGGGTATCATTGTCGACAAAAAAGTTTTGTATATTCGTCTTAATATAGTCAATATCTTGTTCTTTGGTTAGCAGGGAAGAGTCTAATCTCCATATTTTGGTATGGCATGTGGTTTCTTACATAGTTACATAGTAGGTGAATAAAGACAATAGTCCATCCAGTTCAACCTGTGTAGGTGTGTGTGGCTGTAATCATCTCACATAGCCCTGAATGTCCTGATCCTTGAGATGTACATCTAAGAGTCTTTTGAAAGCCACCATACTTCCCGCAGAAACCACCTCTTGTGGTAGAGAATTCCACAATCTTGGAGCCCTAACAGTAAAGAACCCCCCACGTTGCCTGAGGTTAATACGCTTCTCCTCTAATCGCATTGTATGCCCTCTTGTCCTCATGCAATCCCTTCGACTGAACAGCTTTTTTTCTGAGCTGAGATCCCCATTGAGATATTTATAAATTGCTATCATGTCCCCCCTCAGGCGTCTCTTCTCCAGGGAGAATAAATCGAGCAATTGCAGACGCTCTTCTTAATTAAGGTCCTCCAATCCCCTAATCAGTTTAGTTGCCCCTCTCTGGACTCTCTCCAGCTCCAACACATCCCTCCTGAGGACTGGCGACCAGAACTGGACAGAATACTCCAGATGCGGTCGGACCAGAGTTTTATAAAGTGGAAGGATTATAGTCTTATCTCTGGAATATATCCCTTTCTTTATGCATGCTAATATTCTGCTGGCTTTGGCAGCTGCCGCTTGACATTGCATGCTGTTGCCTAATCTATCATCAACCAAGACTCCCAGATCCTTCTCCATTTTTGATTCCCCCAAGGGTTCCCCTCCTAACGTGTATTGTGTTTTTATGTTTTTAGTCCCCAAGTGCAAAACCTTAAACTTCTCCACATTAAACCTCATTTGCAATGTCGTTGCCCACTCCGTTATTTTGTTCAGGTCATTCTGTAGGATATCAAGCTGTGCAGTTATTACCCTGGCCAATTTTGTGTCATCTGCAAAAACTGATAACGAACTACTGATCCCGACCTCAATGCTGTAACAATGATAGGAAGAGCCGACATCGAAGGATCAAAAAGCGACGTCGCTATGAACGCTTGGCCGCCACAAACCAGTTAACCCTGTGGTAACTTTTCTGACACCTCCTGCTTAAAACCCAAAAAGTCAGAAGGATCATGAGGCCCCGCTTTCACGGTCTGTATTCATACTACAAATCAAGATCAAGCGAGCTTTCTGGTAGGGATAAAGTCATGGTGATTGGGGGGTGGTCCGAAATGAGCATAGGTTCTGTGGAGGTTGTTGATAAAGAAGGAAGATCTTTTTGATAGAGAAAAAGACAGTCAATTCTAGAATATTTGTTGAGTGGGGGGGGGGAGAAGTACAGTAAACCCCCCTCCATTGCGGGGATTACGTTCCGGACCCAGCCGCGAAAAGTGAAATTCCGCGAAATAGAAAAACCCTATTAAAATGCATTGTAGGCATGATTTTTTTACTGTCACTGTACGTGTAGAAGCATTTTAAGGTCTTTAAACACACTTTTAAAACAATAGAAACTCATTTAAACACATAAAAGATACTTAGAGACAGAGCAAGAGCTATGAAAAACACAAAAATCTTTCATTTTTAATGATTTATATAGTAAAATAACATTACAAAAAAAAACGCGAATTACCGGGACCGCAAAAACTGAACCGCGATGTAGCGGGGGATTACTGTATGTATAGTCTTTATCTTGTGGCTGAAGGGTTCGCCAAGTGTCATGTAAAAAAAGAGATTGGAGTAATTTTTTAATTGTTGCCAGGGCTCTGTAAGTCATGGAAGACTTTCCGTTGGATGTACTGTATCTAGAATGGGGTCCATGATAATGTTAAAGTCCCCCCCTAATATCGTGACACCTGTTTGGAATCCTTTCAGTATGGGTGTAAATTCCCGGAAGAACCCAACTTGCGCAGTATTAGGGCTATAGATATTAGCTATAGTCATTATCTGTCCCTTAATGTGTCCCTTTAGGAGAATGAAGCGTCCATCTTCGTCAATGTGGGAATCAATGTGTTGTCACTGCAGGTGTTTAAATAGCAAGATAGAGACTCCCTTTGTTTTGGACAGGGGGTTGGTCGCATGATAAGTAATAGGGTAGAGGCTTGTAGAGAATTTGGGAATTGCATCAGAGTGAAAATGCGTCTCTTGTAGGAAAATTATGTCTTTTTTAAGCTTGCGAGCTGTTGAGAGGACTTGAGATCGCTTCTCGGGGAGATTTAGTCCTTTTGCATTTAGGGACATAATTTTAGGTGAAAGGCTATGTTGGTTATTCGGGACCCGGGTCATGTTCCTTTCGTGTGAATGATTAGACGCAGTTTATAAATGGAAGATAAAAGCTTAGTATAAAAAAAAAGGGGGGGGGGAAGCTTAGTCAAGGGTTGGATCTAGGAGAAAGGGTGTAACTCAGCTTTAGGAGATGAGTGAGGATTTTGATAATTTTTCCGGAAGTGTGGTTATCTTAGATAACCCACCTGAGGTCGGGGTAACAGACCGGAGTGAGTCGACGTTATCCTATAGGATAATCGTTGTGGAGACGTCAAAGGTACAAGAAGTGAGGTTTAGGACCAATCCTAGGTATAGAACATGTAAATTTAAACATGCAATAATGTAGATTTTAACACAGCCTGGGGAAGGGGAGAGGGAGCCCCCCATCTGGTTTTCCAGAGAGATAGAAATACTTCAGATCTATCATAAATGCAGGATGTGTAGGTGTTAGGCCCAACCTTTAGTCTTAATATTTATAGCAGGGTTTGGAGGATTAACAAAAAAAAAATTATTTTTTCTTGATAATATGTATACAATTATTTAAAACGCTTGTGTATAGTTCAACCAAACTATCAACGGGCCTTCTCTAAACAGCTCCCAGGCTGTGTATGGAAGCGTTTTTAAGCACAAAGAACCTCCTGTAGGCTTAATAATGGAATAATGGACTATGAAGGGAGAGAGCGAAGTATTCAAGCGTCCTGCGTCAAGCTACGCCAGCCAAAAACCTTTTTTAAAACTCTGGACACATTATTTACTACATTTATATGGGGTACGGGAAGGCGTAGACTCAAATGAACTACACTTCAGAGACCTAAGGGCGAGGTGGTTATGGCGCTCCCTAATATGTATTTGTATTATCTAGCGGGGCAACTTAAACATCTTAGGAATTGGGTGAGGCCGGTAACATCTCTGATGGTGGAGTTATGTTTGGCTCATGTCTTGCAGGTGGATAGCTTGCTTGTGGCATTGGAAGCTGCTTCCAATCTGCTTAATTGCAGAAATGTACTGATCTTAACTTTAGCCCGAAAAATATGGAGAGATTCTAAACATGTTGAGGGATGTGGGCGGATTAACATAGATCTTCCACTATGGCAGAACCCTTTTTTTACTCATTTGAAACTTCTTACTGAGCATCAGTTCTGGTAACATAATGGAATACATACAAAGTACTTTAGCAGAACTTTATGACATGAACCATATGTACTCCTTTACTGATATACAAATGAAATATAGATTAACCCACGCTTCATAGGTACTTACAGTTTCGCCATGCATTGCAGGCACATTTTGGGTCGCTGGGAAATAATTTTTCTAAATACCCTATGATTGGGATATTGAGATCTCAGGGTCCTAAAGGGTTGGTGTCAGATATTTATACACATTTACACAGTTAGGTCTAAGTGGCAAGCAATAATCCCTAACCTCTCGGATGAGGATAAGGAAGAGGCATGTACTTCCCATCTGCATGTATCACCAGCAGTTAATAATAAATTACTTCAACTTTATATGATACACCAATCCTATTTGACTCCCATTAAGGCATGCACCGCATGGCATCCTCTAAGTGCATGAGATGTAGCACCCCTAGAGCTGATTTTTCTCACGTTATATGGCAGTATCCAGTGATAGCTAGATATTGGCAGAAGGTGGTTTAAATACTATCTTTAGTGCTAGCTACACCTGTACCTTTGACTTCAGACGTCTGTTTACTTGGTATTCTGGATGAAAAGGTGTGGTCAAACACCAAAAGATGCTTAGGGATACACTTTTCCTGGCGAGGAAAGCTATTACTCTGAAGTGGATTTAAGTTATTCCCTCAATATAAGGAATTGGTTATTAGCTGTTAATCAGATTTTGCCCTATGAAAAGGTCTTATATGTGAATAGGGGATGTTCAAAGAAATACAATAAGATATGGGACACTTGGTGTTCCTCAATGTTGACAGTTTGTTGACTTGCGAAGTTTGCATACATGGAAGGAAGAGGCGGATACAGTATATTAACCCATTTAGGTATCTCATGACCAAAAGAGTTAATATAATAAGATGAACACACCAAAACTATGTAGATATTGATTCATGTTTACTACTATTTTGATTTAAGTCGGATGTTTGTCCGATTTGGTCTTTATGGATTGTATAATATAAAAGATTGAATTATAATTATATGCTAATGTAATAGCACAGATTGATGTATGTACTGTATGTTGTTTGTTTTGCACATTTTTGAAATAAAAAGAGTTAAAAATATATATATATATATAGCCAACCAAAATGATTTTATATTCGGGCAGAGCCACCAAAGATGTAATAATGTGCTTCACGATTCACCACATCTCCAGTATTGGTCAGACATAGCTGGATAAATTTTGTTTAATATTACAGCGATACCATCATGTCAAAATCTTATAGTTGCGTTCCTGAGAGTAGGAATATAGAGATATTTTGAAAGTAAGTGAAAACAATTTATCCAGGTCCTCATGAGCCACCTTTTTACCTAGTTCTCGCTCCCAGTCTCGGATATAAAAGGGGCGGTCTGGAAATGCTATAATAGAATGCTTTTTTAAAGCCCCTGTCCATGAATGAATGCCAAGTAGGCGATGGATGTGGTGGTTGCCAGCAAAGAAAACCCTTGTCTAACATAGCGGGTGGGATCCCAAGGGTTGCCCAATACTAGAGTTAGTGGCCCTGGGCATGAAGATACAATATGTGTTGCAGGTGGGTGATCAATAGGGAGAAGCCATGGAAGAGAGGTCAGTTGAACAGGTGATAGATCGGACTCAAGGGTCACTCATTGCTTAATAGATCCATGATGAAACCAATCTAGTACCCTACTAAGTAGTGTCGCTGCATGGTATAGTTCCAGATGCGGCAGGCCTGCTCCATCAGTGTCTTGCCTATTCTAGTCGAGGATCTAGGCCAAATATATTTTAGTAACATAGATCGAGCTAGTCTAAAAAAAAAATGTGGGACCCGGATCAGGATTGTTTGGAAAATATAAAGAAATCTAGGGAGGGATGTCCATCTTAAAAAGGGACATCCGCCCCAACCATGAATGTCGCATTGGTGCCCACCTCTTAAGGCGTTATTGCATTGAGTTCAAAAGTGGGTAATAATTTAAGTCATATAATTTATCGAGTTGCCCGGGTATCTGGACCCCCATATAATTAATAGAATGTTGGGCCCATTGGAAGGAACATTAATCAGCAAGGAAGTCTTGGATACCATTAGAAAGAGATGCTTAAACAATGTGATTTTGCTGCATTAATTTTGAAGTTACTTGAGGTACCAAAGAGTTCTAATTCCTTTAAAAGCACCCCGAAAGCTATTAATGAGTTGGTTATATGGAGCATGAGATCGTCCACGAAGAAACGTATCTTATATTCCTTACCGACAATGTCAACACCGTGTATTGAGTTGTTAACACACGGAGCCATCGCCAAATGCTCCATTGCTAATATATACAAAAGTGGCAAAAGAGGACATCCCTGATGGGTCCCGTTAGATATATGGACTAGGTCCAAAAGTAGGCCATTCACCCTAATACAAGCTGATTGACGATGGAGAGTACAGAGCCATCATTTATTTAATTCAATCTGGAGGTTAACCTATTTGATATTACTCTTTGAATTTTTATGATTCTTGATGAATATGTGTGACAATAAAACTATTTAAATTTTACATGTTCATTGTTGTGAGTGCCTGTAAAGTCCCAAAACCGTAGGAGATGCATTTTTACTATACCTCCAATCTAATCAAACTAGTTGATGACTGATCTACCCCCTACCTCCAGACCCCTACCCCAACAGAGACGTTGCACGCCACCTTCTAGAAATAGACCTTACTCACCTTCGGATGGGCCACTCTCCAGAGAACTCTGAGGACAGACTTGACCCAAGCCAAAGCCTGTATTAGCTTATGCCATGAGTCACCGTAACACACTTGCCCAACGGTCCTGGCTTACCAAAATACACGGCCATTCTCTTTACCCAGACCAGATATATGGTTGGAGTATTCTTGATACTCCAGCTACAAAATGATTCTACATATACCATACACATGCGGTCGGGGTTGCAAATATGGAAGACACGGGCCTAAACCACATCCTCTCCCCACCATTTTACCACTCCTTCAGGTCAGCCACCGTCTGCCCACTACATCTAATTTGTGAAGGGCTCCCATCGGGCACGACACTCTGTCTAACTATTGTTAAATTCCCATTATAGGCCTCCTAGAACTATCTTACATATATGAACACTGGGCCTGGGTCTTCTGTGTGACCCCCCCCCCCATTTGATCCAGGGGTTTTCGGCCCCCTCAAGGAATCATAGTTTTATCATGTTGGGTATTGGTTCAACCCCTTTTTATAATGTTTATAATGGTTATGCAATGTTTTATGGGCTATTATCCATACTCACAACCAGTGCACAGTTCTATTGGTTATACTTGGTTATTCACACTACATTATTATGCGGCACCCGCTGCTCACCTGTTCAGGTACTAGCTTACTTTCCCCCACTCTAGGCGATAGAGACTCTGTCTGGCTCCTTAATATTGATCTAGACAGATCTCTATAGGCTTTTTAGCCTTCCCTCTTCTCCGCCACCTCCCCCCCCCACTCCCTCCTTTTCCCCTCCTTTTTTTCTTTCTCCTCTTCTTTCTTTTTTTCCAGGACCCAAAGCTGTGATACACTACTCCCGGATTAACTCCACGATGGCATCTCTTCAGCTGTACTCCTTCAATGCCAGAGGCCTCATCAAACCCTCCAAGAGATCACAAGGCCTATATGGATTCCATAAATCTAAAGTCAGAATTGTTTTTCTTCAGGAGACACATTTCCGTACAGACCACATCCCTGCGTGGCATCACAGTACGTTTTCCCAATCTAAATCAAGAGGTGTCTCCATTGCCTTCCACAAATCCCTTCCCTATCGACTCATAGACACATGCTCAGACCCTGAGGGTCGTTACCTGTTCCTCAAAATCTTGCTATATGGCAAAACCTACACCTTAGCAAACATGTATATCCCTAATCAAGACCAAATCACCCACTGTCTCGACTTCCTCCATACTGTATTATTCTACTGGCCAGGGACTTTAATTGCTTTCTTAACCCACAACTAGACTCCTCAACGGGCCATAGTTCGATCTCATGTCTCCAAATCACCAGACTGAAAAAATGTCTCCTATAGTATAATCTGGTAGATGTATGGAGAATCCCCTGTCCTACGGATAGAGATTATACTTTCTACTCGACAGCACATATCTCCTACCCACAATATGCGTTAACGTACCAACCACAAGGTAAAATAGGCAATATTTTGTGGTCAGACCAGGCATCTATCTACATATCCCTTTCCCTACCTGAGATTGTTAACCAAGAATGGACATGGAAGTTAAATGACTCTCTACTCCATGATGCTCAATGCACTGCGGAGACCATAACCCACTTTTTCTCTAACCATCAATAGGATGAAACCCCCTTGACCACCCAATAGCAAGCCCTAAAATGTGTGTAACGAGGGGTCTTTATTAAACACGGTACTAGACTCAAAAAATCACGCTCATTCCAAATGCAGGAGTTGCTGAAACAGATTACCCTCCTAGAATCTTCTCATAAACGCACTAGATTCCCACAGATTATGTTGGACCTATCTGATGCTAGACATCAACTGTTACAACTACTCCATTTAAAAACCTTATCTATCAAAGATCGATCCCGTAAACTATACTATGCAGAAGAGGAAAAAAACTAGCAGACTGTTAGCAAGGGCTCTTCACATTAAACATGGAGCCACCTCCATCGCAAGGCTGAAAGACCCAAACAACTGCCTCACTCATAACCCTAAAGATATAGCCGGCCTCTTTTAAGCATACTTTGAGCGCTTATACAACTTACCTTCTACCCCCCCCAATGTCTCACGGGATACTTTCCTAACCAAAATCTCAGAATATGTATCTAACACAGCTCTTCCTACCTTATCCCCACCTGTGGTGGTCGATTTAGAGAAGCCTACTAGAGGTCATCTCCGCACTCAAGACTAATAAAAGCCCAGGCCCAGATGGATTCACTAATCGTTCTCTAAATTCTTTCTAGGCCCCCTTTATTTTTCTTCTCTCCTCCCTAAAACTTATAATACCATGTCTGATAATCTACCCTTCTCTGCCCGAGCCATTACAGTCTTACCTAAACCTGGTAAAGATTTACAGTCTGTTGTTTGCCGGGCGCTCGGGTTCGGCACATCGCGGATCGGGTGAACAGATTATTGGCTGGGGCTGGGGAAGACCCAGCTGTCATGGTACACGTGGGTACCAATGACATAGGCAGAGGAAGATGGAGAGTCCTAAACGATTTCAGGGACTTAGGAGCTAATTTGAGGAGTAGGACCTCCAAGGTAGTATTTTCCGAAATACTACCTGCACCTCGAGCCACACCAGAGAGGCAGCGGGAGATTAGGGAAGTTAACGAGTGGCTGAGGAGCTGGTGTAGTAAGGAGGGTTATCGGGTTCCTGGAGAACTGGGCTGACTTCTCAGTCGGCCACCGGCTCTTTGGTTGGGACGGATTGCACCTAAATGGGGAGGGTGCAGCCGTGCTGGGTGAGAGGATGGCCACAAAGTTAGAGGGGCTTTTAAACAAGGGAATGGGGGGGAGGGTACAGATGTAGAATTAGCCAGGGGAAAGCAAGATTCAGAGGGCAGAAATGGGGGCATTAGCGGTAGGGTGTTCGGAGCTCCTAAACCCAGGGTGAGTATGGGGAAAAATCAAGAGAGCAGCCTAATAAAAACAAATGAGGATATATGTAACCGATCAAAATTAAGAGGTTTGTATACCAATGCCAGAAGCCTGGCCAACACGATGGGAGAGCTGGAGCTGCTGATGTTTGAGGAGGACTTAGATTTTGTGGGGATAACTGAGACTTGGTTTGACAGCTCCCATGACTGGATGGCGACCATTCAGGGGTATTCCCTTTATCGCAGGGATAGAGAAGGTAAAAAAGGGGGAGGGGTATGTCTGTATATTAAGAACAGTATACAGGTAAATATGAGGGATGATATTAATAATGGAGCTAAGGACGAGGCAGAATCCCTATGGGTAGAGCTTCAAAGGGAAGGCACCATGGGGAAGGTAATATTGGGCGTATGCTATAGGCCCCCCAACCAGAGGGAGAAGGGTGAGGAGGACCTCATGTTACAGATAGGATTGGCAGCAAGGATGGGAAATGTCATTATAATGGGGGACTTTAATTATCCAGATATAGACTGGGCAGAAGGAACTGCGCACTCAGCCAAGGCTAGGCAGTTCCTAAATGTTTTGCAGGACAATTTCATGGGTCAGATGGTGAATGCACCGACAAGAAACAATGCGGTACTTGACCTACTGATTACCAACAATACAGACCTGCTCAAGGATATAGAAACACGGGACAACTTAGGAAACAGTGACCATAGGTCAATTGGTTTCAGTATTAATTACAGTAATAGGAAGCACAAGGGTAATACAAGGACACTGAATTTCAAAAGAGCCAATTTCCCTAAACTGCGCTCGCTGCTAGAAAATATCAAATGGGATAGAACCCTGGGAACAAAGAACACAGAGCAAAAATGGGAGTGCTTCAAGAGCATACTTAACAAGGGGATTGGCCAGTGCATTTCAAAGGGAAATAAATTTAAAAGAGCAAAACTAAACCCTGGGTGGCTAAACTCCAACATAAAAATGTATATTAGTGCTAAAGAAAAGGCCTTCAAAAAATACAAGACTGAGGGGTCATTGGCAGCATTTAAGCATTACAAAGAGTGTAATAAGAAATGTAAAGATGAAATCAGGGCGGCTAAAATAGAACACGAGAGACATATAGCGGAGGAGAGTAAAAAGAACCCCAAGAAGTTCTTTAACCACTTTACCGCTATGTACCGGAGTACTACTGCGGCAAAGTGGCTCTTGTAGGTCTAGTCACGTAGACCTACGTCGGCGCGTTCTCGGCTCCCAGAGCGCGCTCCCGCGCGCTGCGGGTGCCGATTCTGAACGGATTCGGTCGGGAACCGATCAATCACCAGATACTGACCAATGATTTTTGGTCAGTGTCTGGCGATCGGTCCCCACCAATGGCAATCTGTCCCCTGTCTGTGTAATGTAAACACAGACAGGGGAAGTGATGTCACTGTCCCTCCTGGAGTCCTTTCGGTTCCAGGAGAAGACAGAGACACAGCAAAAACGTGAGTTTCCACCAACACTACACTGACACACCTCACATAGGCACATTTAACCCCTTCATCACCTCTGATCACCCCCTGATCACCCCCCACAGTGAACACTATATACAGTGGTATACAGATATTTTACTGATCACTGTATAAGTGTCACTTGTGAGCGTAGTTTGCGCTTGCGCTAGGCCCAAACAGGGTTAGGGTACCCGCCACCTATCCCCTAATAAAGTTTTAACCCCTTGATCACCCACAGTTAACCCTTTTACACCCTATTACTCTGTGCACTAAATACAGTATATAGGTAAATACTGATCACTGTATTTAGTGTCACTAGTGACCCTAATTTGCGCTTGCGCTAAGCCCATATAGGGTTAGGGCACCCGCCACCTATCCCCTAAAAAACTTTTAACCCCTTGATCTTCCCCAGTTAACCCCTTCACTCTCTATAACACAGTGCACTAATATAAACAGTAAATTAGATAACTACTGATCACTGTATTTAGTGTCACTTGTGACCCTAATTTGCGCTTGCGCTAAGACCAAATAGGTTTAGGCCACCCGCCATCTATCCCTTAAAAAGGTTTAACCCCTTGATCTTCCCCAGTTAACCCCTTCACTCTCTATAACACAGTGCACTAATATATACAGTAAATCAGATAACTACTGATCACTGTATTTAGTGTCACTTGTGACCCTAATTTGCGCTTGCGCTAGGCCCGAATAGGTTTAACCCCTTGATCTCCCCCTTCACTTCCCTGTCACAGTGTTCACTATATACAGTGATTACCGATCACTGTATTAGCGTCACGGGTGACACAACTTAGGCTAGCTAGTTAGCGTCAGGGTCCCACTACACCACCGTTACTTAGCGTCAGTTAGAGTCAAGTACACTAACACACACACACCACCGTTACTAGTATAGTGTTTGAACAGATCAATATCTGATCTGATCAGAACTATACTAGCGTCCTCATAATTTAGTGTTCCCCAAACGCAGTGTTTGCACAATCAGCACTGATTCCTGCTAGCACCTGCGTTTAGCCCCCTTGCCCAGACCACCTTACCCAGGCAAGTGTAGTAATCAATAGATTACTGACACTTCCAAAAAACACATCACACAAAACCGCTGCGTTAGCAGAGTCAGGCCTGATCTCTGTTAGCACTAGCAGTTTTTCTTTGTAGCGACCAAATAGTCCTCGACAACCAGGTGCTTTTATTACCTAGTAGTCGCACTACTGTACCGGTAAATTTAGTTACTAAAATGACAAAACGTTGGTACAGTGGTGAAGAGGTCTACGAAATGCTGACCACGGCACGTGAGAGCGATGGGGAAGCCTCACTGTCAGAATCAGGGTCAGTATACGAACCAGATGACAGCAGCGGCTCCCTGACAGATAACTCCGACAGAGGGGTCCCTGCTAGGGTCAGGCGTACCCGACCCCATTCTGGAGTTGTTGACTTGCAAGAACTGGGGGTTTCTCGTATGCAGCAGAGTGCCAGTACTAGTGCTGCTCACACTTCACGTGAACTGGCAAGCACGAGCGGCCTAGTACATCCTGGACCTTCAACCAGCACTGCAGTATCACCTGGTGACGTGGCGAGTCACCTGAGTGCAGTTGAAGCTGGTGCGGTGGCTAGCACGAGTAGTGGCCCGCAGCCACCGCGTATCCGAAGACAGGCCCGTAGAGCCCATAGTGTCCTCCCTGAAGCGCTGGCATATCCTAATTGGCAGCCCACAGATTCCACAGCGCCAGTACTTCCCCCATTCACCGCCCAACCCGGAATCCAAGTGGAAACAGCTGGTTTTAATCCCATAAACTTTTTTGAGCTGTTTTTCACTGAAGATCTTTTCAGATCTATTGTGGACCAATCAAATTTGTACGCTCAACAATTCATCGCTGCCAACCCAAATTCACCCCTTGCCAGACCATTTGCCTGGAATCCTATTACGATTCAGGAGTTTAAAACCTTTCTGGGCCTTTCCTTCAACACGGGCATTACAAGAAAGAATGAAATGCGGTTATATTGGTCCACTGACCCAATTCATCAAATGCACGTGTTCTCTGCTGCTATGTCCAGGATTCGATACGAACAAATATTTCGGTTCATGCATTTCAACGACAATGAACTCTGTCGTCCTCGGGGAGACCCTGAATATGATCGGCTCCACAAAATTCGGCCCCTCATAGACCACTTCAATCAGCGGTTCGCAGCCATGTTTACCCCCCAACAAGATGTCTGCATTGACGAGTCCCTGATTAAGTTTACTGGTCGCCTTGCTATCAAACAGTACCTCCCCAGCAAGCGTGCCAGAGACGGGGTCAAGTTGTATAAGCTTTGTGACAGGGCCACAGGCTATACAGTTAATTTCCGTGTCTATGAGGGAAAAGATAGCACTGTGGAGCCCCCCGACTGCCCAGGCTACATAGGGAGCAGCGGCAAGATAGTTTGGAACTTGGTGTCACCCTTATTCGGAAAGGGGTACCACTTGTACGTGGACAATTTCTATTCAAGCGTGCCACTTTTTAGACACCTCTTTCAATTGCAAATTGGCGCTTGTGGCACCGTGCGATCTAATCGCCGGGGCTTCCCCCAACAGCTAGTAAATGCCCCACTGAGCTCGGGGGAGAGAGCCTGCTTGAGGTGCGAGGAATTGCTTGCAGTGAAGTGGAGGGACAAACGAAACGTTTACGTGCTGTCCTCCATTCACCCAGACACGGCAGTCGAAATTACTACGGTCACCGGTGTTGTTGTTGAGAAGCCCCTCTGTGTCCACGACTATAACCGTAAAATGGGAGGGGTGGACTTCAACGACCAGATGTTGGGACCGTACTTAATTGCCCGTAAGGCCAGACGCTGGTACAAAAAAGTGTCTGTATACCTATTTCAGTTGGCTGTTTACAACGCTTTTGTGTTATACAAAGCGTCTGCTGGAAAATTATCCTTCTTTCAAATCCAAGAAGAGATAATCAGAGCCCTCCTGTATCCAGCTGGTGCTCCTGCCCAACTTCCCCAACCAGATGCAGTGAGCTGGCTGCATGAGAGGCATTTTCCGCAATTCCTCCCGAGTACCCCTAAACAAAGATACCCCCAAAAAAGATGCCGTGTCTGCAGCAAGCGCGGATTTAGGCGTGACAACCGGAATTATTGTCCCGACTGTCCTGACCGACCTGGTCTTTGCCACGGTGACTGTTTCCGTCGCTACCACACACTACTGGATTATTAACGTAGGGTACAGCACGGCACAGTTTAGGGCACATTTACACAGGGTCTCAAAAGATGTTCGATGGCTATCGTCATTTTGAGAGACCCGAACCTGGAACCTGGAACTCGACGTTTGAAGAAAAAAAAAAAAAATACATAAAAGCTAAAAATAGTTGTCGTCTCAGTCATTTTTTTATGTTCTTTTACACTTCCTATGTACTTTTAATGTCCTTTGTATGTTTTTCATTCTTTTGTGACCTGTTTCTCTTGCAGGTACTCGTCGGCTACCACGCATTGATTTTATATATTCTGACACAAACAGTGTTTGCGCTCAGCATATATGGATACCTTTGCTTTTAGCAGCTGTGGTGATTTTCTGATTTCAGCACTGCAGTTAAAATCTTATTTTGGTATACGTGGATAGTGCCGTGTATACCCATCATTAAATTCAGTGGGTGGTTGTTTGGGCGGTTAATGATGAGAATCCAAAAACTTTTGTTGTGTCAGTCATTTTATATGTCCTACTCTTCCTAATGTACTTTTTTTAATGTACTTTTTTTTTTTTTTCCATTCTTTTGTGACCTGTTTCTCTTGCAGGTACTCGTCGGCTACCATGCATTGATTTTATATATTCTGACACAAACAGCGTTTGCGCTCAGCATATATGGATACCTTTGCTGATAGCAGCTGTGGTGATTTTCTGATTTCAGCACTGCAGTTAAAATCCTATTTTGGTATACGTGGATAGTGTCGTGTATACCCATCATTAAATTCAGTGGGTGGTTGTTTGGGCGGTTAATGATGAGTAATACTACGCATTATTCCTGTGCTGATTTCCGATAGGTTCTCTTTTTTTTCATTCAGCCCACAGGCTGCATGAAAAAAAAAAAAACTATATGCCAAACAAGGACCAGCAATGTACTGGTACGTTGCTGGACTTTGAGTGGTTATACCAGGATGATGCCTGCAGATTTAGGCATCATCTTGGTATCGTTTTTTACAGCCAGCGGTCGGCTTACATGTAAAAGCAATCCTAGCAGGTAATTGGCCGCTAGACTGCTTTTACATGCAGTGGGAGGGGCCTCCCCCCCCCCACCGCCGCCTTCCGCAGCCTTCCGTGGTTTTTCTCGGGCTCTCCTGTCCCACCGGTTAACCCGAGAGTGCAGCCGGTGGTTCAATTATCTAACCATAGAGCTAATTGGAGATTAGAATGGCTCCAATCATCTCTATGGCCTAAGATACCGGAGGCTACGAGCATTTCATGACTTCTGTTTCGCCAGAAATAAACAGCGCCATTGGGAAATTGGGAAAGTATTTTATCACACCAATTTTGGTGTGGTCAGATGCGTTAAGGTCAGAGGAAAGATCTAGAGTCTAAAAGACCCCAATTTTTTTTAAAAAGAGTACCTGTCACTACAGATTGCTATCATAGGGGAAATTTAAATTCACCGTGATAACAATAAAAATGATTAAAAAAAAAAAAAAAATGAAAGAAAAGGTGTCAAAATAACATAGAAAAGCAAATAAAAAAAAAAAATCAAGCCCCCCTGTCCCCCTGTGCTTGCGCACAAATGCGCACACAAGCGTTGGTCTAGTGTCATATGTAAACTGCAATTGCACCATGCATGTGAGGTATCGCCGTGAACGCCAGGTCGAGGGCAGTAATTCTTGCAGTAGACCTCCTCTGTAAGTCCAAAGTGGTAACCTGTAAAGACTTTTAAAGGCTTTTAAAACCGTACGTAGTTTGTTGCCGTGGCACGGGCGTGCGCAATTTTTAAAGCATGTCATGTTAGGTGTCTATGAACTCGGCATAAGATCATATTTTAAATTTTACCAAACAATTTGGAATTATATAGTGTATTTCTGCATTAAATATAAAAAAAGTGTTTTTTTTACGCAAAAATTGCGTTTGGAAAATGTGTGCGCAAATACCGTGTGACAAAAAAATTGCAACATCCACCATTTTGTTCTGTAGGGCCTCTGCTTTAAAAAAATATATAATGTTTGGGGGTTCAAAGTAATTTTCTTGCAAAAAAAAATTTTTTTCATGTAAACAAAAAGTCACAGAAAAGGCTTGGTTTTCAAGTGGTTAGAAGAGTGGGTGATGTGTTGCTAAAATTGAGCTTAAAATGCCAGGACTGTTCAAACACCCCCCAAATGACCCCTTTTTGGAAAGTAGACACCCAAAGCTATTTGCTGAGAGGCATATTGAGTCCATGGAGTATTTTACATTTTGCCCTAAGTTTCAGGAAAAAGACCATTTGTTTTTTTTTGTTTTTATTTTTACACAAAGTTGTCAGTAAATGATATAATGCTCACACATGCCAAGGGTATATGTGAAATGACACCCCAAAATACATTCTGCTGCTTCTCCTGAGTACAGGGATACCCCATGTGTGAGACTTTTTGGCAGTCTAGCCGCGTACAGGACCCGGAAAACCAATCCGCACCTTCTGGCTTTCTAAGGGCGTAAATTGTTGATCTCACTCCTTACTACCTATCACACTTTTGAAGGCCATGAAATGCCAAGATAGCACAAAACCCCCCCAAATGACCCCATTTTGCAAAGTAGACACTCCAAGCTATTAGCTGAGAGGCATGGTGAGTCCATGGAATAGTTTATATTTTGCCATAAGTTTCTGGAAAATTATAATTTTTTTTTTTTTTTTTTTTACACAAAGTTGGCGGTAAATAATATAATAATGACACACATGCCATGGGTATATGTGAAATGACACCCCAAAATACATTCTGCTGCTTCTCCTGAGTACAGGGATACCCCATGTGTGAGACTTTTTGGCAGTCTAGCCGCGTACAGGACCCGGAAAACCACTCCCCACCTTCAAGCTTTCTAAGGGCGTAAATTGTTGATCTCACTCCTTACTACCTATCACACTTTTGAAGGCCATGAAATGCCAAGATGGCACAAAACCCCCCCAAATGACCCCATTTTGCAAAGTAGACACTCCAATCTATTTGCTGAGAGGCATGGTGAGTATTTTGCAGCTCTCATTTTTTTTGGAAAATGAAGAAAAAACAGGAAAATGCATTTTTTTCCCTCTTTTTTCAATTTCCAAAACTTTGTGACAAAAAGTGAGATCTGCAAAACACCCAACATGCCTCTCTGCAAATAGCTTAGGGTGTCTACTTTCTGAAAAGGGGTCATTTGGGGGGGGGGGGTTGTGCTGTCTTGGCATTTCATGGCCTCCGAAACTGTGATAGGTAGTCAGGAGTGAAATCAACAATTTACGCCCTTGGAAAGCCTGAAAGTGGGGGTTGGCTTTCGGGGACCTGTACTCGGCTAGACTGTAAAAAAGTTTCACACATGGGGTATCCCTGTACTCAGGAGAAGCAGCAGAATGTATTTTGGGGTGTCATTTCACATATACCCATGGCATGTGTGAGAAATATATCATTTAGTGACAACTTTGTGTAAAAAAATAAAAATAAAAATAATAATAATATATTTCCCGGAACTTGTGGCAAAATATAAAATATTCCATGGACTCACCATGCCTCTCAGCAAATAGCTTGGGGTGTCTTCTTTGCAAAATGGGGTCATTTGGGGGGGTTTTGTGCTATCTTGAAATTTCAGGGCCTCCGAAACTGTGATGGGTAGTGAGCAGTAAAATCAAAAATTTACGCCATTAGAAAACCTAAAGATGGGGATTGATTATCGGGGTCCCGTACACAGCTAGGCTCCCAAAAAGTCTCACACATGGGGTATCCCCATACTCAGGAGAAGTGGCAGAATGTATTTTGGGGTGTCATTCCACATATACCGATGTCATGTGTGAGAAATTTATCTTTTAGTGACAACTTTGTGTTAAAAAAATAAATAAAAAAAAATTGTAATTTTCCCAAAACTTGGGGCAAAATATAAAATATTCCATGGACTCACCATGCCTCTCAGCAAACAGCTTGGGGTGTCTACTTTCCAAAATGGGGTCATTTGGGGGGGTTTTGTGGTATCTTGACATTTCAGTGCCTCCTAAACCGTTATAGGTAGTGAGAAAATGCAATGAAAAATGTACGCCCTTTGAAATTCTGAAGGTTGTGATTGGTTTAGAGGTCCCGTACACAGCTAGGCTCCCAAAAAGTCTCACATGTGTGGTATCCCTGTACTCAGGAGAAGCAGCAGAATATATTTTGGGGTGTAATTACACATATACCCATGGCATGTGTGAGCAATATATCATTTCAATGACAACTTTGTGTAAAAAAAAAAAATTTTTAGTTATTTTTCAAACACCTGTGACAAAAAAATGAAATATTCAATGAGCTCAACATGCCTCTCAGAACATTCCTTAGGATGTCTACTTTCCAAAAAGTGGTAATTTGGGGGGGTCTTGTACTGCCCTGCCATTTTAGCACTTCATGAAATGAGATAGGCAGTCAGAAATTAAAGCTGCGTAAAATTTCAGTATTTACACCATAGTTTGTAGACGCTATAACTTTTGCGCAAACCAATAAAAATACGCTCATTGAATTTTTTTTTGTCAAAGACATGTAGCTAAATATATTTTGGCCAAAAAAAATGACATAAATTGAGTATATTGGATATTTTTTAAAAGACAAAGTTGAAAATGTCATTTTTTTTGCTAAATTTTTGCTCTTTTTTTATTAATATCGCAAAAAATAAAAATCGCACAGGTGATCAAATACCACCAAAAGAAAGCTCTGTTTGTGGGAAAAAAAGGACGCAAATTTCGTTTGGGTACCACATTGCATGACCGCACCATTGTCAGTTAAAGTCGCACAGTGCCGAAGCACAAAAAGTGGCCCAGACGTAAGACAGCAAAATGCTCTAGTGGTAAAGTGGTTAAGTATATAAACAGTAAGAAAGCGAGGCCAGAACACATTGGCCCCATAAAAGATGACAAAGGAAATATGGCCACTGAGGACAGAGAAAAGGCGGAAGTGTTAAATAATTTCTTCTCTTCAGTCTTCACAAAAGAATCGGGGGGCTACACGAACCTTGCTTGTAAGGCCGAACTAAATAATACACCTCAGGAAGTGCCGCCATGGCTAACAGAAGATAGACTTAGAGCTAAGCTAGAGAAACTTAACATAAATAAATCTCCGGGACCGGATGGCTTGCACCCGAGGGTTCTTAATGAGCTCAGCCAGGTGATTGCCAGACCATTATTCTTGATCTTTAAGGATAGTTTACAGACGGGTATGGTGCCAGCTGATTGGAAAAAAGCCAACGTGGTACCAATATTTAAAAAGGGGCCGAGATGTATCCCGGATAACTATAGGCCGGTCAGCCTAACATCAGTAGTCTGCAAAATTTTGGAGGGGATGTTAAGGGACCACATACAAGACTTTAGTAATGAAAATGTTATTATAAGTAGTAATCAGCATGGATTCATGAAAAATCGTTCTTGCCAAACCAATCTATTAACCTTCTACGATGAAGTGAGCTGCCACCTAGATAAGGGAAAGCCTGTGGATGTGGTGTATCTGGACTCTGCAAAGGCCTTTGACACCGTTCCCCACAAACGCTTACTGTACAAACTAAGGAAGGTAGGTATGGACCATAAGGTGAGTACCTGGATAGAGAACTGGCTCCTGGGGAGAGTCCAGAGGGTGGTGATTAATGGGGAGTACTCGGATTGGGCGGGTGTGGAAAGTGGGGTCCCCCAAGGTTCTGTCCTGGGACCAATCCTGTTTAATTTATTCATAAATGATCTAGAGGAGGGGATATCTAGTACAATCTCAGTATTTGCAGATGATACTAAACTAGGCTTGCCAATATCTTCTATGCAGGATGTGGAAACCTTGCAAGCGGACCTGAACAAAATAACGGGGTGGGCAACTACATGGCAGATGAGGTTTAATGTTGAAAAATGTAAAGTAATGCACCTGGGGGCCAGAAACCAGAAAGCAAGCTACTCACTAGGGGGGGAACCTCTGGGTGAGTCTAGGATGGAAAAGGACTTGGGGGTACTGGTAGACAACAGGCTTGGCAGTGGCATGCAATGCCAAGCCGCTGCAACCAAAGCCAACAGAATACTGGCATGTATAAAAAAGGGGATTCACTCCAGAAATAAAAAGATTATTCTCCCGCTCTACAAGACTCTGGTCCGGCCACATCTGGAGTATGCTGTCCAGTTCTGGGCACCGGTCCTCAGGAAGGATGTGCTGGAACTGAAGAAAGTCCAGAGAAGGGCAACAAAAATGATTAGGGGAATGGAGGACATCAGCTATGAGGATAGGCTACAAGCACTGAACCTATTCTCTCTGGAGAAGAGACGATTGAGGGGGGATATGATATCAATGTACAAATTCTGTACTGGCGACCCTAGCATAAGGAACAAACTATTCAGAGAAAGGAGATACAATAAGACACGTGGCCACTCACTAAAACTTGAGGAAAGGCGGTTTAACCTTAAAGTGCCTAAGGGGTTCTTCACTGTAAGAGCGGTATGGATGTGGAATTCTCTTCCACAAGCAGTCGTATCAGCAGGGAGCATTGATAGTTTCGAAAAACTAGTAGATGGGCACCTTAGAGACCACAACATACAGGGGTATACGATGTACGGTTAAAAGCAAACACACACACACATCATAGGTTGAACTGGATGGACTAATGTCTTTTTTCAACCTCACTAACTATGTAACTATGTAACTATGATTCATCCCTTTGTGGTAGCTATTAACCTATTTTCCTTACTGATATTGATATACGCATCTACTCCAAAATCATTGCCAATTGTTTTACCTCTCAACTCCCAGATCCTATCCACCTTGAGCAAGTCAGGTTTACACCAGGTCAGGAAGCCCATGATAACACCTTGAAAGCCATCTCTTTAGTTAAATATGCCCAGAAACGTAACTTACCGGCCTGTCTGTTATCGGTGGACGCCAAAAAGGCATTCAACCTCGGACATTGGGATTTCCTTGAGGCTACTCTCCACCAAATAGTACTGGGACCCAACATTCTCAATAAAATCAAGGCCCTATACAATGCTCCCTGTGCGAGGATACGATCTAATGGAATCCTTTCAGAACTGTTGATAATTAAAAATCGCCAGAAATTCCCCCTCTCCCCTCTCTTATGTCTTAACTATGGAACACATAAGCAATGGCCATTCGCAACAATCCAGACATCAAGGGGATCGAAGTTGGGTCCCATAATTATAAATTATCTCTCTATGCAGATGACCTCCTTCTTTATATTTCCTCCCCTCATACCTCTCTCCCTTCGCTAATGAAAGAATTCACGGACTTTGGACTGGTGAGTAACTTTAAGGTTAACCTAGACAAGACGGAGGCACTTAACATCTCCCTAGCCTCTTTGGAAAGCTCTAGAATACACTCTAACTTCCCTTTTAAATGGCAACTCCAAGCCATTAAATATCTGGGGGTTCACATCCCCACAACTCTCTCTAAACTATCAGACTTAAACAACACACCCTTACTCTCCCTTGAAATATATTATGTGGCGATTGGTATCGGCGCTACCTTACAGTATAAAACGTGACTTCCCCAAAGTGTAGGTGAAAAAATATATAAGGGTGTCAACAAAAAATGTTTTTTTGTGAGTGAATTAAATGAGATAAACAATCCGTGTGTTTATTAAATTTCAAATAAAAAACAAATATAGTGATACATGTGCAATATACATATCGAAAATGGTGGAAAAAAAATAAAAAATTTGGGGGGGGGGGGAGGGGGGAGGGGGGTGTTCCCACAACCACAAGTGTTATATCAGGTATATACTTTTTCTGATATATTTGTGCCACGCAAGTATTGAAAATAAACAGGTGCTACTGTGCAGAGTTCGAAATGACCACAACCACAAGTGTTATATCAGGACTTTCCCTGATATATGTGCCACACATGTGCTAGAAATAAGCAAAAGCTGCTGTGCAGAGTCCAAAGTGTCCACTAGGTGGCGTCTGCAATACGACCTGTGCAGCTGTATGGGGGGTCTCTTCTTCGTATTTGGGGGAGCACTTCCGAGCCGGTGGTCTGGTGCCCTAAATGCTCATAACGAAAGAAGGCCCCAAAGTGAATAGATAATCCATACAATAGCGGCAAAAAAGCGCAGTACACTCACTGTTAAGATGATCTGGATCAGAGTAGACAAAAACAGTCCGCGCCGGGATGCTTCCGTAGGGCGGAGTCTAGAACGTGCAACGTCACTTCCGGTTGTCGGCCGTGGAACGCGGAAGCATCGGACTGTTTTTGTCTACTCTGATCCAGATCATCTTAACAGTGAGTGTACTGCGACTATATACTGCGGCGGTCAGCCCCGGCCAGGCAGAGTGACGTAGGGGTACGTCACTCGCCTGTCACTGACTTGCGAGCCAATTGCTGGCGGGCGGGCGCGCTCCGGCTCGTTCACTGACAAGTCAGTACGTGTGACCGGTGCACTCACGATCGCTCCGGTGAAGGGAGAAAGTCAGGCGGCTTATGTAAACAAGCTGCCTGTCATTCTCCCTGGTGTAAAAATGAAGATCAGACGGTTCTACTATGTAGGACCGTTGATCTTTGTTTTTACACCAATAGCCATGTCCCTTTACAGTTAGAAACACGCCCCTAGGACACACTTAACCCCTCCCTCTCCAATACAGTTAACCCCTTCCCTGCCAGTGTCATTTTTGCAGTAACAGTGCATATGTATAGCACTGATTACTGCAGTAATGTCACTGATAACCCCAAAAGTGTCAAAAATGTCAGTCAAGGGTCTGATCTGTCCACCGCAATGTCGCAGTACCGCAAAAAAAATCGCAGATCGCCGCCATTACTCGTTTAAAAAAAAACACCAAAAATGACAAATCCCTTTGTTAGTAAACGCGATAACTTTTGCGCAAACCAATCAAAATACGCTTTTTGCGATTTTTTTACCAAACATATGTAGCATAAAACAAATTGGCCGAAAATGTTAAAAAATTTCGATTTTTACATTTTTTTGGGGGGGAATTTCATATAAAAAAATGTGACAAATATTGTTATTTTTGCAAAATTGACGCTCTTTTTTTGTTTATAGCGCATGATCAAAAAATCGCACAGGTGATCAAATACCACCAAAAGAAAGCTCTGTTTGTGGGAAAAAGGGGACGTCAAATTCGTTTAGGTACAGCGTCGCACGATCGCGCAATGGTCCGTTAAAGTCACGCAGTAAAAAATCTCAAAATACCCCCTGGTCTTTTAGCAGCCAAATCCTCCGGGGCTTAAGTGGTTAAAGTAACGCAGTGCCGTATGGCAAAAAATGGCCTGGTCATGAAGGGGGGTAAACCTTCCGGGGCTGAAGTGGTTAAGATAGTCCTGAACCAAAAATGTAATGATCTAAGGAGTGATTGTTCTATCCACTGCTTATACCGTATATTGTTTATCTACCCTGTTTCCCCCAAAGTAAGACATCCCCCGAAAATAAGACCTACTTACAGTTTTGCCTCTCGCTGAAATATAAGGCATCCCCCGAAAATAAGACCTCCCCGATAATAAGTCCTCCCCTGAACATAAGGTCTCCCCGATAATAAGGCCCCCCGAAGCTACCGTAACATTAGACTCTGGACCGTAGCTGCGGGTGCCGCAGCATAGCTGGAGCAGACAGGAAGTGCAAGGTCTGTTTTAATCAGAGAGCCCGCGCCGCCACCAGGACAAGCTGCTGCCTGCTGCTCGCTCTGCCCTGATGGAGTCTGGCTGTCACAATTAGACATTGAGTCGCCCGCGCGAGTCGGGCACATTGTGTGGACACACAGTGGTGACTGAGGTAGGGGGGAAATGCCTGATAAAGGGGTGGGGGGGGATGTCTGGTGAAGTTGTCCACTGGCACAGGGGTGGGGGGAGTGGGATCACTTAAAATGACACAGGAGGATCAGAGGGGGTAATCAAAATGACACAGGAGGATCAGAGGGGGCAATCAAAATGACACAGGAGGATCAGAAGGGGGGGGGATCAAAATGACACAGGAGGATCAAAAGGGGTTACTAAAATGGTAATCCCCCCTCTGATTCTCCTGTGCCATTTTGATTCTCCCCTCTGATCCCCCCTGTGTCATTTTAAGTGATCCCCCCCCCCCACCCTGATACCCCACTACTACCGTACCGTATACAGGTAATAAATTTCCTTTTTTTTGTTCAACAATAAATGTGTACCATATTCTTCTTCATGGAAAAATAAGACATCCCCTGAAAATAAGACCTAGCGCATCTTTGGGAGCAAAAATTAATATAAGACACTGTCTTATTTTCGGGGAAACAGGGTATGAATCTTTTAGAAATATGAGAATTAGAGAAGCCATATTGTGATCTTAAAATGGAGTCCTGTGCTGCTCCTCTTGGTTTATACTTAGGGAGTGCCCAGGATGTGCCGGTGGGGCTGGATCTTAACATGAGACATGGTATATTAAGAATGTATGAAACCTTTTGACAGTGATTAATCAGGGCCTAATAAAGACGCAGGAGTGGCAGTTTCCAAGACTTAGCTTAGGTGGTAGACACCAGTGACACAGTGAAATTAAATCAGAGGCCGTTAAACAGGGTTTTCTGGCTAATATAATTATATTATAAATAATAGAGCTTTCTGAGTTTTTGGAATCCTGTGTTGCTTTGAAAATGATCGGAGCTTCACTGTCAGCTCTCCCGACATGTTAAAAAATGAGCACACTGGCCTCATGAAGTGCATCTTAATATTTGTACATAAAAAAGGATTAAAATTACTCACAGGCATAATTGTTTACAAGCTCATCTCCAAATCTTGTAGCAATATTCTTATGGGTCCTTACAAGCGTGAATATTGCATTTCACTGCATCTAGCAGTATCCAGCAATTGCATATACTCAGAAAACTGTAAGCCTTTGCTAGACATTAATAAGGTATATTGCTGCGCTAAATGAAATTCAAAACTTCAATGTAATACATTCAAATTATAAAGGTATTCAAATCACTAGAAAAGCTGCCACACAGAATCTGGAATAAAAACAGATCAAGGATGATATAAAAGACAATGTAGCGCTAATCATCTGCAAAAAACTTTCAAAATGACCGAACATGAACAGTCCATACAAAGTCCCAACTTGATCAGAGGAATGATAATGTAGGTCCGTGATACCACCACCAAACACCCAGTTCACACTGTCCCTTACCAGATGGAGATGATCCCCATAACAGAGATCACAAATGCCAAACAGACTCAATAGAGGTCCCAGATGGTAATCCTCCTCTCTCGCAATCTCCAGGCAAGTAGTCACAGGTGGGTATAGAATAAAAAACAGGGCAGCATTATAGCGCAGACCATTAAATTTATTGGTAAAATCAAGAAGGGATTAAAAAAACTTACAAATGTAGAGTAAAATCGAGCATGTCAATCAATAAACAATTCTCTCCAGCATGTTCCGCCTGTTCCGCAGCAAACCACTAAAAAGATGGCCGCCACGTCTCCTCCGTATGGGCGAGCGTGACCGCAAGCACCGCCCGACATACGTTTCGTTGTAACAGACGTCTGCCCCTAGAAGACGTCTTTTACGACGAACAGCGAGCGCGCGCCCCCGGAGGCGCGGTCACGGACCCCCCCCCCCGCGCGTGTGGCCGTCGGTCCGCTGGTCACTCGGTGATCGTTGGTGCAGAGGGAGAAAGGCAGGCGCCTGTCATTCTCCCCTGTGTAGGAATAGTGATCATAGGGTTCTACTATGTAGGACCGTTGATCACTGTTCCTACACCTCAAGCCACAGCCAATCACAGTTAGAATCACGCCCCTAGGGACACACATAACCCCTCCCTCTCAAACAAAGTTAACCCCTTCACTGCCAGTGTATTTTTACAGTAACAGTGCATACGTATAGCACTGATTACTGTAGAAATGTCACTGGTAACCCCAAAAATGTAAAAAATGTCAGTCAAGGGTCCGATCTGTCCGCCGCAATGTCGCAGTACCGCAAAAAAAATTGCAGATCGATTACTTGTTAAAAAAAAAAAACAACAAAAATGACAAAAATCTTTCTCTTTGTTAGTAAACGCGATAACTTTTGCGCAAACCAATCAAAATACGCTTTTTGCGATTTTTTTACCAAACATATGTAGCATAAAACAAATTGGCTGAAAATGTTAAAATATTTTGATTTTTACATTTTTTTGGGGGAATTTCATATAAAAAAATGTGAAAAATATTGTTATTTTTGCATAATTGTCGCTCTTTTTTTGTTTATAGCGCATGGTCAAAAAATCGCACAGGTGATCAAATACCACCAAAAGAAAGCTCTGTTTGTGGGAAAAAAAGGATGTCAAATTTAGTGCAACCTTTAAGCTGAGGATTTTTTCCAATGGTAATAGGTTTTCTCCTGAACTTATTGGCTGAGGCAGTGTTTTTACATAGTGTTTTAATTGGTAATATCTTAATTCATCAATAATAATACCCTTTGTACCTACAAGCTGTATAAGTGGCGAATTATAGTGCCAGTTCCTTTGTTTGTGTAGAAGATCCCATACCTTAATTACGTACATTGTGAGCGTGCTAATCTCTTTTGAAAAAATAACAGTGCTGATGTGGTACCCATATAACCTTATTCAGTGATGTCCCACTTAACTGCTTGCCGACCAGCCGCCGTAGTTTTACTCTGCTTTGCTCTGTCCCATGAAATGGCGTGCCTGTATGTCGCTTCGCGAGACCACTCGCGGGTTAACCCCTTCCCTGCCAGTGTCATTAGTACAGTAACAGTGCATATTTTTACTGTAGTAATTTCACTGGTCCCCCGAAAAGTATCAAAAATGTCAGTTAGGTGTCTGATCTATCTGCTGCAATGTGGCAGTCCCGCTAAAAACCACGAATCACCGCTAGTATTTTACTAGTAAAATAAATGAATTAAAATGATATAAATCTTTCCCCTAATTTGTAGGCGTGATAACTTTTGCGCAAACCAAGCAATATACACTTATTGGATTTTTTTTTACCAAAAATATGTAGCAGAATACAAATTGGCCTAAAATAATGAAAAAATTTAATTTTTAAATTTTTTTATTGGGATTGTTATATAGCAGAAAGTAAAATATATATATATTTTTTCAGAATTGTCACTCTTTTTTTGTTTATAGTGCAAAAAAAAAAAAAAAAAATTGCAGAGGTGATTAAATACCATCAAAAGAAAGCTCTATTTGCGAGAAAAAAAGACATCAATTTTATTTGGGTACAGCGTTGCACGACCACGCAATTGTCAGTTAAAATAACGCAGTGCCGTATCACAGAAAATGGCCTGTTCATTAAGGGGGTAAATCCTTCCGGTCCAGAAGTGGTTAATCTATTTTCTATTTTAGCCCAACTTTTCTCCTGTGCATTAAATGTCTAATCAATAACCCTTGTCAATATAACTGCCTTATAATATCTTTTAAAATCCGGAACAGCTAATTCACCTTGTATTTTTTTTTACTTAGTAATGCATATTGTATTCTTGGATTTTTATATTGCCATATAAACCCCACTATCATTTTCTTTAAAATATTAAAATAGCTCTGTGGTAAATCTATCAGAAGCATTTGGAACTTACATAACATTTTTGGTAAGATTCCCATTTTAATCACTACCCAGGAGAGTAGTCTTACATAGGATTTTCTTAGTTCTTCTTTGATGTCATTTAGTAATGGTGTATCATTTTTTTGGTAAAGATCTTTCCCTTTAGCAGTTATTCTTACCCCTAGGTATTTTAGTTTTTCCTGCCATTTAAATGGGAATTCTTCTTCTTCTATTCTAATATCAAATATTTTTTCCTTTCTTTCTAATTCCCCTATGTGTTCCCCGGGTGGTCTTACTGCGTATAACGCACTATAATACTCCTTAAATGTCTTTGCGTAATCTACTGTCGGGTATACTAATTCTCCTGTTTATTTTTAATCCTTTCTTTAAAACCTGTCGACTTTTTCTTTCTCAATATATTTGCCAAATATTTTCCCGGTTTATTTCCCCATTGGAATCTTTCTTTACTCGCTAAAGATTTTCCTTGTTTCCTGCTCCCTTAGTATGTTTATTTGTCTCTTTTCAATGCTAACAAATGTTGAACATCTCTTTTATTATCTTTTTAATGCTTTTGCTCCAGCTCATATAATTCTTTTAGTAAAGTATTTATCTTGTTCACTCTTTCTTTCTTTTTCTGAGTCCCTGTTGATATTAGGATGCCTTTAATATAGGCCTTATGGGCCTCCAATATCGTAGTTTATGAAACTTCTTGTGTCATATTCCAGAGAAAATATTGCTCTATATCTGCTTTTATGTTATCTCCAATCTCCTGATCTTGTACTAATGACTCATTTAATCTCCTGTTATTTACCCTGTTCTGTACCTCTCCTATTTTTATTTTCCACTATTACCGGTGCATGGTCCGACAGTGTTCTTACTTCAATCAATGTTTTACCTATTGCGTCTAGTAATCTATGTTCCACTAATGTGTAGTCCAACCTCGAGTAAGTCCCACGCGAGATGGTATAAAATGTATAATCTCTAACTCTGGGATGTTGAATTCTCCAGATATCGATCAATTGCTGTTTATATAAAGTTTTTTTAATTAATTTGAGCTAATGCACCTTACTCCTCCGCCCATGAGGTGACACATCCAGCTGTGGGTCCATTAAGAAGTTGAAGTCTCCTGCGACTTTCACTTTGCCTAACTTCAACTCATTGCGTTTCCCCAGGGTCTGCCTCAGGAAATATGTTGGATTCTGATTAGGGCAGTAGGTATTTGCCAATGTTATCTGTGTACCATATAGATCCCCTTTCAAAAAGAGATATCTACCCTACGGGTCGGTCTTCCTTTCTGTTACCTTGAATCTTATATCCTATAGCCACCCTCTTTGCTCTCCTTGTAGTTAAATCTCCATAGTACCATGTTGGATTTTTTTTTTAATGCAATTTAACATTTGAACAATGTGATATATGAGTTTCTTGTATGAATACAATTCTTGCTGGGTAGTGCTGAATTTCTCTAAGAATCTTATGTCTTCTAACAGGGATATTTAGACCTTTCACATTATAAGTAATGAATTTCACTTTAGTCATAATACATTTCCTTTACCCTTTATTCCCTTTTTCTTCCCTGCCACCCACCCCCGAACATCCACTCTTCTTGCTGCAAAAAAATATATAGAACTTACTAGAAGGCGGCACGGAAGGAAAGGAAAGGGCATTAGAAGAGCAAGGCCTTGGAATCGGCATAAGGGAAGGTCCCCAACCTCCCCCTGTTCCCTCTCCTCCTCTCCCTCCCCCCCCCATTCCCTCAAAATCATTAGTTGTATTCTGGCCTTAGAATCGGCGGGGAATCCAAAAGACTTCCCTCCACCATTGATTCTTTTGTCATTGGGTATGGCTCTACTCATGTACACCTGCCGAAACCTCTTCCCGGTATCAGGGGGGAGGCTCCAGCAGCGCCCTAGCAGGCTCGTCAGTTTTCCTTTTGCTTAGTCTCTAAGTATTACCTTGGCTATACCTACTGAGACAAGACTACCCCTCTGCACTCAGTCTCTATTTCCCTTCTACTCCCCTCTCCCTCTCTCCTCCCCCTCCCCTCGTTCCCCATATGAGTTCATTTTATGATGATCCAGCGCTCCAATTGTCTGAATTGCAATAATCTCTATTGGCCCTTTGGTGTTCTCTATTTTTTCGCCTTTTTTAGGGATATTTTGCCACTGCTCTTCTTCCGGTCTTGTCTCTGTTGTTATTTCTTCAGACCTTTCTGGTAAGACAGGTACTTGTAGCTTTAATCTGTTGCAGAATTCTTGCAAGTCTTCTTGGAACCTTGTATAAAACTGTGGGTGCCCTGCGCTTGTGGATAAAGTGCTATTGTGCTAAATATGTGCTAATCAGTGTGCTGATTTTATAAAGCTGCTAGCTGCAGTGAAAAAGTGCTAGTGCTCTTTTGATATGTGAAACAGTGATTGCAGCGCTGCTTATAATTATGTAAATAAATATATAAGTCAAATCACAAACTTCAAAGAAAATTCATGAAGTGCACTAGATGATAAATAATAAATGTCCATTAATACATCATTGCGATGTGGTGAATCCTTTCATTTGTAATCATACAAGTGCTTGAATGTGAAATCCGTGCTCTATTCGGGGTTTCCCCCTTTGGTTATCTACTTACCGCCAAGTAGCTAATTTCAGGCATGTAGGAGCTGCTATGCTATAACTTCTCCACTTGCAATACGGTCTCTTGCTGTAAAATGAAGATCCATCCCCGATTTCCTCATAAGAAAAAGCCGATCATAGTGAAGATCGTTTTTATACAGCATTTATTCAAGAAAATCATAGGGGTATATACTCACAAACATCTTTAAAAACACATGCAGAAAATGTACAGAGCGGCACGGCGGCTAGCTGCTCCCGCAGCAAACAGTTCCCCGGCCGGAGGTCACGTGGTACTCGCTCGACCAATCGCTAGACGCGTTTCGCTGTAAGACACAGCGTCATCTGTAGCTGTCATTCAGAGCGTACCACTCTGTTAAATAGGCTGAATGCCCACTCCTACTTTGTATCTAATCCGTAGATCGATACATTTACTCCTAGGAATTAACTACTCTTATTGTGTTGGAGTGGATACTTTTATTAGTAAACATTCTTTGAACTTTGCTTCTAGTTAAACTTTTAAAATCATATAGAACTATATCCTGAGGGTTCTCGACATAGCCCTCTCCTGGTAGGTTCTAGGACTACTCTTTATATAATTCTAGCTCATACATCTTTCGATTGCTCATGAGCGATTCCAGTACATATTATCACAATACATATATTCAGAAATATTCATATATATATATATATACATTAATATTCAAAACTAAAAATAGATTATGTTGTAAGGTGCAGAGATCAATGATTACAGGCTGGATAAACAATTAATTAATATAAAAAATTAATATAATATAAAAGTTATAAAATTATCATAAAAATATATAAATCTTAAAAAATTTAAAATATCATGTTAAAAATCGTTAATAAAACAGTTTATGTCAATTTCAACGTTCAACCCTTTAGGTGCCATGCTATCTAATTTATGAATCCACCAAGTTTCATGTTGGGAAATAGCTTTTTTCATGTTTGTACCTCTCCAGTGTTTTTCTATTGTATCTATTGCACAGAATTTTAGTTTACTCGGGTCTTTATTGTGACAGATTCTAAAATGATTCGATAAACTGTGCTTTTTAAAACCTTTTTTAATGTTGGCAATGTGTTCTCTTAGTCGAATTCTTAATTCCCTGGTGGTACGTCCTATATATTGGAGTCCACATTCACACTCCAATAAATAGGTGACATGGGTGGTTCTACAAGTTATAAATTTTTCTATCTTATATTGGCGCTTTGTGACATTAGATGTAAAATGTGTTACTTTTCTTGATTTATTATTCTTTCTACAGGTGCGGCAAATGACACAATTGCCACATCGATAATACCCTTTCTGGTCTAAAAATGTCACCATTTTAGTCGGAGGGTCGGGTATATTTTTGGCGATTTTATCTTTAAGAATAGGTGGTCTACGATAAATGAAATGCGTTTTTTCGGTAAAATATTCTTAAAAATCGGGTCTCTCATTAGGATGGGCCAGTGGGTTTTAAAACTGCTCTCTAATTGTTTGTACTGCTGGTTGTAATCTGTGCAAAAGGCAATTTGAAGATAAAAATTTTAAAGATAAAGGTTATAAACCCTTAATGCTCAATCAGATCCAACAGAAAGTTATGAGTATGGACAGAAACCTAGTAAGAAAGTAAAGAAAACCCATCAAATTCTGTGCAATAGATACAATAGAAAAACACTGGAGAGGTACAAACATGAAAAGAGCTATTTCCCAAAATGAAACTTGGTGGATTCATAAATTAGATAGCATGGCACCTAAAGGGTTAAACGTTGAAATTGACATAAACTGTTTTATTAATGATTTTTAACATGATATTTTAAATTTTTTAAGATTTATATATTTTTATGATAATTTTATAACTTTTATATTATATTAATTTTTTATATTAATTAATTGTTTATCCAGCCTGTAATCATTGATCTCTGCACCTTACAACATAATCTATTTTTAGTTTTGAATATTAATGTATATATATATATGAATATTTGTGAATATATGTATTGTGATAATATGTACTGGAATCGCTCATGAGCAATCGAAAGATGTATGAGCTAGAATTATATAAAGAGTAGTCCTAGAACCTACCAGGAGAGGGCTATGTCGAGAACCCTCAGGATATAGTTCTATATGATTTTAAAAGTTTAACTAGAAGCAAAGTTCAAAGAATGTTTACTAATAAAAGTATCCACTCCAACACAATAAGAGTAGTTAATTCCTAGGAGTAAATGTATCGATCTACGGATTAGATACAAAGTAGGAGTGGGCATTCAGCCTATTTAACAGAGTGGTACGCTCTGAATGACAGCTACAGATGACGCTGTGTCTTACAGCGAAATGCGTCTAGCGATTGGTCGAGCGAGTACCACGTGACCTCCGGCCGGGGAACTGTTTGCTGCGGGATCAGCTAGCCGCCGTGCCGCTCTGTACATTTTCTGCATGTGTTTTTAAAGATGTTTGTGAGTATATACCCCTATGATTTTCTTGAATAAATGCTGTATAAAAACGATCTTCACTATGATCGGCTTTTTCTTATGAGGAAATCGGGGATGGATCTTCATTTTACAGCAAGAGACCGTATTGCAAGTGGAGAAGTTATAGCATAGCAGCTCCTACATGCCTGAAATTAGCTACTTGGCGGTGAGTAGATAACCAAAGGGGGAAACCCCGAATAGAGCACGGATTTCACATTCAAGCACTTGTATGATTACAAATGAAAGGATTCACCACATCGCAATGATGTATTAATGGACATTTATTATTTATCATCTAGTGCACTTCATGAATTTTTCTTTGAAGTTTGTGATTTGATTTATATATTTATTTACATAATTATAAGCAGCGCTTCTTGGAACCTTAATTCCACTGAATGACCCTCTTTTTGTCCTATTAGACATGCAGGAAATCCCCAGCTGTTTTTTATCTGTTCAAAAAGTGGTTTCAGCAGTGTTCTTCTCGCCAGGGTTTCAGGGGCTAGATTTGTAAAAATTTGAAGCTTTACACTTCCATAGTCCATTGCTGCTGTTCCTCTGAACTTCTCCCACATCTGTACCTTTTCCTCATAGGACTGGAATCTCGCTATTATGTCTCTAGGGGCTTCTGCTGGTATATTTTGGGGTTTCCTAATCCTGTGAACTCTTTCTATTTTCAGTGTACCTTCCGTTGGTCTACCCAGGAGGGGGTTGAACACTTTACTCAATTTTCCCCTCAGGTCTTCTCTTTCCACCTCTGGGAGACCTTGTATCCTTAAATTTTGTCATCTATTCCGGTTTTCCTGATCTTCTACTTAAAACTAATTGTAAACTTCTCACTTGTTCTTTCAATTTTGTTACAGTATTTCCTCAGTCTTCCTTTCCACTCTACTCTCTGACTCTTCTACCCCTATCAGTGTATGGCCCAGTTCTTCGTGTAATGTTGTCATTTCCTTTTTAATAGTGTTCTCTAGTTTTTTAAACATCTCTACTATTTCTACTTTTTTTGGCAGCTGGGGGTAACAATTTGTTCTTATATCCTGCTTGCCTCAATGACATTCCATTAACATATCCTCTGTTGCCTGAATTGAGGGTTCTCCTTGAGAGTGTCTCATTTGCCTTTCTTCATTTTTCCTTGATTTTCTCTTGCTGTTAACCGCCTTTTTTTTTTTTTTCAATACTCGGGCTCTTTGGGCTTCCTTCCTTAGTCAAATATTTCTTGATTACACTTGTATTTGCGCTTACTTTAGGTGTTTTGCCTTTCGTCTTGGATCTCATTATAGGAACGAAAAAAAAAAACATCAGGGGGGGAGGGATTTGTGTTTGTGGGGGGATGGAAGCCCGATCCGGAAGGAAGGCCGATGAAGGTCTGACAGTCCTCTCCACCCTATATGCTTTCTATCCTTAGATGGGTACAGCTGGCTCTTTTTTATTTAGTCCTGATGCTGTCAAGAGGCTCCTAGCTTCCTCTGTCCCCATCTGCAGTCCCGTTCAAAGTTCTATCACCCTTGTACAGGTGTCTCCTGCCGCCTCCAGTACTATTTTCCTTTAGGGGCTATTCCCTTCAGCTAAGATTTTTTTTTTTTTATATCACTTCAGCTCTTAAATAGCCTTGTTTCATTTTTAGCAATGTGAAGTGTTTCTCTTTGAGGCTTTTCTTTCCCTTGCTTAATGTGACATAGTATCTTAATACTGTTTAGTCCTGGGAATCACCAGCTGGCTTTTCTTTCATACCTTCTCCCGTTACAACTCTGTGCCCATGGTTTTGCTCCTCCAACTCAGGTGGTTATAGTGTATACAAAATTATAGTACAGTGTATTTACTGCCAATTATTGTCTCTTTTGACTCAACCCCTTTACCTGTACCATTAGAAATGCCATTCACTGTCTTTGTTTACCTCCTTGTAAAAATTCTATTTATCTGTCTGTCTCTGGTTTTAATGTTTTATTAGTTACTGAACCAGGGCAAGTATGCAGATTAGAAAAGTGTTTCCAATCCACATCTTTGTTAGGTCACTGAATCAGCATTACAGTCAGGCAACTAGCATTTTCAGGTAAGGTTAACAATGGCTGACTGCATACTTACTTAGTACTTGTTTACTTTGCAGCGATCATGTTGGAAAATTGACCAAGAAGCTCTCACCTTAAAAGATAGTTGTTACCTCTGCCACTACCAAAATGCTTGCTCAGTTGAAGAGAAATCTTTCTCTTAAGTGTTGATCCTTTGATCCTTCACTGCCTTTAGTAGTTTCTTCTGCCAACCCTCATGTACCTACTGTGCCCATTATTCCCAACATTGCAAAAGTTTCCAGAGACACTTTATTTTGCTGTGTGTCCAGCAAGCCATTGTAGGCGCAGAATGTACTTTATTATGGGGCGGGGCATTAATTAAAATTGGCATTGTTCTAGATGAGGCATATCTTTAATTTATTAATTTATTTGTTACAGGCATGCATATGTAGGGTATAGATATTGTACCCTCCTAGGTAGATGCTAGAAGAGAGAATATCTTTTTTGGATTTCTTCTGCTTACTAGAGAGATTGCCAGGTAAATTTATATTGCTCTCTGCCTACCAGAGAGCAGGATCTGCTAGTCTCATAGTGGTCAGGTGCAGCTCAGTTTGTCTGAAGTGTTTCCCACTGGTCCAATAGGGAGGCATATTGGACAGTGTGAGGAAACCTGACAAATGAGTGCATAGGCATTTAGTACAGCCCTGGTGATTGGCAGAGGAAAGTGCCTTGGTGCATGCTGGGATACTGTATAAATGCCAAGGGCACATCTGGAGAGTGGGGTCCCAGAGGGAGGGGGCAGCTGCCCCTTTTACATATTTAATATTTACATATTAAAAGTAATCAAGATTGTTAGAACTGGCAAGCTATTCCTTTGCCAATTCTAAAAATGTTAATTGGTCAGGCAACAAGGGTGTAAACACTATAATTGCCTTAATAGGGTCTGTGAATGAGAGGATCGGAGGCGTTTGTAGACAGGTGCAGTTGATTTTTTCCACTGCAGGTGTCGCTCACCAACAGCGGCTCTGCAGCTGGAGAGGAAATCAGGAGGAACCCAGTTCCGCTATGGTTTCCCGGGTCACTGGGAAAGCGATCCAGTTGGATGCTGTTCCCCCATGTGACTCTGGCAGCCATTTGGATCAGGCAGAGCCTATTTTAAGACCCTGCTTCCAAGGTTTTTGTTTGCTTTATGCGATTGGGACAGTACTAGCAGTAAGGAAAGGTTTTAGATGAGGAGGGAAAGCGTAGGGTCACATCTCTCATGGACATCTTCCCGCTTGGGCACAAAATGGCCAAGCCCCATTCTGTCTCTCTACAGATGCTGCCACTCTGGCTGGAACCCGCTCTGTTCACATAGCTGTAACCTTGAGTGCATGTGGTAGGGCAGTCTTCCAATGGGATTGTTGTGAACTCTTTCTGCATTCCTTCATTACAAGTAAATTGTTGCACCTGACTGTGTGAATTATTGTCGCTGCGCCACACCTACATTTGGCGCAGTCTAGGGATGCACTGATACCAATACTAGCATCGGTGCCGATACCCAGTAGTTTTACTTATACTTGTGAAAATGCTCCTGGTGCCTGAAACCGATACTTTGCAGTGTGACTTGCGCATCCATACAAAATGAATGGGCTCAAAGAATTGCATGCGATTTGAACAGAAATTCAGTGCAATTCCTGTCCGAATCGCATGCAGTTTCCCCCACCGCTCCTGTGTGAACCCAGGCTTGTCATAGTGATTTTGAGCCCGAGTTCACACAGGAGCAGTGGGGGAAACCTCCTTGCATGATGGGTTCCACCATCTGCAGCTGCGGCTTGGGCTCCTCCTGCCTCTCCTATGGCTCTCTCCCACCCAGTTTCCAGCAGTTTGAGCCTTCCACTGGACCCCCCCCCCCCCGGTCCCGCAGTACCACATTGCCGCCATCCCCCGCTGTAAGATACTGAAAAGCCACTTCACCAGTCCTGGAGCCCAGGAGCAACTGGACCACTGCTGGCTGTCTCTCCAAGTGGCCAATAACCTTCTTATATGGGCCTAAGGCATCACCTAGCTGAAAATTCAACTCGAGGACCAAGTGGTAGAACAGATCGGGGTAGTTTTGACATGCACTCCAGTTACCCCGCAGTGCTTTTAGTGCTAGGCACAAACCTTCTGAAAGACCTGGACTTGCCCCACCTACTGGCCAGATATGAACATTCAGGCCAGCGGGTCCGTGGTGGTGGTCTGCGAGCAGTGTGGCACAGAGTGCCAAGAGACAATCGTTGCAAATAGGGGTGATCCGCACTCTCCTTAAAAAAAAAAAAAAAAAAATATATATATATATATATATATATATATATATATATTTAAAAAAAAATCAAATTTTGGCACCCTCACAAGAGGTGGTCTGGTTCCTCCCAGTGGGGGCCCACAGTAAGCTTCAAGGGGCCACCTTTATGGTAGAGCCCAGTGATGCCTGGAAAATGGTTGGAGGCTATGGAATCTACAGGCAAGTCAAAATCCCTAGTATCCTTACCGTATAGTACAAGACACAGGACCTTTATGCTTAGACCATGGAACAAACCGAAGAACTGCCAATACAAATTATGCATAACAGATTGAATCTCTACTAATAATGCAACCTTACAAGTGAGGTCTTCTAAAAGAAGATCCCAAATTGGTTCAAAGGGAGGTCTCTGAAGTACAGATAGCACCAGGTTTAGATCTCAAGGTGACACGGGACGACAAATTGGGGAAATTCTATGAGCTACTCCATGAACAAACTTCTTAAAGAGGGAGTGCAAGACAAGAGGTAGATCTGTATGTAGATAGATAGGCATGTTGTTTGTCTACTGATGCCAGAAATTCACCTTTTTTCAAAGAAGCAATGACAGTTGTCACTGATTTAATCCAGAATGTTGCTACATACAGAGATCCCTTTAGAGATTTTAGGTCCAGTGTTGGGCCAATGTCCCCATTTGGTTTTGGGACTGAGAAAATGTTTGAATAGAAACCTTGAAACTGCTCTTCAAAAGGAACTAGTAGAATCACTCCTTGTGCCTAAGGTTGGTCCTAGGCAGTCATTAAATCTGCTTTCTTTTGGTCTGAAGCTGGCAGATTGGAAGGCTAAAAGTAGGAAGGGGCAGGTATAAAAACCCTTTTTTGTAATGCAGATTGGACCTAGAGATTCAGGACGTCCTCCTAAGAGTGGGCGTGACCTTCATTGTGAGGAGGGCTTCTGGGCAAGCTTGGAGTCCAAGGCTTGTGACAAAGGGTGGTCCTAAGCTTTGGTTTGGAAACAGGTGCCTGAAAAAAGTAGTAATAGCCGTACGAATAGGAAACTTAGGCTTTTTCTTGTGGGGTAAAAACCCTTTCACCCAGTGACTTCCTTTATTAATTTATCAAAGGATTCCCCAAATAGGCATTCATGTGTGGAAGATTTTATTTTTTTTTGTTCAAGCAGGTTCAGCAGACCAAGATTTTAGTCACAAAATCCTGTGAATATACATGGAGATAAAGAACATTCTAGAGACCTGGCAAATGACATTCTCTAGAGCAGGGGTGTCAAACTCAATTTCATCGCGGGCCGCATCAGCATTATGGTCAAAGGGCTGGTTATATCTGTAGGATTAGATGTCCACAGCACTCCATGCCCCCTCACACTAGATGTCAAGAACCCCCCACCAATAGAAGTCAAGAGTAACCCATGCTTCCTTACATCACAATGCACCCCCTTACCTTGTGCTGCTGCCACGAAGAAGATGCGGTTGGATCTGGGAAGAAGTGCAGGGTCTGGAGAACTAGAGGAGAGCTGGAGTCAGCTTCCAGAGTCTGCTGAATGCAGAGACTAGGGGAGGCAAAGGCAAGGTGGTTTTGCGATCACACAGAGAGGTGCAGGATCTGTAGGAGAAGTTCTGCCATCCTCTCTGTTGCAAATTGCTGAGAAAGGGGGGGGGGGCAAAGACGAGCCTTTCTGAAGCTGCACAGAGGACTGAAGGATCTGGCAAAGGAGTTCTGTCCTCTCTGCTGCCGACTACAGAGACAAGGTGAGGGCAGAGACAAGGGGGGTGCCACAGCTGCAGGAAAGGTGCAAGGGCCACATGAAATGGCCTTGGGGGCCGTATTTGGCCCACGGGCCTTGTCTTTGACACCTGAGCTCTAGAGTATCAACACAAAACAAAAATGCTGATAGCAGTAGCTGTAACTGTTCTAAGAGAGCGGGGTTCTCAAAAGGCAGGTTCATGTTCTCTATTCATAAATCCAGTCCAGTTAGCAATAGTCTGGCAAATGAACATAGCAGCAATAGCTGGCTGCAGGGCAGGACTTGCAAGGGCAAACAAGGCCTTTGAAAGGGCTTCCAGATGCCTATCAACAGGATCCTTAAAAGAAGGAACATCCTTAATGGGAACTGTGAGGTGTTTATTGAGAACTAAAAAGGCAGTGTCTACCACCAGAACAGTCCATTTCTTTTTAAAATCTTTTTCCATAAATAGATTTAATAAAAAAGGTTAGGAGGAGTGAATACCCTTTGGGCTAGTCTTCATAAAGTGTGCAATCAATCTGTTCATATATTGGAGAAAGTCTTTTAGAAATTAGTCAGTTTCTAATGTCCATAAGAACTTGTTTAGGTTGCAGAGTCAGGAGCTGTTAGGCAAAGACCAAAAGAGAACTAAAAACTGGATCCACCACCAGAACAGTCAATTTCTTTTTGAAAATCCTTTTCCGTAGGATAAATGAATACTCTTTCAGGATTAGGATAGTCCTCATAAAGTGCACAATAAATCTGTTTGTGTAAAGTAATACCTTGGTTTGCAAGCATAATTAATTCCAGAATTGTGCTTGTAATCCAAAGCACTCATATATCAAAGCGAATTTCCCCATAAGAAATAATGGAAACTCAGATGATTCGTTCAGTACTGAGGTAAAAAAAAAAAAAAAAAAAAAAAAAGGTTTACGGTTCTCCAGGAAGTGCTGGGAGCCACCAGCACCCTTGAACCTCTGGCCACATACAGTACTGTATACTGTACAACAGCGGCTTTACATGGATGAACACCAGATGCCTTACATCGTGAGTGTAATTCTTTTTTTTTTTTTACATTAAAACCGCTGCTCATATATCAAGACAGCAGTCGCATATCAAGTCAAAATTTTCTAAAAATGTTGCTTGTCTTGCAAAACGCTCGTATACCACATTACTCTCAAAACAAGGTATTACTGTATTGGATAAGTCTTTCAGAAGTTAGGTAGTTTTTTAGCGCCCATATGGACTTTTTTGGGATGCGGAGAGTTCAGGTGCTGTTAGGCAAAGACCTAGAAATTGTGCACCATTTAATTATTGTGCCCACAGTACAAAGCATTTGGCGTAAAGCTTCAGTTTGTACCTCATAAAATACAGAGAAGGGAAAATCCTCTGCAACCCCTGCTACAAAATCAGGGTCCTTAATACTTACCTTCATAATATCTTCAAGGAAAGGAGGTTCCACATCCTGAACAGAGTCAGGGAGTGTAAAGGATGTAACGTCACTGTCCTTCAGAAACTGAAGGTTCTAATAATTGCCAAAACTTTTCCAAATAATTCAGACATAGTAGCAGTGGCACGGAAATGCCACATGTTGCATGAAAGGGAGCCAGAGTCAGATAATGGGAATGGTGCCACAACATAAACATTGCTCCAGGACATGGAAACAGCAAAAACCTTGAACAGTGGTTTCTGTCGGCTGTCTGTGGAACAAATGCTATTTGGTTCTTTCAGAATGGATGGGGTTTTGTCCCAATATAGGGGCTACTATAACCCAGATGCTGACGGTGTTCCTGTGGCTGTGTCTCAGTAGAAGATGGCAGCAGAAGTGCAGCAACATGCTGTATGCATTTTCAGGTGAGAAGGCGTCATCCAGGAGGCATGATGCAATCTGGATAGGAAAGAAAACTTACCAATTCTACGCTACTCACACAAAGAAACCTTAGTGACAAAATGGCAGCTGAGGCAGAATTCACACTGGAGGAAAGTAATATATGAACTGGAACAAAGTCGAAGGAATCATCTTTTGCTAGTACTGGAGGATTCTTGGTCCTGGTTACAAACGGGTAACTCGCTATTGAACCTGGAGGCCAGGATGTCCACATTTTGGGTGACCCATTTCTGACATAGTAGATGGAAGATATTGAGATAAAGGGCTCACTCTCCTTGGTCCAGGTGGTGACAACTGAGGTAATTCGCTTTCCAAATGTTCACTCTTGGGATGTGAACATCAGAAAGGGGGGTTTCTTTGCCCATGAGATAATCAGACTTCTAATAGGGATGCCTGACTCCAGGTACCCCCCTAGTGGTTGATATAGACCACAGTTGTGGCATTATCTAGTTGTACCCTGTACCCTGATCAGATGAGCTTGAAGATGGGGGCTTTGGGTTTCCTGCCTTAACTGAAATCCAGCATTTATAGCAAGGTGTTGAATTGACCCTGGCCTGCAGAGGTTTGAAATTTTGGGAAGGAACCGGAATTTTTTCCAGGAGAAAAATGCAAAGCTCATTTTTTATGTTATAAAACTAGGGTTTGTAGCTTGCTATGTAAGAGCCACCTTATGTTTGCAACTGAAGGCCAAAAGGAGCAACGTCTTTTAATTTGTAACTGCATTTTTATTTAGGGGACAGTCCTATCTTTGTCATCTATATACATTAAAAGGATTTTAACAAATGTTACTGCAAATTCATAACTTTCTGTTCTGAAGAAATGTCTGCTTGTTTCACCATGTCTTTTTTGCCCTGATTCCTGAATGAGAAGGTTTTCCATTGTGAATTTCATCTTGTGAAATTGCTAATGAGAAAAGCTCCAGTGTCTGTATGCTTTTAGGAGCAGTCAATCCTTTTATGAACAAAAATGAAATTCCTATTCCAGAGGATCTCCAAAATTTGACTTGTATCCTAGTGCAGACTTATTAAAAAATCAGAAAGCCAATCCCAGAAGTAAATTACATTTCTGGGGGCATTTCGTACACCAACAGAAACTTGATTGGGAGTTAAAGTATGAAAGGAAGGAGAACTGTAGAATACGAATAACCTTGTTGTGTAATAAAACTATTTTTTTGGAAATAGAGGAGTGCAGCTCTCACTTCGAAATAAGGACAAACCTGTTATGACAGTGAATATTTATATATAGAGGGTGTACTGTACCTTTAAAACTGTGCAAAATCAATAAAACTATTTATGTGAAATGCAATAAATAGGGGTGTGAATATTTCTCACTGGCACATGCAAAACCCCATTGCAAAAAAAAAAAAAAGAAGAAGCAAGTTAATCAGTCTTTATAGTGCATTGAGTCACCAGAGCCAGCAATCTTTTTTTTTTTTTTTTAATTCTTTTTATTTCAGGTTTTTTTAAGATTGTACAAAACAGAGCCTATCGGCATTCCCAGGCTCAAGAAAAACAACAGTAACAAAAACAAGGAGAAAAAAAAAAAAGAAAAGTGAAAAAATTAAACCCCTTTCTTTGTGTTGGTACTTTTAGAATTGTATTGAGGTCAGTACATTGTATAATGCATAGAATTGTATGCAAAAAAAAAAAGGGTGCGTACAAGAGCGAAGCCCGTATATGCACTAGCAGCGCTAAACACAGTGCTTATAATAAGGGCAACGAATATATAGCTATATAGTTAGCAAGTCGATCTTTCATATATATTGTTCATCAAAGTTCATAAAGTTCATAAAGGTTGAGTCATGCAGAACCAGGGATGAAGAGAAAATGTTATATCCTGATGGAACTAGATAAACATGGTGCTGTATGAAGACAGAAAATCTTCTTTGTCGTTCCTATAACAGCCACCCAGATCCTCCACCACACCGCTGTGCTCCCCCCTATGTAGTGAACACGTACCCTTAACACTTGGGTAAAGCGCTTTGTTTACATCAGTGATCCTCCACTCTATAATGGCGATCCACCTTTGTCCTCAGCTCCAGCTGGTAGAATAGTAATCAGCGCCTCCTCCTCTCCTCTCACATGTAAAGAGAACGACAGGGACCCATAGTGTAATATGTACACACCAAAACTTTTATTAAAATTAAAATCGCACTCACATGGGATAAAATGTTGTTAAGCAGAATGGTACACCGAAGGTAATATCCCGATCTTCCTACTGACAACGCTGTCTCCACTAAGCCGCACGGTCCGGGTGATCCAGCCACTGACTTCCCATGCCCATGGTCTAAAAAATAAATTCCTGTGTTCTGTACTGTATGATTAAGAAAGTATTTTGGCTTTGACTGTTTGGGGGAGGTACTGTACATGAACACAACATAGCATGTTGAAAATGGTTGGGGCACATTGACTCAGATGCAGTGGTAATTTCGTCGACTAAAACCGACTAAAACGTTTTCGTCGACTAACACAATTCAGATGACTAAAATACGACTAAAACTAAAATGGCATTTTAGTCTTAAGACTAAAATACGACTAAAACTAAAATGGCATTTTAGTCAAAAGACTATAACTAAAACTAAATCGAAATTTGCTGCCAAAAATTAACACTGGTGCATGCTCAAAGCATAAATAATAACATATTCGATTTTTCACTCCAGGACCAGCAGTAGTATATAATGAGTTTGGAAATTGTAGAGAAATGCTTAAATAATGCATTCCAAATTACAATTGAACTACACCCATTTGATTATAGATGACTAAAATGAGTTTTAGTCGACTAAAATGTAGGGCGTTTTAGTCGACTAAAATATACTGGAGTTTTAGTCGACTAAATACGACTAAAACGAAAACACTTGCAGAAGACTAAAATAGGACTAAAACTAAAATGCCATTTTAGTCCTAAGACTAAGACTAAAATTAAATTGAAATTTGCTGCCAAAATTAACACTGCTCAGATGCAATTAAACGCAACACTGTGGTGTGAATCCAGCCTAAAGGAGGAGACCATTCATAAGGTTGCCATTGCACACCACCCTTTCTTTATATGCTAGATACCTGGCTGACATGCCCATCTGCTGGCTCCAATAATTTAGAGGCACTGACTTGAAACAAATATGCAGATAAAAACGTCTGACTTTCTGGACTACGCACTTTGGACAGAACAGACAGAACGAAGGACAGTGGGCCAGCATAACAGCCAAACAACCAGTATTTCCAGATTAGCAGTGGTAGGCCCCATATTTCCCACAGGTGTGGTTTTAACAGTATCTCCATTTTACAGAATTTGTGTTGGGTATTCTGAATGGATGATGTCGCTGTTTAGCCAACTTTCTATTATGCGAATTGAAAGATGCCATGCAGCAAGGGGCTGCCTGGGCTAACCAAATTTCAGCCAGTTCATCGGGAACCTGCCAAAATGTGCAAAAAAGAATTAGCAATATAAATTGCTAACACAAGGAGTCTGATAAGCCCTCTTAAGAAGTCCGATAGCATAGCCCTGATGACAGTTTCTCTTTAAAGACAAAAAGAGTGTAGGCATTTTGGGTGTAATATGGTGCCAAGTGGACCCCCCTCTTTCTAAAAGAGTGTGGAGAGTCTTCTCCCCTGCAGCAGCTGTCAGACTTGAAATTGGCACAGCTGTGTGGGGCTCTGCCTGCACAGCCAAGTCACTCATTTAGAGATATGTGAATAAGCTGTCATTCCTGTCTACCACTGTGGTGCCGTGGTCACCACACTTTTAGTTCATTGACACTTTATCCAGCTTTCTAACTGAAAGCCTGTATCTTGCTATGGGCTGGCATCAGGGGTCTCCAAGAGTCTGGCATTGTGCCTGTTTATCCACTGCTTTGCATAAAAAAAAAAAAATGCACATTTTTTTCTTTCAAAATACACTTGTGTGCAAAAGTTTTAGGCAGGTTTGAACAAATGCAGTAAATATAGAAAGCTTTCAGAAACAGAAGTAATAATAGTTTATTTTTTTTTATCAACAAACAGAATGAAAAGTAAATGAGCAGAAGAAAAACAATTGAAAATCAAATCAATATATTATGTGACCACCCTTTTGCCTTCAAGGCATCAATCCTAGGTACACTTGCAGTTTTTGAAGTAACTTGGCAAGTAGGTTGTCCCAAACATCTTGGGGAACTAACCACAGATCTTCTGTGGATGAAGGCTGCCTCAAATCCTTCTGTCTCTTCATGTAATCCCAGACTGGATGATGTTGAGATCAGGACTCTGTGGGGGGCCAATCCATCACTTCCAGGATGATATGTGCATCTATTTATTTTTGCAAAGGTGGACTTGGCCTTTTAGGAAAAATCAGGAGTAAATTGGACCTTTTATGTCACACCTGCACTCTGTTGAGGACAAATGAGCATAGAGTTTGCACAATTACCTTCATGGCTGGGGTCATACTTCTTAAGGAAGGTTAGTGAATAAATGTCTGCTGATCAACCCCCACTTTTCATCCGGATACCTGCCATGTTGGCCACAGCTATCTAAGAGGGACAGGTAAGCCTGGCATACAGGGCAGGGAATAGAGGGGAAGCAAGTTTCTGAGCATGCAGAAGTGATCAGGCCGCTGATGTAAACTCTAAACAATCTCTTGGCTTCTATAGCAGCCAGGGGACAATTTACATGTCCGCAGCAGCTAAAGGGTTAAAAGGACCAGTCCACTCCAAAGGGATAGCTTACAATTATACCTCTTGGGATCCCCATGGACAAAACCTCTCTGCCATGGTTTGTGGACATGTTGGAGTTTTGATTATTCCTATCTGCCTTGGTCCAGAGGTGTTCCCACTCTTCCTGCTGCATTGTACAGAATAAAAAAAAGTTAAAAACTTAGGTAGAGTGGGATTCCTTCATAATGATGAGCAGAGAGGTCACAAGATAAGAGCAGTGTTGCCAACCGTCCGTATATTCACGGACAGCCCGTAAAATTGGGGCACTTTTCTCCTGCCCGTAAATGCCCGTAGCAGGAAAAAAGTGCCCGTTAAAACTATGGCTGCGGCGAAACAATCAGACTGCGCATGCGCAGCGTGCGCCTTGGTCTCGTCGCCGGAGTCCGGACACTCTCATCAGTCAGTCTCTGAGTCTCGTCATCATCTCCTCCTCCCTGCCTCAGCCTGTGCCCTGCCCATGGCCCGCCCAGAATGTTCCCGCCACTGCCAGCCTGAGCCTATCCACGGTGAGAGTAGCTGTGGTAGAGAGGAGGACACTCATGGATGGAACTTGTGAGATTGAGAAGGGGGCAGACCCGGCAGAGCCAGAGAAAGACAGTGCCTGTGGGGATTAAAGGGGATAGGCAGGATATTGGGAATGACAGTGCCTGTGGAACTTGTTAGAAGGGGGCAGACACGACAGAGCCAGAGAAGGACAGTGCCTGTGGGGACTAAAGGGGACAGGGAATGACAGTGCCTGTGGGGACTAAAGGGGACAGGGAAATTGGGAATGACAGTGCCTGTAGAGACTAAAGGGGACAGGGAATGACAGTGCCGTGCCTGTGGGGACTAAAGGGGACAGGGAAATTGGGAATGACAGTGCCTGTGGGGACTAAAGGGGACAGGGAATGACAGTGCCTATGGGGACTAAAGGGGACATGGAATGACAGTGCCTATGGGGACTAAAGGGGACATGGAATGACAGTGCCTATGGGGACTAAAGGGGACAGGGAAATTGGGAATGACAGTGCCTGTGGGGACTAAAGGGGACAATGTAATGACAGTGCCTATGGGGACTAAAGGGGACAGGGAAATTGGGAATGACAGTGCCTGTGGGGACTAAAGGGGACAGAGAATGACAGTGCCTGTGGGGACTAAAGGGGACATGGAATGACAGTGCCTATGGGAACTAAAGGGGACAGGGAAATTGGGAATGACAGTGCCTGTGGGGACTAAAGGGGACAGGGAATGACAGTGCCTGTGGGGACTAAAGGGGACAGGGAAATTGGGAATGACAGTGCCTGTGGGGACTAAAGGGGACATGGAATGACAGTGCCTATGGGGACTAAAGGGGACAGGGAAATTGGGAATGACAGTGCCTGTGGGGACTAAAGGGGACAGGGAATGACAGTGCCTGTGGGAACTAAAGGGGACAGGGAATGACAGTGCCTGTGGGGACTAAAGGGGACATGGAATGACAGTGCCTATGGGAACTAAAGGGGACAGGGAAATTGGGAATGACAGTGCCTGTGGGGACTAAAGGGGACAGGGAATGACAGTGCCTGTGGGGACTAAAGGGGACAGGGAAATTGGGAATGACAGTGCCTGTGGGGACTAAAGGGGACATGGAATGACAGTGCCTATGGGGACAGGGAAATTGGGAATGACAGTGCCTGTGGGGACTAAAGGGGACAGGGAATGACAGTGCCTGTGGGGACTAAAGGGGACAGGGAATGACAGTGCCTGTGGGGACTAAAGGGGACAGGGAAATTGGGAATGACAGTGCCTGTGGGGACTAAAGGGGACAGGGAACGACAGTGCCTGTGGGGACAAAAGGGGACAGGGAAATTGGAAATGACAGTGCCTGCGGGGACTAAAGGGGACAGGGAATGACAGTGCCTGTGGGGACTAAATGGGACAGGGAATGACAGTGCCTGTGGGGACTAAAGGGGACAGGGAATGACAGTGGCTATGGGGACTAAAGGGGACAGGGAAATTGGGAATGACAGTGCCTGTGGGGACTAAAGGGGACAGGGAATGACAGTGCCTGTGGGGGCTGAAGGGGACAGGGAATGACAGTGCTGTGGGGGCTGATTCTGAAGGGGACACAGAAGGAAAGTACTATGGGGTCTGAAGGGGGCACAGGAGGACAGTACTATGGGGTCTGAAGGGGGCACAGAAGGAAAGTACTATGGGGGCTGGAGGGGGCACAGAAGGACAGTACTATGGGGGCTGAAGGGGGAACAGAAGGACAGTGCTGTAGAGGGTATATAAAGGTGGGCAGAGGAGGACTCTGCTGTGGGAGGGTGATGTAAAAGGTGGCAGAGGTGGACACTGATGTGGAGGGTGAAGTGGGGCAGATTAGGACACTACTGTTGGGGGGGAATGGGGGTGTCTGCAGCCTCTAAATACCTACTGTACCATGTCCGCGGAGCCTCTAACCATCTCCTGTAGAATGTCCGCAGTCTGACCTCCTCCGGTATCATATTCGCAGCCTCTAACCACCTCCTGTATGATGTCCACAGCATCTGACCACCTCCTGTATCATTTCCGCAGCCTCTGACCACCCTCAGGTAAGTGACAGCGCTGCCAGGCCAGGCTAAGGGGGGGTCACTGATGCAAGGGCTGGGTGAATACAATAATGTAAGGGGGAACTGATATAAAGGTTTCCCCCTTATAGCAGGGAATCCCCCCCTTACCTTAGTGTAATTAATCTGTGGAAGGTGGTCTCTGGTCACCAGAGTCCCCCCCCCCATCAGAGTTCCTGATATTCCTCTCTACATCAGAGTCTGCAGGATTCACCCCTTACAGTGCAAAGGGGGAACTCTGCGGACCCTGATGTAAAAGGGAACTCTGATGTAAAGGGGAATGCAGTGGACTCTGATATCAGGCGGTTTCTGGTCACCAGAGCACCCACTTAAATCAGAGTTCCCCCTTAAATCAAGATCTGCAGCATTCCTCTTGTCAGAGTTACACTGTAAGGGAAATCCTGCACACTCTGATATATGGGGGAACGCTGTGCTGGCTGGGTTATATTAATCTGACCTTCATGTAAATGGAGAAATATGTTTTTTGACTTTTGTTTAACCTAAACACATTGCTAATAGCACTATCTACATGTTTATAGTTTAAGTATTGATATTTGCACGGTTTAGCACTGAAAACAGCCCGTTTATGTACATTTTTGCAATGCCAGTAAAAAATTAGTGCCGTCCGTAAATTTTGGACGTTCTGCCAGTAAATTTCCCTCCGGGAGGTTGGCAACACTGGATAAGAGTCCCAGAAAGATGGATAGCTAGGTAATGTTACTCTCCTGCATCTAATAAAAAAAAAAAATCAGTTTGGGCTGGAAACACCTTTTTAAGTAGGATTTTAGGTCTATAAACCACTTCCATAGAGGGCCAATTCTGGCACTCCGCTACTACATGTAAAAATCATACTGTTTTTTTTTTTTTTTGCTAGAAAATTACTCAGAACCCCCCAAACATTATATATATATATATATATATATATATGTTTTTTTTTTTTTTTGTTTTTTAGCAGAGACCCTAGGGAATAAAATGGCACTCGTTGCAACTTTTTATGTCATACGGTATTTGCGCAACAAGTTTTCAAATGTAGTTTTTTGGAAAAAAAAAGCTTCACAAATTAAAAAAAAAACAATACAATAAAGTTAGCCCAATTGTTTTTGTGTAATGTGAAAGATTATGTTACGCTGAGTAAAAAGATACCCAACATGTCATGCTTTAAAACTGCACACACACTTGGGGAACGGCGCCAGACTATGGTACTTAAAAATCTCTATAGGCTATGCTTTAAAAAAATTTTTACAGGTTACCTGTTTAGAGTTACAGAGGAGGTCTTGAGTTAGAATTGTTGCTCTCGCTCTAACGTTTGCACCATTACCTCTCGTGTGGATTAAAAGGAGTTTACATATGTGGACATGACGTATGTATGCGTTCGCTTCTGCCTGCGAGCATGCAGGGACGGGGGCACTTTATTTTATTATTTTTACACTTTCCCTTTAATCACTTTCCTATTACAAGGAATGTTTTTAAACATCCCTTGTAATAGGAATAGGGCATGACAGATCCTCTTTATGGAGAGATCTGGGATCAATGAGATCCCACAGCTCTCCTCCAGGCCGGAGGAAGAAAAAAAAAAAAAAACATCAATCTCCGCTTTCCAGCCGAGAACATGGCAGTATTTACAAATTCTGCCAGGCTGGACGTGACATCATAACCTCGCACCCGGGCCTCAGAGTCAGAGACTCCAGGGGACCATCTGGTCCTCGGTATGCTCTTTGGTGAACTTCTGCCTTTGGCAGATTCCTTCTCCGGCTAGCCGATTGCATGGGCGAAGCGGTAATGCACTGGAGGGTGGCGGAAGGGGGGTAATCCCCTCCCGCCGCCTGTAAAAACAATCATGCAGCTGAACAGCCGCTACGATTGTTCTTACGGTGCAGGGAATCGCCGGCTGAAAATAATATCTGAATGATGCCTCCTGCAGCAGGCATCATTCAGATATACCCGCTCAAAGCCCAGCACTGCGGGGGGGAAGTGGTTAAACACAAAATTTTTATACAATTGACATTTATAAAACAATTGTATTATGCACTGCATTTGTGAAGGTAACCCAATTTCTCTTTGAGCCTCAGTTCATATATATGCAATAATGGAAACGCAGCGATCCTGTGCATTTCCGCACCGCATTGAAATCACAGTGTTCAAGCGATCTGCTGCGGGTGTCAATGGTAAATTAACGACACTCCAAAACAGTTGCGAAACGTAGTGCGATTGCCTGAATTGGATCGGTGTGAACGCTCATGTGATTTTGGTGCGGCAAAAAAAAAAAAAAAGAGGGGGGGGCGGTCCTGCACCATTTTGGTGTGGATGCAGTTTGATTTGAGCCATACAAAATGAATGCGCTCAAATCGCACTGCAAAGAATGGCATGTGATTTGAATAGGAGGGCGGTGCAATTCCTGTCCGAATCACATGCAGTTCCCCACACCAGTGTGAACCCAGGCTCAATGGAGCTGCTAATATGTAAAGTTTTGCAACACCCCACACCCAAAAAATTTAGTGGTTTTATTTGCATTTTTATAAACACCATGTGGTGTTTAACCACTTGCCGACTGCTCACATGGAGCGTACTGCGGCAAAGTGGCTCGTTATCGTCCAGCAACGTAGACCTACGTCACTGGACTCCTCCCCTTGTGGGTGGTTTTCAGCCACAGCGGGAGTCGGGCCAGGGGAGGAGAGGCGGTGATCACTGCTGTTCTTCCCCGATCGTCGGGGATCAAGTGAGGAGATCTGCCGCTTGTGTAAACAAAGCGGGCGGATCTCCTATGTGACAGGCAGGGACAGATTACAGGATTCAGCATAGCTGAACCTGCGATCTGTGCCTGTGTCCGTTTGTAGTGCCCCTTATTATCAATATAGATTTTTTGAAAGTGTTTAGATTTGACCTCATATTATATGGTTTTGGTAAATCTAAAGAAAAACATTTAAAGCAAATTGTATAGTGTGTATGGGCCATTAGACTAAGACCATTCACATCTTTTCTTACCTGAGGGACAGGTGGTATACAGCATCCTTTAGTTCGTATGTGCTCAATTGACCAGGCATTTGATAAGCCTGCACTTACCAAACGCTGTGGGACACCAGACTTTTTTTGTTCATTATTGGAACATCTTGCGTGGCTCCAAAAAGTTGTTACATGGTGACCTAAATCCATAATAGGGATTATAGCAGCCATACCCATTCTAGGTGTCTACCTGGAAACATCTCCAAAATATATAGCTAAACCCTACTATACATCTACAGTCCTAAAAATACTCCAATGTAAACACCGTGGAAGCATAAGTTTTTCAGCATTAGGCACATGCTAGAAAACACAAATATGCACAAAACTCAACTAAGCCAAAGTTTAGAATTAGCTGTAGCAAACATGATAGTAGCAGTCAGTTCATCCAGGCAGGCAAGCTGGCATCATCACATATGTAAATCAAATAGATGGGAGAGACTTCCAAGACACTTATCACCCCATTAACATCTCCATAAATGGTGCAAAGGAGGTGGTAGTGGGGATCAATGCCCGACCAGCTGTGTGAGCCCCTCCTAGCTTCATGAAAAAAGTTTGAAACAGTCTAGCAATTAAAGTGGTAATACAATTTTTATATATATATTTTTTTTATACCTCAATAGCCCCCACCCTAAATGGGGGCCCCCTTCCACCCCCCCCCCCCAATAACTGCTTTGGCTATTGTTAGACCACTGGTAGCAAGTAGAAACCAGGGCTTCCTTTACCACAACTGGCTGGCCAAAATATATTGCAGTAATTGCAGAATGTGCATGGACAAGTATTTTGTCTCCTGGCTAGAACACTTAGTTACATAGTTACATAGGTAGTGAGGTTGAAAAAAGACATCAGTCCATCCAGTTCAACCTATGATGTGTGTGTGTTTGCTTTTAACCGTACATTGTATACCCCTGTATGTTGTGGTCTTTAAGGTGTCCATCTAATAGTTTTTTGAAACTATCAATGCTACCTGCTGATACGACTGCTTGTGGAAGAGAATTCCACATCCTTACCGCTCTTTCAGTGAAGAACCCCTTACGCACTTTAAGGTTAAACCGCCTTTCCTCTAGTTTTAGTGAGTGGCCACGTGTCTTATTGTATCTCCTTTCTCTGAATAGTTTGTTCCTTATGCTAGGGTCGCCAGTACAGTATTTGTACATTGATATCATATCCCCCCTCAATCGTCTCTTCTCCAGAGAGAATAGGTTCAGTGCTTGTAGTCTTTCCTCATAGCTGATGTCCTCCATTCCCCTAATTATTTTTGTTGCCCTTCTCTGGACTTTCTCCAGTTCCTGCACATCCTTCCTGAGGACGGGTGCCGAGAACTGGACAGCATACTCCAGATGTGGCCGGACCAGAGTCTTGTAGAGTGGGAGAATAATCTCTTCATTTCTGGAGTGAATCCCCTTTTTTATACATCCCAGTATTCTGTTGGCTTTGCTTGCGGCGGCTTGGCATTGCATGCCACTGCCAAGCTTGTTGTCTACCAGTACCCCCAAGTCCTTTTCCATCCTAGACTCACCCAGAGGTTCCCCCCCTAGTGAGTAGCTTGCTTTCTGGTTTCTGGCCCCCAAGTGCATTACTTTACATTTTTCAACATTAAATCTCATCTGCCATGTAGTTGCCCACCCTGTTATTTTGTTCAGGTCCGCTTGCAAGGTTTCCACATCCTGCATAGAAGATATTGGCAAGCCTAGTTTAGTATCATCTGCAAATATTGAGATTGTACTAGATATCCCCTCCTCTAGATAATTTATGAATAAATTAAACAGGATTGGTCCCAGGACAGAACCCTGGGGGACCCCACTTTCCACACCCGCCCAATCCGAGTATTCCCTATTAATCACCACCCTCTGTACTCTCCCCTGGAGCCAGTTCTCTATCCAGGTACTCACCTTATGATCCATACCTACCTTCCTTAGTTTGTACAGTAAGCGTTTGTGGGGAACAGTGTCAAAGGCCTTTGCAAAGTCCAGATACACCACATCCACAGGCTTTCCTTTATCTAGGTGGCAGCTCACTTCATCGTAGAAGGTTAATAGATTGGTTTGGCACGAACGATTTTTCATGAATCCATGATGATTACTACTTATAATACCGTTTTCATTACTAACGTCTTGTATGTGGTGCCTTAACATCCCCTCCAAAATTTTGCAGACTACTGATGTTAGGCTGACCGGCCTATAGTTACCCGGGATATATCTCGGCCCCTTTTTAAATATTGGTACCACGTTGGCTTTTTTCCAATCAGCTGGCACCATACCCGTCTGTAAACTATCCTTAAAGATCAAGAATAATGGTCTGGCAATCACCTGGCTGAGCTCATTAAGAACCCTCGGGTGCAAGCCATCCGGTCCCGGGAATTTATTTATGTTAAGTTTCTCTAGTTTAGCTCTAAGTCTATCTTCTGTTAGCCATGGCGGCACTTCCTGAGGTGTATTATTTAGTTCAGCCTTACAAGCAAGGTTCGTGTAGCCCCCCGATTCTTTTGTGAAGACTGAAGAGAAGAAATTATTTAACACTTCAGCCTTTTCTCTGTCCTCAGTGGCCATATTTCCTTTATCATCTTTTATGGGGCCAATGTGTTCTGGCCTCGCTTTCCTACTGTTTATATACCTAAAGAACTTCTTGGGGTTCTTTTTACTCTCCTCCGCTATATGTCTCTCGTGTTCTATTTTAGCCGCCCTGATTTCATCTTTACATTTCTTATTACACTCTTTGTAATGCTTAAATGCTGCCAATGACCCCTCAGTCTTGTATTTTTTGAAGGCCTTTTCTTTAGCACTAATATACATTTTTATGTTGGAGTTTAGCCACCCAGGGTTTAGTTTTGCTCTTTTAAATTTATTTCCCTTTGGAATGCACTGGCCAATCCCCTTGTTAAGTATGCTCTTGAAGCACTCCCATTTTTCCTCCGTGTTCTTTGTTCCCAGGGTTCTATCCCATTTGATATTTTCTAGCAGCGAGCACAGTTTAGGGAAATTGGCTCTTTTGAAATTCAGTGTCCTTATATTACCCTTGTGTTTCCTATTACTGTAATTAATACTGAAACCAATTGACCTATGGTCACTGTTTCCTAAGTTGTCCCGTATTTCTATATCCGTGAGAAGGTCTGTATTGTTGGTAAACACTAAAGATTATATCCATCTCAAGAAAAAGGACTTATGATGATAAACACTGGCTAGAAAAACTTAAATAATAAAAGTGTAATAAAGTGCAACTCACCAGTTGTTAGACTAAAAATGAACACTAATGCAGACATCTAAGTACATTTACATTTTCAAGAAGTGCAGAATGTTCTTAAGGATACTGCATTTCCAGCAAGATAAATATCACTGCCTGTGAGGTGAGCTGGAAGCAAAACAATGGTTTATTTCCAGTATAAACTAAAAAAAATCAGACCTTCACCCTATAAATTGACTTTTCCCCCACTACAACTCTCACCTCTCTGATTTAAAAAGTGGATTTTCTTTGTGGGTACACACACCTCATCAAATTAGCTCAGCAAAAAGTTATTTTAGTAATTCAATGCAAAGCAAGAAACCCATATTTTATATAGATGCAATACACACAAAGTGATTTCATGCATTTTTTTTTATTTTGATGATTACATAAGAATAAAAAAAAAAAGGGGATTTTTGACTTACCGTAAAATCCATTCCTGTGATGTTCATTGACAGACATAGCTCCTGGTAATCATAACCATTGGGTTATACTGCCCCCTACAGGAGTAGGGCACTAGGCAGAAAAATATTTTGGCTACACGCATAGGCAGTCCCAGGGGGTATACTCCCTCTCTCTCTCTGCTATAGCCACTCAGTTTTTAACAAGCAGTGTCAAGAGAATAATAACTCCACAGAGGGGTGGGTGCTGTGTTTGTCAGAGAAAATGGGATTCTTGACTTACCGTAAAATCCATTTCTCTGATGTTCATTGACAGACAGCTACTGGTATTCATACTCATTGCAACATCCCAAAGCAGTGTTAAACAAGAGGGGTAGGAACAACCAAAAGATTCCCAAGGCTAAACATTAGCCAACAGGGGCTAAACCAAATAACCGGAGCCCACCTAAAAAAAAAAAAATACACCCTCAAAGAGGATCAGGTCCTCTAAACAGGAGCCTGCAAAACCTTGTGGCCAAAGGAAGCATCCACAGATGCCAACACATCTACTTTATAAAACTTTAAAAGTGTGCACCGACAACCAGGTGGCTGCCTTACAAACCTGTGTCACTGACACCCCATGACGGACACCCCACCCCAGGAGGCACTAAGCGCCCCAGTAGACTGGGCCTTCAAAAGGGAAAGGAGGAACCTGACCCCTGATGGAATAGGCCCGAAACACCATCTGTCCATCCGTGAGCACACAGAGTGTCTGACTTCCTGAAAGACTCTGTAGCTGCCAGCTACATCCTAATTGCCCGGACCACATCCAAGGCATGCAAGGAAATTTCCTTCAGATGTTTAGGCCTGGGACACAGGGAAGGCAACACAATGTCTTCATTCATATGGAAGTCAGAGACAACCTTAGGAAGGAACGATGGACAGGGACAAAGAACCCCCTTATCGCTGTGAATCACCAGGTAAGGTGACCGACAGGATAACGGCGCCAGTTCAGACACCCTGTGCGCAGAAGTGATAGCAACTAAAAAGGCCACCTTCTGGGACAACACAAGCAGTGGGAATCTCTAAAATGTTTTCAAAAGAAGGCTTCTACAGCGCTGAAAGCACCAAAATTAAGATCCCAAGGCGGCAACGGAGTCTGCACTGGAGGAACCAAACGTCGGACACCCTGAAGAAAGGTACGCACCAGGGAGTGTGTGGCCAAAGGTCATTGGAAGAACACCGCAAAGGCTGACACCTGGCCCTTGATGTCAGTCAGGGCAAATTTCTGTTCAACCCCTGTTGAAAAAAGGTCAAGATCCGAGCCACGAGAAGGAGCAAGGAGGAACCCCAAGAGACTCACACCACCTAATGTAAGTCTTCCACGTATGATGATAGATCTTCCTAGAAGTAGATTTCCTAGCTTTCAACAGGGTAGGAATCACCGACGCTGATAAACCCCTAACCTTCATCACCTGGCATTTAACAGTCAAGCCGTCAAAGCCAGCTCCTGGAGGATGCTGGATGGAAAATCAGACCTTGGGACACAAGATCCTCCCTGAGAGAAAGCTGTCAAGGGCCAGCCACACCGGATGGGTGAGGCCAGTTCGGAGCTACTAAGATGACTGAAATCGCTCCTGCCTCAAAGTCTGGGCAGAAGCATGAGAGGAGGGAAGGCATAAATCAGCAGATACTGACCCCCCCCCCCCCCCCACAGGGCCACTAGCGTGTCTTTAGCCTCTGCCAGAGGATCCCTTGACTGAGCTACAAACCTCTGCACCCTTCTGTGTAGTCAAGATACCAACAGATCCACCTCAGGGGTGCCCCACCAGAGACACAGCGGATAAAACCCCTCTGGATAAAAAGGGACCACTCCCCATGGTCCAACACCTACCGACTGGGATAACCTGCCTGACAATTTTCCACCCCAGGAATTTGTATGACGCAGAGGGCTGAAACAAATTGTTCTGCCCATCTTAGAATGCCAGTTACCTCCAGGACACTTCTTGTGCCCCCTTGATGATTGACATAAGCCACGGCTGTGGCATTGTCCGATTGAATGCGCACTGGACAACCCTGAACATGATCCGTCCAATGATCCAGGCACAGTCTGATCGCTCGGAGTTCCAAGACATTGATCGGTAATCTGGACTCTTCCAGCGTCCAGATCCCGCGAGTAGAATGCTTGCCGAGGATGCCTCCCCAGCCAGATAGGCTGGCATCCGTGGTGACCACTGTCCAACACAAGGGGAGGAAGGACTTTCCCAGCCGAAGCGCCGGAGAATGAAGGTACCATATCAAGGACTCCCTCAGCGACTGGAGTCTTGTCCCATTTGGTCCGAAGCTTCGTTTGCAGGGACATTGTTTGGAACTGTGCAAAAGGAACCGCCTCGAAGGTAGACACCATCAGGCCCCACACTCGCATGCAAGTCCAGAGGGACAACCATCTGTTGGACAGCAGGAGGCAAATTGCAGCCAGCAATTGTTGGGAGTTTGTCCAAAGGAAGGAGCACTCTGGCAAAGGCCAAATTCAGAGTCAGGCCCAGATAGTCCAGCTTAGTGGACGGAACCAGAGCAGACTTCTGATGGACGGAACCAGAGCAGACTTCTGAAAGTTCAGAATACAGCCGAACTCAAGCAAAGTTTGTATTGTGATCTCCAGGTTGTCCACCAGAGCAGAGGGAGACTCCGCTCGCAAAAAGAGATTATCCAAGTAGCCCAGTACCGCAATCCTCCGTTGGCGTAGCAAGGCTAGCACCGGGGCTAACACTTTTGTTAAGACCCGAACAGCAGAGGCGAGACCAAAGAGTAATGCCACAAACTGATAATGCTCCTCTCCCACAGCAAAGCGGAGAAAACGCTGGTGACTGGCACATATTGGAGTGTGAAGGTAGGCATCCTTGATATTAAGAGAGGCAAGGAAATCCCCCGACACAGGGATACCACCACCGTTGGAATGGACTCCAGTCTGAACGTTTGTACTCGCACAAAGCAGTTTAGCACCTTGAGGTTCAGGATTGGACGCACTTTGTCTTCCTTCCTGGGGACTGTAAACAGGTTTGAGTAAAAACCCTGAAACCGTTCAGAAGTCAGAAACCGGGACAATCATCCCTTGAAGGAACAGGTCTTGTACTGCCCCCAAACAAGCCCTGTAAGCGGTCTGGGGACAGGCATAAGTTGGAAGGAAAAAACCTTGCCAGGGGACAAGAGCGAAACTCAATCTTGTATCTGGACCAAATTACTTTGTGGACCCACTTGTCTTGCACTAGGGAAGTCCACGGGTCCGAAAATCAGCGAAGACGCCCCCCCACCCCTGATATGGGTGAGGGCGCACCTTCATGCTGAAGGAGCCTTGTCCGCCGGTCTGCAGCAGCCCAATTTTGCTTGCCAGACCAGGTTCATTTGGATCCTCCTGAAAAGGCCCTGAAAGGCTTCAAGAGCTTGTTTTTTCATCCATCAGGGTCGACTGACATCTTATGAGCTGAGAAGGAAGGCCCATGTCTTCGACAGGGTTCCTTCCACTTAGTAGCCTGCAGAAGAAAAGTACTCTGTCCCCCCCCTCCCTCCCATGAGACCTTTAATGAGGTCATCCACCGTAGCTCCAAACAGGCGATCTCTTTGGAAAGGAAGATCAGTCAAGGCCTTTTTTGAAGTCTAATCCGCAGACCAGCACTTGAGCCAAAAGACACGCCGAAGGACCACTGCCAAAACAGAGAGACTAGCCATCAGGGGAGCCGTATCCAAAGAGGCATCACAGATAAACTGCAGGCCCTGGACCAGCTGAGCCAAGGGCAGGGGGAGCTGTTCTCCCTCCAGATCACAGCATAAGAGCTTAGACCACTTGGTCAGATTTTGCAACACTAGGGCAATGGCGAATACCGGCCTCATTGCCAAACCAGCCAGAGTGTACATACGGCAGGCCACAGCCTCCGCCTTCCAGTCAGCCGGATCCTTAAAGGCCGGGGACTCTTCAACCAGAATCATGGATGCCTTTTTAATCTGGAAACCGGAGGGTCCACCACCGGCAGCACAGTCCACTTGTTAAGGAGGGACTTTTTATGGGGTAACTCCTAGTAAAGCTCTTAGGGACCGCCCAGGGACGCTTTGGTTGTTCCCACTCTTTCCCTGCCTATTTTGACAGAATTGTCGCTAAAGGAAATGCCTTTGTCGCTCTGGATGGCTTGTGAGTGCCAAAGGGTACGTACGCCTCTGTCGCAGCTTCAGCTGCATCCTCCATCTTTAGGGTCTCACGCACAGATACAATCAGTGCATCCACCAGCGCCTTTTCGTGCGCAGTCGCAGAGGAACCAGGCGCGTGGTTGCAGACGCAAGGTGACCCACGTCTGCGGCGGTTGAATCAGATTCAGGATCTGAGGAGACAGTTGAGGCAGAGGAAGGCGAGGGGGGGCGCTATTTGCTAGCTCGTTGCCCACAGCCACAGCCACCCGGGACACCAAGACCGCCGTCAGTGCATGGATGGTTGGTTGGGACCCGGAGGGCTCCGCAGCCTCAGAGAGATCAGGTGGGGAAATGTGCTCCAAAGACTCCATGAGTCACCAAGTGTAAAACACTGCTAAGGAACAACCCCCACTGCGCTGGAGGCACCACCCGGTCGCAAGGTACAAAAGCACCAGAATGAGGGACTCAGCAAGGGGAGGTGCCTGCAGGAAGGTAACCCAGTGGTCCAACCCACCCAAGTAGGGACCCATGTCCACCCCAAAACCCTTCAGGGGGAGGAGGGAGGGGGGGGGGGGGGGAGACAGCTACTCACGATACCAGGAACGAAGCGGGCACCGCTCCAGACAGAACCCCTCTCCATCAAAATGTGGGGCTGTCGGCTAGGAGGAAGGCTGCGACTCGGGCCCAGATCCGGTCATATGCAACCTTGCGAACCGTTTAATTTGCAGACCAGCCCCTGACCAGTGGGGCTATGTCGCGGCCGACCTAGCGAGGAGCTGAGGTCTGCGCACGCTCGCTGGCCAGACTGGGGTGACCACTGGATCTAGATTATCCAGCCCCTTGCCCAGTCCGGCAGTTTCCTTAGATCGCACAGGAAAAATCCAGGAGAAAAAAAAAATGTTTTTTCTAAAAAGAAATAATTGCCAGGACCAAGGAGCCCAGCAAGGAACTAGTTCCTTACTTCTGATTAGTCAGAAAAAAAAAAAAAAAAAAACTTGGTGGCTATAGCAGAGAGCAAGAGTATACCCCCTGGGGCTGCCCATGGGTGTAGCTAGAATTTTTTTTCTGCCTAGTGTCCTACTCATGTAGGGGGCAGTATAACCCAATGGTTTTGAATCCCAGGAGCTGTGTCTGTCAATGAACAAAAGAGAAAGGATTTTTAATACAGGAATGTTGACAAAAAGAAAAACGTCAGCGCTTAATCCATAAGAAAATAGTAGCTTGCAAAACAGTGTGAACATACAAATACCAGTGAAATAAATAAATAAAAGGTTACAGCGCTAACCAAGATTATGAAAAGTGTCCGACGCAGAATATCGTCATCCACTTGGATTTAGGAGATGACTGGACTTTTGTTTCTTTGATGGACTTGATTTTCAGACACTTTTCATAATATTGTTTAGCGCTGCTCCCTTTTATTTAATACAGAAATGTTGGCTTACTGAAAAGTATGTCCATGTACAGTAAAGTATGCACTCAATACTTGGTCAGGGCTTTTTTTGCATGAATTACTGCATCAATGCGGCGTGGCATAGAGGCGACCAACCTGTGGCACTGCTGAGGTGTTTTGAAAGCCCAGGTTGCTTTGATAGCAGCCTTCAGTTTGTCTGCAGTGTTGGGGCTGGTGTGTCATCTTCCTCTTGACAACACTCCACAGATTCTCTATGGGGTTTAGGTCAGGCGAGTTTGCTAGCCAATAAAGCACAGCGATACCATGATCATTAAAACAGGTATGGGTACCTTTGGCAGACTGGGCAAGAGCCAAATCCTGCTATAAAATGAATCAGCATCTCCATAAAGCTGGTCAGCAGAGGGAAGCATTAAGTACCCTGGAATTTTCTAGGTAGAGGTCTGTGCTGACTTTGGACTTAAAAAACACAGTAGACCAACACTAGCAGATGACATAATGGACTGAAAGCTTCACACGTGACATCACGCTACTTGGATTCTGTGCCTCTCCACTCCTCCAGACTCTGTGACCTGGTTTTCCACATGAAATGCAAAATTTTCCACAGTCCAAGTCAAAAGTCAGCGCAGTCCTCTAGCAGGAAATTCTAGAGCACTTCATGCTTCCCTCTGCTGACCAGCTTTATGGAGATGTTGATTTCATTTTCTAGCAGGACTTGTCACCTGCCCACACTACCAAAAGTACCAATACCTGGTTTAATGATCATGGTATTGCTGTGCTTGATTGGCCAGCAAACTCGCCTGACCTAAACCCCATAGAGAATCTGTAAGGTATTGTCAAGAGGAAGATGAGACACCTCAGCAGTGACACAGGCCGATCGCCTCCATGCCACGCTGCATTGATGCAGCAATTCATGCAAAAGGAGCCCCCAACAAAGTATTGTGTGCATACTATACATGGGCATACTTTTCAGTATGCGATATTTCTGTATTAAATTATTTTTTTTTTTTTTATTGGTCTTCTGTATTATTCTAATTTTCTGATACTGGACTTTGGGTTTTGACTAGCTGTAAGCCATATTTATCAAAATAATACATTTATAAAAACAAATTCTTGAAATATATCACCCTGCGTGTAACGCATCTATATAAAATATAGGAGTTTCACTTTTTGAAATGAAGACTGAAATAAATGACCTTTTGCACGATATTCTAATTTTATGAGATACACCTGTATATATACACACACATACATACACTCTGGCCACCCCCCTCCCCCATTATCGCCTAGGGACACAGTGGCTGGACAGCAGACCCCGATGGCACTTCCTTTAAGACCTGATCGCCAGCTCAATGACGGAAGGAGGTATGTTGGTGCAGGGCCTGGTGTGTGCTTACAGATTGCAGTAGGACAACGCTGGATTCAATGGTGTGCAAAGAAAAAGGTGCAGGGAAGGTAATTGGGAACACTGGTGAAGATTCCTCTTTAATCCCATCATAATCACGATAACCAAAAGCAGACATGTTTGAAGTCGAGGATGAGTGACAACCATGACTCCCTCAATGGAAACAGTTGAAGAGCGAACAAGGCTACCCAGAAACAAGAAGTGTGTTTGCAAGAATACCCAGTGATAATAAACAGAAAAAGGAAAACAAATGAAGCTCATCTAAGGACAACTAAACTGCAATATATAACATCTCTTAGGATTTAGATAGGATTTGAGAACAAATACGTTTTCTCTTATGTAAATTGTACTCCTGTGTTCCAGAAAAAAAAAGTCCAGCCTTTTCTGAAACTCGGTAAAGCTACTGCGTTTTTCAACTAGACAAGAGTCAGAGAACGGTAAACTATTTAAAGCCGCATTAAAAACGCGGTGATGCGATGCCATGGCTGCATTAGTTTACCATTTCTAGGCTTTTTTTCCCCCCTCACCTACCATATTAGAGTGCCCCCACACATACAGCAGCATTGTCAGTCTGGAGGGGAGGGTATTGTTAAATGTATTAGCAGATTTAAATACACTAACAAACTGAAGCCAAACTCACAATTTATAATTGGTAACCGCAAACTATTTTTTCCTTTAGGGTTAAAGGATTTACATGAATAAATTAAAGATCAGTGTAAGCCTCCCTGCCAGTTTTAATTTGCCTCATCTCTGTAAACTTATACATCTGGAAGAGAGCATATTCTTTTAAGAAACAATTGACTTACTGGTTAGCTCAGCAGATAGAAATAGAAGAAAATGTATGTATGTGTGTATATATATATATATATATATATACTTCTATATATACACACACACACACACACACACACACACACACCAGATCTGAGAGTTGGTAAGCTACAATATAATAAAGGTTTGCTTTTGGGTTTAATACCACTTTAAATTTACAGTGGTATGCTGGAAACTGTTATTCATAAGGCATTACAGAAAACTGCAGAGGCAGTAGAACTCCATGGAGGCAGAGCTATGACTTCTGGTGTGAAAATCATGTCAATAGTAATAATGTATTTAAAAAGATATAGGAGTGAATAAGATACACCTACCCATTATACAAAAAAATAAATAAAATGATGAAAAAGCATTAACTTGCGTTTGCATTTCAATACACAGTATATTGGTGGAGCATTTTGGTAGTTGATTTAAACAACCCACCACATTAGAATGCAGCCATGGCTTTGCAACCAAAGCTTAGATATGCACTTTGTCCTTTTTTTCATTTCAAAGGCTTACAACCACTTTAAAGTTCTAAGCATATCTTTCTCTAGTGTGTACTTGCCTCTATCCAAAGCACCGACTAGGATTTGTCTCAGAGGCGTAACTAGAACCTTCAGGGCCCCGGTGCAAGAAACCATGAAGTGCCCCCCACCCCCTTTCAAGGCTGGGGCTCTTCCCACTGATCCTGGGGCCCTTTACTCCCATTGCGGGTCCCTTTGTTACGGTCCCACAGCGGGCCCCTTTCCTGCCATCTTGGGGCCTCCCCACGGTGGTGGAATGCCAGGGCCCGGTTGCAAGTGTGACCTTTGCTATCCTGGAAGTTCACCCACTAGTGGCGGTTTTTATATTTTAATTGTATTATATTTTTATCATTTTATTTTATTTATTTTTTTTTTTTTTACAATGTCACTGACTAGGACTGTCCATTCAGAAAAGGAAGGGGCTGGTAAGTTACATATTTACTGACCCCTTCCTGGTTTTCTATTGGGACACATCCCCTGCAGCAGCCGTCAGGAGAGGAAGCACAGTGGGGGGGGGGGTGAGCACAGTGGGGGGAGAGGGGGGGACCATGGGAGCACACAGGGGCCCAGAGACAGCAGAACACAAGTGAACTGGATATGAGTGTACAGGGTAACCGCATAGGCCCCCTGGAGCAAGGAGCCCGGTTGCAATTGCAACCCTGATTTGTCTTCTCTTTCATTCCTCTCCCATATGCATGACTCTTCTGTCAGTCTATGCAGACACTGGACAACCCCAGATGGCAGCTGTGACTGTTAGAGGAGAGGGGAGGGGGTAACCATTTCCTCCACTCAGGTCTCAGATTATTAACAGCTCTCTGTGATGCAGTGTGTGACATCAGATCCTTACCCCCTCCCTTCTGAAGCTCAGAAATACAGTCTAAAAGTTGTATTTTGAACAGCTGGCTGCAGATTAAGAAAAAAAAAAAAACTTATGTAGGAGGATTTTTTTAAACTCTGTAGTACCTAAAGCTACTCACTTTATTAGTTATATGTAAGGCCTCTTTCACAATGCAGGTTACATAGGGCCGCTTAATTCTTGAGGCAAGAATCATCAATTCCTGATGCTGGAATGACTGGGTCAGTCAGTCGAGGCTCAGACATCTGTTCCAAACTGCAGCTAACCATTCTGTGTGCAGCTACATGTTAACAGCAGCATCCCCTGTCCGCTCACCATTAGTTTTATCACTTGCCACCAAATCAAGTACATGTAGGTGATTGACTTCAAGTGGTTATACCAGGATGAGGTCTGAAGCTACAGGACATCATCCCATTGTTTGTGGTTTTTTTTTTTTCCAGAAGTGATCAGCTTTTATTTAAAAGCCATCCTAGCAGCCAATTAGCTGCTGGACAGGTTTTAGAGATGGCAAGAGGGGTCACCTCCCCCGCCTTTCTGAGCTCTACTGTCTCATCTGCGAGCTCTGGAATAAAACCAGCAGTTCTGCTGGCTTGCCATAGAGCTTTTCGAAGATCAGACATGGTAGGTATCCATTTACTCGGCGTATTACAATCTTTTATATTTTACTAAAAGAGAAAAAAATGGGTATTCTATTGTGTTTGTGTGAACTACTACCAAAAAAAAAAAATCTTGACAAATACCAGAAATACCACTGCGCAAATACTGTGACAAAAATAAATAAATAATTGCAAAACCCACAATTTTCTAAGGCCTCTGCTAAAAATTATATACATTTTATTTATATTTACTTTTTCGGAGTTCCAAGTAATTTTCTAGCAAAAAGTGCTGATTTTTACTGGTAAACAAAAAGTATCGGAAAAAGGCCCAGTCTTCAAGTGGTTAGGCAGCTGCTGGTTTCATGACCATGTCATTCCAGCGGCAAGAATCCGCCAATTCTTACCATATGTAACCGGTCGTGTGAAGAAGGCCTAAGATTTTCTTTAAAACATCAGATTGTTGTAGGTCTGTTCCCACGCAACACTAGCAATAGAAAAAATATATAAAAAAATATGCAACAATGCTATATATGCTGGTAGACAAAGAACTAAACATATACCCTACATTATCAAAGACTTGATCAAGGATACCACAGTTTAAATGAACAGTTCAACCCAGTCAAAGCTGACATTAGGAATGACAAAATAATCCTTTTAGGCTGGAAGCACAATTTTGCAATTTTTGCAAGCTAGTATTCATAAGTGAATCCCAAAGGGGACCTTACATAAGAGTATTTGCAGAGATACTTTCACAGGGTTAGTTCCAGCTCTTCAGGTACACAAAATTTCTTTGTAGAAGTAACTTTTTTTTGTTAGACTAGCACACGTTTAACAATGAGAATCAACAGCTACTTTAGAGGTTTTATCTGCAATATATGCCAGAGAGAAACAAGCTGCCACATAAGAATATACAAGTCATTAAAAATCTGGAAGGTAATTTAAGAACATAAATTTAAACCCCTATTTTTCATTACAATAAAAGCAAAGATCTTAAAATGTAGCCTTTGCTAGGAGGAAAATCACTGAAATGAAAAACACAGCAAGTAATGTACAATCCCAACAGTACAAAACTACACATTGTGTAAAATATTCTTTAAAATAAAATAAAAAGTCAACATTTTTTTTCTTAAATAGCATGGTGGTAGTCTTTTTTGGAAATGTTAGGGAACAAAAATGTTTACCTAAATTTACACGATATAATGAAAGTCCATGTCTAATTTGCCATTACATGGTGGACATTTACTTGCTGACTTGGCATTTCAAAGTAAGACCTTGTGAATTAATGTTACAATCCAGCAGTAGATGCAATTCATTCTTTACTTTTACAGTGAGCCAGGATTCAAAGCCACAAGGACTGATCATTGGTCACCATAATCAAAGCTCAATAGTAAATCTGTGCATTTGGATTGGGCTGATGTACAAAGAAATGCAGGACAGCCGGGAGTGTGCTGCTTCTCTCCAGTAAACAGTGGTGAGGGCATGTTCAAGCTGTTGGCGGGAACACATGAATTGAGCAGTCAAGTTCAACAACCTCCTGCTGGGGCCACACATGCCCCTTGAGATTTTACTTTATGCCTCTGCCCACCACGACGTCTTCCACCTCCTCCAGTCTTTGGCTGTTGAAGAGAAAAAAATAAATACATTAGTGGTTAAGTTTGTATAGTAAGCCTAAGTTATTCTAAAAGTGGAAGCAAACCAGTTTGTGAATTTTTTTTACCTACAGGTAAGCTAATAAGGCTTACCTGTAGGTAGATTTAATATCTCTTAAACCTGCACCATTTTAGGAGATATTCCAGTGAGCAGCAGCTAGTGACATCACCGGCGCATGTGCTTTGAAGGAACGGCATACCCGTGCTAGAAACCGTGACTCCCGTGCACATGTATGGAAGTTACGGTTTCTAGCACAGATGTCATTACAGCTAGGCCAGACAGCCGAAGCGCGCACACGCAAAAGGAAAACCAGGTGAAGATGGAAGCCCTGTCAAAAGGTGACAGCAGGCCGCTGAAGGGCTTTGGTTAAAGGCAAGTCTCTCAATGGGAAGTATGTGATGCATACTAGCACATTAAAACAATGCCTTGCAGGGTACATACTTTCCAAACTACTGCTTCAATGGCACAGAGTAAGGTTTTCCTCAAAATATCAGACTACTAGCCCTCAATGATTTGGAGTAAGATTTGAGGATGCCACTACTGCGCTGCTCACTGTTGTCCTTAGAGGCTCTAACATAATGATGCAAAAAAACCTACCTCTAGGCACATAGAAAATTAAAGTAGAATTCCAGGTTTACTTTGACTTTACAAAGTTCATTTGAATCAAGCTGACCCCAAAAAAAAAAAAAAAAAAAAAACATCACTAATTGATGCAGCCACTGAATGTGCTGCAGCATTAGCTACATACAATCTGCAATACTGTTTTGCAACAGTACGGATGACTTCCTATCTGCTCCTGGAACTAACAAGTCTCCCAAAATGGCTTTTCTCTATCGTTCATTGACGGACGCAGTTCTCTGATCCATATCAGTAGGGACGTCCCAAAGCAGTGCCATAAAATGAGGGGTGGAAACAGCAGAAAAGAACAAGTCCCCAAGGCTAAACATAGCCGACCAGGCAACATAAGACTGCTCAGAACAAAAAAGATAAGGCCCACCTGAAACAAACAGTAAACACCCTCAAGGAAGGCCAAAAGAGGTATCTGCAGATGCCAGCACATCCACCTCAAAATTTGGTAAAGGTGTGAACAGATGAAGTACTAACCAGGCCTGACCCTGCTCAGATGCGGAGAACAGACGAGAGAAGGCGCATTCAGGGTGGTGTGGCCATAGGCCCAGGTAACTGTCTTGCAACCTGAAGGCACAGAAGCCTGTATGGTGAAAAGCCCAGGAAGCACAAGCCGCCCGAGTAGAATGCACCGAAACAGGGAAAAGGTAGGACCTGACCCTTAATTGAATAAGCCTGCACCACCGACTGTCCGATCCATCTGAAAATAGTCGCAGCAGGCGCAGGCAGCCCTGTTCTTGGGCCATCCGTGTGAGTACAGAGAGCGAGCCTGACTCACGAAAGGACTCAGTCACCAAGTACACCTTGAGTGCCCAAACTCTATCCAGAGTATGCAACGCACATGCCTTAGGATGTGAGGACTTAAGACAAGATGGTAATACAATGTCCTCATGCAAGTGAACACCAGAAATCACCTTCGGAGGGAAGGACGGATCCGGATGAAGTATCGCCTCGAAAGACGACACCATTAGTCCCAGGACTCGTATGCAGGTCCGAAGGGACGGCCATGTGCGGGACAGCAACAGCTGAACCGCAGTCCAAAGTTTCAAGAGTTTTTCCCCGGAGGGAGAAAACACCCTGACTGAGGACGAGTCCAAAGTCAGGCCCAGATAGTCCAGTCTCATGGAAGGGACCAGGGATGACTTCTGAAGTTTCAGAACCCACCTGAACTCCTCCAGAGTTCTCATAGTGACTTCCAACTGCGTTGTCAGCATCGTAGGTTACACCACACGGAGAAGCAGATCGGCCAGGAAACCAGGGCCAATACACCCCGCTGCCGCAACAGCGCCAGGACTGGAGCCAACACCCTTGTGAAGACATGAGGAGCAGAGGCGAGACCAAGGGGTAACGCCACAAACCAATAGAGATCCTTCCCCACAGCAAAAAACGAGAAACCGTTGGTGTCCTGAACATAACAGGATGTTAAGGTAAGCATCTTGATGTAGGGAAGCCATCATTGTGCGAACCAATACCATCTTGAATTTTTGATCCATACGGGCCAGTAGGTCCAGCTTGTTGAACCAGAACATGAACTGCCCCACAGAGCGCCTACAAGCGATCCGGGGACAGCCGTACATTGGAAGGGAAGACCATGCCGGAAAAAAAACGTATTGAAACTGGATCTTGCAACCTGACTGCAAGACCTCCTGAACCCAGCTGCCTGGGAAACAGGCCAGCCGCAGGTCCAAGAACCGACAAAAACGTCCCCCCACCCCATAAATGGGTGAGGACGCACCTTCAGGCCGAGTAGGCCTTGTCCGCAGGTCTGGAAAAAAACTATATCTGGTTCGCCAGACCAGGGTTGTTTTGAACTGCCCGAGGAAGTCTTGAAGTAGTTCACCACATCGACCATCCCTGAGGGACGAGAAACTGTTTGAGAGCCGGAAAGGAGGGACCCATCTGCGACAAAGGCCTTTACCCCCGTTAGCCTGTGGAAGAAAAGGCAACCTTTCCCCTCGTGAGACCCTTATATAATGTCATCCGGGGGAGTGCCAAACAGGCGATCCCCCTGAAAAGGGAGATCCATTAAAGCTTTCTTAGAAGTTTGATCCGCAGACCAACACTCCGGTCAAGTATACACAGGACCACCACCCCTGAACCGACAGGTGACCCATACAAAAGGAGCGGTGTCCAGCGTGGCATCACAAACAAATCGCAGCCCCTGCACCAGCTGTACCAACAGCTCCCCCAGGGCAGGAGGGACTTGCCCCTCAACAAATTACGGCGTTGGAACTCCGCCCTTCAGGCAGGGTCTGCGTGGCAAGGGCAATCATGAACACTGTACGATCGGTAAAGCGGCCTGCAAAAGAGGTCCCAGCCCCAGGTAGGCCCAAACACTCCCCCAAGTTGAGGTAGAGGGAGGGGATTACAACAGGATAGAGGGGAACCCAGGAGCGTGAGGGTCCGACCATCCCAGGGAGGGCCCCATGTCCACCCCTAAATCCGCCATGGAAGAGGGGAACATTAACTCACCATACCAGGAACACAGGCGGGCACCATCTCCTGACAGGACCCCACACCACGAAGTGTGTGTGTGTGTGTGGGGGGGGGGGGGGGGGGGCTGTCGGCCAAATAGGAACGCTGCAACATAAGCCTAGACCCTGTCGTGTGCGTCCTGAGACGTTTAACTCGCGGGCCAGTACCCGTCCAGTGGGACTATGTCTCGACCAACCAAGCGCGGAGCTAAGGCCTGCCCGCGCTCGCTGGCCAGACTGAGGTTGACCACTGGATATAGAGATCAAGCCCGTTGCCCAGCCCGGCATAGTTGCTTGAAGTTCTCACAGGAAAACCTTCCGGAGAAAAAAGGCTAGCTAAAAAAAAAAAAAAAAAAAAAAATCTACATAAAAAAACACTTTTATGCAGGACCAAAGATCCCAACAAGGAACTAGGTCCTTACTCCTGACTAGGCAGATTAAGACAGACATCCTATGCAGAAGTGAGGGGGTGTACCCTCTTTGGACATTTTCTCTTAGGAGTGTACTCACTTTTGTTGCCAGCGGTTTAGACATTAATGGCTGTGTGTTGAGTTATTTTGAGGGGACAGCAAATTTACACGGTTATCGAAGCTGTATACTCACTACTTTACATTGTAGCAAAGTGTCATTTTTTCAGTATTGTTACATGAAAAGATATAAAATATTTGCAAAAACAGGAGGGATTTACCCACTTTTGTGAGATACTGTAAGTTCAAAATGGGGGTTTCTAAAGCATTGACTAGACAATTACCATTGACTAACACTGACTAGAGCGGGGGGTCCAACTGAAGTGGCGCTCCAACATGTGAAACCCTTGAGCGCAAGTATAAAGCCAAGTCCAAAGCAGCCCATTACTAGCAAAAAAATAAAAGGGTTGGTAGGACAGGGCAGACAGCTGCCCCTTGATGGTACAAAGGGACAAGTGTTATTCTACTACCAACTGAAGTGAAAACGGCCGACTGAAAAGGCAACATGGGAAAGCCTCCAGACTCCCCAGTGAAAGCAGGTTTCCCACATTAAAATGTTAAATCTTGTGGAAAGTAAATTTAGAAGCTTTAAGACTGGTTGGAATAACAAAATTCAAAATGCCCGTCTCTCAGAACCAGAGTTCTGAGAGATGGGTAGAAAAGCCAGCAACCCTGGGATCAGGATAACCAATTGCTCACATACAGGTCACAGAGTGTCAACAGAAGAACAAGGGCAATGTACCAAATTCTCAGATGACAATACGGAACTTTGCGAATGACTTGGGTGTTGGGTCTTCAAAATAGACCAGGTAAACATTTCAGCAGAGGAAAGGCATACGTTTAGGCAAATTGATCCTACGGTGCATCTACCACCTCAAACCCTAGGTCGTGGAGACAAAGCTGTCCAATTTCTTGTTGAACCAAGAAGCTGGAAGACATCCAGTGCCCCCTAAAGCAAAAAAATGAGGCGGAACACATCCTGATGGAGAGACCATTCCCCTGGATCCAGGACATGGTCTGCTGAGAAAACCCTACTTTCCAGTTTTCAACTCTGGGCATGTGCACCATGGAGATCGCTGAGTATGATAAACTTTGCCCAGGACAGAATAGGCTACCTCTGCTGCCACCACAAAACTTCTGCTTAAAGCTGGCCTCCAGATTTTCTGTTACTCGAAATAGTTCATTTGAACCAAGCTGGTCCAAATGAACCATTTCCTGCACTAAGTGCTGTATGAACTGTATGTACCTTCCAGCTACATACAGTATACAGTGCTGGGTCCCGGCTATGACACAGATTTCCCATCTCAGATTTGTTCTGTCTCGGAATAAAACAGAATTCCGTGAATGAATACAAAGCTGCTTCTGATTGACCTAGTCTGATATTGACATCATTAGCTCTAGTGACCATTCCCGCTTGTAGGTAGCAGTAGTACCATAGGCTGCTTAATCATTAATGGATAAAAAAAAGAATTGACAAACTGGAAAAAAAAATTTTTTTTTTACCAATCTTTAGATATCCAGTCCCGTTTTCTTCTGCTAAAATTATTGCAGGGCTTCACAGCACATTCCTCCTAACAGTGTCCATTCTGGGAGGCAGAAACCCTTGTGCTCCCTGACACCAGCAATTTTGTTTTGAAAATAAGGTAGCACTAGTCACCAGCAGAACAATGACCAAGAATACAACCTGCATCTCCGACAATGGAATACTTCTATTGTGCGTTTATATTTTTTTTATAAAATCTTGCAAGCCAAATGTGGGAAAGGGCCATAGTTTGGGGACCCCTGCTGTAGTCTGATAGAAAAATAAATGATTCTAAACCAATTTTTTTTACCTGCGTTTGCAACCCTGTTGCACCAGATGCTGCTCCAACAGTGGCTGCCAGAGGGACCTCCTCCACTGCTGCTGTCCCTAGGTTTGCTTCATCCTTCTTTCCAAGCGGACTCTTTTTGGTAGACTGCATTTTAACTTGCTGTGGCTTTGAGTTCATTGGCAAGTTGTTTGTGCTTTGTAGCAACTAAATAAAAGATTACAGAAATTAATTTCCTGAAATATAGTAAAATTCAAATACAACCACTTTACCTCTATAATTTTGCCAGAAGGAAAATTTTACAATCAAAATTAATGTGATTTACTGCTATGGGCAACACAGACAAGACTGGCATGTTAAAAGGATATGTTCACTTTAAAAAAAAAAAAAAAAAAAAAAAAAAGATACAATTCTAATTTTCTAGGGAACCCTGCAGAGCATTGCACCCGGGATCAGCAGATCACGGGTGTAATGTTAGACTCCGGTAGACTTGCAGTATAGCTGTCTGCCTGTACATTCCATATGGTCAGTTGCTGGACAGCAGGAAGAATCAATGAACTACAAGAGCACTCATCGGTGCCCTCGCAGCTCAATGAGAACTACAAGAAATCTGCTGCAGGGGCAGTAGGTACTTGTAATTCATTTTTTTACAGAGCTCTGAATAAAGGATGTGGCTGTGCAGGTGAAATCCCGCATGGCCACACCATTTTCAAATTGTGACAGCAGGTGGGGAGAGTAATGGGGAAAGGGGGTTTGGGAGGATGCTGAACATGTTACACCATAAATACGGGTGTAGCATGTAACAGGTTCACAAAAGGTGAACTCATCCCTTTTAAACCCCTTTGAGTGAAATACTCGCCCTTAACTCCAGAATGGGCACTCTTTTGGTCTGAATGACATTCTAGAAGCCAAAATATCTAAAGGCTGCAAACAATTTTTCATCATTATTTCTTGTGGCAACAAAAGCCATTCTGCACAAGTGGATTTATTCCAATCCCCCACTGTCTCATTGTAGATAAACAGTCTTCAGTATCCCAAATGGAACGGGTGGAGGCCTCCCTACACAAAGCACAGGTACCCAAGTTTCCTGAGGTCTTGGAATCTCTCAAAAAAAAAAAAAAGTACAGGGATAGTGCATAAGTGAGACTTCCAATGCTTGGACTGAATATGTGCCAAACACCCCTCTTCTGCATGACCGCCAAGTTTGTGTCAAAAACCATATACTGGAAATGCTCATCTCTGTACAATTGGTCAGAGAATAAGTGATATATAAATGGTCAAGGACAATTAGGAATTCAAGAAGCACTTTCACAAAAATTTTTTAACTTTTATTTAATAACCCAAATGCATATAGCACTGGGTTACATTCTGATTAGTAATCCCATTGCGGAATCAAACGCACTTTATAAATGTTAATGCTGCATGTAAGCTCCACTCCAAACTGGAGCCCAACTGATGCATGTTCCTGTGAGGAGAGGTACAGAAAACACTGGAGGTTTCTTAAAAATATTAAGACCCAAGAATACGTTTGTTAGAGAGAGTACAAAGTAGTATAACCCATAGCAACTAAATTTAGATGTTTAACGACACTGAGGATATAGGTTATTGCGAGTCCAGATATGGATGGTTAGTGGAATCATAGTAAGTAGCAGGGCTCCCAAGAAAACTCCTTCCACCTCTAGTTGAATTTAAACATGTAATCTAAAAACAAGAATCATCTGGAGTATTTAAAGATACAAAGTGTGTTGCTTTCTCTGGACCTAGTTCTGCATACAGCTCATTAAAATACCTTAGTTATTGTGCCCACAGCTTTCGTTCGACCCTCTCTGAATACCAGTCGCTGGTCTATGTGCAAGTACTCAGGTGTTTTTATGAATCTGAAGTGAACTGTAGCCTTGTCTCCAGTGCGCAAGCAGTCACGGCTCATACTCAGGATGGTGGCTGTTTGACGGATACTGCCACAATGCACTGGAACAAAGACATTTTCCATTGTTCACTTTAGGTTAACAAAATAAAAAGAATATCTATAAAACTTGTAGTTGCACTGCTATAATGTAGTAAGCTTCAAATGTGATGAGCATTGTGTGTATGATTTGGATTTAAAATAAAAATTTGCAACCATCAATTTTTTTCCCCATGAAACACACAAGGGAACACAGATAAAGCTGGGTGGCAGAGTATTAAACTAAAAATGAAATGCATCTTTTGTGTGTACTTTTATATTCATTGATAGCTCCCCTTTCATTCAGCTAAGATTTTTCCAGCAAGGACATATTAGCAAGGTGGGGAAAAATATTGGAATTTGAGAAAGAAGCTCTGTGTCCACATGTATGCTTAACAGGGAAAAAAAAAAAAAAAAAAAGTTAACAGGTAAAAAAATCTTTCAACAGCCCACACACAGCACCCACGAACACTCAGTGATTGTCAACAAAAGACTATAGGTGGGAAAACACCAATGGGAGCACTACTGAACCAATAGCAGCATATGATAAAAAGGAAGCATCAATATAATACAATCTGGTGAATTTGCAGAGATGACCAGGTAGCAGGCCTTGTAAACCCGCTCCACTGCATACAGTCCACAACAATTTTATGGGATGTAGGCACATTGCTACTGGAGTTGTGGGAGCCTTATGCCAAGTAGGTTTTCCTAATTGTGGTCACAATTGATCAGAAAGCAGGAGTTTCTATCTGAGTCTTGGAGGAGAAAACAGTGTCAGAATAATGAAAAATAATTCTATTTACTAAGAAGAGGGTTGATTCCAACACTGACTTATTGAGATATTATATGACCATTCTGAACCTCTATAGAGTCTAAGCTGTTTGATGGACATTGGCAGACAGTCTTGGCCAACTGTTTCTTCAGTAGGTGGTTGTCCAGGTATTTCACAAAGCGAATACCCTGGGAGTGAAGCACAGCAGATGACAGTCTGGTGAAGATCTGAGGTGCCATTGCCAAGTCAGAGGGAAGAGCAACAAACTGGTAGTATTGCATGCCCTCAGCAAAAAATGTATTGTTGATGTGAAGGGAAAAAGGAGGATGTGCAAGTAGACATGCTAGATGTCCTCTCCTACACTGCATGTCTTGGGGGAGGGGAGGTGACCGGGGAGCACCAGTGTTCGTGGTAATGGTTGATTGTATATCATTTGTTTACCTTTGCTAAGAAGGTTGTGTGTTGTTGGTTTATTTTTGTATGTTTGTTTACAAATTCAATAAAGAATATCTTTAAAAAATAAAGACATGCTAGATGTCCACAGAGGCCAGAAGGTCCGGCTGGCTAAAGGACGGTGATGAGTGACCAGAAAGATTCTATATCAAATTTGTGGACCTGAACAAACCGGTTAATACTACTGAGATCCAGAATGCAGCAAATGCCTTATTTTGCTGTAGGAACAGCGAACAGTTTGACTAAAAACACTTTGTGGGAACAAGGCTTTCAAAATGCGCTTGTCGATGTAAACCATACACCAATGGGTTATTGATTAAGGAAGGGAGCCTGGTTGATCATACAGCCAGCAATAGTGCCAGGTAATATCACTTTCCAGGCCACTCCAGCCGGTACCCCTTTGTTGAGTCTCAGAGCCTTAATCCCTCAGGGCAGTAATATTAGAAAAGGAGAAGCCTCAGATCTGTGTAAAGCCCAGTACACACGCACAGATCGTCGTCATACAAACGTCGGCGGACGAAAGATCTGCCGATTGTACGCGTGTTAGTATGGTGCCTCCGACAGCTGTCTGCACACAATCCGCGGACAAGAGTCTTTCTTGCAAACATGAAAATTTTTGTCTGCGGACACCAGAACGGACGATTGTTCACCTGTCAGTATAGAAATCAGCCGACAGACCGCAGATTTGCAAGACTGGGCATGCTCAGAAAATAAAAAACACAGGGAAAGTTAACCATTACATGCCATCACTTCTGCAGTCAGCTGAAGTCTGCGGACAAAATTCTTGTGCTGTCCTTGTGCTGTCTTTGCACTTTTCAACAGACACCGACATCCCGGGGAGAAAAGACGAACATTTGTATGACGACGATCTGTGCGTGTGTACGGGGCTTAAAACTGTTGATTTGCATCAATAGATATTTAAATTGCACTTACTTTAAAAGAAGTAAAGCATATCACTCTGAAACCAGGAAATGCCACTGGTTTATCTAGCCAGGGGTCCAACAAAAGTTTAAGTGACACACTGGAAGTCCCACTCTACGCGTTTTGTCATGTGTCCATCTTCAGAAGAAATTTTAAATACCTATTGATGCAAATAAACAGTTTCACACTATGGGATGCTTATACACTTCATTTTATTTTTATTTTACTGACATGAGGGATTAAGAGCCGGTTCACATACAGGCGACCCGACCCAAACATATCATTGAAGTCAATGCAGGTCGCTCCAGGTCGCCCCAAAGTAGTACAGGACCCTTTTTCTAAGTCGGAGCGACTTGTGTCGATCCTATTAGAACGGGTCCTGTGCTACTCTATGGCAGGCGACCCACAGCGACTTGTCAGGTGATCAGGTCGCCTGACAAGTCACCCCAGTGTGAACGGGGTCTTAGGCTCTGAGAGGATGGACTGGAGACAAAATGGGACTGGCTGAAATGGTCTAGAAAGTGATATCCCTTCACACCTTTTCTGGCTGTATGATGACCGAAGCTCCCTTAACTCAACTTATGGGTGTATGGGTATATCAAGCTTATTCTCACAAAGAAACAAAGTGGTCCAGCGAGTGCAGAGTGTTTGTTAGGGCATGGTGCAAAGGAGCACATCTATTTAATCACTTATCAGCTTCCGGACTGCCCACAGCATATATAATGTGGCAGGGTTGGCCCAGCTGCACAAAATCATGTACGTGATTTTGTGCACGCGATCTGGGGCGCATGCACGCGCTGCCGGAGCGCCACTCATACTGTAATTGGACACAGCAGAAGCCAATCAGTAGGTCCAGTGGCCGCCGGGATCCGCAAATCATTCGGGAACTTAGCCCCTTGATTGCCCCTGGTGTTAACCCCTTCCCTGCCAGTGTTATTTATACAGTGACAATGCTGATTGCCGCCATTACTAGTAAACACAAAAAAATAAAAAGTCCATAAATCTATCCCATAGTTTGTAGACGCTATAACTTTTGCGCAAATCAATCAATATACATACACTTATGAGGATTTTTGTACTAAAAATATGTAGCAGAATACATATTAGCCTAAATTCCAATTTTTTAAAATTTTATTGGGTATGTTTTTTAGCACAAAGAAAAAAAATGTTTTCTTCAAAATTGTGGTTCTTTTTTTGTTTATAGCACAAAAAATTAAAACGAGGTGATCAAATGCCACCAAAAGAAAGCTCTATTTGTGGAAAAAAAAAAACAAAAAAAAAAAAAACCCACAACTTTATTTGGGTACAGCGTCGCACCATCTCGCACCGGTAAGTTAAAGCAACACAGTGCCGTATCACAAAAAATGGCCTTGTCTGGAAGGGGGTAAAAACCTTCCAGAGCTGAAGTGGTTATCTTCACGTAGGTGAATAAGCACAATGCACACAAGATTTGCTTAGCAAGAATTTTTTTTTTTTTTTTTTTTTTTATTAAGTGCTATTCGGTCAGGTTTGTTTTTTTTCCTTTATGACGCTATTTGGTGTTTGAATACAGCAGCTGTACATAAAACACTTGACATTGTTTTGTGGAGGCGTTGATGTATTGAGTTTTTTTTTTTTTAATGTTCATTTAAGACAGTGTCTGCACAGGACATGATGCAATTTACATCTTTTGTTGCATTGGGGCTCCTCTCTAATAGTTGATGTACGCCGCCGCCATAGCGTTGTATGACTGAAGCCAGGATCAGTTGGCCCTCCAGCAGGATGGTCCATTTCTGCAAAGAAAGCCAATCACCTGAAGCTTTGGAATGCTGATCAAGACAGGAAAAAAAAAAAAAACACACATACACTCCTCTGACAACCCAGTCCCCTTGACCTCTGATGTCCAAGTTCCGTGCATCTGCAGGACTTCTACCAAGCCCAACAGGCTGTGATCTGTCCTCAGGATCTTCCAACAGCCAGGAAGGAAGGACTCCCTGATACAAGAAATGAATTTCTGAACCACCAAGCCAGGGAAAGCCTGGTCCATGATGCCAATCCAATTGGCACTGGACTAAATTCACCCACGATGACAGCATAATGTGTTGTAGAGGTCTGGATTGAAACTGGGCAAACAGGACTGCCTCGATAGAGGCACCCTTCAGAATAAAGACTCAAAAAAAAAAAAAAGAAAACCGAACACCTGGACTGCAGAGCTCAAATTGGAGATCTCAAAACCGGAAGTTTCCCCTGTGGAAGGTACATTCTGGCCTGTGCTGTGTCCAGGACTAGACTCAGATACTCCAAAATCAGTCTGTTCCAGCATGGATATCTGAAAGTTTGTTCCATCTGAACAGCTGTAAGCTCTGGAAAGTCAAAGCAACATTGTCTGATATAACATGCACCAACTACTCCCTCAACAGAAAGGTAAAACTGTAAGAACATGTTCTGTATTTGCCAAGTTTCAATAAGGCTCTTATGGAATAAAAGTCAAATGAGTACTCCATTATGAGAATGCCACTAAAGTGTAGCGTGGCTAGTAATTTTTGTTTTTTGTTCTTTATTGGTTGAGCTGGACGGACTTGTGTCATTTTTCAACCCGACTATTTAACTTGGGCCAGCACCTAGATGAACATCCAAGGTGCAGATAAGAGACCAAAGGGCAAGACCACATGTATGCACTGGAAAGAAGATAGGGACCATGTCGGTATGCGTCCCTGATGCCCAATGATCTTAAAAAGTCTCCCTGGTGAGCTCAAATGAAGACATTTAGAACTTTTAGATCCAAGATGAGGCAAATGCCCCCTTTGGTTTTGAGAACAGTAAATAGGTTGGAGTAAAACCCCCTAAAAACAAACCCTTTGCCATAATAAAGACCAGAGAGCACTTGATGGAGATCTGCTAAGTACAGAAGGGGCATGGTTGTAGCCTTTGTTAACCACCTCCCTCACCCAGGTGTCTAAGATGCAAGCTTTTCAAGTGTCCCCAAAGAATAACATCCAGTCTGGAAAGTGGGGGTCCACTCATGTTAATGGAGGTTTGTCTGAATATTTGGTGGACTTTAGGCCACAGACCTTGTGGGTGGAATGGGGACTTTGGAGGGTCTAGGCATTGATAGCATGGAAGAGGAAACACAAAACTGGTCTGTTACTAAGGCGTCTTTCACGGAGGAAGATGGGCACTCCCACCACCAGTTGCTTTCTTCATAAGAGTATCCAGTCAAGATCGGAAGAGGCTTGTTCCTTAAAGGCCATGTAGATGCAAGTTCTGCAGTTCAGCACCTTAACCAAAGTGGCCTCTGTCTGTGTACAGACAGGAAATATGTAAGAGATAACACCAGAAACCTCAAATGACCTGTTACAACTGTAGCTTAAAAGTAGTAAGGGAATAGGGTTATTTTTAAAAGGGTTATTTATAAAAAAGTAACACCTAAAAATAGGGGGTACTCCCCGCGCCAAGGAGTTATAATTATTTCTAAACATAAAAATATTGTGAGAAACTATAGTTGGTTAGCAGCAGCAGTAGTATGAAAGTGTATATGAAAAAAATAGTCCTGGTTGGGCTATCTACAGCGCTTGCTAAAAGATGTGCAATTGTGCAAAGTTATGTGCAAACGAAAATACTGTGATCTTAATAATTCCAAAAACTAAAATATTGTACATTTAAAATTCATCTTTGTGCCATTGTGCAAAAAAAATCTCAGTATTTCCAGAAACTAAAAATATCGTAGACTTGAAATTATATGTATAAATTATTAAAAGTTCATCTTTGTGATATAAATAAATTAATAAAGTGCGATAAAATCCAAAATTCTGTTTTTCCTGTTTTTAACAAAAATAGTGAAACATATTCAACAATAATATTATTCCATTGGTGATATATAAAGTTCAGGTGCTGGATTCCTTCTTCCCAGTAAAATTTTAAAAGATGGGTGACTTACCGAATGTCGTGGGTCTCATATATCCTACGATACTGAGACCAATCAAGCTTGTCGGTAGGTCCCCTTTAAATATCTCCTGGCTATGCTGGTGATGGTTTCCTCCTCACCGTTCCATAGGACAGCATTTGGTGTTGTTTAAAAGAAGGAGATAAAAGGCTCCAGATAGTGTGATATTGTTTCTTTAAAATAATTTATTCCATAAAATGTAACACAGTTTCCATAAAAGTAAATAACCAGCGTTTGGCAAAGATCGGCAACAATAGTTTTTTAAAATTTCCGTTACTCAATGGTGTAAACCTTGCAGAGTGGCGAGCGGAGGTGAATCCAGCTTGCGTTTCAATGCACGTCACGTTGTGCGTTAAACGTTCTGATGCGTTTCGTCACATCCGGTGACGTTTTCAAAGGGTCTACGATATTTTTAGTTTCTGGAAATACTGAGATTTTTTTTGCACATAATTTTGCACAATGGCACAAAGATTAATTTTAAATGTACAATATTTTAGTTTTTGGAATTAAGATCACAATATTAATTTTCGTTTGCACATAATTTTGCACAATTGCACATCTTTTAGCAAGCGCTGTAGATAGCCCCCACCAGGACTTTTTTTTCATAATCAGGGTTATTGCACATTTATACTTAACCAAGTGGATGAAGCATTGGTCTGATGCTGCATCTGTCAGCCTCTACATTGAGAACTGAGCATTCAAACACCGCCAATCGCTCGGTTCTCACAGCTCTCTGCTCTGCCCCCCTCCTCGCTCACTGGAGCGCTGGGCTGTAGAGGGGCGGGGACGGCCCGCTCAGGCTCCCAGTTCTGGTTACGATCATGCCTGTGGCGACTAACGTCAGCAGGCAGTGGACTTCAGCCCGCTGTGTGCTAGATAACAGGTCACAGGAGTGCAAAACTGCACTCCTGTGACTGATAGGAGAAGTACAAGCTTTGGCTGTACTTCTTTAATGCTACAATTATTTGCTCCAAACCTTCTAAGACCGAAGGATGAACCACAACAAAGGCGATAACTCTCCTAAAAGGGACCAGCTGGCAACAGCTAAGACGAATGGAAAAGCAAGGGCTGTCAGTGAGAACAGCACTCTAGAACCAACCATTGATCAGTTAGGTATGTTAATCTATTCTTTAAAATTAAAATTGGGAACAGCACTGGTAGAAGCAACTTGCTGATTCTTTAGTTTTAAAGTGCTCACATCATCAAAAATGCTAAACTGACTCCGAATATGAGAGCAATGGCAGAAGACTGCCACTCCTTGGAGGCAAGCACGTCAGGTAATAACTATCAAATCAGTGTCTCATTGGAGACTCAATCTCACGAATGATTGCTCCGATGCCTCGAATAGATAAAATGCAAAATCTAAAGAAAAAAGCGCTGAAGTATGCTTATATGGTAATGCACTTTTAAGAAAAAAAAAAAAAAAAAAAACACAAACAAAAACTGTCAGTCTGACCCCTAATTTCACACTATTCTGAACAGAAGCTACTTAAACAGTCCTATATATAAACCTGCTGCAAAGAAACAAATGGAAAGGTGAACAATATTTTTTCAAATTTTTCAGTTATGCTGTGTGACTGGAAACAAACCTATAGTAAGAGTTTCTCACATTTAACAGCAAAGGGTAAAATATATTTTAATATGATGTGAAAACTCTTTCCATGAAATATTGAGTGCTCCAACCTTAAGTCACAACCCCTGAAATAAGTGATTAAAATACCCATCGCTTGGTATCGTGGACTGATTGTTGTAGGGTGATGCAGCACCAAGATCTCAGCTTCAAACTCCCAAGATGCTTGAGGGTTAAGGCGTGGAGAAACCATTACCATGCCCTTTCTGATAGAGGATCGCTTAATCTGCAGAACAAAGAAAGAATGCAGTAAAAAACTAAAAAAAAACGGTGGAAAATTCATACTAGGACTATAAAAACAGCACAATTTTCTACAGAGTATTTATAAAACCAATAATAAAAAAAAATAAAAAATAAGGGGGGGGGGGGGGGGGTAGTACTGGTGATAATTATAACAAAATGCAAAAGGATAGTTATATTCTTGCCAAATCAAATTCTAAGTTACATTATATATTCATGTAGAATATCCTAGCAGTCAAGTAGTAGGTTCATTTGGGGGAAAAAAAAAAAAAAAAGTGTTGTGTCTTTATAGTGTGTATAGAATTGCACTAAGATGTACAGATGCAGGTATGCACATGTAGCTTACAGTCTTCCAATGGAGTGTTCTCTGTAAATAACATACTAACTGGTGCATATAGGACTATTCTTGAGTCCAAATGCTCTCCCCCATTCACTAAAAGAGTGGAGCATTACTTGCTTTACAGTCTCACAGCAAGCGAAGCAGTAAATGCATTTATAAAAACATGCGCATAGTGCGTGATCCGCGCTCCTGCGGTTATTCGATCCAGCACCGATCAATCTTCAGGTTCAGACCAATGATTTTTGGCCTGGACACAGATAGGCACAGGAAACTACTGTTTCTTCTCACCTGGTACACTAGTGAAGAGGCCTGCAGGATACTGTGCATGACAGGAGAGCGATGGGGAGTCCTCACTGTCAGGATCAGGCACAGTAAACGAACATGTAGAGAGTAGCTGCATCCTGAAAGATAGCTTAGAGCTTAGACATAGGAATAGAGGTCCCTGCTTAGGTCAGGTGTAACCGACCCCATGCCCAGGTTGCTGAGGTGGTACAATTGCATGAGGATTCCTGTATGCAGTAGAGTGCGAGTTCTAGTGCTGCTCTACCTTTTGGTGAACTGGCAAGCATTAGCAGCCTAGTACATCCTGATCTTGGACACACCAGCACCTGCAGTAACACTTGGTGACGTGGCAACTTCCATAAGTGCAGTTCAAGCTGGTGTGGTGGCTAGCACAAGTAGTATCCCGCAGCCACCAAGAATTTGAACACAGGCCTGTAGAGCCCATAGCGCCTTTCCAGATGTGGTTGCAAGTCCTAAGTGGCAACCCACCGATTCTGCAGCACCTGTACTTCCGCTATTCAGTGGCCAACCTAGAATTCAGGTGGAAAAAGCAAATTCGACTCCCCTTGATTTTTTTTTGCGCTGCTTTTTACGGAATATCTGTACAGATCGCTGGTGAACTAAAGCAATTTATATGCCATCAATTTATCGCCGCCAACCCAAATTTGTTCCTTGCCAGATCATTCTAACGGAAAAGTAGCACAGTTTCCGACTTTAAAATTTTTTTGGACCCAACCCTTACCATGGGCATTACTTAAAAAAAAAAAAAAAAAAAAAAAAGTTGCGGTAATTTTGGTCCACAGACCCAATTCATTATATGCCCATGTTCTCTGCTGTCATGACCAGGCATACATACAAAAATATAATGTGATTTTTGCATTTCAACAACAATGAACTGTTGTCCTTGGGGTGACCTTGGATATGACTGGCTCCCCAAATTCGGCCTCTCATAAATCACTAACCAAAATGTGCAGACCTGTACATGCCCCAACAACGTGGTCTGTGTAGAGCAGCCCCTCATTAATTTTTCTTGCCACCTTGCTTTCTAACAGTTTTTCCCCAGCAAGGGTGCCAGATACAGGGTCAAAATGTTTAAGTTCTGTCAGAGGGCAACAGGCTATACATTTCCTGAATCCTTTTCTTTGATGTTTATTGATGGACACAGCTCCATATCTTCTTTGACCCATGGGTTATGCTGCTCCCTACAGGAGTAGGCCACTACGTGGAAAATAATTGACTATGCCTATAGGGCAGTCCTAGGGGTATACTCCCATTTCCTGTTATAGGACTTCAGTTTTGTAACAAGCAGTAGAAGAATACATAACCCAAATTAACAATGGGGTGGGTACTATGGCCGTCAATGAACATCAGAGAAAAGGATTTTACAGTAAGACGAAAATCCAGTTCTCTCTTTCGTTCATTGACAGACACAGCTCTTTGACCCTTGGGATGTCCCGAAGCAGTGTCAACATGAGGGGTGGGAAAAAACAGCAATAAACATACTCTCCAAAAAAGGCTAAATGTAGCCAAACCAGGTAACAAGAGCTCAACCAGGAACAACTGGAGCTCACCTGACAAAAAAATAACACACTCAAGGGGCTTAAGCCTACAACAGCGGCCTGAAAAACCTTGCGACCAAACGCAGCATCCGCAGATGCGAATATATCCACCTTGTAAAATTTTGTGAAAGTGTGCACAGACGACCAAGTGGCCACCTGGCAAACCCGGAAGCCTGATGTCAGAAGGCCTAGGAGGCACCAATCACCCTCGTAGAATGCGCCTTAACTGGGAAAGGAGGAACCTGACCCTTAATAGAATAGATTACAAACAAAAAAGAGGTTGGGGGAGCACACCCTGAACATGCATTTCTAAAGCTGGTGCAGCTATAGACCAAGAGACATGCATATTTACAAAAAAGCACACACATGCAAAAGAAATGACTATCAAATATAAGGCAATCAATGAATAAATAAAAATGGGGTTTTGGTCCCACCATATGGCCATATCGTGCTCAAGCCCACCACTACGTCAAAGTACCCCATTATCAGTGGGTCCTACACTATCCATGTAAAAAAGGATGAATCCAACTTCTCAAACCCTTGGAGATACTTACTCCTAACTGGGAGAGATGTGCGACTGCACTATGTGGAATAGAATAGGCCTACACCCCTGTCTGCCTGATCCACTTGGAAATGGTCGCAGCAGATGTGGCCTGCCCCTTAAGAGAACTATCTGTAAGGATAAACAAGAAATCCGATTTCCAAAATGACTCAGTCGCTGCCAGGTACACCCTGACTGCCCTAACCCATTCATGGAATGTAAGGCAATCTCTTTAGGATGCTTAGGACAATAGGAAGGCAACACAATATCTTCATTCAAGTGGAAACCAGAAACAAACCAAGGAGGAAAATGACCGGCAGGGACGTAGGACCACTTTGTCCCAGTAAACCACCAGACAAGGTGACCATCAGATCAACACAGCCAACTCTGACACCCTGCGTGCAGAAGTAATAGCCACCAAGAAGGCCACATTCTGTGTCAAAGTAAGCAGAGGAAGTTCACAAATATTTTCAAAAGGTGGTTTTTGAAGAACCGACAGTACCAGATTAAACGTCCCACGGAGGCAACAGAGACCTTACCGGGGGAGCCAAGTGGCGTACCCCCTGAACGAAAGTGTGAACCAAACAATTTGTGGCTAACGGGCGTTGGAAGAAAATAGCCAAGGCGGAAAATCTGGCCCTTGATGGTGCCCAGGGCCAAACGCTGATCTACACCTCTTGGAGAAACTCCAAAAAGACGAGACACCGAAAAGGAAAGGGGGAAACCCCTTGAGACTCACACAAAGTAATGTACGCTCTCCAGACTCGATAAATCTTCCTAGAAGTAGAAATGTATAGCTCAACAGCGTAGGAGTTACTGATTCCGACAACCCTCTGTCCTTCAGCACCTGACTTTCAATAGCCAAGCCGTTAAAGCCAGCGACCGTAAAGCAGGATGGAAGATTGGTACTTGAGCCAAAAGATCCCTGCGAGGACAGTGGGGAGCTACCAGAATGACTGGAATCCCTTCTGCCTCAATTCTGCGCAGAAGCCTCAGCAGAAGTTTTAGTGGAGGAAAGGCTTACATCAGACCATACTGGCCCCAAGGGGCCACAAGAGCATCTGTGGCCTTGGCCAGAGGATCCCGAGACCTTGCCAGAAACCTCTGAACCTTCCAGTTGAGATGAGAGGCCAACAGGTCCACATCGGGAGTCCCCCACCTGAGAGACAGTTGTTGAAACACCTCCGGGTGAAGAGACCATTCTCCCTGATCCATCGCCTGCGACTGAGGTAGTCCGTCTTCAAATTTTTTACCTCTGGAATATGCACAGCAGAGAGGGCTTGAACAAAACGTTCTGAACGTCGGCCACTTCGCTGGCCGCTAGGGCACTTTTGGTGCCCCCTCGATTGACATATGCCACAGCTGTGTTGTCCGATTGAATCATTACCAGGCACCCCTGCAGACGACCTTTCAACAGGGACAGGCAGAGCCTGATTGCCCAAATCTCCAGGATATTAATTGGCAGATTGGACTCCTCCAGAGTCCAAACCCCCTGAGCTAGACCCGTGCCAAGGACACATCCCCACCCAGACAGGCTGGCATCTGCGGAGACCACCGTCCAGTACAGGGGGAAGAAAGGATTTTCCATGTCGAAGCACCAGGGAGCGGAGCCACCATATACAGGACCCCCTCGTACCCCAGCTCAACAGGATCAGATTGTCCAGGGACTGGATTCTTGGGACTGGATTTTTTGTTCCATTTGGCAAAAATCTCCCTTTGCAGAGGTCTGGTATGGAACCGAGCAAACGAAACTGCCCCTAAAGATGGAGACCATCAAGCCCATGCATACAAGTCCTGAGAGATGACCGCTGACTGGATAACCAGAGCCTGAACTGCATTTTGCAACTTATGGAGTTTTTTCTCCAGGAGAAACACCCGGGCTGAGGCTGAATACAGAGTCAGACCCAGGTAGTCTAGTTTGATGGGCGGAAGCATAATTTTGAAAATTCCGTTTCCAGCTGAACTCTTTCCAAGTTCACACAGCGATATCTAGATTGTCTTTTAAGGCAGTCGGAGGTTCTGCTTGCAGGTGGTCGGTCATCAAGGTACCCCAATACCGCAATCCCCCGATGCCTTAGCAAAGCGAACACCGGAGCCAACGCTTTTGTGAATATCCGAGAAGCAGAGACGAGACCATGCCACAAATTGATAGATAACTGCAAAGTGAAGAAAACGCTGATGCCTGACATATATTGGGATATGAAGGCAAGCATCCTCTATAGCGATAGAGGCCAGAAGATCAACTTGATGATGGGATGCCACTACCGTCCGACTAGACACTATCCGAAATTTCTGAACCCTCACAAAGTGGTTCAAGGCCTTGAGATCCAGGATTGGATGGACCTTGCCTTCCTTCCAGGGAACAGTAAATAGATTTGAATAAAATCCCTGAAAACATTCAGACTCTGGAACTGGTACGACGACTCCTTGGGAGAGCAGATCCTGTACCGCACAGAGAAGGGCTCACAGACGATCCGGGGACCGCTGTAAGTTGGAAGGGAAAAACCTTGCCTCCTGGAGGCAAGGACCAAAACTCGATCTTGTAACTGGACCGAATCAACTTGTGGACCCACTTGTCTTGAATCAAGGAGGTCCATGGGTGTGGAAAGAAGCCAGGACTTCCCCCCACCCTAGATATAGGGGAGGAAGCCCCTTCAGGCAGAAGTGGACTTGTCTGCGGGACCAGCGGAGCCCGTTTTTGGTTTCGTTGACCAGGGTCTCTTGGAACCTCCCGCGAAGTTACGGGCAGATTTTGATCCCTCAACCTGCGGGACGAAAGGGTCATTTGTGGGCTGAGAAGAAAGGACCACACTTGTGACGAGGCTCTTTGCCCTTGGTAACCTGTGGAAGCAGAGTACTCTTACCTCCCATAAGACCTATAATGATCTCCTTCCATGGAAGCTCCGAATTGGTGGTTTCCCACAAAGGGGAGATCGGTCAGCACCTTTTTGGAAGCCTGGTTCGCAGACCAGCATTTCAGCCAAATCATGCGGTGAAGAGTCATTGCCATCACGGACACCATGCAGGCTAAAGAACCACATTACAGAAATATAGCAAACCCAGTACTAACTGGTCGGCCAGTTCCAACAGCTCAGGAGGATGCTGACCTGACCCCCTTCCAAATCCTGGCGCAGAAAGCTTTGACCATTCAGTTAAAGTCTGGGAGAACAAGGTTATAGCAAACACCGGCCTCAAAATTGAACCAGCCACTGGAAAAAGGTATTGGACCAGAGACTCCGCTCTCTCTTCAACAAGGTCCTTAAAAGGACAGAAAGTCCACCACCGGTAGCAGCAGTGTGGCTTTATTTAACCTGGGAATTCATCTCGGAACTGTCAGTTTCTTTACAAGGGACTCTTCAAAAGGATACCTCCTAGCGAAACGCTTAGGTACCCCAAACCATGCGTTTTTGGGGACCCCACTAACTAGCGACAATATCGTAAAAACAGGCGGGAAAGGGGAACATCTTCATTGCCTTGGCTGGTCTGCAGGTACCAAACTGTACCGGCGGAGCATTAGCCGTGTCCTCCAATTTTAAAGATTCCCACACTGATGCAATCAGTGCATCCACTAGCGCCTTTTCAGGCGCGGCAATAGTGGAAGAAGAATCATCCTCACTATCAGAGCACTCAGGGTGCATGGACGTAGACCCAGTAGGGTGACTCGCGCCCGCAAATCGACCTCAGGAGACAGAGGATGCAGGTGAAGGTGGGGGACGCTTTTTGCAAGGCCTATTTTGAAGGGCCATATCAACTTTGGACACCAGGGACTGCCAAGCTTCTGAGAGTGGGTCAGGTAGAGACACGTGCTCTGGGGACTCCATGGTTAGCCTGGGAACCGCCAGCAAAATGAAGGAAAAAAATTTATAAATAAATCACTGTGAAAATTCCCCCACCGCTGCACCAGTGGCACCACAGGTCTCAGCGCACCAAACACACTGCTATAGCAGAAAGAGGGAGCAGAGTTCCAAGCTGCATGGCGCGGCGATCAGAGAAAAACGCATGCACTGACACTAGAGGCCCACGGTCGATTCACCACTCCACAGGCTACAAGAAAATGGCCGCCAAATTGACAACAATGTGAAATTACCAAAACAAGGCTGTCGAACTACACAAACATGGCCGCCGATACCAAGGGCAGCCATCCATGGCAAAATGGCAGCGCCCAAGTGACTCCTGGGACCCCCCAGGTACATTTAGCCAGCAAGGGGGGCCCTGGCAGGGACCCCCATAAGGACTATTCCCCCAAAAATATACAAACTGAGCAGCTGGTGGCACACCCCCTCAGCCCCTCACTGCTTGACACCCCAACGCATGTATACAGCATGGCCATCCCAGGGGGTGGGTTAGGGGAGGGTAAATGGTAAATGGGAGGGGACCACGTCCAGCCCAAGAAATCACCAGAGGGGAGGGGGGACACTACTCACCACACCTTGGAACCGGACGGGCATCACTCCAGGCAGACCACCGCACTATCTTGGAATGAGGGTGCTGGTACGCTGCGACTCAGGTCATGACCAGGGCTACGTTTACTCGCTGGTCAAACCCCGTCCAGTGGGGCTATGTCACGGCTGACATAGTGCAGAGTTGGGCTCGCTGGCCGGACTGGGAAGACCATAAGGATCTAGGATATCCAGTGTGTGTCGCCCAGTCTAGCAGTTGATTGTAATTCTCACTGGAACAAACTTGATAGGAACAGAAAATAATAAGAAAAAAAATTCAATTTAAAAAAAGGAAAAAATGCTAGGACTGGAGTATACCCCCTAGGGAGTATACCCCCTAGGACTGCCCTATAGGTGTAGTCAATTATTTTCCATCTAGTGTCCTACTCCTGTAGGGGGCAGCATAACCCAAGGGCCAAAAGAAGATATGGAAGTGTGTCCGTGAATGAACGAAAAAGAGAAAAATAACTTTACAATACATGCCCAACAAGGACCAGCAATGTACTGGTAAGTGGCTGGATTTTGAGTGGATATTTTAGGGATGATGCCTGCAAGTGTAGGCATCATCTTCGTATTTTTTTTTCCAGCCAGCGGTTGGCTTTTATGTAAAAGCAATCCTAGCGGCTAATTTGCTGCTAGATTGCTTTTACAAGCAGGGGTTGGGGACGTCCCCTCCGCTGCTTCTCACTGCTTTCTTTAGCTCTCCTGTCCCACCGGAGAACCAGAGAATGCAGCTGGCGGTTCCGCCAGCTGGCCATAGAGCTTATAAGACCGGAACGGCTACAATCATCTCTATGGCCTAAGAAACCAGAAGATAGGAGCATTTCATCAAACAGCGCCGTTTATAAATTGAGAAAGCATCCTAAAGGCTTTTAAAAATGTAGGCAAGTTTGTTGCCACTCCACAGGCATGTGCAATTTTATAGCATATCATCTTTGGTATCCATTTACTCGATTAACGTTTTAAAAACGCTGTGTAAATACTGCATGACAAAAACAAAACTTGCAACACCCAACATTAAATTCTGAAAAACAAAAATATATATTATATATATTTATATATATATATATATATATATATATATATATATATATATATTATATATATATATATATATATATATATATATATATATATATATATATATATATATATATATATAGGGGTTTAAAGTAATTTTGCAGCTAAAAAATTTTTTTTTTTTTATGGAAACCAAAAGTCGGAAAAAGCTTGGCCTTCAAGTGGTTAGAGTGGGTGATGTCTGGCATAAGCTTATAATCTTGGGTATAAAAGGCCAGGGCAGTCCAAACATCCCCTAAATGAACCCTTTTTGGAAAGTAGACACCCCATGGTTTTTGCTGAGAGACATGTTGAATCCATGAAATTTTTTTTTTTTTCTGGAAAAATACAATTTTTTTTTCTTACACAAAGTTGCAAAATGATATATTGCTCACACATGCCATGGGTATATGTGGAATTAGACCCCAAAATACATTCTGCTACTTTCCTAAGTATGGGGATACCACAGACTTTTTGGCAGTCTAGCCGTGTACAGAGCCCCAAAATCCAATAAGCACCTTCAGGCTTTTAAAAGGCATAATTTCCTCATTACACATTCCAACTACCTATCACAGGTTTGGAGGCCCTGAAATGCCAAGATAGTACAAATCTCCCCAAATTAGCCCTTTTTGGAAAGTAGACACCCCAAGGTATTTGTTAAGAGTTTGTTAAGAGGCATGACGAGTATTTTGCAGATTTCATTTGTTACCACAAGATTTAGGAAAATAAAGAATGAAAATGTAATTTCTTCTTTTTAATTTTCAAAAAAAAAAAAAAAACAACAAGTCAGCAAAATGCTCACCATGCCTCTTAATTCCAAATTACTTGTCATGTTTACTTTCCAAAAGGGGGTCATTTTGGGGGGTTTTGTGCCACCTTGGCCTGAATGGAGTTATTTATTTTCAGCACCCTGCGCAGCTAGGCTCGGCTCTCAATGTCTCACACGTGGTATCCCTATACTTAGGAGAAGCAGCAGAATGTATGTATATTTTGGTGTGTAATTCCACATATACCCATGGCATGGGTGATCAATGTGTAATTTAAGTGACAACTTTGCGTAAAAAAACTTTGTGTATTAAAAAATAAAACATTTTCTATGGTCCAAAAAAAAAAAAGGTAACCTCTGGGATGGGGGGGGGGGGGGGAGGAGGGTGTTGTACTGCCCTGGCATTTTGGAACCTCAAGAAATGTGATAGGCAGTAAAAAAGTAAAAGCTACGTAAATTCCAGTACATATACCATAGTTTGTAGACGCTATAGCTTTTGTGCAAAATCATCAATATATGCTTTCAATATTTTTTTTTTTTAACCAAAGACATGTAGCTGAATACATTTTTGGCCTAAATTTATGACAACATTTGAGTTTATTGGATATTTTTAGAACAAAAAGTAAAAAACAGTTTTTCAGTCTTTTTTGTTTCCATCAGAAAACATGAAAACCCCAGTGGTGATCAAATGCCACCAAAAGAAAGCACTATTGGTGTGTAAAAAAAACAAAAAAAAAAAACAAAAAAAAAAACAAAAAAAAAAAACAAAAAAAAAAAACAAAAAAAAAAACATTTCCTTTGGGTACAGCATTACATGACCTTGACATTACCAGTTAAAGTAGCGCAGTGTCAAATAGCAAAAAATGCTCTGGTCAGGAAGGGGGGTAAAACATTCTGGAGGTCAAGTGGTTAATAAATGTGGTTACACTATGGTGGTATCACAGCTAATCTGATATTATAACATTGCTGTACCTTCTTTAGAGCAAAAGATGCCGTCTGACCACCTCGTACTTCTTTGACAGGCATGCGTTTGCGATGTATTGACTTGACTGCAATAGAAGTAAAGTTGCCAAGAGGGTCAGGTCCTAGGAGAAGGAGATCATTTAGCTTAATCAGTCCTCTTAATGTTGTTCCTGAAACCACTGTGCCTACACCCTGTGAAAGAAATAAAAAAAAAAACCCTGTAAATTTCCAGTACGAAAATCATAACTATAGTATTTACGGATTTTTTTCTCTTGTGCTAAAAAAAAAAAAAAAACAAAAAAAAAAAAAAAAAAAAACTTACAGGTACAGAGTAGGTATCATCAATCTGGAACTCTGCAGGTTCTTCTTCCCTTGAGCTGCATCGGGGAGACAGCAAATTGAGGAACATTTTGAGCAGATCCAAGTTTTCCCCTGTCACATTAGAGATTTGAAAGATCGGGCACATCCTAAGTGGTAAAAAAATAAAAATAAATAAAATGTGAGGTTTTACCAAAATATTATGCTAAAAACCATCAATGAGGTTATATTTGGTCTAGGAGGAAAACATTTTTAACTTGCCTGTAAATTCCATATCAGAGTACAGCAAAGGACACAGGCAACATATTCATAGACCCTTGGTTACAGACTCATACATTCAAGTGATTGGGCAGAAACAAAACTTTTGCTGACAGCCCCTGAATTACTTCCCTTTAACCCTACCACAGTTTGCAAGTCCTCGCTTGCAAGTTTTGTAGCAGACAATGCAGAGTCTCCAAGGAAAGAAAGGGAGAGTGGCTTGTGCCCTGCAATGTACTCCAAAATATGGCATTTACAGGAAAGTCTAAATTACTTTCATCTTAATTGTATAGTACAAGAAGACACAGGCAAATAGTCACAACCCCTGAGATGGTCTCAAGCAAAGAATGAGAAGAGTGTACAACAACAAAGCAAACTGGTCAAACAGGCCCAACAATAAGGGTCAACACACCCAACTTCACAGTGCAGCTGAAAGAATTAGCCGAATGCTGCATCCACAAAAAAAAAAGTATGTCCGCCAGGTAGACTTTAGAAAAAAAAGGTATGCACAGAGGACAAGGGCATGACCTACAAAGCTAGACTACAGAGGCCTGGTGCTTGAAAGCACAGAAAACTACCACAGACCTGGTGGAATGAGCGCGTAAAAGATTTGCCCCTGAGAGTGCATCCTCTTGCAATCCTATTTCTTATCTATTGAGCAACGAAGGACTTGGAAGTGTGGCATCCTTTGCAAGGTGCTGAGGACAGAACAAACCATGAGTCAGTATTCCTGAATGAAGCTGTTCCTTTGAAGTAAACCGCTCGACCACAGCCCAGTAATGTCCTTTTGATGCTTTGGAGCAGGGTAGAAGGATGGTGTTCTCATTGAGGTGGCCACTTTAGGAAGAAAAGTCAGTCTTAGGCCCCTTTTACACTGTGGAGTCCGTCAGGGGACTCTGTTTTTCTCAGCGGGGGGATAGATCCGCCGATCCCCCACTGAGCAGGCGGATGCCAGCTGTGTCTCTGCTCTGTGTGCAGAGACACAGCTGTCAGGTCCCGCTGTTCTCTATGGGGGAATCGAATAGGAACGGACCGTCTGTCCGTCCTCACCCCATCCGATTCGATCCGCTGGATGGATGTAAAATAGGGCTTCCATCTGTCCAGATTTGACGGATCGGATGTTAGCGGACATGTCTCCGCTGACATCCGATGCGCCATAGAGATACACGAGTCATCCGTTAAAATCCGCCAAAAAAAGAGGACAGGCGGATCTGAACAGTCCGCCTGTGTGAAAGAAGCCTTAGGCAGAACACTACCTTGTCATTGTGAAGGATGAGGAACGGATCCTTACAAGGAAGCGGCCAAACTCTGATATGTCTGACAGATGGGAGAACAACCAAAAAGGTCATGTTGCAGGAAAGATCATCTAAGGGAAGTTCCTTGATGGTTCTCTGTCCTGTAGAAAACACTTTAAACCCAAGTTAGGATCCCAAGGAAGCACAGGGTTCTGCAAGTGTGGCTTGAAGAGAGATACACATTAAAAAAATGTAGATAGGTGTGTGCCTTTCCAAATCATGTCCAATCAACTGAATTTACCACAGGTGGACTCCAAACTAAGTTGTAGAAACATTTTAAGAATGATCAGTGGAAACAAGATGCACCCCAGCTCAATTTTGAGTGCCATGGCAAAGGATGTGAATACTTATGTTCATGAGATTGCTTTAGTTTTTTTTATTTAATTAGCAAAGATTGCAAACAAACTTCTTGCACGTTGTCAAGAATGGGTATGGAATTTGAGGAAAATACAGGACTAATTCTCTCCAACAGCGACCTGCAAGACTTTGCGGCCAAAGGCAGCAAACAGATTCCAACATATCTACCCTATAAAATTTTGTGAAAGTGTGCACGGACGACCAGATGGCCACCTGCAAACTTGCACCACTGACGCCAGATAACAGAAGGCCCAAGAGGCACTAAGTGCCCTCATAGAATGCACCTCATAGAAAAACAGAGGATCCTGACCTTTAATACAATAGGTCTGCACCACCGTCTGCCTGATTCATCGGAAATTATGACAGCAGGCGCGTCCAGCCCCTTACAGGAACCATCCATAAGGACAACCAGTGAATACAATTTTTGGGAAAGACGTAGGCGCCGCCAGATACACCCCGATTGCCCGAATCACATCCAAAGAATGTAAGGCAATCTCTTTAGGATGCTTAGGCTTCGAATACAAGAAAAGCAACAAAATTAGGGATGCACCGAATGTTCGGCGGCCGAACATTATTCGGCCGAAAATAGAAAAAATAGCACTTTGTGTTCGGCCAAATAAGTCAAAAGGCCGAATAATTTTGTGCCGAACAATAGGGCTGAACGATAGTCGATATATCGACTATCGTTCTGTGGCCGTAGGCGATATTCATATCGCCGAGGTCACGATATTTACATAGGCAGGGGGAAGGGACTCGGAGGAGGACAGGAGGACTCACAGACTTCCGTGAAGCCGGGACACTTCAGCGGTGAGCATACATACATTACTCACTCGTGCACTGCAGCCCGCCCCACACATTCAGTGAGTCTTACTCTCCTCCCTAGTTTTTTCAATGGCACATTCAGGGAGCCAATCACGTCGTGATTAGCTGCACAGCGAACCAATCACGCGTGCCTGCACACCTGATTGGTTCCGCTGTGCCGCTACTCACGGCGTGATTGGCTTCCTGAATGTGCCATTGAAAAAACTAGGGAGGAGAGTAAGACTCACTGAATGTGTGGGGCGGGCTGCAGTGCACGAGTGAGTAATGTATGTATACGGCTGTGCTCCTTTCCAGGCTCCTACTAGTCCACCTCCAGCCTCCTACTACCACCACTATGAGAGACTGTCTGTCACTGTATAATCTGATCGAGTCCACACTGACACTGACTGTCACTGAGTAATTGATGTTACCATATTAACCCTGACCTGCCCAGTGCCCTGTATCTGCAATTAAAATTTACGAGAGAGAGAGAGAGAGAGAGAGAGAGAGAGAGAGAGAGAGAGAGAGAGATATATATATATATATATATAGAGAGAGAGATATATATACATATATATATATATATATATATATATATATATATATATATATATATATATATATATATATATAGAGAGAGAGAGAGAGAGAGAGAGAGAGAGAGATATAGAGAGAGAGAGAGAGAGATATATAGAGAGAGAGAGAGAGAGAGATATATATATATATATATATATATATATATATATATATATAGAGAGAGAGAGAGAGAGAGAGAGATATAGAGAGAGAGAGAGAGAGATATAGAGAGAGAGAGAGAGAGAGAGATAGAGAGATAGAGAGATAGATAGAGAGATAGAGAGAGAGAGAGAAAAATTGGCAAAATAAATGGAAAAAATGCGAAACACCGCGTTTGGTATTCGGCCTTCGGCCAAGCATTTCATTATTATTGGGCTTCGGCCAAGAATTTCATTTCGGTGCATCCCTAAACAAAATGCTTTTATTTTGAATGGAAACAAGGGGAGGACCTTAGGAAGGAAAATGGCAGAGACGAAGCACTGTTATCCCTGTGAACCACGAAGTAAGGGGAACAAGACAGCTGTCAGCTCAGACACCCTCAGTGCAGAAGAAAAAGCCACCACGAAGGCTACCTTCTGAGACAATGCAAGCAGAGGAATCTCGCAATTATTATCCAACGGCGGTTACTGAAAACAGACAGCACCCAGTTGAGATCCCAGAGGGCAACAGAGAGCGTACTAGGGGAGCAAAGTGGCAAACCCCCTGAATAAAGGTGCGAGCCACAGAAAGCGTGGCCAAAGGACAGAGAATGCAAACCGCCAATGGTCGAACCTGGCCCTTAATGGTACCCGAGGCCAGGTGCTGCAACACCTCGTTTGAGGAAACCAACTCCGAATCACCAAAAATGAGCGGGACTGAGCCCTAGGGGATTCACGTCTGCAAATTATACTTCTGAAAGGCAATGGTAAAATTACCAAAAGTAGATTTACTAGCTTGCAGCAGTGTGGGAATCCCCAATTCAGACAACCCTCTAGCCTGCAGCACCTGGTTTCGACAGCCAGGCCTTTAAAGCCAACGACCACAAAGCAAGATGGAAAATTGGCCCTTGAGCCAACAGATCTCCTCCAAGAGGAAGTTACCAAGGAACATTGATGACCAACCGCAACTGATATGCATACCAAGACTGGCAAAGCCAGTCAGGAGCCACTAGGATGGCCGTAATCCTTTCTGCCTCTAGCCTACGCAGGAGCTTTGGCAGAAGTTTCAAGAGAGGAAAGCCGTATTTCAGATGACACTAGCCTCAAAAGGAGCCACCAGTGTGTCCGTGGTGACAGCCAGAGGATCCCAAGATCATGCCACAAACCCAAACACCTTCCTGTGGAGACGAGAGGCCAACAGGACCAACTCTGGAGTTCCCCACCAGAGACACCACCAACGAAACGCCTCTAAGGAGATGTCCAGTATATCGATTGGTAGTCTGGATTCTTCCAGAGACAAGACCCCATGAACACAGTGTCAAAAACACACCATCCTACCCGGACAGGCTGGCATCCATGGTGACCACCGTCCAGTACAGGGGGAAGGAGGAATCACCCTTTCGAAGCGTCAGTGACGGAAGCAGGGACCTTCTCGTACCCCGGCTCAACAGAATCAGATTATCTAGAGACTCTGAATGATCGCTTCACATAGCAAGAAACTCTTGCAGAGGTCTCGTGTGAACAGATATTGGAACTTGTCCCATAGGGGAAACACCCTGGCTGAGTCTGAGTCCAGAACAGACCCAGATAGTCCAACTAAGTGGATGGAACCAAGCCCAATAATTGGAAATTCAATTTCCAACCAAACTCCTACTGAGTCCGCACAGTAAACTCCAGATTGTCCGTCAGAAGATCGTAGAAGATCATCCAGGTAATCCAGTACCGCAATCTCCCGCTGACGCAACAACGCCAACACCGGGGCCAACACTCGTGGAAGCCCGAGGGGCTAAGGTGATACCTCTTGACAATGGTCCTTGCCCTCGGCAAGCGGAGGAAGCACGGATGACCGACATAACGGAATATGACGGTGAGCCTTCTTAACCACTTACCGCATACTAACGTAGGTCTACGTTGGTAAACTTTGCGGTAGTGTACCGGGATGATGCCTCTAGCTAGTGGCACCATCCCGGTACCGTGGTTTAGAGCCGACGGTTGGCTTTCCGTCGGTACCGACCGATGCGGCTCGGGAGCCGCTCGATCGGTACCCGGGGGGCGGGAGGGGACGCCCCCCCCCCCTCCCGCCGCCTTCCGTGGCTTTGCCCGGGGCTCCCGTCCCACCGGGAGCCCCGAGCACCCTGCCGGCTGGATGGAGTCCCGATGAATGCCGGAAACGGCATCGATCGGGTCTCCGATGACGTAACCCGGAGGCGGCGTCCATGACGTCACTTCCGGGTTACTGTGCTGCAAAAGGCGGCAAATTTGAAAAACGGCTGTATGCAAAAATGCCGTTTTCGGCGTTTTCATACAGGGAAGTGTAGTGGAGGGGTCGAGGGTCTTTTAGACCCTCGATCCCTCCATGAAGTGTACCTGTCACTACATATTGGTGTCACAAGGGATGTTTACATTGCTTGTGACAGCAATAAAAGTGATCAGATTTTTATTTTTTTTTTAAAACTTTAATAAAGTTAAAAAAATAAATAAAATAAATGGGGAAAAAAAAAAAATTTAGCCGCCCCCGTCACCGTTAGCTCGCGCACAAAAAAAAACGTATACGGAAGTCGAGCCGCAAATGAAATCGCTGTTCAAACCACACATGTGAGGTATCGCCGCGATTGCCAGAGCCTGAGCAATAATTTAAAAAAAAGAGCTACACTCTAACTCAAAACTGGTAACCGTTAAATAAATTTAAAGCGTCGCAGATTGAGATCTCTATTGACCGTAGTTTGTCGCGATCCCATGGGGGGGCGCAATTTTAAACCGTAACATGTTGGGTATCTATTTACTCGGCGTGACATGTTCTTTCACAATATACAAAATAAATGGGCTAACTTTACTGTTTAGTATTTTTTAAAATTAGTGAAATGTGATTTTTCAAAAATTTTCCAAAAAAATGGCGCTTTAAAGACCGCTGCGCAAATACCGCGTGATAAAAAATATTACAATGACCGACATTTTATTCTCCAGAGTCTTTGCTAAAAAAAATATATAATGTTTGGGGGTTCTAAGTAGTTTTCTAGGAAAAAATACTGGTTTTAACGCGTGAACAAAAAGTGTCCGAAATAGGGCTGGGGCTTAAGTGGTTAATATCGATAGAGGCCAGAAGATCACCCATGAGGTAGGGATGCCACTACCGTACGATTGGCCTCCATTTGAAACATCTGTACCTGCACAAAAAACGGTACAGAACTGGAGGTCCAAGATTGGACATACCACACTTTCCTTCCGAGGACCTGGAAACATGTTTGAAATAAAAGCCATGAAACAAACATTTTGATACTTAGACCGGAACAATCACCCCTTGTAGTAGCAAGTTTTGCACTGCCCTGATGAGACCTCGCAGACGGTCTGGGGATAAACGCAGGTTGGAAGGAGAGAACGGCACTAGAGTAGAAGATCGAAAACTCGGTTTTGTAGCCAGGCCGATCAAATCATGGACCCACCAGTCTGATCAGGGAGATCCACCGGCCCGGAGGACCAAAGACGTCCTTCCCCCACCTCAAACACGGGTGATTGTGCCCCTTCAGGCAGAAGAGACCTTGTCCGCAGGTCTGGAAGGACCTGCTCTCGGTATATCAGACCGGGTCTGCAAGGAACCTCCGGAGGAGGTCCTTCCAGAGAGACTCTGAACAGGCGATTCCCAAAGGGAAGATCACACAAGGCCTTCTAGACAGGATGGTCCGCAGACCAGTATATTAGCCATATCATGCGCCGAAGGATATTGCTGTCAAGGACAGCCCGGAGACTAAGGGAGCCGCATCGGGAGAGGCTTCACAGACGAACTGCAAGCCCTGGACCAAAAAGCCTGCCAGCTCCGCAAGGGCTGGTGGAGACTGTTCCCCCTTCCAGATCCCAGCGCAAAAGCTGTGCCCATTTGCAAAGGTCAGGAACACCAATGCTATAGTAAACACCGGCCCAAAGACCGAACAGACAACAGTAAAACATGTGGTGGACCAAAGTCCTGACAAAAGGATCTTTTTAAAAACAGGAGACTCCTCCACCGCAATTATGGTGGATCTATTCAGCTTGAAAACCTGAGAGTCCCCCTCATGTACTCCGCAGAGACTCCTCAGGGGATACCATCAGTCCAAAACGCTCAGGTACCGCCATATTTCCTTTAGAACAAGTCCACTGATTCACAACAATTTTGTTACAGTGGGTGGGAAAATGGGAATACCTTTGTCGCTTTTGAAGAAATGTGCCCAAAGAGACCGGCGCCTCTAACGCAGCAGCGGCTGCATCCCAATATTTAAAAATGACCCGCAACAATACAATCAGTATATCCACCAGCGGCTCTGCATGCACATGTGCAGTAAAAGAGGAATCATCCTCACCGTCCGAGAACCCGAAGTGCGTGGGCGCAGACCCAGCAGAGTCGCTATATACTAAGCTCACCCTTAGAACATAAGCAGGGGAGGTCACCGACCACAGTCCTGCAAGGCGATGCCGGCCAAAGGTCCACAAAAGGACCACCTAATAGACTCGCAAAAAGAAAAAAGATGCAAGAGGGTCGCCCTCCATAAAGGGCATAATAGGACATAGCCCCCCGTGATGCAAATGCGCGGGCAGAGTACCCTCACCCACACAACGGCTGCTAAACTTTGCTAAAAATTGAAGCACCCCCACAGCGACCCCCAGTTCAATGGAGGAGCCAGGCTGACCATATGGTCCCCCCTTGCCCATCCGCAGCTCTTTTAACCCAGTAAGCAGCTCGGACAGCCTGGTCAACAGCTCGGACAGCCAGCCTCGGGCAGGCCGCAAAGCCGTGGCCTAAGTTTGGGGCTCGATCTGGCCACGTGAATTGCGTGTCCGATGGCAGCTCTGTTAGCTTGATCAGCAGTTCTGACAGCTTGGCCATGCACTCGGACAGCTAGTTCTGACAGCTGCAAGTAGGCCGCAAAGCCACAGCCTCAATTTGGCCATGTGAGTCGCGTGTCCGCTGGCAGCTCTGTTGGCTTGATCAGCAGTTCGGACAGGTTGTTAAGTCATTTGGACAGCTATTTCCGTCATCCTCGAGTAGGCCGCAGAGCCGCGGCCTCAATTTTTGGTCTCATCAGGCTGCGTGAGGTGCGCATCGGTCGGCAGTACTGTCCACTAAATCGCAGCTCAGTTAGGAGCTTGGACAACTGGGCCAGCCAGTCGGACAGCTTGGTCAGCCATTCGGATAGTCAGGAGGAGTAGGCCGCAAAGCCGCGACCTAAATTTTTGGCCCGATCAGGCCGCGTAAGGTGCGCATCCGCCGGCAGTACCGTCCGCTATATCACAGCTCAGTTAGAAGCTCGGACAACTGGGCCAGCAACTCGGACAGCTGAAAGTAGGTCGCAAAGCCGCAGCCTAAATTATTGGCCTGAGCCGGCCACGTGAGGCACGGACCCGTGGTGGATTAAACATCCCCCCCCCCACCCCCCAAGCTCAATAATAGCCACAGGGAGCCCAAAAGGACATCCCTGCTTGAATCACTAGTAACCCTCATGTGCGATTCGGATAACCCGGTTAGCAACAACCACATCCACCCCTCCACCCTTCTGGAGCGTGTGGCAAAGACAGCTCCTACCTCACCGTGTGGGGGTGGGTTGGGTCCAAAAGACCCACTGTGACTGCTTAGAGGGGCTGGGGGCATGGAAGGAAACCCGGGGGTTGGACCATCCCAGGGAGGGGCCCATGTCCACCAGGGAACCATAAAGGGAGGGGGCGGACACTACTCCCTACACCTTGGAACCGGGGGGGTTACCACTCCCGGCGGATCGTCCCCATCTTGGAATGGGGGGTGCTGCGGCCCAGAGGTACGCTGCGACTCAGACCACAACCAGGTCATGAGCGTTCTCGTGAGGCGTTTCACTTGCCGCCCAGCCCCCGTCCTGTGGGGCTGTGTCGTGGCTGACCTAGTACGGAGCTGCTGTCTGCAGGCGTTCGCTGGCCAGACTGGGGAGACCGTAAGGATCTAGGATATCCAGTGAGTCACCCAGTCTGGCAGTTGATTGAAATTCTCACTGGAACAGACTTAATTGAAGAAAGAAAACAAAAAAGGAAAAAAGATCAGTTTAAAAAAAAAAAAAAAAAAATGCTAGGACCAAAGATCCCAGCAGGGGGCTAGGTCATTACTCCTGACTAGGCAGAAAAACAAAAACTGAAGAGCTAGAGCAGGAAGTGGGAATATACCCCCTGGGACTGCCCTATGGGCGTAGTCAAACGCTTAACTCTTTTCCGCCTAGTGCCTTACTCCTGAGAGCAGCATAACCCAAGGGTCGAAAGAAGATATGAAGCTGTGCCCGTCAACGAAAGAGAAAAATAGATTTTAAATACTTCACTATGGGATTCCCTTGCTTCTTTCTGGCTGTGTGTAAATGTCGCTGTGGTGAATTTAAGTGAAGCGATTCAGCGGCTGGGCCATGCGCCCAAGTCTGACAGGCTTGAGTCACATCCAGCTGTGAGAGGGAGCCATCCATCCAGGTGGGATCCATTATTCTAAAGGGCTGTTAGACCCCTTGATTTGTAGGGTCTAAATGTTTGGTAAGCTGCTTTGTTTGTATAAGATGGCTGGTGCACATTTGGTGTGAAGAATTTGTATTCAAAGTGTACTACCTGAATTCTAATTTTTTCACTGGAATTTAATATGATGTATGCACTTTTATGATTCATGTGATATGCGACACTAAAATTGAAAAATAGTCTGGTGTGGGAGGCACTCAAGTATGCCCAAACTTTGGACATAAAGTTCTCTTCATAGAAAAAGTATGAACACTTATCAGATTATTCCCTGCAGGTTCAGGATTTTTACATTTTTGCCAGCATTCGATATTTTATCTGTGTATGAATAAAAATAGGATTTTAGTACTTACCATAAAATCCATTTCTCTTTCGTTCAACAGACACAGCGCTCCTTAGATCATCGATACTGGGTTATATTGCCTCCTCCAGGAATAGGACTAGGCAGAACAAAAAACACCTGGCTACGCCCATGGGCTTTCCTTAGCTGGTATATACCCCCCCCCCCCCCCCCCCACTCTGCTCTAGGTAATCAGTTCAGTAGCAAGCAGTATTAGAAGTATCAGAACTCCATAGAGAGATGGGTGCTGTGTCCGTCAAACTCAGAGAAATTGATTTTATGGCAAGTACAAAAATCCCATGCTTTCTTTTGTTTATCGACAGACACAGCACTCCTTAGATCATCACTACTGGGAGGTCCAAAAGCAGTGCCAAAAGGAAAAATGAGGGGTGGGGAAAATAACCTAAGGCTAAACATAAGAGCCCTAACCAGGACACAAGAGCCTTAACTGGGTCACAGGAGACCCATCTGAAAAATAAAAATTCAAAGAAAAAAAAAAAAAAACACACCCCTCAAGAGGGAACATGCCCTCTTAAACAGCAGCCTGCAAAACTTTATGGCCAAAAGAAGCATCCCCAGATGCCAAAGTATCTACTTTGTGAAGTAAGCTTTGTGAACGTATGCACCGAAGACCAAGTGGTCGCCTTGCAAACTTGCAATATTAATGCTGGACGGGGGTCGGTGAGGAGATGTAACCCTGAGGCTCCATAAAGAGAGAAGACCTTGCAGTACAAAAACAATCTTTTGGCAACGCTAAAGGAACTCCAAGGCTCAGGGGAACTCCAAGGCTCAGGGGAGAGTGATATATATAGAGAGATATATATATATATATATATATATCTCAAGCATCTCCCGGACTAAGGGAAAATGGCTGCCGTGACATCGGGCTACACATAGCTGCCAGCTGCAGACCAGCCAGACCAAGGGAAAATGGCCACCATGAGGTCTTCGGACTTCTTCAAAATGGCCATCGGCAGCTACAGATGCTGAAGCATGCTGCCTGGATCTTTCCTGCGCCCTCTGCAAGGGGACCCTCCCCTGAAGGTACTGTACTGTACACAGATAAGAAACATGTTAGGGAAGACTCCACTGCACACTCTGCACCGGTCTCTGCAATGGGACCCCCCTGCACTACACGCACACTGCAACCAGTTAGGGCATGCACCTAGGGGTCTTCTACACTGGGACCCCTCCAGACTACCAGGGCAGGGCACACACTATCCCAGGACCCTTCCAGAGTGGGGATGGCAAGGGAGACCCCAAGGATCTCCGCTGCATACTCTGCCCTGGGACCCTCAGCAGACTCCAGGTCCAGACTGGGAGGAAAGGGAGTGGGGGAAGCCAAGCTCAATGAGGTATTTCAGGATGGGAGGAGGGAACCTGCAGGCAGGTCCGACCGTACCTGGAGGTTACCCACGTCCATCCCAAAAAACTGCCAAAGGGGAGAGGAGGGACTGTACTTACCCTTCCATTGTGCGGGTGACGCTCCAGACAGAACTCCTTGCCACCGAAGCGGGGGAGCTTTCGGCCAAGGGAAAACTGCGACTCAGACCCACGCCCGGTCGTATGCGACCCTGCGAGACGTTCAACTTGCAAACCAGCCTCTGTCCATAAGGGTATGTTGCGGCCGACCTAGCGCGTAGCTGCGGTCTCCAGGTGCTTGCTGGAGGGGGGGGGGATGGAGAGCCACTTGATCTAGATTATCCATCCCGTCGCCCAGAAACACAAAATGTAAGGAAGGAGAAAAAAAAAAAATGCTAAGACCAGAGATCCCAGCCAGCAGCCTAGGTCCTTACTCCTGACTAGACAGATTAAAACTGATTACCTAGAGCAGAGAGGGGTGGTTATATACCAGCTAAGGATGGCCAATGGGCTCAGCCAGGTGTTTTTTGTTCTGCCTAGTTCTACTCCTGGAGGAGGCAATATAACCCAGTAGTGATGATCTAGGGAGCGCTGTGTCTATCGAGCGAAAGAGAAAGCTATGTTTTAGGGCTTAGCGGTTTCTGCGCGTAGATAGATTGTGGCACAGCTCTCGCACTGATTTATCAGTCAAGACAGACAATACATGAACTACAATGCAAGGGATTGCCATGTATCCTGTTTAAATAAATAATGTGTCTTTTTTGGAAACCCAAAATATGCTTTTGAACTGTAGTTTTTAGTCAAGCTTACCTGTACTGACTGGCAGATATTGTGTAAAGCAGCATAAAGGATATCTTTGCTTTTTGACACATTATATATGAAAACACCATTACAGCGGAATTAAACCCACCAATTTAACTGTCTCCCAAGATACACGGTAAAGTTACTAGTGAGCTTAGGTCAACCCTCAAATGAATGGTCAAGGCTAGAGTAATAGCTGATCACATGTGTAGCGTCTTGGCAACTGCATATCAAATAAAGGCCAAGATGAAAGCTTCCATGGCTATAATGGATTGTAGGGTTTAGTTCGGCTTTAAGCTCAGTATACTCTTTTTTTAGTATGCACATGAGCATTAAAGGGTATGATTTTTCCCTGAATGAAAACCACACTGGCAGAATTTCATCCAAGAAAGAAAAAAAAAAAAGTCCATTCTCCTTTGATCTTGTCACTACAGTTGAAAGACTTAATTTGACTCCCATTAACTATCAGAAATGTAAACATTCCAAAAAACGCATTAAAAAAAAATTACTGGCGTATGGCCAGCTTTAGGGTCCATGCACACTGGGCATAAATAAATGCTGCTTATACAGGCATTTGGTCATTTTTATTTCAGCTTGTATAAGCAACTCTATGTTAGCCTATGTGTCCATGCACATTATGGTGTTAAGAGGCATATTTGCCGAAGAATGCTGCTTATACAGGCATTTTTTTTTTTTTTTATTCAATCTGGATAAGCAACCCTACTTTAGCCTATTTGTCCATGCACATTTGGGCATTTAGAGGCATATTTGTAGAGGAGTGTTTTTATGCAGAAGAAAACATTACAGTAGGCATTTTTTATGCCGCTTTTCCTGCCAGACGTTCAGGCATTTTTTTCTGCCCCTAATGTGCATGGACCCTTAGTCTGCTAAAAATCCTATGAACGAGTACAAAGCTACCTCTAATCGGCTGAGGCGGAAAGGCAGGCTACTGACATCATAAACTTCACCAAAGCCAACTTTTACGAGCCTAGTGTCCATTTCTCTTATAGGCCTCATAAGAACCCTAGGTGGCTTAATCTCAAGCTGTGTTGCTCAGTGGATATTACAATAAAACTATAAGCGCATTAAAACCAGTACCTTTCTGAGCTGAAGTTGGAGGCTGTTACAATAACATCATCTTTATTTTGTACCAAGACTGGAATCTTCCTGCATCCAGGAGATTTAAGCAGCCTCTGCAGAAGTTTTAGAGTTTCTGTAAAATGAAAGGATGACAATAATGTATTTGAATTGTTGGCGGAAACTGTACTGATGTGATGAATTTAACTTTCTAGATCTACTCTGGGATGCATCCGTCACAGAAGACCTACGTTCCTGTAATTTGTCCCTGAGGGTAAAGGGTCTAAAAAGAGAGTACCACTTGGTACAGCAATCAGCCCGTTCCAGCCTGTCATACTAGAAGACCTGCACACTGCACCTATGCCTCCCTGCTAACACCCACCTTCCACCCACCTTCATGGGCAAGGGCCGTTAACAGTTAGTTATTCTACGCATCTTAACCACTTCCAGCACAGGCCTATTCTAGCATTCCACTCCTACATGTAAAAATAGTTTTGCTAGAAAATTACTCGGAACCCTCAAACATTATACATACACACACACACAATATATACAGTACAGACCAAAAGTTTGGACACCTTCTCATTCAAAGAAATTTCTTTATTTTCATGACTATGAAAATTGTCACGAGTCACACTTCAAGAGGTAGTCACCTGAAATGGTTTTCACTTCACAGGTGTGCCCTGTCAGGTTAAATAAGTGTGATTTCTTGCCTTATAAATGGGGTTGGGACCATCAGTTGTGTTGTGCAGAAGTCAGGTGGATACACAGCTGATAGTCCTACTGAATAGACTGTTAGAATTTGTATTATGGTAAGAATAAAATCAGCCAAGTACAGGAAAACGAGTGGCCATCATTACTTTAAGAAATGAAGGTCAGTCAGTCCAAAAAGTTGGGAAAACTTTGAAAGTGTCCCCAAGTGCAGTCACAAAAACCATCAAGCGCTACAAAGAAACTGGCTCACATGCGGACCGCCCCAGGAAAGGAAGACAAGAGTCACCTTTGCTGCGGAGGATAAGTTCATCCGAGTCACCAGCCTCAGAAATCGCAGGTTAACAGCAGCTCAGATTAGAGACCAGGCCAATGGCACACGGAGTTCTAGCAGCAGACACATCTCTAGAACAACTGTTAAGAGGAGACTGTGTGAATCAGGCCTTCATGGTAGAATATCTGCTAGGAAACCACTGCTAAAGAAAGGCAACAAGCAGAACAGACTTGTTTGGGCTAAACACAAGGAATGGACATTAGACCAGTGGAAATCTGTGCTTTGGTCTGATGAGTCCAAATTTGAGATCTTTGGTTCGAACCACCGTGTCTTTGTGCGACGCAGAAAAGGTGAACGGATGGACTCTACATGCCTGGTTCCCACAGTGAAGCATGGAGGAGGAGGTGTGATGGTGTGGGGGTGCTTTGCTGGTGACACTGTTGGGGATTTATTCAATATTGAAGGCATACTGAACCAGCATAGCTACCACAGCATCTTGCAGCGGCATGCTATTCCATCCGGTTTGCGTTTAGTTGGACCATCATTTATTTTTCAACAGGACAATGACCCCAAACACGCCTCCAGGCTGTGTAAGGGCTATTTGACCAAGAAGGAGAGTGATGGGGTGCTGCGCCAGATGACCTGGCCTCCACAGTCACCGGACATGAACCCAATCGAGATGGTTTGGGGTGAGCTGGACCAAAAAACTTTTGGTCTGTACTAATATATATATATATATATATATATATATATATATATGAGCCCCTAGGTCAGTGATGGCGAACCTTTATGAGCCCGAGTGCCCAAACTGCGACAGAAAACCAACTTATTTATGCCAACATCCATCGCCATGCAGCACATCGCACGGCTCCATCACACTGTAAACTTCTAGTACATAATATGTATTGCCCTTCAGCTTACAACTCTGTTGTCCGGCTAAATCACATCAGTGAGCTACACATTACACATCATCATGTAACTCATAGCACACCTACTCACAATGCATCCCACCCTCCATACAGCTCATGGCACACTTTCCTCTCCCCGCTCTGCAGCTCACCACCCCCTTCCCCCCTCTGCTGGGATACGGCAGTGGTGCAGTGACACTCATGTAGCCCATCATGCTCCCTCTGCCCACACACCAAAAGCAAACGCACATAGCACAGAAAACGGTCACATGGCGCAGCTCATTACCAGCAGCTCTGAACTCATCTCTGGGCTTTCTCCCCAATGGAATGAAGCGGGTGCATTCGGCAGCCTCCGGGCAAACAAACACCCACTTCTCCTCCCACGCTAGTCCATTGGCTGTTTATTCCCTAGATGAGGGAGGTGATTGGTCGCCCAGTCGATTGGCTGTTCATCCCACGGCTGGGGGAGGTGTTTGGCCGCCCTTCCTGCTGGGTCTGTGATTTGGTCCCACAGCGTTTTCTCCAAAGAGTTGTTCTCTGAGTAAAAGTGCTGTGAGTGATCTGGAGGAGGAAGAGCAGTGCCAGGACAGTGCATGGACACTGGGCGCTATTTCCTCTCAGTGAAGTGTGTGGAGCTTTTGTGTGCCCGGCCAGAGCAACTCAGAACTATAGCTCGCGTGCCATAGGTTCGCCATCACTGCCCTAGGGAATAAAATGGCGGTCGTTGCAATTCTTTGTCACAAGGTATTTGCACAGCAATTTTTCAAACGTGAAGAACACACAAAAAAGGTAGCCCAATTTTTTTGTTAGGCTGAGTAAAAAGATACCGAACATGTCACGCTTTAAAATAGCGCACACTCGTGGGATGGCGTCATACTTCGGTACTTAAAAATTTTCATAGACAACACTTTAAAATTTTTTTTACAGGTTACCAGTTTAGGAGTTCTTGTGTGAAAATTATTGCTCTCGCTCTACTGTTCACAGTAATACCTTACATGTGTGGTTTAAAAACTCAGTTTACATATGCGGACGCGACCACCCCAAACTCGCTCATCTATGTCTTTATGGACCTTGCTTTTTCACTGGTGCAAAGTCATGTTGGAACAGGAAGGGGCCATTCCCGAACTGTACCCACCAAGTTGGGACCATGAAATGGTCCAAAATGTCTTGGTATGCTGACGCCTTAAGAGTTCTCTTCACTGGAACAAGCCCATACCATAAATCACCCTCCATCAAATGATTTGCACCAGTGAACCTGAAAACTGGCCTAGGCAGGAAGGGGGCAAAAGTGCCCTGTATTGAAGTGGTTAACAGCTAGAGTAGGAGTGAAATCTGAGGGGGGGGGGGGGGGGGGACGCAGGGAACGTGGGGAAAGTGTTTAAGTCACAAGTTTATAAAAAAAAATTTCTTCTACTCATAAAATCTCATTTTTTTCTATTAAAATAACAAACCTGTTATACTTACCTCCTCTGCGCAGTGGTTTTGCACAGGGCAGCCCAGGATCCTCCTCTTCTCGGGTCCCTGTTCGCTGCTGCTTGCCCCTCCCTCCTGTTGAGTGCCCCCACAGCAAGCAGCTTGCTATGGGGGCACCCGAGTCGAGATGCAGCGCCATATATTCATTTAGACACGGAGCAGCTGATGGGCCCCGCCCCTTCTCTCTACTGATTGGCTGAGTTTGATTGACAGCAGCGGGAGCCAATGGCGCTGCGGTTGTGTCTTAACCAATAAGGAGAGAGAGTCCCAGGCGGCTGAGGGATTTGTGGACATCTCTGAAAAGAGAAGGGGCTCAGGTTAGTATTAGGGTTGAATTAGGGGAGCAGCACTTCCAGTGACGTCACTGGAAGTGACGAAACGCATAGCATCACCACGTTGGGTCAGCTGGAACGCAAGCCGGAAGCACTGCTCGCCACTCTGCAAAGGGGATGCGCAGCCCGCACAAGCCGACCACAGTGGTTTTACTTTTTATACAAATTCCTTGCCTTTAACCCATTGTAGTGGGTAATAAAACTTCTTTTAAACATACTGCACTATATGGAGCCTTTTGTTTCCTTTAAAATGGCCATACTACCATGATGTGAGGAGGATCCAGCTTACAAATCCAGACCAGCCCATGAGGAAAAAAAGGGGAATCCATCCCAGCCCAGGGGGAACCTAAGCGCGAATGGTCCTAGTGCTGTAAAGCACATAGGACCCACTGGTTCTGGTAAGTGATTTTACCTAGCCACAATTCACGGTGAAACAGATTGATGTCACAGAATATTAAGGACAATCACATTTAAAGCACCTGTACCTTGAATTGCATTTGAATCATTTAAGGACTTATTTTTGATCTTCTTGAGCACCAAATCACTTTATATATATATATATATATTGGACTTTTATATACCAACAGTCACGATTTATTTATGGTTATTTTTAATATTGCTATATCCTTAATACTGTATGATATTTTTACCACTACCTGAATCATTGAACTATATACTTGGTATCATTCCTATACTATTCACCAGCAATCGCTGTAGTTCGCTTTCTTTAAAAGCTAAATTCTATCCATCTCCTGTATTACCTATAGCGGCTGCTGCAATTATCCATTTATTATACACATTTATTTTATTTAATTTTTTAATCCTTGGCGTGGGGAATATACTTTGTATATTTTTTTACAATGGAGGCAATATGCCTCCTACTTGCTGTGGAACTAAAGTAGGTGTCAGAGAAACAGGATGACCTGTCTATGTCGCTGGTCCCTATATGGTGAGTGGGTGCACATAGGGGAGCACGGAGTGATCACTATTGAGCACCAATTGATTATCTTTGAAGCACAAAAACTGCACTTTATGGACAACTTTCTCTGCACAATATATTGATTGTATATATTTTTTATGGCAGGCCTCGACAAACCCCGGGCGCCAGGTCGCATTTGCGACTAGAATTAGTGACCTGGCACCTGGGGTGCCCTGCAGGAGGTGTCCTGTCCCTTTAGCGCCCCCACCTTCTTTCCCGAGTGCACGGACTTCCACGCCGTCCATAAATTGAGGCCCCCGGCTTTTCAGCCTTCTTTCTTTTTTTTTTTTTTCCCCCTCATCGCCATGCCACAGCTGAAGGCCCCTTTCACACGGGCTGTCTGATCAGGTCCGCCTGTCAGTTTCTCAGGCCGCCATCTGATCCTGCCTGCCAAAAACAGACGGATGGTGGTTCTATTTTCTATCCATCCCGTGGATCGGATCAGACGGCATCGGATGGAAACAGACAGACAGTCTGTTTCCATCCGATTGCTCTATAGAGGAGAGTGGGGTTCTAGTAGTCTTTATGTGTAAATTTAGTACGTTACTTTTTGGAAATAAAGCTTGGTTGTTTGTTTAAAAAAAAAAAAAAACTGGCTCCTAACTTTTTTAGCTGGCTCCTAGATTTCAGGAAAATTTGTCAAGCCCTGTTTTATGGCATAGTTTTTCACCTTTTTTGGCACTGAGCACTTTAAGCATAATTTATGTGTTTATTTATACATTTGATTTGTATGTATAGGAGCAGTGCTGACACCCATTTTCATACAATGGAGGCAATATGCCTCCTACTTGCTGTGGGACTACAGTAGGTGTCAGAGAAACAGGGTGACCGGTCTACGTCGCTGGTCCCTATACAGGGCCCAGGCCTGTAGTGGGTATATACTAGGGAAGCATATGGTCAAAAAAGGAAAAAGAAAATTTGCCAGTGTCCAATCACCTGAAAGTACCAGCCTATAACCTAGGGTCTATGAATATCAAGCATGTGCTCTGTACTGTATGATTAAAAAAGTATTTATTTAGGCTTTTTTCAACCTAGTAAATTTTGGATGAATATTTTGTAGAAAACCAAACTCAAAATTCTTTGTAATTCATATTATGCTTTACCAGGAAAATATATTAATCTACAGTTATCGATCACCGGTCACTGTTTTCTCAACACAAATCACAAAAACGAAATGATCTTTTCACCTTGTAATATATTTGCTGGACACATGTCAATCTTTGTTACCACTACAAAGACTGGAACGTTTAATGCCAACGCCAGACCGAGGTGCTCCTTAGTCATGCCCACTATGCCAGCATTGCTGCCGACCTGTGGAAAGAGTATAAAAAAAAAATATGATTACTCCCAAATAAACTTCAGTCTACCAAATACGTTTTCTGTGATGACAAACAAAAAAAAAAAAAAAAAAAAAAAAAGGTATAATTTAAGCGTATCTAAACCCAAAGACAAAATCTTATATAATGTAGCTTAGACGTGGTAACTGCATGTTTTCTTTTACGTAAACTAGTGCAGTCACCACATCTAAGGAACGGTTAACCGACAAATATATTCGAATTTTCATTCTACCTGTAAAAATCTTTTCTTGAAGTTCATTACAGGACACAGGACAGTATCCAGGAACAAAGCATAGCTGCCACCTTCAGCAGACTGGACACTGACAAAATTGAGCTGTTAGAACAACCCTGCATAACCCCTCTTCCATTCCAAGCAAGCCTCAGCTTCAAAGCAATCAATGGTAAGAGTGGATCATAAGAACAGATGGGCAGGACCAGTGTCATGTAATGTACTTAAAAAAAAAAAAAATAAAATTTACTGGCAAGATGAAAGTGATACATTTATTTGTACAATACAGGTCAAATGATATTCAGGAAAGTAGGTACATACCCAAGCTATACAACATCGGAAGGGTTGGAAAAGCAGCAAATGAAAGAGCAACAAGCCCAAATAACAGAAAAACTTAAAGGGTTTGAGAGGGCTCACAGGGCCACTTGAACCTTACAACTGAAGCTAGCATCAGAAGAGGCCTGAACATACAAACTGGCAGAATTTAAACATTTTAACACATGAAGTGGCAGTCTTGCATACCTGAGAAACAGAGGTTGGGTTCACATAGGTTTAAATACAGTTCACACAGGTTTAAATTAGTTTTTTAATTCACATGGAGATGGTGGAACGATGGTGTAAGACGCAGGTTGTCCAATGCAAGGACCCTCAGGAATGACAAAGATTTGATTTGTTCAAACAAAGCTGTAGATGAGAAATACATTCAAAAAAACAGTGTGCACCACATCCAGATAGTGGAGGATGCCTCCTTAGGATGGCAAGGAGCAGGACAATATCATGGTTAAACTGGAAACCATAGAATATTATGGTTAAACATAGAACCAGGAGGTCCAAGTCTGTCATCTCGATCGAGAGAGGTCTTGAAATACCTCCAGGTGAAGAGACCATTCCCCATAGTTCAAACTGACAACTGCCAATTCTCCAACCCAGGAATATGGACCTGTGACGAAGTCGGAAGTGAGGAAACGCGTTGGGCGTGATTACAAGGCACACTGGAGATAAATTTAATAAATGGATATAGGAGACAATATCACACTAGTGGAGCATTCTCTTATGGTTCACATTTGCGAGCTGTTTGAGAGAAGAGAGACGTTGGATAATGATGATCTAAAGACGGCCGTTTCACTAGTCCTTACCATGAGAATGGGGGGCATTAATTTTTGGCGAGTTGCCAGCTGATGGGAGTGGTTGTCACGTTGGTGGTGGATTCACGGTGACCCAATTATCCTTAAACACGGGACCCTCATTTATCTGATATTTTTTCACCAATTCATTTTTTCACAAGAACTGTACATGGAGTTGTATGGGACTATCCTATTTGAAGATTTATTTGAAAATTGACACTGTATATTTTCACGGTTTCACCAATATGATATATTATGTGATTTATTTATTTATTTGCACATGCACTTTTCTAATGCACAGCTGAGTGATTGTAATTTTGTGAATGGGGATCACTTGGTATATTTAATTATTTTATTTGAAGCTGCTGCTTTACATTTGTATTTGAGCTTTCTGTGGACCTACTAGAAATAGGAGTCACGACATACTATTTTAGCGTGAGAGCTTTTATATTTACTTACAATATGTATCTACCCCACTTGGATCTGTGCATGGCATGGCTGTCGGCCCAGGACTCTGGACCAGCTGCGATCCCCTGCTGCGGAACGTAAGAGTTTATTTTCTAAAAGGGTGTTTTATGGAGGAAGGAGAGAAAATGGGCATGCTAGAATAGCAAAGTCGTATCAATCCTCCCATGCTATAGGAGTGATCCATGCTTCTGATGGCCGAATAGTTAATCAGCCTGAACTCATTACCAATGAGCCGACTCTGTACTATGCCGCCCTATATCAAATCGCACAGCAATTTTTCCTTAGAGGATTTGCATGCCTACTTACACACAGTAAGGCTTCCTGCATTGACGCAGGAGCAGAGGTCTAAACTACATTCCCCATTGACTTTGGATGAGGTGCAGAGGGTGGCTTCCTCCTTTCCTGTGTCCAAGGCCCCTGGGGATGGTATTCCAGTAGAGGTAGATCTTAGATATAGGGAAGTTATTATGCCAAACCTCCTGTAGGTCTTTAATGTTGGCTATGACGCCCACTGTCATCCTGAGTCAATGTCGCGGACCAACAACATTTTGCTTCTGAAACCAGGCAAAGACCTGTTGGATCAAGGGTCTTCCAAGCAGATTTCATTGTTGCAGAGCGATGTTAACAATTTTAGCCAAGATACTTGCCTTACACTTGAATGAAGTAATTCGGTCTATTGTACATGATGATCAAGCGGGCTTTATGCCCACAAATCTACAGCCTTAAGCTTACCAAGGTTATTTAATATGCAAATGCCAGTCGATAATATGGGTGTCAGAGCGCTACTATCTCTGGACGCTAATAAAGCCTTCAACAGTATAGAATGGCAGTATTTGTGGGCAGTGCTGACTAAATTTGGGTTTGGTGAAAGGTTCATTACTTTGGTCCAACTTCTAAACCACGCCCCTAATGCTGCTATTCAATGTCCTTACAGGATCATCTTCCACCTTTGCACTAGGACAAGGAACTAGACAGGGATGTCCCCTCTGTCCACTGCGGTTTGCAGTCGCTATCGAACCGCTGGCCGTCTTGATCCGTGCCAATTCACTGATTACTGGGTTCTGCCGTGGTGACCTCCATAAAAAGATCAGTAGGGCATATCACTTGTTCTGGTGCCTCTTGGTTAGCTGAAATCCTCTTCCATCGATGCAAGCCCCACCTATTGTAATCATCTTGTGTGGTGGGGATAACTGTGGGAGTTGTCACAGGTTCTCATCAAGAGTGTCCGACTATGCGGATCCTTTAACCCCATCTCCGCCATTTATCTAGCTTCTATAAAATGAAACCGGATCATCGGCCTGTCCATTCCATAGAAGTGGGCGCTCATGATGAGAACCTGTGACTATTCCAACCATTCCATAAAACTTCTGACACAATGGACGATTATGGCAGGGGGTATGAATGGAAGAGGAATTCAGTTAACAGAAGAGAAGAGATAGGGACATATTTTACTGACTGAAAAGGTATGTCCTGTGTTCTGATATAGGGTACTATAGAAAGGAGGATGTGCAGACTCCAAACAGTGCATATCCCGAGTGTCTAAAAATGGTGTTGAATTCAAACTGGCACTCCACCTACTGTTGGTTGGGACGAAGTGTTGTGGCTGGTGCCACTAAATTAACTATTTTTGGAAATACTCCCTAGTGAGGTACAGACCACAGGATTCCACCAGAATTCACCCTTCCAGTGGGCATACTCTTACAGAAGTCCTCAAGTACAAGGGGACAACCTAAGCGTGAGCCAAATCCCTGGACCCGTAAAGCAGCCTGCAGCTCCCACCAATGCTACACCATGGGTACTAAGGGGAAATTGCCTAACAATGTCTAGTGCACAAAAGGCACATTACAGGCCGCCCCATTTTTTCCTCACACTGATGTCTGACTATGGCCTTCTAGGCTAGGCTGAAGATCAGCTGACCTGGAAAGCTTAAAAAAAGCCCCAGGGTGCTGCCAGCAAATAAACTTGGTAGCACTAACATGGATCTTTATAAAAAGAAAAAAAAAAACTAACATAAGTGGGAGGGGTTATGCAGGGTTGTTCCTGTATACCATCCTGTGTCCTGTAATGTACAATAAACAAATGACACATTTGGTTGGATACCCTTTACATACAAAATAACCATTTAAAGCATACAAACAACTGAAATACATTTCAAGTGTTCTACCAATTTGCTATAGTCAGATTTGCAGAGATCAGTAAAAGACACGTTCCACCTAAATAAAACTACTGGATCAGACTAAGTGGAAAGTGCAAAAAAGATGATAGAGGGGTCAGCAATGCCATCTAGACTGAAGTTTGACTTGATGGTGTGCATAAGGACAGACTATACTCCAGAAGATTTTAGTCATCTACACCAGCCCATTTCAACCAGCGTGCCCAGGCACCCTGGGATGCCTTCAGGTCCCTTCAGGGGTGCCTTGTCAAAATGCCTAGAAAAAAAAAAAAAAATAAATACCCAAAACTTGTATACAAGATAGGAGGAGAATCAAGCCTGCCTTTTATTAAACACAAAGACACAGGTTTTTATTGTGCACCATTACTACCTTATAGCCGCTGGTGCCCTAACCATCAATGATGTCATCAGTTGATTGAGAGGAGGTTAGGCGCCTGCACAGCAAAACTGTTTGCCCCCCTCCATGAGCACTGGGGTCACTTTTAGAGAGAGATAAACTGAAGAGGAACACTGGAATAAGACCAGTCAGTACCACTGAAAAGGTGTGTTTGCTTTGGAAGAATAAATCACCTCTAAACGTGGGGTATCCAACATGCCTGGTCGTTACAGCCAAATGTAAAAAGGAGTTTATTTTTTGTAGATTTTAGATTGCATGCAGAATTTTAAAAGGGTGCCTTGATTGAAAATAGGTTGAGAAACTGATCTACACAGACCTTTTGATCTTCACTGTTTTGAACATAGTTAGGGTCCCTTGTATCAAACACATGGCCAAGACAAGACCGCTGCATTAAAAAAAATCTGTAGTTTTAAACCAACTTGGCAAATCTTTTAACATCAGTACTGTTGGACTAAAGAGGTTTTCAAATTATATCTAAAAGCACCCGCCAAACCAACGATTCATTTCAGATAACACAGGGAATGGGCCAAACCCCTTTTAGCTCTATGATGGGTGAGATTTCCCTTCACTTTCTGTCCTGTAGAAAACAGCAAGTGAGAAAATTTCATAGGGAGGGACTTACATTTATCACGAGAACAACCATCCACATTAAAAGATTTTCCCTTCCTTCCTGTTCTAGTAAAACATTTTTTAGGTAGTCCCTCACTTTCAGTCTCAGTGATAGTTATAGTGATTACCAGGACAAAGTAGTAAATCTGACAGGACACAAATAGAAATAAAATCCTATCCAAGGGAAACTAGATCACAGGTTATGAAGGAGCAAACCAAAAGCATAACAGAATATCTATTTGTTTGCACCTATTGCAACCAAGTACCTCAAGTCAAAGGACAAAAAACAAACTTGACTGCTCACGACTGTAGATACAGTATCTCATTCTACATTAACGCACAGCCTTTCGTTCTCTTTCTTTTGAACACCCTAGTCAAAAAAAAAAAAAAACAGAATTTTTGTAAGAACTTACTTTTCTCTGAGTCCTCTGACAGTCGCTGCCCACTCATACAGTCTTCACTCATGGGACGTCCCAAAGCAGTGTAGACTTGAGGGGTGGGAAACGCAACTGCCACAAGGGTAACGCAACACCCAGGTCAGAGAAGGAACCTTATCACCAAGATAAGGGTAAAAAACACTGGGTAACAGGAAGCTCAACAGGAGCAACAGAACCCAGAAAAGTAAAAAACCAAGGGGTTAATCCCCCAACAGGAAGGACAGACGCAAAACTGTAACGTCCCCCTAAAGTACAGCCGCACTCAACTGTGCGGCCAAAGGAGGCATCGGCCGACGCCAAAAAAAAGCTTGCAAAACATGGTAAAAGTATGCACGGCTGATCAAGTCGCCGCTTGCACACCTGGGACACCAACGCCTAATGGTGAAAAAACCCAAGACACTCACCGCCCCGGTAGAGTGCCGGGACAGGGAAAGGTGGAACCTGTTCCCCAAGCGAATAGGCCAGTACAATCGTCTGCCTGATCCATTTAGAAATGGTTGCCGCAGACTCAGCCGTACCCTTCCGAAGTCCCTCAGGAAGGACAAAAAGAGAATCCGACATTCTGAAGGATTCAGTAGACGACAGGTAGACCCTGATCGCCCTGACAACATCCAAGGAATGCAAGTCAAACTCCTTAGGGTGCTTAGGCTTCGCACGCAGCAAAGGCAAAACAATATCCTCAATGAGATGGAAGGCAGAAACCACCTTAGGAAGGAAGGATTGATGAGGTTGCAAGACCACCTTGTCCCTAAGGACAACTAGGTAGGGAGAGCGGAAGGACAAGGCCGCCAACTCCGACACTCTGCGAGCAGATGCGATAGCCACTAAAAAGGCAACTTTCCGTGACAGTGCCAGCAGAGAAAACTCCGATATTTTCAAAGGGAGGACGTAAGAAAACAGACAGGACCAGATTAAAGTCCCAAGGAGCTAACGGCGCCCTCCTAGGGGGGCCAGATGAAGCACACTGAACAAAAGTGCGGATCAAGTAATTTGATGCCAGGGGGCGCTGGAAAAGAATAGCCAGCGCAGATATCTGACCATTAATAATGGGCAGCGGCAAACGCTGATCCACACCGGATTGCCGGAAGGCCAACACCCTCGCCACCGAAAAGGAGCGAGGATGGAAACCCGGAGATTCACATCAGGCAAAATGAGCCTTCCAGGTACAATAATAAATCTTACCAGAAGAGGCCTTCCTAGCCTTCAGGAGGGTAGGAATGACCGCCGACAAGAGACCTTGATCTCTCAGGACCTGGCTTTCAACAGCCACGCCGTCAAAGCCAGCGACCGTAAAGCAGGATGGAAGATCGGCCCCTGCGACAGCAGATCATCTCGTGAGGGGAGCCGCCAAGGAGGCTCGACGACCAGTTGCATGTCGTCCGTGTACCAGGACCGGCGTGGCCAGTCTGGAGTCACTAGGAACACCTGCTTTTGGTACTGAGGCCAACCTGCGAAGGAACCGGGACAACAATTGAAGCGGAGGAAAGGCATAGATCAGACAATACTGATTCCACGGCACCAACGTGTCCGAGGCGTCTGCCAGAGGATCGCAAGTTCTTGCCACGAACCTATCCACCTCGCTGTTGAGATGAGACACGAACAGATCCACGTCCGTGCACACAGCATCTGAAAACACCTCCAGGTGTAGGGACCATTCCCCTTGGTCCAGGGTCGGGCGGCTCAGATAGTCGGCTTGCCAGTTCTCCACACACGGAATGTGAACTGCCGAAAGTGCCGAGACCCGCGTCTCGGCCCATGACAGAAACTTGGCCACTTCCTTGGCCGCCCGGGCATTCCTCGTGCCCCCTTGGTGATTGATGCATGCCACCGCAGTGGCATTGTCCGTCTGCACACACACAGGGCGGTCCTGCAGACGACCCGACCAATGCAACAAACATAGGTCGATCGCTCTTAGTTCCAACACATTTAACGGCAGAGAGGATTCCTCTTCCGACCAAGTGCCCTGGGCTGACAAAGTGCCCAGAATACCGCCCCAGCCCGAAAGGCTGGCATCCGTGGCGATCACTGTCCACGGAATTGTGCAAATGGTATCGCCTCGAAGACTGACACCATCAACCCCAGGACCCGCATGCAGGTCCTGAGTGACGAGGAATGTTGTCCCCAAGGGACCTGACCCCACTATGTAGAGTCTGGAGTGATACCTCCGGCAGGAAGACATTTGCTTGAGCAGAGTCCAGAACCATCCCCAGGTAGGGGAGCCGGACCGAAGGGGACAACGTCGACTTCTGGAAGTTGAAGGTCCACCCAAACTTCTGGAGTATCTGAACTGTGGCAGCCAGATCGCGTACCAAGGTCGCACTGGAACTCGACCTTAACAGGAAATCGTCCAGATATCCCAGGATTGCAATCCCCTGCTCCCACAACAGGGCCAGGACAGGAGCCAAGATTTTGATAAACACCCTTGGGGCCGAAGCGAGACCGAATGGCAACGCCACGAACTGATAGTGCTCCTGCAATCTCGAATTGGAGGTACCTCTGATGACCCCCGTAAATGGGGATGTGTAAATACGCATCCTTGAGGTCGACGGATGCCAGGAAATCTCCCGGACTCAGAGAGGCCACCACCGATCGAATAGATTCCATGCGGAATTTCTGAACTCACACGAAGCGGTTCATAACTTCCAAGTCCGGAATCGGACGTACCTTTCCCTCCTTTCTGGGCACCGTGAACAGATTCGAGTAAAAACCCTGACATTTTGTCCCGATGAGGCACCGGGACAATCACCCCCTGGGCGAGCAGATCCTGCACCGCCCGATATAGATCGAGGAGACGATCCGGGGTTCAATAAAGATTGGAGGGGAAGAATCTGTTTGTCGGGCGTGATCGAAAGTTGATTTGCACCCCGATCGGGTGCAGCCAAGGTACGGGAAAACAGCGCAGACGTCCCCCCCCACCCCTGAAGCAGGTGAGGGCGCCCCTCAGATGGAGGCGGACTAGAACAGCGAGTTAGGGCGGGCAGCTTTCGGCTTGCCCGCCCAGGGCTTCTGCAGACGACTCGGGCCCTTGAAGGGTGTGCCCTAAAGGCACGAAAGACCCCTGGTTGGTTTTAAAGGAAGGGCCCCGCTTACCGCGGAAGAATTTACCCTTTGCCACTTGGGGTAGAAGAGTCTCTCATCCCCAGTGACCCCCTAACCAACACATCCAGGGATCCCCCAAAAAGTCTGTTCCCCACATAAGGGTCCTTTCACACGGCCGCTCCGTGTGAAAGGTCCGCTGCGGGACTTTTTTTTTTTTTTCCACGGAGCGGATGACATTTCTGTCATCCGCTCCGTGTGCCCGCATATCATCCCATCCGTTTGCGGATGATATGCGGACATAATGTATGTCTATGGCACTGCGGATGTCAGCGGATGACACCGCTGACATCCGATTTTCCTTCCTTTCCGTTTTTTACACGGAAGGAAAAATAGGGTTCTGTTCCGTTCATAAAAACGGAACAGAACTGACAGGAGGAAAATCGGGTGTCAGCGGATGGTATTCCGCTGACACCCGCAGTGCCATTCACTTACATTGATGTCCGCAAATCATCTGCAAAAAAATAGGATGATTTGCGGACACACGGAAAGCAGCGGAGCGGCCGTGTGAAAGGACCCTAAGGGACGTCAGCCACCGTCCCTTAGGAAAACAGGTCAGCCAACAGGTTTTTTAAAATACACAATGTGACGGACGTGCACCGCGCATGCAGACAAACGTGAGACCAGAGCGGCCTCATCCCAGGTCGTGTCACACAGGTATAGTACAGCATGATAAACCTGTTCCATCATGGCCATCGTAGCAGGGGGAGCAGAATCTGCCTGCATGGTGCGTTGAATAACTTTAATCCACTCCAGCACAGCCCGAGAGACCAGAACTGAAGCGAACCCGGGTTTCAGCAAGGAACCCGCCACCATATAGCAGTGGCGGGTAATAGACTCCACCCGTCTGTCCGCCGGGTCCCTAAATACCGCGCATTAGAGTGGCCTTATTCAACCTGGACATAGTGTGGTCCACCTTAGGGGCACCAGTCCAGCGCAAATCCGTGGGAGACGTGAAGGGATAACGGTATTTAAACCGCCTAGGGACCACAAAGTTGCGCTTTAGATTGCGCCAATGTTCATTCACCATTGCATGAAATTCGGCGTGACAGGGAAAAAACCTGAACCGATTTCTGCGGGTGCCAAAGGATGACCGCGTACCCTGCTGGTGGGGCACATCCTCCAGATGCAGCGTTTCTGTGACCGAACTAATGAGCGCAGCCATAGCAGTACGATCTCGGGCAGCCCTGGTGGGGGAAACTTCCCCCTCCTCCACTTCCCCCTCCGCCTGGGAGGACTAAGACCCCGCAGGGGGTACACTGTCCGTGACAACCATATTAGAATCTGAATCAGAAGAAGGTGAAGGCCTGGCCCATATCCTAAAAGACCGTGCAGACATCAGCAGATCCACCTAGGATGCTAAAGTCGCTAGTGCAGCGCCAAGGGAGCTCTGCTTAGAGCTGGGGGGAATTTGCTACCCTGGGAATCCTTATTAAATCTAATGAAAGTTTGGAAAGCGCTGGCCCTTTAAGTAGTAACCGATGCGAAATCGCACCGCAAGGTACCGCAGCAGCAATGAAATAGTGTTACAAGCAGCCAACAGGAAAGTGACTGCCAGCATGAAAAAAAAAATGACCCAAGAGAAACTAAAAGACCCTCAGAAGGCATACATACAAACAACCTCCACGCTTTGCTGGAACGATCTGCAGTCTGACTAAAAGGAAATTATGTCATCCGCTAGAGGACACAGACTAAGGGAAAATGGCTGCCTATGTAATGTAATGGGGAGGCTTCAGGAAAATGGCTGCCGAGCCCATGTATTGGAAGGACCGTGCCACATCCAAGATGACGCCAGAAGGGCGCGAATATGCTGCAGGGAGGAGCGCAGAGCCCATAATGAAGCTGAATAGCGTGCCCACACTAAAAAAATGGCGGCCCCGTGATTTTTTGCTGCGGGCTGCCCGCACATGTCTGACACCCCCACAAAGTACACAAAAGGCACACATCGAAGAGAGGGGCCCCCCACAGCGCGGCAGAACCGCAAAAGTGCCCACAGGGACAGGGAGAGACCGGGAAGGACACCGACAGACATGAGGGGAATAATACAGACATCACAGGCAGACTGTCATCCCCAACACAGAGGCCCCACAGACACCCCCCACATAGAGGGGTTACTCACCGACCAGCGATAGCGTGGGTGCTGCCGTGAGACGGGAAGCCTCCCACCCCAGGTGGTGGGGGTACCATCAGTCAAACAGGACGCTAACTACACGCGGCGTACCGCAGTAGAGTCATGCTAGCGAAGTAGCGACATTCGCGGGCAGTGTCCCTGAGGACAGGGACAGGTCGTTTGCGAGGCCTGGGCGTACGCATAGCCTGCCAACCACTCGATGGCAGGCTGAGATTCAGTAAGGTTCTCTGTTCTGAAATACCAGGACAACCAGTCCGATTCCCAGCTCCGCAAACGCTGTAGTCTTCTGATCTGACTAACTAAGCGCAGGAACAAATAAAATTCTATCATGAGAAAGAGAAAAAAACACTTTCAGAAATAAAATTAAATAAGAAAAAGTAGTGAGGCTGAGACCGCAGCCTCAGCAAGGGAAAGCCTGTCTACCCCTTAGTTAGGCAAAAGACAAACTGAGTTGAGAATGCTGCTAGCATGAGGGTATGGTCCAGAGTGACAGCCCCTGTGTGGGTGTGTACATGCAAATGCTTTTATGTATGATTTTAACAAAAATCTTTTGCCTAGTTTACCCCTATGGATAAGGACAATACCCCTTAAGTGAAGACTGTATGAGTGGGCGGCGACTGTCAGAGGACGCAAGAGAAATAGAATTTGTGTAAGAACTTACCGTAAAATTCATCTCCGAGTCCTCTGACAGTCGCCGCCCGATGGCATTAGCCTTCACTAATGGGTAATGGCGCACTCTGCAGGAGCAGGCTAGGCAGATAATTGATCAGGTTAATACAAAAAAACATACCTCGGCACGCCACTAGGGGGCCATTCCTCCTGAACCCAATCTGATATTACCTCAGTTTGTAGCAAGCAGTACCGCAAGGCAACAACCCCCAGATCCAAAAACCGGTGAAGAGGGGCGGGGGTTGCGACTGTCAGAGGACTCGGAGAAAAGAATTTTACGGTAAGTTCTTACAAAAATTCAATTTTCTCTTACGTCCTCTGACAGTCGCCGCCCGATGGCATTAGCCTTCACTAATGAGAGGTCCCAAAGCAGTGCAGGTATGAGGGGTGGGAAAGCAACGCAAGCAATATAGACGGTAACGCAAATAGCCAGGCCAGTAACAACCTGAGCCTACGGGAAAAAACTGGAACAAACCCAGAAACACCACCCCATAAGGAGGGACAGTAGAAATAATGTCCCCTTAAACAACTGCCGCACTCAAACGTCGCGGCCAAAGGAAGCATCCGAAGCGGAGATATCTCTGATGACCTCCGAAAATAGGAATGTTGAGATACGCAGCCTACAAGTCGATGGATGCCATAAGTCCCCAGGCCTCAATGACGCCACCAACAACCGGATGGACTCCATCATGAACTACTGCACACGCACAAAGCGGTTCCGAGACTTAAAAATCCAGAATCGGATGCACCTTGCCGTCTTTCCTGGGCACCGTGAACAGGTTGAAGTAAAACCCGCAAAACCTTTTCCGTAAGGGAACGGGTACAATGACTCCTTTGGCAAGCAGATGGTGCACTGCCCCATGAGATCCGAGACAATCGGGGGACAGCTGGAGAATGGACGGGAAGAACCTGTCTGCGGGGCGAGATCGAAACTTGATCTAGTGCCCTGAAAGAATCGGTTTGTGAACCCACCTGTACTGAATGCCGGACAACCAGGGTTCCTGAAAGGAAAGCAGACATCCCCCCACCCCACAACGGGTGAGGGCATCCCTTCAGGAAGAGGTGGACTGGGCCGCCGAACCAGACTGACCGGCTCTTGGCTTATCTAACCACGGCTTCTTGTGGCCACCGGGAAGTCGGAAGGGTTTACCCTTCTCCTGCATCCCAAAAGGCACGAAAGCAGTTATGTTGAGTCTTGAAGGAGTGCCCCCTCCGCGTGCAGGGGAACTTTCCTTTGGTGACCTGGGACAGTACTCTTACCACCTGTGAGCCCCTTAATCAACTCATCTAGAGTTTCCCCAAAAAGATGACCCCCCCCCTCAAAGGGGACCTCAGACACCGTCTTTTTGGATGCGTGGTCAACCGACCAGCTCTTTAACTAGGTAATGCGGTGAATTGCAATCCCCACTGCCAACTGGGCGACCAACGGAGCCTCGTCCAAGGCCGCGTCGCACAGGAACATTGCAGTGTGGATGAGCGCATCCTGCTGCGAAGCCCCTGCAAACACAGGTTTCAACAGGGAAGCCGCCACCAAATTAAAGAGGCAGGCAAGCGCTTCCACATGCCTATCTGCCGAATCCCTGAATACCGGGGAATCCTCTACTGGCAGAGAGGTGGACTTATTCAGCCTAGACACAGTGTGAACCCTTGCTTGGGGACGCCATCCAACATTTGTCTCCCGCCTCCAAAAACGGATAGCAGATGGAAAAACGCTTAGGCACCACCAACATGCGCCGCCACTGGCCATTCACAAGCTCGTGAAATTCTTCAGCGCAGGAAAAAAGCCTGACCCGACTACTGGGGTCTGCGGAACCCGAAACCGGACCGCTTACTTGACTGAGCTGGCTCATTGTCAAGATTGAGAGCTTCCGTTATGACGCCATGAGAGCATCCATCGAAGAGTGTTCCCACGCTACCGAGGAGGAAGATTTCCCCTCCCCACTCCCTCTCAGAAACGGAGGACCGGGACCCCTCAGGGGGACTATCGTCCGTGGCAACCAAATCGGGCTCAGAGTCAGAGGACTGGGAGGGCACAGGCCGTTTTTTGGAGGAGCGTGCCGACATCAGCAGATGCACCTGGGACGCCAAAGTCGCAAGAGCAGCAGATATGGAGACCATGGAAGAGGATTCAGGTGTACCCGAAGCCCCCACCAGGTCTGCGGGGGATTATCCTGGGAGTCCATTTTTGCTTTAAAATTAAAAAGGGACGCTGGCCCTTTAAATCGGCAGGTCCCGCAGACCCCCCCCCCCCCCCCCCGCACTAACAGAAAGAGCCCCCTGTGAAAACACACCAGCCACAATTAAACGTTTTGGTTGAAAAATGACAGGATTAACAAAAATCCTCAGCCTGTCAGCACATTTTTACACAGGAGAAAAGCATTAAGGTGGAAGTGACCTCACAGCGATAGAGGCCAGCCCTCGAGCACAGAGAAAAGCTGCCTATTGAAAGTCAATGACAAAAGTCACAGGGAAAATGGCCACTTGCCCTCACTAGGCATGTTGCCCACATCCAAGATGGCGTCCAACCGGGAGCCTATGCAGAATCCCAACATGGCTGCTGTCCTCACACAGAGCTTCGATTCTGCACACCATAAAACATGGCAGCCGCCCTAAACGGCGGCAAAATAAGTGTACAAACACATTCTGGCTAACATCAGGGACCCCAGGGAGACCCCTATAGCACCCCATACAGCACCCCCAGCGGGAGCAGGGAGGGAGGGAGAACCCATAACCCAGCCAAATAGGGGGATCCTACAGAGACCACCAGCTCTGCTATCCCCTAAGAGTATAAAGGCAGAGGCTTATTCAGCGCTAAAATCCAAAATAGAGAGAAATGAGCAGCTGGACACCGGTATTGGTCAATACTAACAAATCCAAAAACAGGCAATAAATGTAAAAAATGGTGCAGCGCTAAAATGTTAAAACCAATAAACAGTAACAATGTCCATAATGATCTGGGAATGTTCATAAATCCAAAGCCAGGCTTGAGGTAAAGGAGACCCGTGTATAGAAGTAGACAAAACACCAAACATGCGTGATTCCACCACCACAGTTAAAGCGGTTGTAAACCCAAAGTTCAAAAAAAAAAAAAAAAAAAAAAAAAAAAACCTGCAAGACAAAGGCATAATGAGCTAGTATGCATCGCATACTAGCTCATTATGTATTACTTACCTTAGAACGAAGCCCTGACACGGACCCCCGGACATCGCTGCAGGCGCTGCCATGATCCCTCGACGTCTTCCAGCGTGATTGGCTGGAAGAGACGGCTCCGGCGCGATGATTGGCCGGAGCCGCGATGACGTCACTCCCGCGCGGGAGTGATTTTCCGGCAAGCTCCCGGCAAATAGATTGAAGGTCCCCCCGGACCTTCAGAGCGCATGCGCCGCTCGCGCGAGTGGCTGCATGCACTGTAAATATCTCCTAAACCATGCCGGTTTAGGAGATATTATTTGTACCTACAGGTAAGCCTTATTATAGGCTTACCTGTAGGTAAAAGTGTAAAAAAGCGGGATACTACCGCTTTAATGCCAGCCTCTCACCTCCATGCACTGACCACAAGGGCCATTGCGCTTTAACATAGACTCTGGTGAACTTCTCCTGTCCCAGTCTTAAGATCATGGAAACCACAGCACCTCAGCAGGTCAGCATACAGATTCCACATGAAAGGATAACAAAGGACATCTAGTGCTCTCCGTTTAAAATTGGGTACATTTATTCAAGGTAAAAACTGGTTACTCCCAGACATAGCACTATTCCTAGGGCATCGGGAACAGCATGTCAAACATCTAATGGATGTGCTCGAACGTGCGGTCCTCTCAGAGCGTCGCGGGTGACGACACAGCTCCTCCCCCGTACGCGTTGCGTCAGTGGGCGTTGACTTCTTCAGCAGGGGTACGGAGCGGGCGGCACCCGCACGCCTTAAATAGATGCCTAGCAACCGGACGCTAATTCCCGAAGCGGAAATGACATATCGCCAATCTCCATCTTTGATGAGGGAAAAACTCCCTACTTCCGGGTGGCTATAAATAGCATAATATAGACCGATACTTGGAGCGTTCATAACACGGAACTGAAACACTCCCGGTCCACAAATGCACCGGTACAAATGCTGCACAAATTTCAATTAGTATAAACACTATATTAAAAATGGCACAGGACCTAAAATTTATTGTAAGAAGCAGAAAAATCAATCTGCCTTAAATCAATAGTGGCGTATACCCACGAGGCTCAGAGAGGTCCACATATATAAAAAGAGCACCATTAAATATACATCAGAAATTAAAACATATACATGTTAAAAAACAAACAAAATCAAAATAAACCACATCCATTATCTATTAGAAATAAAACAATTTAAATCAAAATCAATATTAAGCCCGCCAGGTACTAAAACTTTAGTCTGAAAAATCCAGAATGATTCCCTGCGGCTTAATTGCCTCACAAAATTGCCTCCTCTCCAGTGACGTGTGGTTTTCTCAATGCCCCAAAACTTCAAACCCGTAGGGTCACACTGATGGTATTTTTTGAAGTGTTTGGGGACATTATGCTTATCTTTACCTTTCCGGATTCTATTCATGTGCTCTCCTACTCTTACATGTAAGGCCCTTGTGGTCCTGCCCACATACTGGTAACCACACTTACATTCAAGCATGTACGCAACCCCTTTTGTTTCACATGTGATGAAATCTTTGAGGATGTGCACCTCTTGTGTAGCTGTGGCCACGAATTCTTTCCTTCGCTTAATATTACCTTTTGAGGTCTTACAGGCCGCACACTTGCCGCAGGCATAGAATCCCTTTAAGGAGGGAAAGAGCGCATTACCAGATTTGACAGGTGGGTCAACCACTCCAGGGGCTAGCCGGTCTCTGAGTGTGGGTGCCCTCCGATACACAAACCTCGGCTTAGCCGGGAGTGCAGGGCCCAATATCCTGTCATGCTGTAGGATAGGCCAATACTTGGCCACAATTTTTTCAAACTTTCTGTACTGGATATTGTAATCCAGCACAAAGCAAAATTCATTACTGGAGGTAGTTTTTCTAGAAGGCACTAGTGTAGTTTCCCTTGCGGTGGTACTAACTCTAGAAAGTTCTCTCTCAATATGTTCAGGGTCATACCCTTTTTCCAGAAATCTTGATGCCAATTTTTTAGATTGGGACTGGAAATCCTCTTCCAAGGAGCAGTTCCTTTTCATCCTCAGGAACTGTCCTCTTGGGATATTATACAACCACAGGTTATGGTGACAACTGCCTGTGGGTATATAAAAATTTCTATCAGTCGGCTTGAAGTATGTTCGAGTTTTCAAGCTACCATCTTTTTTAAAAATCTCCAAGTCAAGGAAAACAATACTCTTAGTATTTATATTCCATGTCAACTCAATATTCCGAGTGTTGGAATTGAGTCGATCCATGAAATGTTGTAAACTGGTCATGTCCCCTTTCCATATCAGCAGAAGGTCATCGATAAAACGACGGTAGCAGCTCAACTGGGGAGGACGGTTTGTAAAGATGACCTCTTCCTCCCAGTGTGACATAAACAAGTTAGCCACACTGGGGGCAAACCGTCCCCCCATCGCCACTCCTTTTACTTGTAGGAAATATTTCTTGTCGTACCAAAAATAGTTCTTTAGCAGTACCTGGCGGGCTTAATATTGATTTTGATTTAAATTGTTTTATTTCTAATAGATAATGAATGTGGTTTATTTTGATTTTGTTTGTTTTTTAACATGTATAGGTTTTAATTTCTGATGTATATTTAATGGTGCTCTTTTTATATATGTGGACCTCTCGGAGCCTCGTGGGTATACGCCACTATTGATTTAAGGCAGATTGATTTTTCTGCTTCTTACAATAAATTTTAGGTCATGTGCCATTTTTAATATAGTGTTTATACTAATTGAAATTTGTGCAGCATTTGTACCGGTGCATTTGTGGACCGGGAGTGTTTCAGTTCCGTGTTATGAACGCTCCAAGTATCGGTCTATATTATGCTATTTATAGCCACCCGGAAGTAGGGAGTTTTTCCCTCATCAAAGATGGAGATTGGCGATATGTCATTTCCGCTTTGGGAATTAGCGTCCGGTTGCTAGGCATCTATTTAAGGCGTGCGGGTGCCGCCCGCTCCGTACCCCTGCTGAAGAAGTCAACGCCCACTGACGCAACGCATACGGCGGAGGAGCTGTGACGTCACCCGCGACGCTCTGAGAGGACCGCACGTTCGAGCACATCCATTAGATGTTTGACATGCTGTTCCCGATGCACTAGGAATAGTGCTATGTCTGTGAGTAACCAGTTTTTACCTTGAATAAATGTACCCAATTTTAAACGGAGAGCACTAGATGTCCTTTGTTATCCTTTCATGTGGAATCTTTATGCTGACCTGCTGAGGTTTCCATGATCTTAAGACTGGGACAGGAGAAGTTCACCAGAGTCTATGTTAAAGCGCAATGGCCCTTGTGGTCAGTGCATGGAGGTGAGAGGCTGGCATTAACTGTGGTGGTGGAATCACGCATTTTTGGTGTTTTGTCTACTTCTATACACGGGTCACCTTTACCTCAAGCCTGGCTTTGGATTTATGAACATTCCCAGATCATTATGGACATTGTTACTGTTTATTGGTTTTAACATTTTAGCGCTGCACCATTTTTTACATTTATCCCCTAAGAGAGGGCACACAACCCCCCAAAAATCCCCAGGGACAAGGGGGGGATAAACTCACCAGTCCAGAAGCGGACACAGCTCAGATACGGGAGACCTCCCACCCTAAGTGGGGGTGCCGTCAGCCATGGAGGGACGCTGGCAACACACGGGCGATCCGGGTTGAGACATCCTCAGCGAAGACGCATCACCGCAGGCTCGTCCCCATATGGAGGGGCACTGTCGTTGTGAGGCCTGGGCGTACCAGTAACCTGCGACAATCGTTGGCAGGCTGGGACTCCATAAGGATCTATAATTACCCAGTCCGAGGCCCAGTGCTGCAGTCACTTGTAGTCCTCCAGGAAAGGAATCCCTTACTAACTAGTGATAGTGAGAGAAAAAATAAAAATCTATTGTGTAAAGTAACACATAAATTCAGAAAGAAAACAAAGCAAACCGAGACTCTAGGTCTCAGCAGGGAAGACCTAGCCCTACTCCTGACGCTAGGTAGCATAAAACTGAGGTAATATCAGATTGGGTTCAGGATAATGGCTGAGGGATGGCCCCCTAGTGGCGTGCGGAGGTATAAAAAGTTTTGTATTAACCTGATAATTATCTGCCTAGCCTGCTCCTGCAGAGTGCACCATTACCCATTAGTGAAGGCTAATACCATCGGGCGGCGACTGTCAGAGGACGTAAGAGAAACATGCTATAACTCTTTCCTTGTTAGATATATTTATTCTAGAATATATCCAGAAGCACTTGTCACTATTAGCATTTATTGTATTCATCCACAATTTTTTACCCAGACATGAAAATTATTTTCTTCAATATAAAATCTTCACTATGAAGCAATATCTTTGGATCGGTTGTAAAGTTGTAAGAAATAATCCAGCAAAAGGCACGATTTCAAATATAATCAGCCTCCCAACTGTGTAAAAATATTAGATGTCTTTCAAGTTAAACCCATGCACACCAAAATTGCAATGTTACTGTTATCATATCTACAACCTAATATGTAGGTACAGTATACCCCTGTTCAGGGTTCGACAATCCCCGAGCGCCAGGTCGCATTTGCGACTAGAATTAGCGACCTGGCACCTGGGGTGCACTGCAGGAGATGTCCTGTTGCTTTGCGCCCCCCCGAGCGCTCGAACTACGGCATCATCCAAAAATTGAGGCCCCGGCTTTTGGGCCTTCTTCACGGAGATGCTGCCAATGGGGAACTGGCAGCCTCTTGTGGTGGCCGGGAGTATTACAACACACAGTAACTAGCAATGCAAGGATTTTCTACTGTTTGTTTTCAATGCCCACCCTTCTCCTTCCCAAGAGGTGGAGAGACGGAAGTTTTGCAGTCTTCATCTGGCGCCCTTTTGTTAAAGGTAAGTGTGCAGGGAGTGTGGTTATTATTTGATTTTATTTTTAAAACCCATTTTACACCGCTCTCTCCTGGAAGTTCAAGGATAATGTGTTTTATATATTTAGTGTTAGGGCTCTTTCACACGGGCGTTCCGATCAGATCCGCCTGTCAGTATTTTAGGCGGATTTGATCGGATGCCCCATCCAACCCTATGGAGCAGCGGATGTCAGCGGTGACATGTCCGCTGACACCCGCTGCCATCCGCATCCGATCCGGTCTGTGAAATCCGGACGGATGGAAACCTATTTTCCATCCGTCCTGGGGTCCGCTCTCACCCGATTCCCCATAGAGAGAGGCGGGGCTCTGACACCTCCCTCTCCGCACTGTGTGCGGAGACGGAGCTGTCATTCGCCGGCTCAGCAGGGATTGGCGGATCGATCCCCGCTGAGCAGAGCATGGTCCGCAACGAAATGCGGACTGTGTGAAAGGGGCCTTACTTTAAAAATTGCATTTTGTAATCTCCTTGCAATGTGTTGATCTTTTGTTTTGCATTAAAATCCCTTATTCACAATAAGAATCTTTTATGGAAAAAAATAATAAATTATTTTTCATCATCTCCCTGCCCTGCCACAGCCACACAGCCGATGGCCCCTTTCACACTGGCTTTCTGATCAGGTCCGCCTGTCAGTTTTTCAGGCGGACCTGATCGGACCCTTCAGTCTCTATGGAGTGGCAAGCCGCCGCCATCCAATCCTGTCCGCCAAAAACAGATGGATGGTGGTTCTATTTACCATCCGTCCAGTGAATCGAATTGGATGGCATCGGATGGAAACAGACGGTCCGTTGCCATCCGATTGCCCCATAGAGGAGAATGGGCTGCGTCTGCATAGCAGAGCGGACAGGACTTGTCATCCGCCTGCTCAGCGGGGATCAGCAGAGAGATCCCCACTGAGCATGCGGATTCTGCTTAGCGTAGGCACCCGTGTGAAAGGGGCCTAAGGTGGCATATGTTACTCTTGGTCACTGGATCTCCCATCGCCCCAACCTTGCTGCACTGTTTAAATTTAAGATCGGTTATTTTCATCATTGAAAATAAAGCTTTGTTGTTGGAAAAAAAAACAAAAAAAAAAAAAAAAAAAAAAAAAAAAAACTTTTAGCTGGCTCCTAGATTCCAAACAAATTTGTCAAGCCCTGCCCCTATTGGCTGTGTTGTGTGTAGATATCTACAGTCACCACTGGAGGTGGTTTTGCCCTTCACTTGGGGTATTTGGTTTTAAATAAAATACAAATGTACTCCGATTGTGGTTCACTTTCTCATAACCTATTTGAATACTTTTATAGCAATGCAAATATTTTGCTGGTTACCTAGAATTTTTTTTACAGACCACATAATTTACAGCCCTTTAAGATTTCTCTGCCCTTATTTTGCAATAAAAACATGACAGGAGTTCTAACCTAAAAAATAAATAGCTTTGGATGCCCTTATTCATGCTATCCTTCTGGCTTTAATGCTTTTTGAGAGACCAACCAACCACAAGCTAACGTGTTCTACCTTCACTGTGACCGCCAATGAAATTTTAGGTGTATTTCAAAAAATGCTGGATGACAGAAACAGGGAGAAAGAAATTTAAACCTAGATGCCAGCAACAGTGAAAGGTTGCTTTTAACAACAAAGTTGGGTGGAAAATTACACAAGTGTTGCTAAAAATATATAACGAATTACATAAAGTGTAACTTAAAGTAGTTGTAAACCTCCCTCATGAAATCTGAGCAAAGCACATACTGTATCTGTAGTGTTTACCCATCTGTTTTTCCCAAAGCCTGGTACATACGATGAGAATATCGGATGAATGATCGGCCATATTTTTTTTTTTTTAGCATTGTAGTCGCATATCGTAAACGAAGAGGTTACTAAAGTTACAAAAATTCTCGTATGACAGAATACAACTTTGGAAGTGATGTAATGTGCTATATTGTAGTTCATGAGCATGCACGGTCATGGTCTTTTTATTTTTTTCGGAACGAATGCTGTACTGATTAACCACTTCCATACCGAGTCATGTAAAATGACGTCGGCAAAGTGGTTGTCTAGATCCGGGCCGCCGTCATATGACGTCGGCCCGTTCTAGCTGCTACTGCGCGCCCCCGGCGGCGCGCAGCGGCGCGATCAGGGATGAGGCTCGTCCCTCGGACATAGCCCATCACTGATCAAGGTAAACAGCCAATAGAAATTGGCTGTTTACCACGTGATCGGCTGTGTCAATCACAGCCGATCACATGAGCGGCTCCAGCACGAGCCGCTCGTTCTCTCTGCAATGCGCGCCCCCGGGGGCGCGCAGAGCAGCGATCGGGGACGAGGCTCGTCCCTCGGACAGAGTCGATCCCCGATCTAGGTAAAGAGCCAATGAAATTGGCTCTTTACCACGTGACCGGCTGTGTCCAATCACAGCCGGTCACAAATGTCAACAGAGAACACGGTAACTAGCTGTCACCGTGTTCTCCTCCTCACACACTGATCCTGTGTGAGGAGGAGATTGTGGTAACAGCTAGTTACCAAGTACAGTGCACCCCAAACACACTGATTGCCCCCCCCCCAATAAAGAGTACCTGTCACTAGCCCATCAAAGTACCCGAGTACCTGTCATCAGGTACTCAGATGACAGGTACTCGGGTACTCTGATGGGCTGGTGACAGGTATTCGGGTACTCTGATGACAGGTACTCAGGTACTCTGATGACGGATACTCTGATGACAGGTACTCGGGTACTCTGATGACAGGTACTCGGGTACTCTGATGACGGGTACTCGGGTACTCTGATGACGGGTACTCGGGTACTCTGATGACGGGTACTCGGGTACTCTGATGACAGGTACTCGGGTACTCTGATGACAGGTACTCGGGTACTCTGATGACAGGTACTCGGGTACTCTGATGACGGGTACTCGGGTACTCTGATGACGGGTACTCGGGTACTCTGATGACGGGTACTCGGGTACTCTGATGACGGGTACTCGGGTACTCTGATGACAGGTACTCGGGTACTCTGATGACAGGTACTCGGGTACTCTGATGACAGGTACTCGGGTACTCTGATGACAGGTACTCGGGTACTCTGATGACAGGTACTCGGGTACTCTGATGACAGGTACTCGGGTACTCTGATGACAGGTACTCAGGTACTTTGAGTACCTGTCAACGGAGTACCCGTCATCAGAGTACCTGAGTACCTGTCACCTACCCATCAGAGTACCCGAGTACCTTCCACCTGCTCATCAGAGTACCTGACGCCTGAAGTACCCAAGTACTTGCCGCCTGCTCATCAGTACCCATCACTACTCATCAGTACTCATCAGTACCTATCACCTATCAGTACTGATCATCAGTACCCATCAGTACAGTATCACCTATCACCTATCAGTCAGTGAGTACTACTCATCAGTACCTATCACCTGCCTGTCACCTGCCCATCAGAGTACCCGAGTACCTGTCACCTGCCTATCGGAGTACCCGAGTACCTGCCACCTGCTCATCAGTACCAGAGTACCTGTCACCTGCCCAACAAAGTACCCGAGTACCTGTCACCCTTCATACAGCCACCATGTCCAAGTCCAAAAAGGTTTATATACGTCGTCCGTTTAAACCTAAATACCGGTGTTATGGCAGCAGATAGCTGCCATAACCCTGGTATTTTTTTAAACGGTGGACGGTTGGCTTTCCGATAAGGGTGGTCCCAGCGGCGGATTCGCCGTGGGATCACCCTTCCGGGATGGCGGAAGAGGCGCCCCCCCCCCTCCCGACGCGTTCCGGTCCTTTTCCCCGCTTACCGGACCCGCCGGCAGAGGGGAAAACGATCCGGTCCCGAATCCTCACAGACAGGATGTCGAGTGAGGGCAAGCTTGCCCTCACTTGACTCTATGGTCTTGGAGGACCGGAGCTACGGAAAATGTTGTTGCCTAGCAACCGGTTTAAAGGTCCTTTTTTTTTTTTTTTTTCATTTTATATTATAATTATTTTTTTTTTTTTTTTTTTTCTATCTTTTAGTGTACTTGTGAGATCTGAGGACTTTTTGACCCCAGATCTCACAAAAAAGAGGTCCTGTCGTGCCTATTTCTATTACGAGGAATATTTACATTTCTTTTAATAGAAATAAAAATGATCAATTTTTTTTTTTTTTTTTAAACAGTGTAAAAATAAAAAATAATAAATAAAATAAATAGTAAAAAAAAAAAAAAAAAAAAATTAAAGTGCCCTGTCCCCGTTAGCTCGCGCGCAGAAGCGAACGCATACAGAAACCCCGCCCACATATGTAAACGGTGTTCAAACCACACATGTGAGGTATCGCCGCGATCGTTAGAGCAAGGGGAATAATTTGAGCCCTAGACCTCCTCTGTAACTCAAAGATGGCAACCTGTAGAAATTTTTAAATTGTCGCCTATGGGGATTTTTAAGTACCAAAGTTTGTCACCATTCCGTGAGCGTGCGCAATTTTGAAACATGACATGTTGGGTATCTATTTACTCGGCTTAACATTATCTTTCACATTATGGAAAAAAATTGGGCTAACTTTACTGGTTTCTTATTTTTTAATTAAAAAAAGTGAATTTTTTCCAAAAAAATTGCGTTTGGAAGACCGCTACGCAAATACGGTGTGATAAAAAATATTGCAATAATCTCCATTTTATTCTCTAGGGTCTCTGCTAAAAAAAAATATATAATGTTTGGGGGTTCTAAGCAGTTTTCTAGCAAAACAACTGATTTTAGCTTGTAAACACCAAATGTCAAAAATAGGCCTAGGCAAGTGGCTAGGATGCATGATGATGCTCCTTGGATGTTCGGCCCCTCTATATGGCTAGGCTGTGAAAAAGTCTCACACATGTGGTATTGCCATACTCAGGAGGAGTGGCAGAATGTATTTTGGGGTGTCATTTTTGCTGTGTACATGCTATGTGTTAGGAATATCCTATAAATTGACAACTTTGTGTAAAAAAAAAAAGTTTTCATTTTTTTCCCACATTTTCCAAAAACCTGTGGAAAAAAATGATATGTTCAAACGACCCATTATGCCTCATAGAATATACGTTGGAGTGTTTGCTTTCCAAAATGGGGTCATTTTGTGGACTTTTCCATTGTATTGGTGCTCTAGGGCCTTGAAAAGTGTGATAGGTAGTAAGAAAGTTTTATGTGTATTTATGCTCCTAGAACGCCTGAATGTGCTTCTTGGACGTGGAGTCTCTTTTTGTGGCCAGGCTGTGTAAAAGTCTCACACATGTGGTATCGCCATACTCGGAAGGAGTAGCAGAATGTATTTTTGGGTGTAATTTTTGCTGTGTACATGCTATGTGTTAGAAATAGCTTATAAATTGACAACTTTGTGGGAAAAAAAAGAAAAAAAAAATTTTTTCTTCATTTTCCCAAGAATTGTGGGAAAAAATTACAACTTCAAAAAACTCACCATGCCTCTTACTAAATACCTTGGACTGTCTACTTTACAAAAAGGGGTCATTTGGGCGGTATTTGTACTGTCCTGACATTTCAGGGCCTCAAGAAAGGAGATAGGCAGTCAGTACATCTGGTGTGATCAATTTTCAGTAATTGGTACCATAGCTTCTAGACTCAATAACTTTCACACAGACTAAATAATATACACTAATTTGGGTTAATTTTACCAGAGACATGTAGCAGTATACATTTTGGCCCAAATGTATGAAGAAAAATTTATTTTTTGCAAAATTTCATAATTGAAACTAAAAAAAAGTGTTTTTTTTTCAAAATTTTTGCTCTTTTTTTGCATATATCACGAAAAAAAAAAACCCCAGTTGTGATCAAATACCACCAAAAGAAAGCTCTATTTGTGTGAAAAAAATGATAAAAATTTTGTTTGGTTATAGTGTAGCATGACTGAGCAATTGTCATTCAAAGTGTGAGAGTGCTGAAAGCTGAAAATTGGTCTGGGCAGGAAGGGTGTCAAACTGCTCTGTATGGAAGCGGTTAAATGAAAATCATACACTCGTATCGTATGAGAACAACTTTTGTGTTTATCCCTTCAGATAATTTAGCATGAACTGTTGTAAACCGCTCTCGAAAGCTGTGTATCAATGATCGGATTATCATATGATCGCTTCATAAGAGGTATTTTACGTCTTTTTTTTTTGATTGTGTGTACGAAGCTTATTCAGAACACAGCTTTACATCCTTCCTTTGTTCCTGTGCCCTGACAGACAAAAGGTTTTTATTTAAATTCAGAACTTTTGAAGAGATGTAGAAAAAGAGAAGACTTACGTAGGAGGTTTGCTCATCTCTGTATCATCTGAGGCTATTCACTTCACTGGGTATATGTAAGGGTTTACAACCACTTTAAAAGCTAGATGCTGGTTTACGCTTAGGTTACTAGTAAAAGGGTCTTGCAAACTGGTTGCTAGTGGAGTAGGGATAGGACAAGTGAAAAATGGATTTTTGTAAAATCTTACCGTAAAATCCTTTTCTCTTAGCTCATTGACAGACGTAGTCCTCGGTGATACACCACCTTCGGGTTATGTTGCCTCCACAGGAGCAGGACTAGACAGGAAATTAAAAAGCTCTGGCCACACCCTAGGGGCAGTCCCAGAGGGTATATCCTCTCTCTCTCTGCCTCAGCAAATCAGTTATGTGAAAAAGCAGTCTTTAGAGATTTTAACCCAACCCAACTCAAAAACAGAGGGGCGGGGACTACGTCTGTCAATGAGCTAAGAGAAAAGGATTTTACGGTAAGATTTTACAAAAATCCATTTTTCTCTAGCGCTCATTGACAGACGTAGTCCTCGGTGATACACCACCTTCGGGACGTCCCAGAGCAGTATCACAACTGAGGGGTGGGAAAATGGAAATCAAATCCCAATCTAGAAGGCCCAACCGGTGCCAACTAGAAGTTTACAATGCTCATCCTAAATGATGAGACTCAACAAAAAAGAGAAAAATTTTTTTTTTTTTTTTTTCAAACAGAAAAAAACCCTCGAGGTAGACCACCGGTCTCCTCAAATTGCGGCCTGCAAAACCTTGCGGCCAAATGAGGCATCCGCCGATGCCGTCACATCAATTTTATAGAATTTTGTAAAGGTATGTACCGACGACCAGGTGGCCGCCTTACATACCTGGACCACTGACGCCTGATGGCGAAAGGCCCAGGAAGTACTGAGCGCTCGAGTGGAGTGCGCCCTAACAGGGAACGGAGGACTCTGGCCCTTAATAGAATAAGCCTGTACCACCGTTTGTCTAATCCATTTGGCAATGGTCGCGGCAGATGCAGGCAAACCCTTTCTGGGGCCATCCGTGATCACAAAAAGTGAATCCGTCTTACGGAATGATTCCGTAGCTTTCAGGTATACAATAAACCCCCCTCCATTGCGGGGGTTACGTTCCAGACCCAGCCGCGAAAAGTGAAATTCCGCGAAATAGAAAAACCCTATTAAAATGCATTGTAGGCATGATTTTTTTACTGTCACTGTACGTGTAGAAGCATTTTAAGGTCTTTAAACACACTTTTAAAATAATAGAAACTCATTTAAACACATAAAAGATACTTCGAGACAGAGCAAGAGCTATTAAAAACACAAAAATCTTTCATTTTTAATGATTTATATAGTAAAATAACATTACAAAAAAAAAACCGCGAATTACCGGGACCGCAAAAACTGAACCGCGATGTAGCGGGGGATTACTGTACCCTGATTGCCCGAACCACATCTAAGGAATGCAACGCATGTTCCCGATGATGCTTGGGCTGAGGACACAAGGAAGGTAGTACAATATCTTCATTCAGATGAAAATCTGAAACCACCTTAGGAAGAAAAGATGGCTTAGGATGAAGTACTACCTTATCCCTATGAATCACTAGGTATGGGGACTGGCATGATAATGCAGCCAGTTCTGACACCCTGCGAGCAGAAGTAATAGCCACCAAGAAGGCCACCTTCTGGGATAAAGTAAGCAAGGGAATCTCCCTGATGTTTTCAAAGGGAGGTTTCTGTAGAACCGACAAAACCAAATTAAGATCCCAGGGCGGTAAGGGCGCGCGGACTGGAGGAGCCAGGTGCCGCACCCCCTGGATGAAATTCCGCACCAAGGACTTGGTAGCTAAAGGTTTCTGAAAGAAGATTGCTAATGCTGAAACTTGACCCTTGATGGTGCTCAAGGCTAGCTTCTGCTCAACCCCTTGTTGCAAAAAGGCCAATATTCGAGTCACCGAATAGGTACGTGGAAGAAATCCTAAAGATTCGCACCACGCAATATAAGTCTTCCATGCGTGATAATAGACCTTGCTGGAAGTCGCTTTCCTTGCTTTAATAAGGGTAGGAATGACTGAAGTAGACAAACCTCTGTCCTTCAGTACTTGGGTCTCAATGGCCAGGCCATTAAACCCAGCGACTGTAAAGCATGATGGTAAATTGGTCCTTGAGACCACAGACACTCCCTGAGACGAAGTTCCCACGGAACGTCTGCGACTAGCATGTCCAAGTCGGCCAGGCCGGCTTGAGGAGGCCAGCCTAGAATTTCTAGGACCACTGGCGCTGATAGAATCTGAACCAGGCGTCCCTAGAGGTATCTGGCCCTGACCATCCGAGAAAGTCTGGTCCTTTTCTGTTCCCACACATTTATCAGATACCTGATTGTTATCAGGAAGGGTGATCTTTTCTGGTTGAACCTCAGGGACCGAAGTCACCCGACTAGAGGCTACTTGGCCTATCTGGTCAACCAGATCCGATTCCTGTGAGGTATAGGGACTAATCTTAGGAAAAGGTAAAGGAAAAGATCTATTCAGGGAACGGTAACTACCGCTTCCTGTAGTACTTAAATGTTGGAAGGGAAGAATCGCACCGGTAGTAGTGGTTGATGCTCGATCTAATGTCCTGAATACCGGTGAAAATGTCCCCCCACCCTGAAACCGGGTGGGGGCGCACCTTCAGGCTGTGTACTCCTTTGCTTCGGGTTTGGCTGGGTTGGTCCTCTGCTTGTCCGACCAGCCCTTCTTGAACCCTCCTGGAGGAGTCTTGCCTTTCCCGCTAGTACCAGCCGGGCGCCCTTTATGGGCGGTAAAGAAAGGTCCTCGCTTGTTGCGAGGTCCCTTAGCTTTAGCAGCCTGTGGCAAAAAAGTGCTCTTGCCCCCAGTGGCATCCTTGAGGATTTCGTCTAGGTTGGCCCCAAATAGACGATTCCCCTGAAAAGGGAGATTTGTCAAGGTCTTTTTGGAACCTAGGTCAGCTGACCAGCATTTTAACCACAGCACACGTCTGAGGATCACCGCTGACATAGATGCATGCCCTAATAAGGGAGTGGTGTCCAAGGCTGCGTCACAGATAAACTGTAGCCCTTGTATAATCTGTTCGATCAAATCAGATGTCTCCTGGGGAATATCTTTTCCCCTAAGGTCTTGGCGTACCATTTTCGCCCATTCCGTAAGTGTCTGGGAAACTAGACCAATAACAATTACTGGTCTAAATGCTGACCCTATCAGAGAGAAGATGGTGCGGGACTCTGCTTCCATCTTTCGATCCACCGGATCCTTAAAGGACGAAGTGTCCTCCACTGGGATAACCGTGGCTTTATTCAGCCTGGAAATAGGTGGATCCACCACTGGTGGTACCGTCCATTTCTTAATGATGGATTCCTCAAACGGATAGCGTCTAGCAATACGCTTGGAAATAGTAAAGGTACGTTTAGAATGCTCCCATTCTCCTTTAATCTGATTACCGAAACATTTGGGTACAGGAAAAACCTTCACCGTTTTGATGGGCTTATTAGTACCAAAAGGAATCTCTGTTTCAGTTGCCTCTGCCGGTAAAGCCTCAAGTTTTAAGGTTTCCTGCACTGCCACAACTAGTGCGTCCACCAATGCTTCTTCCTGAATTATAGCAGGAGAAGAAGCGTCCTCCTCACTGTCTGAGGGGGCTTTACCTGGGATAACAGCCTTTGCAGAGGAACCTGCAACTGCAGTGACCATCTCTGAGTCAGAGGTGTCAGATAGTATAGGGGTAGGCGGGGGTCGCTTCCTTGACCCCCGTCCCTGACAGGCCGCCTCCACCCGAGCCACCATAGACTCCAAAATTGCTGTAAATGACTCTACACTCTGTGCACCGGCGGGTCCCGTGGCCCCCTCGAGGGAAACAGGTGGGGGAATATGTGTGGCAGGGTCCATGAAAATTCCAGTCACTTCCTGGATAATATAATTCAAAAATAAAAAAACTTCTTTTTTTTTTTTTTCAGACCCCCAGCGCCACAAAAAGCCCCTTAGTGTAGAGAGAGAGAGAGAGAGAGATAGATAGAGAGATAGATAGAGAGATAGATAGAGAGATAGATAGAGAGATAGATAGAGAGATAGATAGAGAGATAGATAGAGAGATAGAGAGAGAGATAGAGAGAGAGATAGATAGATAGAGAGATAGATAGAGAGATAGATAGAGAGATAGATAGAGAGATAGATAGAGAGATAGATAGAGAGATAGATAGAGAGATAGATAGAGAGATAGATAGAGAGAGATAGAGAGAGATAGAGAGAGATAGAGAGAGAGAGAGAGAGAGAGAGAGAGAGAGAGAGAGAGAGAGAGAGAGAGAGAGAGAGAGACCCCCAGGCTCACCACTTGATGCTCAGAGTTTAACTGCAACAGGTTACAGCGCTGTCTTGACAAACAGGAAGTCTTTTGGCTGGCTGCCCAGGAAGAAAGGAGGCGGCTCCGCCCCTCTGCACGCCTTCCGGCGCCTCCCCTAGCTCCACGAGGTGTTTGGATCACCTCAAACATGGCCGCCCCCATGCTGGAGACACGAGGCTACGCCAAAATGGCGGCTCGTGCGATCCAGCAAAAAAAATGGCGGCGGCCTGTACTGAATAGCGGTGTGCTGCAGGGCACACAACACTCTCTCTGCATGGGGATTTTGGCGTGGTTGGCGGTACCGGCCCTGGCGGACCGCATGGCCATTCGGGAGGCCTGCTAATAGCTGGCGATCTGATTAGGAAGGCAGTCTACATGTCCGTGGCTTCTGACTGGTAGGTAGCTTATTCTTATCACCGTAAGATTCCCAGAATGCCACAGATTATAATCTTTTTAACATGTATACAATTAGATTGTTAGCTCCCAAACCAAGCCTCCTGGCTTTTTGCACATAAAATCACACTCAAAGTAGGAGGATCTGTGTCACTTATAGGATAGAGGGGGACTATCTTACCATACAGAGAGGGGCCCGCGTTCACCACAAGACCCGTCAGGGGAAAAGGGGGAACATACTACTCACCATACCGGAACCAGGCGGGCACCAACTCCTGACAGTACCCCTCTCCACCGGGGCGGGAGGGCCGTCGACCGATATGGACGCCGTGACTCATGGTCTTTGGCGTTTCAGCGAGACGTTTAACTCGCGGGGTCAGTCCTTTAATGGGACTTTGTCGCGGCCGACCCAGCGCGGAGCTATGGCCTGCACGCGCTCGTAGGCTGAACTGGGGTGACCACCGGATCTCAACATCCAGCCCGTCGCCCAGTTCAGCTTCTTGCTTGAAGATCTCACAGGAACACTGGAGAAAAAAAGCTGTCTAAAAAATCCTTTAAGAAAAAAATCTTGCCAGGACCTAAGATCCCAGCAAGGTATCTAGGTCCTTACTCCTAACTAGACAGAAAATAACTGATTTGCTGAGGCAGAGAGAGAGAGGATATACCCTCTGGGACTGCCCCTAGGGTGTGGCCAGAGCTTTTTAATTTCCTGTCTAGTCCTGCTCCTGTGGAGGCAACATAACCCGAAGGTGGTGTATCACCGAGGACTACGTCTGTCAATGAGCGCTAGAGAAAGTCCTTTTTACTGGTACCCCAAGAATAAAAAAGCATTTAACCCATGCAGTGCAGGAAAAGCCAATCTGCAAGGAAAGGTTTGTTTTCCCTGCAATTCAGCTTTAAAGCGGTAGTATACTCAAAAAAAAAAAAAAAAACCCTGCAAGAAAGGCATAATGAGCTAGTATGCATCGCATACTAGCTCATTATGAAATACCTTAAAACGAAGCCCCGACACGGATCCCCGGACACCGCTGTGGGAGCGGACATGATCCCTTGGTGTCTCTTCCGGGTTCCGTGGCTCCAGTGCCTTGAGTGGCGGAGCCGCGATGACGTCACTCCCTCGAATGCGCGCGGGGGATTAACTTTCCGGCAAGGAACTCTGAAGGTCTGCTGGAGCTTCAGAGCGCATGCGCCGCTAGCGTCAGCGGCTGCATGCAGTGCAAATATCTCCTAAACCGTGTAGGTTTAGGCGATAATTGTACCTACAGGTAAGCCTTATTATAGGCTTACCTGTAAGTAAAAGTCACAAAAATCGGTATACTACCGCTTTAACCACTTAAGCCCCGGAAGATTTTACCCCCTTCCTGACCAGGGCCTATTTTGCGATTCGGCACGGCGTGACTTTAACGGACGATTGCACGGTCGTGCAAAGCTGTACCCCAATGAAATTGACGTCCTTTCACACAAACAGAGCTTTCTTTTGGTGGTATTTGATCACCTGTGCGATTTTTTGATCATGCGCTATAAACAAAAAAAGAGCGACAATTTTGCAAAAATAACAATATTTTTCACATTTTTTTTTTATATGAAATTTCCCCCCCCCCCCCCCAAAAAAAAAATGTAAAAATCTAAATTTTTTTAAACATTTTAGGCCAATTTGTTTTCTGCTACATATGTTTGGTAAAAAAAAAAAAAAAAAAAAAAATCGCAAAAAGCGTATTTTGATTGGTTTGCGCAAAGGTTATTGCGTTTACTAACTAAAGGGAAAGATTGTCATTTTTATTGTTTTTTTTTTTTTTTAACGAGTAATGGCGATCTGCGATTTTTTTTTTTGCGGGACTGCGACATTGCGGCGGACAGATCGGACCCTTGACTGATATTTTTGACACTTTTGGGTGTACCAGTGACATTACTACAGTAATCAGTGCTATACATATGCACTGTTAATGTAAAAATGACACTGGCAGGGAAGGGGTTAACTTTTTCGGAGAAGGAGGGGTTAAGTGTGTCCCTAGGGGCGTGCTTCTAACTGTGATTGGATGTGGCTTTTCATGTAACAGCAGAGATCTATGGTCCTACATAGCAGAACTGTATGATTTCTGCTGTTACAAAGGGGAGAAAGACAGGCGGCTTTGTTTACATTAGCCGCCTGCTTTTCTCCCGGTGTAACCGACGATCGCGTTTGCTCCCTAGAGCCTCACAGGCTAGCGACGTAGTACTACAACACTTTGCCTGTGAGGGGGTGACTGCCGACGTAAATAGTCGTTAGGCAGTCGGCAAGTGGTTAAGGTAGTGGCAAAATACAATTTGTTGTTGCTGGAAAAGAGAACATAAAAGGAAACCAAAAACTCTGGTACTTCTAAATCAATAAAGATCGGTTTTATGTACAACACAAAATAACAAAAGCTTGAGCTCACCATCAGCATGCAGAAATCTGGTAGGTGACCAGTCATTCCAAATACAGTGGTCTTCAAATATTTCTCATGGCCAGCAAGGTCTATAAAAGTAATGATCTTTGAAGACTTCTCACATATCTTGGTCCATTCCAGACTACCTCCATGACTGTCTGGTTTGTTTACAACATGTCCATGGCTATCAAAGCCTAAGATGTCATTGCCCACACTGCTTGTGCGGCCCGACTCAATCTCATGCTTGTGCCGAAAGAGTTTCTGTCTTGCAAAACCACGGCCATTGTCGAGTTCTCCATGTGTCAGAACGCCTAAAAGTGTACTCTTCCCAGCGTCCACATTGCCAACGACAGCCACCCTACAACAGAACACAGTACAAAATATAACTTTTTTTGGGTACTTATACTATTCACAGAACATAGCTATAAATACATCAGGAAGGGAAGAAATCTTACTAAAAGCGCAAGTCTGCAAGTATAGATAAAATACCTATCTATCATTACAGAAATCTATTGCGCTCCAAACTCTCTGTAGAAAACACTGCCTCTGCTGCATTGAAACCCCAAGCAGTGTAGTAAGCCAGAGTGGATTGGATTTAAAAATCAGGATTAAAGCGGAGTTCCACCCAAAAGTGGAACTTCCGCTCTTTTGTTTCCTCCCCCCCTCCAGTGCCACATTTGGCACCTTTCAGGGGGGAGGAAACTTCCGTGATACTGCGCCGTCCTTCGGAAGTTCGGCCCCCTCCTCTGCCGCCGAGCCAATAGGAATGCGCATGCGCACTAGGGTCCCGCTCATGAAGCCGCGAGGCTTCACTGCCGGGTACCCTTACCGGCAATGGCGGCGGCAGCATCCGACAGCCGATTGACTCCAGGACAGTCCTAATATTAAAAGTCAGCAGCTACAGTATGTGTAGCTGCTGATTTAATTTTTGGAGACGGTGGCGGGGGAAGCGGAACTCCGCTTTAAAATCACTAGTAAAAAGGCTTGATTTAAAAATCATAAAATTTTTCATGTTATGCAGCGGGTCATCCTCTGTCCTACTGTTGGCTCACCGACTGTCCCATTCACTTTAATGGGACGGCTGGTGATGCGGCTGTGACAACAAAGCAAGGAATGTGGCAGGAGCAGGTGAGTGGATGCCTGCTAACAGGCGCTACCATGATGGATCTGAAATGACAGGTGCTCTTTAAATGTAAAAACTCATTCTTGCTGGTAGAAGTGTGAAATTGTGTGAATGCATCAATGCGCTGCATGTTATCTCAGCTTGCATTAATTGAATCAGTTTACCAAAAATGTAAATATTGCAGAATATACAGACTCATGCTACATAACTTAACTCCATTTCATGCTGAATAAACTAAATTATTAATGTATCCTAAATGGAAAACGAATCTTTAGATCTAGATTTTGACTCCAAAAGCATTTTATTACACACCTCACTACTGGGCACTTTCACCACCTTCCTTCCCAGACCAATTTTCAGCTTTAAGTGCTCTCGCAATTTGAACGACAATTACTCATGCTACACTGTACCCAAATGAAATTTTAGTTTTGTTGACACAAATAGAGCTTTCTTTTGGTGGTATTTATTCATTACTGGATTTTTTATTTTTTGCGATAAGCGTAAAAATGCAAAAATTTTAAAAACAAAAATATTTTCTACTTTGTTTTAAAAGAAAAATGAAATAAAAATTTGTCATACATTTAAGGCCAGAATGTAATCTGCTACATGTCTTTGGTAAAAAAAAAAAAAAAAAAAATCCTGATAAGTGTATATTAGGTTTGTGTGAAAGTTACAGACCCTACAAGCTACCCCTTTTTGTAAAGAGGACAGTCCAATGTATTTAGTAAGAGGCATAGTGAGTTTTTGAAGTTGAAATTTTTTGCCCCCAATAGTTTTGAGTAATGAAGAATTGTTTTATTTTTTTTTCCCCCCCACAAGATTGTCATATTAACAAGTTATTTCTAACACATGGCATAGATAAACTTGCAATTATACCCCAAAATATATTCTGCTACTCCTGAGTATAGCAATACCACGTGTGAGACTTTTCCACAGGCTGGCCACATACAGAGGCCCATCATCCAAATAGCACCGTCAGGCGTTCTTAAGGCATTACACATTTCGTGAGTACCTATCACATTTTTGAAGGCCCTGGAGCACCAGAACAATAGAATTACCAACAAAATTACCCCATTTTAGAAAGAAAACTCCCCAATGTATATTCTACGAGGCATTACGAGTCTTCTGAACATGTCTTTTTCCACAAGTTTTTGGAAAAATGTGGAAAGAAAATGAAATGAAAACGTATTTCTAGTTTCGAGGTTAACACATAGCAAATATTACACCCGAAAATACATTCTGTTACTCATCCTGATTATGTGAGACTTTTCCACAGCCTGGCCACATACAGAAGGCCCAACATCCAAGTAGCACCGTCAGGCGTTCTAGGAGCATAAATTACACATTTCCTGACACCCATCACATTTTTGAAGGCCCTGGATAATTTTTTTGCCACGTGGACAGATGTGCACATGATCCCTGGGACAGATGTGCGCAGATGATTCCTGGGACAGATGTTCACTGGGACAGACGTGGCAGGCACACTACAGGCATATGATGTTCGGCAGATTAGGGACTGATGTGCAGCATATAATCACTGGGGCAGATTTGAGACAGATGTGTGACAGGTGTTTTTACTGTGTTGGGGACACTAGCTAGGTGATTTAAGAGTAAAAAGCAGTAAAAATGCTGTAAACTCACTAATCCCTGGCTGGGAAATATAAACCCCTGAAAGAGAAAAATTAGTCTCTTTAAACCGCAGCCTGCAAAACCTTACGGCCAAAGGATGCATCCAAATATGCCAACAAATCTACCCTGTAGAATTTTGGAAAAGTATGCACGGACGACCAAGTCGCCGCCTTACACACTTGAGTAACAGAGGCCTGATGATGAAAAGCCCAAGAGGCACTCAGCGGTCTGGGAGAATTCGCTGTCACAGGGAAAGGGGGAACCTGACCCTTCAATGAATAAGCATGTACAACAGTCTGCCCAAACCATCTGGATATAGTCGCAGCAGACGCAGCCAAACCCTTACAAGATCCCTCAGTAAGGACAAAGCGCGTCTGATTTCCTTAAGGACTCAATGGCCGACCGGTAAACCCTGATCACCCGAACCACATCCAGAGAGTGCAAGGCAATTTCCTTGGGATGCTTAGGCTTAGGACAGAGTGAAGGCAAAACAATGTCTTGATTAAAATGGAATTCAGACACCACCTGGAAGAAAAGACATATTAGGTCAGAGAACCACTTTATCTCAGTAGACGACCAAATAAGGCGGACAGGAAGCCGCCAACTCAGATACTCTGCGGGCAGAAGTAATAGCCACCAAAAAGGCAATCTTCTGAGATAACAAAAGGCAGACAGGTCCCTAATATTCCCAAAAGGAGGCTTTTGAAGAATAGACAAAACCAAAGTCAATCCCAATGGAGGCAAGAGGGATCTTCTCGGAGAAGCCATATGATGCACCCCTTGAATAAAGGTGCGAAGGTATAAGCAGCGAACGGGTGTTGGAAGCATATCGCCAAGGCCTACACTTGGCCCTTGATTGTGCCCAAGGCCAACCGATGCTCAACTCCTTTCTGCAAGACCCTAGTCACTAAAAAAAAAAAAAACACGGGAGCAATTTTTGCGATTCACACCATGAAATATACATCTTCCACGTGCAATGATAAATCTTTCTGGAAGTTGCTTTTCTAGCCCTCAGCAGAGTAGGAATCACAGGCTTAGAGAGACCTCCATCTCTCAGCACCTGGCCTTCAACAGCCATGCCGTTAATCCCAGCGACTATAAAGCAGGATGGGAGATCGGCCCCTGAGACAGCAGGTTCTCGCTCAGAGGCAACCGCCAGGGAGGCTTGACGACCATCCAGGTCGACCTCCGGGGTCCTCAGAATCTAGGCCACCTCCTGTGCCACCCGATCACCCTTTGTGCCCCCTTGATGATTGATGTAGGCCAGAGCCGTGGCGTTGTCCGATTGGATCCGAACCAGGAGACCGCGCAGCCAATTTGTCCAATAGAACAGACAAAGCTTGAAAGCTCTGGGTACCAGAACATTGATCGGTAAAGAAGACTCCTCTGTCAACCAGACCCCCTGGGCACAGAGGTAGTCCAGCACTCCGCCCCAGCCCGACAAGCTGGCATCAGTGGTGATCCCCCTCCACACCAATGGTAGAAAGGACTTGCCCCGACTCAGGGCAGGCGTCTGAAGCCACCAATAGAGCATTGACTTTGTGAGTCGGTTCAAACTTATCATTTTGTCTAAGGACTGTGGATCCTTGTTCCACTTGACAAGGATCTTCTTATGCAGAGGCCTGGAATGAAACTGAGCAAATGGGACCGCCTCGAAGGTCGACACCATCAGACCCAGAGCTCTCAGGCACGTCTGTAGAGAAGAGAGATCGCTTTCCAGCAGCAACCAGATCTCTCCCTGCAACTTTGTACCCAGGAATAAAGACCCTTACCACAGAGGAGTAGAGTTAGTCCCAGGTAATACAGTCACACCGACTGGGTCAGTGCAGATTTTTAGAAGTTGATGGTCCATCCAAACTCAAAGGGTTTGACGCGCCCAACAAGGCTGGGTGAGAGTTTGCTCTCAAAAAGGAGATCATCCAGGTATCCTAGGATCGCAATCCATCTTATGTGCAGCAATGCCAACACCGGGGGACAAAACCTTGGTGAAGACTCTGGGAGCTGAGGCAAGACCAAAAGGGTAACGCCAAAAAATTGAAACGCCACCACCGCAAAACGGAGATACCTTTGTGTCCCCAGTATATAGCAATGTGCAGATACGCATTTTTGATGATGGAGCCTAAAAAATCCCCCCGATTTGAATACGCTACTACCGCCGAAACTTCTGCACCCGCACAAAGCAGTTCAGAGACTCTAGGTCCAAATAGGACGCACCTTGCCCTCTTTCCTGGGCACCGTGAACAGGTTTGAATAAAAAAAAAAATTTAAAAAAAACCTGAAATTGTTCTTGCGGAGGAACCGACACAAGGACTCCTTGTGCAAGGTGGTCCTGCACTGCCTCCCTGAGATCCTTCAAGCGAACTGGAGACAGATGAAGATTTGAGGAAAAGAATCTGTCTGCTGGCCCAGACTGAAATTCGATCTTGTAACCTGAACAAATCTGTTTGTGAACCCATTTGTCCTGGATCAAGGACATACAGGGTTCCTGAAAGAAACGCAGACGTCCTCCCACCCCAGAAACGGGTGAGGGCACCCCTTCATGCAGAAGAGGATTTGTCCGCCGAACCGGACAGACTGGTCTTGAGCTTACCCGACCAAGCCTTTTTTGCTCCCTCCAGAGGCCCTGAATGGTTTACCTTTCTCTTGTGCCCAAGGCACGAAAAAACTGCCTATGAGCCGTGAAAGGAGGGCTCCCGCCTACCATGGGGCGCCTTGCCTTTGGAGGATTGGGGGAAGAGTACAATTAACCCCCCCCACCACCACTAAGCCTTTTATCAATTCATCCAAGGAGTCTCCAAACAAAAATCGCTCACCCAGTAAGGGGTGATCTGTTAAGGGCTTCTTAGAAGCCTGGTCAGCCAGCTCTTAAGCCACACCATGCGACAATCAGCTTGTGCACATGCGCCGCCATTGTTAATCCACAATATCATGAAATTCCTTGGGACAAGAAAAACGGCTGACCCAATTTCTGGGCTTTGCGGGAGCCAAAAAAAAAACAAAAAAAAAACTACCTGTGTTCCTGACTGTAGGGGCTCATTAGTCAATTGTAAAGTTAACCTCACTGAACAAATCAGTGCTTCCAACATAGCGCGATCCCACGCTGCAGCTGAGGACAGGTCCTCTTCGCCATCTGATTGCGAGGACAGAGATCCCTTAGGGAGGGGGTTGTCAGAGACTGATATGGTTGCCACGGAGTCAGAAGACAGAGAAAGCAGTGGCCGTTCTTGGCTAGCAACTTGTTTCATGACTAGATCACCCTTTAATGCCAGACTATCCAATGCAGCAGAAAGACACTATGGACTGCGAACCGGACGTACCGTCAGTCGCACTGAGGGGGTCTGATGGAGAATTTACCGCTTGGGATCCCATTTTGCAATGTTACCAAAAAAACGTGCACTGCCTCCTTAAATTTGCGATGGCAGTCTGCACTGCCTTATCGAGCTGTACAGAGTCACCCTTTAAACAGTAGCAGGTAGAGTGCGCAGGGAATGCCCAGAAATGACCCCCAATACTGTACCACCTCACAGAGGAACCAACAACATCTGCAGTATGGAGAACTGAGCACAGGAAGCGATGTCACAGGAAGTAACATCAATCCACAAGAGCCACACCAGAGATCTACCTAAAAAGACCCCACAGGATAAGGTACCGCTGTATACACCCCCCAACCCCGGGCGTCAGGCGCCAAATATAGTGCCCCCATGCGGGGGCAGGGAGGTCAGGGCCAGAATCCTGATAGGCCAGAGGGATCTTTTAGGAAAACAAGGTCCTACTATCCCCAGGAGTGGGCCCACATCTCCCCCTCCCCTCAAGAAGCCACTAGGGACATGGGTGGCTCAGTTTACTCTCCATACCATGGAGAGGGTGGGCTCCGCTCCGGACATACCATCTCCCACCCTAAGTGGGGGTGCTGCCAGCTGAGGGGTACGCTGTGACTCAGGGTGTTCCAGGTCGTCACGTCCCAGCGAGACATCCACTCGCAGGCTCGTCCCCAAAAGGGGGCTCTGTCGTGGCGAGGCCTAGTGCGGGACTATAACCTGCTCACGCATCTAGACCAGGCTGGGAGCCCTTAAGAACCTAGATTATCCAGTGTGTAACCTTAACCAGCATTGCTTGTAGATCACCAGGAGGATCCCCCTGAACACTGAGTAAAAGATAAAACCCCAAATATTCTTAAAACGGGGAAAAAAAAAAAAAAAAAAAAAAACTGAGCCCGAAATCCCAGCAGGAAACCTAGGTCCTACTCCCTCACTAGGCAGAAACAAACTGTTTTGCTGGAGCAGGGCGTGTGGGGTTATGCCTATAGGGACAGCCCCGTGGGCGTGGTGAATTTTTTTTTTTTCCTGCCTAGTACTACTCCTGCAGGGGGCAGCATAACCCAATGTCCTAAGTAGTATGAGAGCTGCGTCTGTCATTGGACGATAGAGAAACAATGATTTTTATCCACCCTGTTGTAAGCCCTACCCGAATTCTCCTTGCTGCAGTATAGAACATCTCAGGTTATAGAAATGAGAGGAAGCTGTCCTGTAGTCCAGCGGGAGTGAACTTTAATAGAACCGACACTTGGGATTTTAGAGCAGCATAGGTAGCACTGTCAGCTCACTACAGAAGTAATACATGCACATTGCCCCATATTTAACTGGGTTTTTGAAAGGGGGTGGGTTAAAACAAACCATAAGCATTGCATTTTGATGCAAGGTCTGCTTTAACTACACAATCATGTGCAAGGAAAATAGTATTTTTGTCTTACCAGTAAAAACAGTTTCCTGGAATCCTATACAAGACACAGGTCCTTCCCCTCTGTTCATTATGATCTTTTTATTGCTTATTACTAAACTGAAGCTAGATGGGAATAGGACAGGATGCAGCTTTCTTTTTTCCTGATGATAGCTGCATACAACCCACGATTTACAAAAAAAAAAAAAAAAGGAAAGATCCAGTGCCCTGTACGCAAAGTAGTGGAGTTTACTGGCAAGCCAAAGATAGTCTTATTTTTAACCCCTTCCACCCCAAGGGTAAGACAAAGGTTAATGCCCAAGCACAATATTGCAACTTGACATGTGTAACAAAACTGTACATATCGTCACAACTACTTTGTGTATCCAGGTGTATTAAAACTTGCTTTTTTTCCCAGGACAAATTGGGCTCTCTTTTGGTGGTAAATGGTAATGGATATCTCCCGATTTTGATTTAAGGAAAAACTTGCCCAAAATTAGGGAATCGACCCATTATCAGTGTGGCCCGATTATCACCTGCTGATATTGCCTCAAGTGGTTGTACTGGAGTGATGCCTGCAGCTACAGGCATCGATACCATTGTTTAGAGCAGATAGTCAGCCTTCTTGTAACGACAACTGATGCAGCTGAGCAGCCGCTTGATTGGCATTACAAGGAGTGGGAGGGGACAACCCCCCCGCCACCACCTTCTGCGGCTGGCCTGGGTCTCCTGTCCTACTAGAAAACCCGAGCGACCAGCCAGCATGTCCAATAAAAAAAAAAAAAAAAACACACTTTAAATGTGCAGAATATCAGCACCTAAAAGCTTTTGGCCTGAAGGGTTGCCGGATAATTGGTATTGGCCCTGCAAAAACGCTATCGGTCAATCCCTTCCCAAAGTAGTAAAAAAAAAAAAAAAAAAAAAAAAAAAAAAATATTATATTTTTTGCTGTATATTTTATTACCAAAATTTACTACCAAACAACCCCTCAAAACAAAATGCTCCTGCTCCTGACGATTGCAGCGATATGTGTAGGTTAGTAGTTTGTACCAGTAGTAGGGCCCAGAAAGTAGTTTTTTTTTTTTTTTGTTTTTTTAATAATGCATTTTCAGCATTAAGGTAGAAAACCTTCCAGCACCTTCCCCCTCCTCCCATCCCTAAAGACTTACCCAAGTCCTGTCTAGGTCCAGCGCTGTGCCCGGCTGCAGCTTTGCTCTCTTCTTCCCACAGAAAGCTCAGACATGGGTGCCCCCTCAGCAAGCCATGTGCACTTGGAGAAGTGGTGCAGTGGAAAGCGCCAGCAGGGGACCGAAAGTGAGGATGTAAGCCACTACTTGCACAAAAGCAAGGAAGTATTAAAATAAATAAATGACTTGTAGATCCACATTAATTTGGGTCTTTTATGTCTGCATATAGTTCAGCTTTAAATGTTGTACATAATATGAACCAAATTGTTTAAAAAATAATGTAGCACACAGACACAAACATTTAATAGGGCAATCTCACCTTACTTCCAAGAAGTCATTATCTCCCACTCGTTTGCGCACTAGGTAGTCTCGTACTCTGCCTCCAACCTCTTGGTGCTCTCGCAACAGGATCATATCAGCACCAATCTGTTCTGCCATGCTAGCTACTGTAGCAACAGATGCTTCCATATCACCCTCATTTAGCCCATATTCTGTACCATCTGAAATAAAAAAAAAAATAAGGTAGCTTTGGAGGGGGAAAAAAAAAAAAAAAAAAAAAAAAAAAAAAAAAAAAAAAAAACTCTTAATGCTCAAATTAGAGATCACATTGAAAAGGATGGTGTCTAAAAACGTACTAGTTTTGCTAAATAATATTTTGACATGCAGGGAAAATGAATCAGTGCTTCAAGCAGGTTCCTAAAGCAAAAATTATTTTTTTCCCCCAGTTTCTTCAACCCCTTTGGAGCATTTTTTTTTTCTCTCTTTTTCAAATTCTTTAAAATCTGTATTCTGGCTATAAAATTACTTAGAGAGTAAGTTCACGTTTGGAAAAGGTTACATGTTCTACCCATATTTAGGGTGGAACATGTAACATATTCAAGCTCCTGCCTTCTCTCCCCCAGCCGCACAGCATTACCCCCCTCCCTATTACAGCAGGCAAAGGATCTTTTCTCCGCACCTGCTGTGAAAATTTAAAAAGTGTGGCGGTGCGGGGCTCTGCCCACACAGCCACATCATTCCTTCACAGAATTCTATGAATGAACGAACAAACAAACTAAAAGTACCGGCGGACTTTGCGGCCCACAGCTTGTATTTCTCCATGAACTGCAAGGGCACTGGTGAGAGCTCTCGCAGTCCATTTATTCCTTCTGCCATTCAATAAATGTCTGCATGTACAGGAGGTAAGGGTAGATAGTGTACTCCAAGTCTGCAGAATCCAGGCAGATTGTGCATGCAATGCCGAACAGGCTGCAGAGTAACAAACAAAAAACATTGAATACAAAATTTTAACCAATAACGTGCATTTTTGGAAAAAAAAAAATTATCCTTTAAAGCAGTATTAAACCCCAAACCAAAAATATATTGCAGCGTTCCAATCCTAGATGTGAAATTTTTTCACTAAAAGAATTTTAGTGCACACAAAACACTTAGGCTTCCTTTTTTGTTCAAAATAAAAAGGCAAAGGTAGGGTCACAAAAATAGATGCCATATATTTCAAACCTCAATATTGTGTGTGCCTGTGAAATGGTGAAAGATTTACAGTAACACAAATCATCAATAGGCTACACTTTAAAAGCATTTACAGTTCATTAGATTCCAGTTGAACCATAAATAAGGGACCTAGAATTATTGCTCTCACTCCAGCTTCCATGGTGACAACCATTGTGTTGCACAATCGTTTACATACACATGAATGCCCCACATGCATCTTTCCATTTGTATGTGTGCATGGGGTAGTTCCAAAAAAAAAAAAAAACGCTAAGGTTATTGGGTACCATACCACAAATCTGTTTATGCTCGATTGTCTATATGTATTTTGTTCGGTTTCTTCTCAGGCTTCATAATTCTAAGTCTATATATTACGGAGCATATATATCAGGTCTGTAACGATGGAATGCTGCATATTTGCTGCTTTGGAATTCAAAATGTTATACTGTATCTCAGTTTCCTACGCTTCCCAAGCATTTGGTTTACTGTGTCAAAGTTTTAGATCTTTTTCAATTAAAAAAAAAAAAAAGAAGAAGGAGGAAGAACAATCTTCTCCCATTTGCAATCCTGTTTGTTGCGGTCCGGGGCTCCTGGGAAGATCTGGAGAGCATGGAGAACCCCCAGGGATGCCAGCTGGTGGTAGTAGGCTTGTGACGGTATCAGATTTTCATGCTGCGATTAATTGATTAAGGTTTTGCCACGGTATACGGTATTATCACGGTATTCAATTATTAAATTTAAATTATTAAATTTCTACCTCACTTGAATTTCATTGCTGAATTTAGGGGCTTTGGTTCACTTATGCACATTATTATATAGTCAGTCAGTACAGACTCTGTGAACCAGGCCTAAAATAGGTCATCAAGCAGTGTCTGGCCTAACTGGTGATAACTGGTCCTGGCGCTCGGCTCCGATCCAATGGCCTGGTCATTAAGAGGGCAAATCCTTGTGGTCAATAAGTGGTTAAACCTGAAGGAGGTGTTATTTATAAATTAATTACTTTACTATTGCTTTAGGCCTGGTTCACATATATGCGGGTTGGCGGTTCACATGTATGCGGGTTGGCGGCCCACATTTGCACAGGCATAGCAGCCCATTGATTTGAACGGGCTGCTATGCCCTCATTTTCCGCAGAAAAAAGGTGCATGCAGCATTTTTTTTAAATTCAGTGGCCTTGAAATCCATCCTGCTTTTGCACCATGCGACTTACCTGCAGTTCCTGCTCTGGCAAGCTTTCTGCGTTTTTTGTATACGTGGGCACGGCATTTAAAAAACAGTTTGCGTGTGCAGCAACTGCAGGTAAGTCGCATGGTGCAAAAGAAGGATGGATTTCATGGCCACTGCATTTTTTTAAAATTCTGCATGCATCTTTTTTCAGCCGAAAACGCAGGCATAGCAGCTCAAGCCCATTCAAATCAATGGGCTGCTATGCCTGTGCAAATGTGGTGCCCCAACCCGCATACATGTGAACCAGGCCTAAAGCAATAGTAAAGTCATTAATAGATAAAAACACCGGTCCTCCTGCAGGTTTAACCACTTCTGGACCGCAAGGATTTGGTCCTTTAAAGACCAGGCCATCGGATCAGAGCGCCAGGACCAGTCATCACCAGGTAGGCCAGACACTGCTTGATGGCTATATAATAATGTAATGTGGGCTGCTATGCATATATATATATATATATATATATATATATATATATATATATATATATATATATATATATATATATATATATATATATATATACACACACACACACACACACACACGTGCGTATATATATATATATATATATATATATATATACACACACACACACACGTATGTATGTATGTATGTAATTCTATCTGCAGAAACTTGCTTGTATTAGCAGTGTTTCTGTGTCTGAGCCCTGGAAAAAGCATGTGGGTGTGTGCTGAGTGGGAGCTGTCTGATTGGTTACAGGGAGGAGCTAAGTCTCTCACTCTAGGATCATATTACCAGAGCTGTTTCTATTGAGTGAGTGAACTGTGAGTGAATGAGTCATCCAGCTCACTGAAAATGTATCAATTCTAAAGTCAGGCAGACTTGAGGAGCAGAGAAACTGTGTATTTTAAAAATGCCACAATAACAAAACCGTGGGTATGTAATACCGCGATATATCGAATTACCGAAAACCGGCATATGTCTAGGTGGTAGCACAACCAGCGAGTCACGGAAAAGTGATTGGGCAGTCCACATCTTTTATGGGACAGCCAGGAGATCGCTAAACAAAACCGAAAACTAGTAGCAGTCCCGATATGCTTTTATCTCTTCACACTCTGCACATACTAGACATAGAGGAGGAATAATATTTATGGGGTTTTTCAACCTGAAAGCAAAAAAAAAAAAAAATAAAGTCAGCAGCTGTAAATACTGTAGCTGCTGACTTTTAATAATAGGATACTTACCAGCCCAGGGATCCAGCGCTGTCGTTCCCCAAGCTGGATCTTTGGCAAACCTCTCCTCAAATCACAGTGGCGATCCAACCGGAATGGGATCTGGTACCTGTTAAAACCTCATTGGGTGATGTTCCGCTTTAACTAAATTAAGTTAAACAAGCAATTAAGTTGGTCAACCAAAGGAAAAAAATGCCTAAGCCTAACAAACACTTGAGTTCAGTAATAGGAAGCTAGGACAATTGAAGAGGTCCATGAAAATTTAAGCTAACTGGAAAACAGTATCTTTAAAGTTAATGTATGAAAGGTTACTCATGCACTACAAAGAGTTTGAAATAAAAAATAGTCTCACAGGAATCAAGGGAATGCTCTCAATGCCCAATTGATAAGACAATCAAATCATTCATGTGCTATCTAATTCGTTTTCCAACAGATATTTCTGTAGTGTCTCCACACACACAATTCAACAAAACAGATAATATTGGGAATTAGCTCCACACCAAGTTCTAAATAAAAAGGTCAGCGATATGCAAAATATATATAAAACCATATAATGTGTATTGGCATTCAAGGAAATATTTCAAAATTGTGTTACCTTTCAATACTATATAACACCACATCCAAAATAAACCAACATCCAAAATAAACCACCTCTACATAAAAGAAAAACCTTAGTTACTTACCGGTGACGGTATTTCTAAGAGCCTTTCAGGACAGCACCTGGAGAGAGCGCAGCTCCACCCAATCCACAGGAAACACTGCAAATAAAAACTCCTCTTCCACCATGCCTCAGTCATATAGTAGCCTCCGACATGCTGGAAAACATAAACTACCACAGGTTAAACATTTACAAATTATATTATAAACAAAACCAAGGGGGGGTAGCTGCTGCTGTCCTGAAAGGCTCTTAGAAATACCGTCACCGGTAAGTAACTAAGGTTTTCTCAGATCGCCTTTCAGGACAGCACCTGGAGAGGATAAGCGAGTAACTTACACTTAGGGTGGGACCACTGCCTGCAGAACTTTTCTGCCAAAGGCTTGATCCTGAGCTGACAACAAGTCCAACCTGTAATGTCTAATAAAGGTTGAATAGCTGGACCAGGTAGCTGCCTTGCAGATTTGATCAGGCGAAGCACCGGCCCTTTCAGCCCATGAGGTTGCCACAGACCTTGTAGAATGCGCCAAGATGCCTTCTGGAGGTTCTTCTCCTTGAGCTACATAAGCCTGTTCAATTGCCCATCTGAGCCATTTGCCTAAAGTGCTCTTTGATGCTTTTTCTCCTATACGGGACCCTGAGAAGATGACAAATAATGCATTTGTCTTTCTAAATTCCTTAGTTACCAGGAGGAACTGAAGTAAGCATCTCCTCACATCCAAGGTATGAAAGGATTCTTCCCGAGTATTACTAGGAGTTGAGGAGAAAGTTGGTAAGACAATTTCTTGTGATCTATGAAAAGATGAAGCAATCTTTGGAAGAAAGGCTGGGTCCGTTCTTAGGACTACTCGATCTGCAAAAATTGTCAAAAAAGGGTCTGAAATTGAGAGGGCCTGGATCTCACTGATCCTCCTGGCCGAGGTTATTGCTATCAAAAAGATAGTCTTCAAAATTAAATTCTTCAGGGAAGCCTCTTTTAAAGGTTCAAAAGGAAACTTAGTCAAACCTTGTAACACAATGGTCAAATCCCATTTGGGAAATACTTTAAGGGCTATTGGCCTGTTGCGGGCTAATGCCTTGAAAAAACGAATGATTAGAGTCTCTTGGGACAAAGTCTTTTCGAAAAAAACTGAAAGAGCCGCTACTTGCGTCTTTAAAGTACTTGCTGCTAGTCCTTTCTCCATTCCCTCATGGAGGAACTCAAGCACTGAAATTAAATTTTTTAATTCAAAATTTTTGCTGGAACACCAAAAGTTGTATATTCTCCAGACTTTCAAGTAAATATCCCTAGTCACCTTCTTCCTGCTGGAGAGAAGGGTGGAGATAACTTTTTCTGACAGGCCTCTGGCTCTCAAGATGTCTTCTTCAGTAACCACGCTGTCAGTTGTAAGCGGTCCAGTTCTGGGTACACTAGGTTCCCCTGTGTCAAAAGATCTCTCCTGTACGGAAGTTTCCAGGGAGGTTCTGAGGCAAGATTCAGCAGGAGGGCGAACCAAGGTCTCTTTGGCCAGTAAGGTGTAATCAGAATCAAGTTGGTCTTTTCTTCCCTGAACTTTTTGAGAACCAACGGAATCAGTTGGAATGGAGGGAACGCGTAAGACAAACGGAAGTCCCATGGATGGGCTAGAGCATCCAAGCCCCAGTCCTGATCCTCCCTGTGTAGGGAAAAGAATCTTTGGACTTTGTTGTTCTGTTGACAAGCGAACAAATCTATTTGGGGAAGACCCCAGACTTCCACGATCTGCATGAATACTTCTTGATTCAGACTCCATTCTGATTCCAACACCTTTTTCCTGCTCAGCAGATCTGCTAGAAGGTTTTGTGACCCCTTCAGATGCACCGCTGTCAGAGAGGCTAGATTTTTCTCCGCCCAGGAGAGTAGCTGTATTGCCAGATCTGATAGCTGTCTGCTTCTTGTGCCTCCTTGCTTTGACACGTAGGCCACTGCTGTCATGTTGTCCGACAGAACTTGCACATGATGGCCCCTGACTGTCTGTTGAAAGGACCAAAGACCCAAAAGGATGGCTTTCAACTCCCGCCAGTTGGATGATTTCCTGGACTCTGCTTTGGACCATGTCCCTTGCATCGTCCGGCCTTCCAGGTGGGCTCCCCAACCCCACGAACTGGCATCCGTCGTCAGACGTTTGTTCGTCTGGAAAGTCCATTGCAGACCTTCTTCCAGATTCCTGGAATTCCTCCACCACCACAGAGATCTCTTTGCTTTCGTGGAGATTCTGATGGATTTCTCCAGATGTTCCGGGTATGACCAACTCTGCAGAATGTCTCTCTGGAGAAGACGGGAATGCAGTCTTGCCCACTGCACTGCAGGGATAGCGGCTGTGAGCAAGCCCAAAGCTGCCATGGCCGACCTGACAGTAACCTGATGATTGGTTTGTAATCGAGCAACTGCGTTCTGAGTCTTCTCGATCTTTTCTTGAGGTAGAAACACCTTCTGGAGGACCGAATCTATTCTGTATCCCAGAAATTTTATCTGCTGAGATGGAATCAAGCTGGATTTCTCCAAATTCATGAGCCACCCCAGACTCTCTAGGTGGTCCTGAGTCTCCTGAAGGTGTACCAACGTCTGGCTCTTGGACTCTGCAAAAATTAACAGATCGTCCAGGTAAGGGACAATTGAAATACCCCTCAGCCTTAATGGCTCTAGGGCATCCGTCATTACCTTGGTAAACACCCTTGGAGAAGATGAGAGGCCAAAGGGGAGGGCCCTGAACTGCAGATGCCAGACCGATTCCCCGAGATTGACCGCCAGCCTTAGGAATTTCTGGCACTCCTGATTTATTGGGATGTGCAGGTAAGCGTCCCTCAGATCCAAGGATGCCATGAAACAGTTTGGGGACAACAGTTTGGTCACTGAATAAATGGTGTCCATCCTGAAGTGCTTGTACCGAATTGATCTGTTTAGGATTTTCAAATTTAGGATCATTCGGTACTTGCCTGAGGGTTTTTTCACTAGAAAGATCTGAGAATAAAACCCACGGCCTTGTTGCCCCTCGGGGACTTGGATAATCACTTCCTGTTGAATCAGCTCTTGTAAAAGAGACATCATTGAGGAAGCCTCTTCCGGATCCCTTGGAAGGGGAGTAACATGGAATCTGCTTGGAGGTGTCTCCGAAAACTCCAGTTTGTATCCTTGAGCCACTATATTCTTTACAAAGGGGCTTGCGGATACCTCTTCCCAACGTGGGAGGAACCATAACAGCCTTCCTCCCACTGGAAGACGGTTGTCACTTGCTTTTATTGGCCTGGTCAGGTGGTCTAAAGAGGACTCCACCTTTCCCTTTATGGGAGGTCCATCTTGATCTCTGATCTTGTTCACGACCTCTGTTGGTTTGTTGAACAGAACGAAATCTCTTCTTAGGAGGCGATTTCTTTTTTGACGGAAAGGCCTTCTTCTTATCCGCCGTTCTGTCAAGAATTGCTTCCAATTCAGGCCCGAAAAGCAAGTCACCGGCAAAAGGTAAACCACAGAGTTTCACCTTAGAAGCTGAATCACCTGTCCAGGTTTTCAACCAGACCGCCCTCCTGGCAGAGTTGACGAGGGCTGCTGACCTGGCAGACATTTTGATAGACTCAGCAGAAGCATCGGCCATATATTTTACTGCCTTTAGGAGCAGCGGAAATGAATCCAGGAGATCTTTCCTTGCTGTTCCAGCTTCCACATGCCCTTTAAGTTGTTCGAGCCAGCACTCAAGATTTCTGGCTACCACCGTGGAGGCCATGGCCGGCTTAAGGCTGGACGTAGAGGAATCCCAAGCCTTTTTAAGGAGAGAATCTGCCCTTTTATCCATGGCGTCTTTCAGAACACCCATGTCCTCGAACGCCAAATCCGTGCGGCGAGACACCTGAGAAAAAGCAGCATCCACTCTGGGCTTCTTGTTCCATAGGTGCGCCGTATCCTCTTCAAACGGAAATCTCCTTCTTAGGGATTTAGAGAAAAAAGGGGCCCTCTCTGGGTCCTTCCACTCTTTTTCAATAGATTCCGTAAGGACTTTATGAACAGGAAAAACGCTGCGCTTTGTCTGTTCAAGGCCCTGGTACATTCTGTCATGAAGTGAAACTTGCACCTTTTCTTCTGCGATTTCCAACGTGGTGTAAATCGCTTTCAGCAACTCATCAACCTCTTCCAAGGATAATTTGTATCTGGAAGAACTAGCCACCTCTTCCTTCTCTTCCTCCTCTGAATCCCTGATGGAACAGAGAGCACTCTCCCCCTCATCTTCTGAATCGCTTGACACTGCAGACTTAGAAGTAGACGGCTGGGAAGATGTACCACCCGTTTGTTGGGAATCTGATAGAACTTGTGGCGTCCTGGATAACAGGGAACGAACTGAGGACAAGGTGTCTGGGAGTTCTTTAAATGAAGATATGAATTCATTATTCTGCTGACTAGACTCTTCCTTCACAAGGTCAGCAATACATGCTTTACAAAGTGGCTTCACCCAGGAATCTCTGAGTGGATTCTTGCATGAAGGGCATTTCCTTGATGCTGGGGCTCTTGTCTTCACTGTGGCTTTAACCTAGTAAAGAAAAAGCCATCATGAAAGCCCAATAACCACTATAAAAGAAAACCACCACCTAGTGATTTCTTGCAAGGGAGAAAATCGTGACCCACACCAAAAAGGATCAGAAGAAAAGACTCCCAGATGCATATATATCCTGTTAGACTGGGAACAGTTACTCAGTCTACAGGGCAGGCTCCAAAGGAGGAAGGAAGAAACCCCACAATAAAAGCTCACACAGTAAAGAAAAAAAGAGGCACCACTGCACCTCTCCTACCTGAGCTTGGCCGGCGCTGGCGGTGCCTGCTTCCACCGTCGCTGCAGACTTTTCCTCCATGTTGTTGAAAAGCGCAGCTTGCTGGCAGATCTCTCCATTTAAATACCGCTTCCCGCGTCCTCCTCTGTGGACCGGAAGCGGAAGCGCCGACCTCGTGACCTGCCTCTGACCCCTGCGTGTATTGCGGTTGGAGCAAACGCCGCCACGCCCCCACCGGAAGTCCCGTCCACCGGAAGTGACGCCGCGCGTCCCCGGGATCAGAGTCCGAAAGTGCGGGAGATTCGAATGCCAAAAGCGGCTCCCCGCCCGCCGACCGGCCGAAGCGCGGACCTCTGACGCCCGGACCGGATCCTCCGATGGGTTTCAGCTCCCCTGAGCGAACGAGGTGAGAGGCTCCGGAGCATACCCCCTTTGACACTCCAGGGAGGGGAGCTGGGATGGTCTCCATGCTGAAACAGCAAACAAAAACTGGGCAACAAATCCTTCTCTCCCCCTGGAGAGAGTGCAGCCCTTCCACATAGCTCCTGCAATGCTTCCACCATGGCGGAGGAAACACAAATGACTGAGGCATGGTGGAAGAGGAGGAGTTTTTATTTGCAGTGTTTCCTGTGGATTGGGTGGAGCTGCGCTCTCTCCAGGTGCTGTCCTGAAAGGCGATCTGAGAAAATGGGGATAGTCGAGAATGCCTACTAGGAAGTGAATCCAAATGTTCAGCCATATAACCCAAACAAGTATATAAAGTGCTTTCCAATTTAAATACAAGCTGCAGTGACACTTCCAAATACTTGACTTCACTCCATGCAATCCACCACTTTGCAAATTGGCTGCTCACCTGAAAATTCAATAAAGAATTTCTAATGAATCAATATTATCTCGATCCTAGATGTAGCCCTCTGAAGTTTACCGATACAGATAGATATCTATCTTTCTCAGATAGTGTAGTATTTCTTAAAGAGAATTTAAAAAAGTATCACTTACATTAAAAATAATCACTCAACAGCAAGTGTGGGAAACCGCAGGGTCTTACAGGCAAAAATCACTAACAGTTCCGAACTTCTGGTCTGGTCCACGACAAGAAGGGATGTCACCCGGCTCCTCCTAATGTGTTGCGTCACAACACGTGACTCTCACCCTTGAGAAAGTCACACGTTTGTGATGCAACAGTTTGGGAGGAGCCGGTGACGTCACTTCTGGTCGCGCCCGAAACCAGAAATTCGGAATGGTTAGCGATTTTGCCTGTGTGACTGCGTGGTACAAATAGTGAATCTTAAGCCCCGTACACACGTATCGATCGGCCGTCTTTTGTCCAGGGCTGTCGTGTGTTGAAAACTGCAAAAGACTGCACACGAATTTTGTCGGCCAACAACAGCCGACTGCAGAAGTGATGTCATGTGATGGTTAACTTTCCGTGTGTTTTTTCTTTTCGTCTTGCTAATCTAATGTCTGTCGGCCGAAATCTGTACTGACTGGCGAACAATCGGCCGTTCTGGTGTTGGCCAACAAAAATTTTAATGCCTGCAGGACAGATTCTGTTCGGCCGAAAATGCGCTGTCGGCTGAAGGAAGCATCATACTAACAAGCCTACAATCGGCCGATCGGTCGTCGGCCGAATATTTACGGCCGACAATCGGTACGTGTGTATGGGGCTTAACTTCCTAAAAGACTCTGTAGCTGCCAGGTACACCCTAATCACCGAACCACATCCAGGGAATGCAAAGCAAATTTCTTAGGATGTTTAGGCCTGGGACATAGTAAAGGCAACACAAAGTCTTCATTCAAATGGAAATCAAGAGACGACCTTTGGAAGGAACAACGGACAGGGACGAAGAACCACCTTATCTCTGTGAACCACAAGGTAAGGTTCAACGACAAGACAACGCCGCCAGCTCCGACACCCTGCGCGCAGCAGTAACAGCCACCAAAAAGACAACCTTCAGGGGACAACAAGCAGGAGAACCTCCTGAATATTTTCGAAGGGAGGTTTCTGGAGAACTGACAACCAAAATTTAGGTCCCATGGCGGCACTGGAGACCACACTGGTGGAGTCAAGTGTCGAACTCTCTGGATAAAAAAAAGGTACGCACCAAGGAATGTGTAGCCAATGGACAATGAAAGAAAACTGCCAAGGCCGAAACCTGGCCCTTAATGGTATCCAAGGCCAGGCGCTGCTTAACCCCTCTTTGGAGGAAAAGGGGGGAACCCCAAGAGACTGCCACCACGCAATGTACACTATCGTTCAAAAGTTTGGGTAACCCAGACAATTTCATGCTTTCCATGTAAACTCACACTTATATTCATCAAATGAGTTGCAAAATGAATAGAAAATATAGTCAAGATATTGATGAGGTTAGAAATAATAATTTTTATTTGAAATAATAATTTTATCCTTCAAACTTTGCTTTCAAAGAATTCTCCATTTGCAGCAATTACAGCCTTGCAGACCTTTGGCATTCTAGCTGTCAATTTGTTGAGGTAAACTAAAGAAATTACATCTCAAGCTTCCTGAAGCACCTCCCGCAAGTTGGATTGGTCCCTGCTCCCACAACAGCTCAATAGGGTTGAGATCTGGTGACTGCACTGACCACTCCATTACAGACAGAATATCAGCTGACCGCTTCTTCCCTAAATAGTTCTTGCATAGTTTGGAGGTGTGCTTTGGGTCATTGTCCTGTTGTAGGAGGAAATTGGCTCCAATTAAGCGCTGTCCAAGGGTATGGCATGGCGCTGCAAAATGGAGTGATAGCCTTCCTTATTCAAAATCCCTTTTACCATGTACAAATCTCCCACTTTACCAGCACCAAAGCAACCCCAGACCATCACATTACCTCCACCATGCTTGACAGATGACATCAAGCACCCCTCCAGCATCTGTTCACTTGTCCTGCGTCTCACAAATGTTCTTCTGTGTGATCCAAACACCTCAAACTTAGGTTCATCTGCCCATAACACTTTTTTCCAATCTTCACACCGTTGTAGGAAATCTTCAGTGTCTTGGCAATTTCTCGCATTGGAATAGCCTTCATTTCTCAGAAGAATAGACTGTCGAGTTTTAGAAGAAAGCGCTCTTTTTCTGGCCATTTTGAGAGTATACCCACAAATGCTGATGCTCCAGATACTCAACTAGCTCTAGCTCAATGGAAAGCCAGTTTTATAGCTTCTCTAATCAGAACAGTTTTCAGCTGTGCTAACATAAAAAATTGCACAAGGGTTTTGTAATCATCAATTAGCCTTTTTAACACAATTCGCTAACACAATGTACCATTAGAACACAGAAGTGATGGTTGCTGGAAATGGGCCTCGGTACACCTATGTAGATATTCCATTAAAAATCAGCAGTTTCCAGCAAGAATACTCATTTACCACATTAACAATGTCTAGACCATTGGTGTCAAACCTGTGGCCCTCCAGCTGTTGTGGAACTACAAGTCCAATCATGCCTCTGCCTTTGGGAGCCAAGTCCCATAATGCCTTTACCCTTGGGAGTCATGCATGCAACTGTCAGTCTTGCAATGCCTCATGGGACTTTTCTTGCAATGCCTTATGGGTCCTGTAGTTCCATAACAGCTGGAGAGCCACAGGTTGGACACACATGGTCTAGACTATTTGATTTATTGTTATCTTCATTGAAAAAAAAAAAAAAAAAACAGTGCTTTCCTTAAAAAAAAAAAAATAAGGACATTGCTAAGTGACCCCAAACTTTTTAACAGTAATGTTACAGTGGTCGGCTTTCTAATGATAACCGATGTGGCTCAGCACTCGACCACTATCACAGGGAGTGGACGGCACGGATTCCCAGGCCTATATAAAACTCTATATACTGTAGCAAACAATATAATCTGTACACTTTTTATACATTTTATAAAATTCATGCTAAAAAAAAAAACAAAAAAAAACACAACATTTATGAACATGTGTAGTAACTATCAACATACCAGATCCTTGACCAATAACATATATGGTCTCCCCTCGTCCTTCATCCATTCGCTCCCGTAGCTGGCGTAAAAGGCTGTCATACTGCTCTGCACTAGGGCTAACCAAGACATGCTATGAGGGGAAAGAAAAAAAAATTAAAAATAAATAAATGACATAACACTGATAAGTATATCCTGAAACAGGCTTACTGAAAACTAGACTGCAATTTTTGTTGGTTATATTCTGTGGGATTACATTTTGTTTTTTTTTTTGTTTTTTATATAAATCTTTATGTCAACATTTTCATAAACAGAAACACGAGTGAACAATAGAGAGGAAAAAGATAAAAGGTAATAAAACAGATGTGCCTTGGGGTAGGCATTGTCCATCAAAGACCTATGGCTTGGATGTAAAGCAGCTGTGCAATGAAATAAACATGTGGCCAGTACAGAGCGTCAGGAGCGAATAACCAAGGGCAACGGTCCCGTTCAATCTAAACAATCCAGTCACTATATGCAGCGCTCCTACTGGCCCTCACAACTCACCAATTGTTAGGTCCAGGCGAAGTCAAGGAAATAATGAAAGATGAGGACAAAAGGAGATAGGAAGGGGGGGGGACACCCAGCACATTTTGTTGTTTTGGAATAGTCTTCACTCTTAAAAAAAAGTCACAATAAGCGTATTTTGATTTGCTTGCCTTTCTCCCTCTCTACCCAACGATAGCGAGTGACCAGCAGACATCGGGTCCACCGGTCACACGCACCGGCTTCGTCGGGTACGAGCGGGGGCGGGAGCGCGCCTCCGGCGGCGCGCCCCCTATTTGCTACCAGGCTAGTGACGTACCGGTACGTCACTTTGCCTGGGAGGGGCTGACCGCTGCCGTATATAGTCGGTCGGCAAGTGGTTAAGAACCAATAAAAAAAATGAAGAGAAGGCTTTTTATCTTAATTCGTAGAATGCATTAAGATAAAAAAAAAAAAAAAAACCTTCTGCCTTTACAACTTAAAGTCTTACTTTATTAATGCCCCATGGAATTCTGTAAAAGGACACTGTCAATCCTGAGAAACACTGGGTTCTCCTCACGTATGCGATGGAGGATCCATGGTACTGTCCAGAGCTGGAAGAATATCCATTGCTGATCGGACAAAACATCTGTTTTGGCAAACCCAAAAAGGTGGCACAGGAGACCAAGGTTCTCCAAAGACAGCCCTCGATGCTATAGAAACAAAACCCACAAAGTCTGATAAAATAGCTGAGGACTGGGGGGGGTCTTCTGCAAGGTAAGAGAAAAGGATGTCTTCCCGTATGCCTTAGCCCTGGTTCACACCTATGCGTTTTATTTCTGCAGAAAACATATTACGGTTCATTTAACATGGTTTCCTAAGGAAAGAGTCAAGGATTTTTTTTTTCAAACGCAAAACTGTTTTGTTTTTTTTTGTTGCTTTTTTTGGTTCTATAGACTTCAATACGAAGAAGCTGTAGAAAAGCATGTAGTACGTTTTTGTCGCGATTTGCTTTTTTTTAATCCGAAAATGATAAGTGTATGGCCAGCATGGGGTTTGGTTCACACTTATGCAGGTTCTCTTTTGATTCGTTTCTTCAGTGCCTTTTGCGTCTTTCGCATGCAAATTGCAGCAAAATCACGTGTGCGAAAGACGCAAAAAGCAAAGCAAAAAGCACCGCAGAAACAGATCAATAGCAAACTGCATAGGTGTGAACCGAGCCCTATGCTGGCCATACACGTATCAATTTTCGAACGAGAATATTCATCCGAAAAATCTTTGTACAATCGCTGAAAGAACATCTTTTAAAAAAGGTCACTTGCTTTTAACATTCAGTTTTAAAATGATTGTAGTTTCTGAACGAAAACCACATATACTGTCTGAAAATTCCTTTGACCTAAAAACAGTGTATTTTTTTTAATCCAAAATTTGATTAGACTGATGATATTTACCAGATTTAACCTCTAATAGTATATACAGTATATCTATTCTGTCCATGGGCGTCCGCCGAACTTTCAGGGGGGGCATCATTTAAGGTCACCCATGCTCTGCCCCTTTTTAACAAGGTCATGAAGGGGATGGGCTTAGTCATACTTATTTTGAATATTTACTTTTAAAGGGCAAAAAACGGCAGCATTTATTTTTAAAGCATTTGTTAACCTAAAAAAAAAAAAAAAGATCCTGTTCCCCTAAAGCATGTTATACGGCACAGTACTTGTGCTGTGTAATTTGCCCCCCACCCCGTATCACCAAAAATACTTGGCTGATCCTGCCTGGTTATGTCCTCCCCTCTGTAAATTGACCACGATATACCATGGCTGCCGAACCTTGACACAGTGATCAGTTAATGTGCCTCCGTCATCCGCAGCCCACCTGTCGTCCTCTGTTCTCTCTCCCTCCTCCCTTCCTGCCTGCTCCTGTGTAAGTGCCCCTCCTGCTGCTGTAGTTTCATTAAAGTTTAATATCCTACAGTCTGTTAATAATCCTGTGTACCCGTGTATGCGTTTCATAAAAATAAGCCATTCTTTACAAGTTTTCAGAGCGCCAATCGCTGCTCACGTGACCCGTCGCCTCTCCCCTCCTCTCCCCCTCCCGACTGACAACAGCGAGGAATCCTCGGCCCCACCCACTGCAGGCAGCTGTCAGGAGAGGAGAGAGCTGACGGGGTCACGTGAGCGGTGCTCTGCACTTGGAAAACTGGTAAAGAACGTCTTATTTATTTATTTTTTTTTTTTAAAACAGACATGGGAACACAGGATTATTAAACAGACCCGACAGGATGGTATAAAGTGGCTTAACAACCACTTTAAAAGGGAAGTTGAGATTCCGGGGGGGGGGGCCCTTGCCCCTACCTGCGGACACCCATGCTTTGTCTGTTACTCTCAAGAGTGGATTCGAAATTTTGCATAGAGATATTTAGAAATAAATTGTTTGTTTTTTTTAAACTTCACATATTGACTAAACTATACACCACACTTATTTTAAGGGTTATTTTCCCATCAAAACAAGAAAAAAAAAAAAACCCCCAAAAAAAACGGTCAATTAATCGATTAAGAAAATAATCATTAGTTACAGCCCTAATGCAATACCGAACGCAGTATTTGTTTGATATAGCAGTAATTACCGCATTGAGCTGGTAGCTAAGGAGCAGACGGGGAAGCCGGTCGCCGGATCCTTACCCAATGGATCATCAGCTGTTAGCGGGATGAAGGCTGGCTGCCTACTGTAGGCTCCGCCGCCTGACATTTCTAATATAGATAAGGCAGGGCTCGACAAACCCCAGGAGCCAGGTCAACATGGTGACTAGAAATTTCATCCTGGCGCCTGGGCTTGTCAGCCCATTCACTGCCGGGGGTTCCAGGCTGCAGCGTTCTGAGAGTATCTCTCTCTTATGTAGCCTAGAGCGTGCGCTGATAGTAACCCCCTCCCCCGTCCCTCCACACAGATGGTAGAGGAGACAGAGCTGGTCAGCTTCTCCTCCTCCCGCCCTCTTCTCCTGTGTTGTGATCCCAGATGCACATGGAGCCACCAGGGCTGGTCAGATTGTGGCTTCAGCAGAGAGCAAAGGCAGACATACAGTAGCTACATATATCCTGGAGGGGGTGAGAATAAAATACCAATCCTTACAATCTGTCTCTCTTTGCAAACCTCATTCTGCTTATCTGTCTTACAGTTTTGTTTCTCCTACACTGCTGTTATCTGCAACTGACTCTCTGGCAATTAACCCTCTCCTCCACTCCCCTCTGATGCTAGGGGAAGACTTTGCTTATCTATTCTGCTTCATTTAAGTGCTGCTTATCTAAATGGTTAAATGATTAACTCTTTACAGCTTAACATCTGCACTTTCTGCAGGATTTTGCTTCTGGTATGAATGGCATTTATGCCTGCTTGTATATCTGGTTACCCTTCATAGCTACCTGGGCAATATATGGCTAATGCTGCCTTCTGACATGAAGAAAAGTGTAATTTCCGATTATAGATCAGTGAATTTTACTGTCCATCCTGCTGACTGCATTTAAGACGGACGGATATTTCCTTTTTTTTTGTGCGTGTCCGTTTAAGTACACGTCTATTCGTAGTGAACAGTGAGTGCAGTTTGCTGAAGAGGCCAATGATTTTGCCCTGCGTCCTTATGATCTATCCAAACTCTGCTGTGCCTGCTCCATTAGGCCCAGTCTATACTCCACACACAGACCAGACACACAGACATTCTGTGTGTATTTTAAGATGTGCAGGACAGGTGACAAATTGGAGTACATGCACACTAGAGGCTGGAAAATTGGTGAGTTTAAACACCCCCTCTCCCCTTGACAATTGCACTAATGCCCCCTCTGCTGCTCTGAGTCTCTGATTAAAAAAAAAAAAGACTGCCACTACTCTGAAAAGCAATCAGCATACAGATTTATTTTCAGAGACAATTGACAGGATGTGAGGAGGCGATATGTCACCATAAATGCTGCAGCACAGACCCTTTTATTTGAATGGGTTGGGTTCAGTAGTAGTGGGTTGTAATTCTTGAGAGTAGGTGCATAAATGATGGCAGGCTTATAGAGGCTCCAGTGCATTACTTTGCCCAGAGTCCCATGATGCTACCAAGATGGCCCTGGATGTGTGGGTGGAAAGTTCTAAGCCCAACAGCCAGAAATGGGGGGGGGGTGAAACCTGGCTCCTAACTTTAGCTGGCTCCTAGATTCAAAGCAAAATTTGTCAAGCCCTGAGGTAAGGGGTGGGGCCACCTGGCTATGTCACATGGTGGTCCACCAGGTGACAGCACGGTGGCCCCGCATCTTACCTATATAAGAAATGTCAGACAGCGGAGCCTGCAGTGGGCAGCCAGCGTTCATCAATGGTGGGAGCGTCTTGTTTATTTTTCCAGACGGCATGATGGTAATGGATTTACACTGGGGGGGGGGGGGAGACAATTTTTTTAATAAAGGAATTGTGTGTTTTGTACTTTGTGACACTTTTTCGATGAATGGGTAGGGATACTAGGTACCAATACTCATTCACATGGGGGGGGGGGGGGGGGAAGCGAGCGAGATCTGGGGGGCCAGATTCAGATTATCACCCTGCCAACAACCACCAGCCAAGGTTGTTGGGATGAGGCCCTTGTCCCCATCAACAAGGTGCCACATCTTAAAGGGCATGTGGCCAGGTTTGACCTCGTTTGTCCCGTCCCCTCCATTTCCTGACCTGCATGCTCGGATAAGGGTGTGGTATGGATTGTGGAGGGGACCCAACGCCTCTTACCACCCCCCCCCCCAATATTTGTAATTATCAGCTTTTTTTTTTTATTAAATTCAGCTGTCAGCGGCTAAACCCGCTGATGAGTCATGGGTCTTAGCAGCCCGCTATTTGTCAAAAAACTGTTTGACAAATGCCGCATGTGATTCCGCCAGCTAAACCCTGGTGGAAAATATCACGTTTTTTTTTTACTCTCTGGTCCGTTTACGAATTGGATTTAAGAGCTTTTTATATGGGATTTTTACCTGTACTTTTTTTCTTTCCCAGTAAATACTGCATAATCATAAATTTTTTTGTGTGTATTGGACTTATATTTACCACAGGGCTTGATAAATTTGCTTTGAATGTAGGAGCCAGGTTTTGACTCTAAAGACCCTGCTCTGGGGAACTGTCAGATTCAACATCTGTGGTCATATATCGTCCTTGTGGAGAAGGCTGCACATAGGAGCGGTCAGTGGCAATGGGTGGGTAGTGGCACATTTGGAGGGGGTGGGACTTCTCTCTCAGACCTGCCCAGAATCCGTATTGGACAGTTATGTACAGAGCTGTACGCCACGCTGTCATACATGGGGCTAACATTGTGTAAAAAGAGGAAAACCTGCGCTACTGGGTGTCAACAGCCCCATGAAAAAAGAAAGAAAGAAAGAAAGAAAGAAAGAAAGAAAGAAAGAAAGAAAGAAAGAAAGAAAGAAAGAAAGAAAGAAAGAAAGAAAGAAAGAAAGAAAGAAAGAAAGAAAGAAAGAAAGAAAGAAAGAAAGAAAGAAAGAAAGAAAGAAAGAAAGAAAGAAAGAAAGAAAGAAAGAAAGAAAGAAAGAAAGAAAGAAAGAAAGAAAGAAAGAAAAAACGGCTAAGGGAACAGTGGCTATGCCGAGGGCTTGCGAGACTAATATTTTTGGGCATGAAATTCCTAAAAAGACCTGGTACCAGATTTGGGTTTCATTGCTGCTATGGCCCAAAAGACCAGGCCTATGTACCCACTGTTAATACACAGCACCTTAAACCGCCCACCATGAGGGTACAAGCACTAAAGTTGCAGAAAGAACAATCACCATGCAGGATAGTAAATACTACAAAAAGAAGAAAAAAAAAATGTCACCTTAAGGAAACCAGTAGTAAAAGAAACTCTTAACACAACTGTACTGATGCAGACACCCCCCCCCCCCCCCATCTAGTAAGGCTGCCCTATGGAAAAGGAGAGCCTCCCCCAGCCCTGAGGCAGGGTTAAGTCCCACATAATCTCAGGCCTGACTACCCCCAATGCAGCGTGGCATATAAGCCACCCAGCCCCCAAACGCAGCTGACTGGGCCAGTGCTAGAAAAAAGACTCAGTGCTCCAGGTGGTTTGATTTAAATCACAAATTAAATCACTAGTAAAAAGGCTTCTCTTAAATCATAATTTTTAAAGAGCAACTGTAATTTCTGTCCCGCAGCGGCTCCTCCTCTGACCCGCTGTTGACTCACCGACAGTCCCATTCACTTTAATGGGACGGCTGGTGATGTGGCAGTGACACAAGGTGAGGAATATGGCGGCAGCAAGTGAGTGGATGCCCGCTAACAAGCGCTGCCATGATAGATCTGAAATGACAGGTGCTCTTTAAATGTAAGGACTCATTCTTGCTGGTAGTGTGAAATGATGTGAATGCATCAATGCAGTGCATGTCATCTCAGCTTGCAGAGCTTGGATTCATTATACAGCCTCATGCTACATAACTAAGCTCAATTTCATACTGAATAAACAAAATAATGTAAAAAAAAAAAAAAAAAAAAAAAAAACTATCTTTAGATAGATTTTTTTTACTCCAAAAGCATTTTGATAAAATAAATGTGATAAGAAAAAAAAAATAAAAAAATATGGTTATTTTTTTTTCCACCCTGCTTCCAAATGATTGGGACCCCACCACACCTTGCCAATCTCAAGTCTATCCCCCTTACCATCCTGCATTTGCATTGCCACCCTCAGGAAAATACACAATGCCCCTAATGTGTGTTCTCATAGCAACATTGCATCCCCCACAATCTCCAAGCCTTTTAGGAGTTGCAGCAAAAAGGATAGTGAATCCCCTCCACTGTCACCTTCTGATGGCATGGATGCACAGGAAGAAAAGGGAAAAACCAGTGGGAGTTAACGTCAGGCACCATCCCAACACCACCTTTGATATCAAGCTACAACGAGCAGGGCTTCAACCTGAATGTTTTCCAATCTAGCATTATTACCCTGAAGACCTGGCTGACTACAAGGCCCTAGACCCCATGTAAATGCATGGTCTGCAGAGAAGACGCTAGATGACTCCCCACAAAAATCCCTAAAGGAGAAGTCCACCCTAAAACTAAAAATCACTGCATCTATAGACCTCTGCGATCAAACACTAACCTATCTAGCCCTGTAAAGAAGAAATCAATACATACCTTTTTTGAAGCCGATCTGCAGAGGACATGGCCAACAACAGCTGTGAAATGAATTGGAAGTGAAGTCAGCCATAGACTTACTATGGGGCTTCTGTTGTCGGCTGGGTCCTCTGCACCCGCCTTCACAGCAAGGCTGTTCAGCGTGGGATCGGGTCGGATCAGGTCAGCTTCAAAAAAGGTAAGTCTACGGATTTCTAATTTACAGCACTAGATAGGTTAGTGTTGTCAGTGTTAGATCGTGGAGGTCTATAGATGTAGGGATTTTAGTGTTAGAGTGGACTTATCCTTAAGCACTTGCGGGCCCCCCGGCCCCCCCCACCGCCAAATGACGGCAGAGCGGTGCGGCTCTCGTTCTGGGACAACTTCACATGATGGCGCCCCAGAACAGCCGGGGGCACGCAGCGATCGTGGCCGAGCTGTGTTCCTAGGACACAGCGTGACCCTGATCTTGGTAAAGAGCCAATGATGTGGCCCACGTGTCCAAATCACAGCCGGTCACATGTAAATGAGGAAGTGCCGTTTACCAGCTCTCCTCGCCTGACACTGTCAGAGTGTTTGGCGAGGAGAGCCAATCAGCGGCTCCTCCTCAGAGGGAAGTCCAGGAAAGGTAATCAGGGCACTGATCATGAGTGTCCCGATTACAGTAAACTACAATAGTGCCCCCTATCAGTGCCGTTCGTCAGTGCAGCCTCATCAGCGCCCATCAGTTAAAGGAGAAAAATTACTATTTACAAAATTTACTGACAGAAAAGAAAACTTCCCCCCCCCCCCCTTTTCAAAAATTTTCTGTCTTTTTTTACGTAAAAAATAAAGAACCCAGCGGTGATTAAATACCACCAAAAGAAAGCTCTATTGGTGTGAAAAAAAAAAAATGTATTTTGGGTACAGCATTGCATGACCGCGCAGTTGTCATTCAAAAGTGTGACAGCTCTGAAAGCTGAAAATTGGCCTGGGCAGGAAGGGGGGTGAAAGTGTCTCGTATTGAAGTGGTTAAGGCAAAAAAAATAAAATAAAAAGGAATGGGGAGTGGGAGTTTGAAGCCCAGGTTAGCCAGAGCTGCACAATTTTCCACCCAGCATCTTTAATCTTTCAATTAAAGGATGTCAGGTGGAAAAAAATGGCAAAAAAATAAAATCATACAGTATATGGCCAGCTTAAGACTAGCGCTACAACTATAGTTACACTAAAGATCTTAGAAATATAAAAAAAAAAAAAAAAAAAAAAAAATTTGAATAGGAAAGAATGCAACTGAAAGAAAGCGCTGCATATTTTTAGAAATGTATTCACAATCTGTTACAATTATAGGGTAAGTTGATATTGTAGGGTTAAAATACTACCTCAACCCTGTCCTTCGAGTTGCAGACATACCGCTGAGGATAACTTTTGCAGTGTAAGCATAAGAGCAGATCTCTGCAATCAGCCTAAGCAGCTCAAAATTGGCAAAAAAGGAGAAAATCCTATCAATAGAGAGAGTGTTCTTGATATAAATTGTATTTATTAAATAATTATCAAATGGATATAGAGCACAATACATATTGTGACAATAGAACACAAAATATTGTAACATAATCACTGCAACAATTACTGAAGATTAAGACAAAATAAATAAGACAAATGGCCGATACCGGATGCTGCTTGCATCTAGAGGAATATCCACGGTTGCCGCCGTATGAACACAAAATTGAAAAGGTCACCCTCTAAATGCAAGTCCCCTTTATTCCTAATTTCACTTCAAATAGGAACCTGGTTCTCCCCCATATATCTCCACAATTCAATGCAGCTCGAGCTTCAACGGGACTTGCATTTAGAGGGTGACCTTTTCAATCTCGTATTCCTACGGCGGCAGCCGTGGATATCCCTCTAGATCAGGGGGTCTTCAAACTATGGCCCTCCAGTTGTTCGGGAACTACAATTCCAATCATGCTGGAGGGCTGTAGTTTGAGGATCCCTGCTCTAGATTCTGCAAGCAGCATCCGGTACCGGCCATTTGTCTAAATTTTTGTTTTTTGTTTTGTCTTCAGTAATTGTTGCAGTGACTGTGTACAATATTTTGTGCTCTATATCCATTTGATAATTATTTAATAAATACAATTTATATCAAGAACACTATTGATAGGATTTTCTCCTTTTGCCAATTTTGAGCTGACTTTATAACCACTTTGTCCTGGGGTCTATACAGGATACTTTTTGTTATATGCTTTGGTTATGCTGGCTCACACAGATAGTGATGGCACTGTAGAGAAATTAACCACTTTAGAACCGCTCACAGTAATACTACTGCGGCAGAGTGGCTCGTTATCGTCTGACGACGTAGTATTAACGTCGTCAGACACTCCCCTTCTGGGCGGCGCTTGCGCGCCGCCGGAGGCTCGCTCCCGCTGTTTTCATTCACAGCGGGAGTCGGGCCAGGGGAGGAGCAGCGGCGATCGCCGCTGCTCTTACCCGATCGTCGGGGATCGAGTCTGGAGATCCGCCCGCTGTGTGTAAACACAGCGGGCGGATCTCCATAGTGACAGGGAGTGACAGATCGGACTGTTCAGCATAGCTGGACATCCGATCTGTCCATGACTCACACAATCACCTCCCCCCCTACACGTCAGTAAGCACCAGGCATACATTAACCCCTCCCTCTCCAATAAAATTAACCCCTTCCCTGCCAGTGTCATTTTTACAGTAACAGTGCATATATATATATAGCACTGATTACTGCAGTAATGTCACTGGTACCCCCAAAAGTGTCAAAAATGTCAGTCAAGGGTCCGATCTGTCCGCCGCAATGTCGCAGTCCCGCAAAAAAAAAAAAAAAAAAAAAAAAAAAAAAAAAAACGCAGATCGCCGCCATTACGCGTTAAAAAAAAAAAAAACACCAAAAATGACAGAAATCTTTCCCTTTGTTAGTAAACGCAATAACTTTTGCGCAAACCAATCAAAATACGCTTATTGCGATTTTTTTTACCAAACATATGTAGCATAAAACAAATTGGCCAAAAATTTTTAAAAAAAATTGGTTTTTACATCTTTTTTGGGGGGAATTTCATATAAAAAAAAATGTTAAAAATATTGTTATTTTTTCAAAATAAACGCTCTTTTTTTGTTTATAGCGCAAAAAGTAAAAATCGCACAGGTGATCAAATACCACCAAAAGAAAGCTCTGTTTGTGGGAAAAAAAGGACGTAAATTTAGTTTGGGTACGGCGTCGCACGACCACACAATTGTCAGTTGAAGTCGCACAGCGCCGAATCGCAAAAAGTGGCCTGGACGGAAGACAGCAAAATCCTCCGGTGGTAAAGTGGTTAATTAACCCCAATGACAAATATTTTTTTGTAATCAGCCAAAGCAGCGGCTGTAATTTTTGCTGAGCAGTGTGATGCACGGTCAGAACATATACTATTTACATATAATAATTGTTTAACTTTTTTTAGATTAAAGTAGGCGGATTGTTTTTCAGAGGGACTACCGCACGTCTTAATGAGACCTATAGAAAAAAGAGGCTAAACAGTACAAACCAGCTTCCAGCAAAGTAATAGACTAATCTGAACATGGAATCAGACATGTCTCCGCTGACATCCGATGCCCATAGGAATGCATGGGGGAACCGTTCAGATCCGCCAAAAATAAAATGAACAGGCGGATCTGAACGGTCTGCCTGCGTGAAAGGGGCCTTAACGGGAAATATTTAAAGGAGTTGTAAAGGCAGAATTTTTTTTTTCTCATCTTACTCCCTGGCCTGGCCTCACCCCCCCCCCCTCACATTTACCCGAGGTCCCCCTCTGTCCACGAGTGTCACAGTCGCCTGAGATTCTCCCTCCTGATTGGCTGAGACACTGGCGCTATTGACTGCCGCTGCTGTCAAAGTCAGCTAACCAATCAGGGATGGGGGGGTGAGGCCAGGCCAGGGCTCTGTGTCTGAATTGACTGCTTGGGTGCCCCCATAGCAAGCTGCTTGCTGTGGGGGCACTTTAACAGGAGGGAGGGACCAGGATCACAGAAGAGGGACCCGAGAAGAGGATCCAAGCTGCTCTGTGCAAAACCAACTGCACAGAGCAGGTAAGTATAACATGTTTGTTATTTTTATAGAAAAAAAGAAAAATTAAAAACAAGACTTTGCAATTGCTTTTAGGAAATTAATTTAATTACAGTAGCTGATTAGTATAAAATACATCCTATTGGAGAAATAACACTACCAAGTGGTAAAAAAAAAAAAAAAAAAAAAAAAAAAAAAAAAAAGGAGGAGGATGCAGAATAAGGCTGAGGAACTAAAAGTTCAAGGATGCCCTGTCACAGCAGAAGCTGGTGAAGCATGTTTAGACAAGCAGTTCCTGAGCAGCTGAAGAAGAGCTTCAGAATGACCAACCCCGAGTTGAACTATCCCTGTCAGGATATAAATAGAATGCACAACAACAGTAAAAAGTTTGTTTAGAGCCGTCACAAAGTGGAATGTGGACTCCACCCACAATTATCATTTTATTGCAAACACATTTCATCAGCCACGCTCATCCAGTTTAGTTTTGGCTGCCCATTGTCTATTGCTGTAGATTACATCAACAAAACTTCAAAATACTGGTACATGAATAGGTTGCTAGGTAGCCAAAAATCAATAAGCATTGTCAACAATCTGGTGCAGTCATTCAATGACAGCTCCTGAGCCTATAGGGACAACAATCCATTTATACAATGAAAAGCTGATCTCCAACATCAAAAAACAACAGTAAGCGGCCTCATGGTGACGGTCAGTTCATTCATGTGTAGCATTATGCAAGCTGGGAAGAATCAATTCACAAAGTAACACTGTGCGACAGTATAGGCATTTTATGAAGTCATCAGCTTTGCAAAGCTCTCACAAAGTGTCAGCGCAATGAGGACATACGAGACATGTCAAATATTTTACAACTCGTTAGATGACATTCTAAAATAACAGATGTACAAATAGCATCTCTGGAATCGGAAACACTTTGCAATTAACATTAATCTAGCAATTATCATACATCTGGCAAAACCAGATCTTTGGATGCACAGCTCATAGCCAGCATGGCATTACTTTACATGTATGCATATCTGAGGAAAGATGTCTGAGAACTCACATGAGCACTGGGTTTATTGTGTTCCTTTAACCACTTGCCGCCCACCCACTGTCAAATGATGGCGGAACGGTGCGGCTCTCCTTCTGGGACGACGTCATATGATGGCTCCCCAGAAAGGCCGCTCTCGCTCGCCCACGGGGGCGCGCAGCACGGCGATTGCGACCGCGCCATGTTCCTAAGACACGGTACAACCCCGATATTGGTAAAGAACCAATGGTGGGGCTCTTTACCCATGTGATCGGCTGTGTCCAATCACAGCCGATCACATGTAAATGAGGAAGTGCAGTGTTTCGGCTCTCCTCGCCCCACACTGTCAGTGTGTGTGGCAAGGAGAGCCGATTAGCAGCTCCTCCTCAAAGGGGAGCACAAGACAAGTAATTAGGGCACTGATCATCAGTGCCCTGATTACAACAAAGTAAATTAAATGCACAAGAATCACATAAAAACATGGCACATCAGTTAACCCAATCAGTGCCCATTCGCGATGCCAGTCAGTGCCTGCTCAACTGTGCCACCCACCAGTGTCCACTAGTGCCGCCCACCAGTGCAGCCCATCAGTGAAGGAGAAAATGACTTATTTACAAAATTTACTGACAAACTAAGAAAAACTTTTTTCTAAAATTTGTCTATTTTCTTTTTTAGTAAAAAATAAAAAAACCGAACTGTGATTAAATACCACTAAGAGAAAGCTATATTTGTGTGAAAAAAAAAAAAAAATTTTAACATTTTCATTTGGGTACAGTGTTGCACGACTCTGAAATTGTTATTCAAAGTGCGACACGCTGAAAGCTAAAAATTGGCCTGGGCAGGAAGGGGATGAAAGTGCCCAGTATTGAAGTGGTTAATTAACTCATTTGCGACCATAGTTCTTTTGCTTTTGTTTTTTGATGGCCAGACCAAGTAAAGACCTGTACACACGATAAGAAAATCGGAAGTCAAATTTCGTCTGAACGATCTGCCGATTTTCGGATTATTAGTATGGTGTATTTGACAGCCGATTACGGATTTTTGTATGACAAACTGGATGTGCAGGCTATAAAGTTTTTATCGTACGTGAACACAATGTCCGATTTTCAATTAATTAGTACAGTTTTTGTCCGATAAAGATAATAAGAGCAAGACTGGGTATGCTTGGAAACGAAAGAATACATACAAATCAATTCAACACATGACTTTGAAGTTTAATTCTGTCGTACGAGAATTTGATGAAAGTAACCTCTTCACTTTCCATACGAGTCTAGCATGCAACAAAAAAACTGAAGAAAATGTATCCGATAATCTGATCCTGTGTACGAGGCTTTAATGTGTTATTACGTTTGTCATTGGGCCTGAGAATTAGGAGCACACACAGTTGCATTCATATTTCTCCGCTAAACGTTTACTGAAAGTTTATTTAAAGCTGAATCTTAGAGAGAAAATAAAACACCACAAATACAGCACCTGGAGCTATACTTACCATGGGAAGGGTATCCCATGTGCTGGTGGCTGCTGTGTTGGATTGAAATCTCAAGTCCTCTGCCCTGTAGGGGTTAATGTGAGCTGCTGCACTTAATATAGACAAAAGTAGGGTTCGACCGATTATCAGCACCATTGATATATAAGGGGTCGATATGCACTTTCCCAGATATATCGGAATCGGCCCACCGGGAGACCCGGGCATCCTACCTTTACGGCCGCCGAAGAAAAGACCTGATCAAAGCCGCATTCTCCATGTAATGACATCACTTCCTGGTACTCGGCGCCAAACTAAAATAACTGACAGCATTCAAAACGGCCAAACTTGGCGTTTTGAATGCTTTTTAGTGCCGAGGAGGGGTTTGGGGTCTTTTAGACCCCCAGATAACTCCACAAGGTGTACCTGTGAAAATAAATAAAGAAAATAAAAAGAAATAAATAAAAAGAAAATAACGTTTTTTTACATGTCCGAAAATATCCGCCTATACCGTTATCAGATGACCAAATATCGGTATTAAAAAAAACTATATCAGTCGATCACTAGACAAAAGTGCCACCTATGTCTGCCTTCTCCTTCATTCATAGAAGCTGTACTATCGGTTCCCACAATGAAAAGAGCTCTATGAATGGATGACTAGCAGATGAATGCTAGGACTGCCTCTTCCAATCATGAAATGTTTTTCATTGTGGGAACTGAAAGTACAACTTCTTTGAATGAAGGAGGGAGGCGCAAAGGGTGATCATCGTTGAAACTTCTGAAGAGTGCCTGTCACAGGTGCAGCAGCGCATATTAACCCCTGTGGCATTAGAAGAAGATTACCACTGCAGGGGTATCTGGGAGCATAAGACTGACAATTTCAACCTAGCACGGTCCTTGGAGCAGCTTTCAAAAAAAAGGTAGCCCTTCTCTCAGGAGGAGAAAAAATAAAATAAAAAACCCTACCCATTTCATTTTTTTGGCGCTGTTGGCCCCACCCCACTCCTAGACTCCATCCAAGGTAAGGTAATGCCCCGTACACACGTGCAGATTATCTGCAGATTTACCTTTTCTATGTAGTGCAAGGGCCTGCCGGATTGCATACAAATTGAAAGTGTTTAGGTTTGACCTCATATTATATGGTTTTGGTAAGTCTGCAGACAAAAGTCTGCAGATAATCTGCACATGTGTATGGGGCATTAGGGAGGATTAGGTTTTGCTCTCCACCTGCAGCCTTCTGAGATACTGATGTCACATATCCCAAGCGGAACACCACCCTTCATTCATGTAAAAAGACAAAGGGCCATATCTCACATGTGCAGACATATGGCACCACATTCATCTACATATTGCTCTGCAACTGGAGGAAATTTTTGCCGCGTCATGAGCGGTCTGTACCCCAGAAGGCGTTACTTTTCGCCAGTTGTTTTCAAAATTAGTGTTGGGCTATCACATAAATCATGAAAACAAAAAGTTCACAAAAAAAAAAAAAAAGAAAAAGAAGTATCATTAAGTGAATGTCCAAAAGATCCCAATTTAAATAGCACACCATGAATATAAAATCTTCATACCAAAATGCCACAACTCAAGATGTCTAAGAGCGCTTTGGGATGAGAAACACTGCCCGGATGGATGGATGGCTCAAGCTCTCAGTTGAAAATGTCCCAAGCCTGTCACAATTTCAAGGGATATGCCCCACACAGCCACTGGATCGTCTCACATGAACTCAGATATTAACATAGAGCAAGGAAACCCCATAGTAAAGTACAGTTCAAAAGGATTAAAAGAACTTGATGGAAGCTCGCAAGCAATGCAAATTTTAAGTGCATATCAAAACACCTGCCGGCTTCCCGGACGGCTGTGATGACGTCAACCGCTAGGCTCTGTCTTTTAGGCAACCATGATAGATAGAGATAGAGATAGAGATATATATATATATATCTCACACACGGCTGTAGATCTCTGTCTGCCCATATGTGATATCTGGTGCTGAGTCTTTGGGGGGCCGACTGCAATAAGCAGAAGAGTCCATCAGCTCCCTAGGACATAAAAAAAAAAAACAGACGATAGCAGCATGTAATTGGATCTGGAGTAGGAAAGAAGAACGAAAGGACAACACAGGACCTACTGGGCTTGTACAAACACACCAGTCAGCTATAACATTATGACCACCCAACATAACCCATCAAGGCATAGGACTCCACTAGACCTCTGGATGTATATTGTGGTATCTGGCATTAAGCTGTAAGTAGTAGATCCTTTAAGTCCAGTAAATTGTGAGGTGGGGTCTTAATGGATTGGACTTGTTATTCCAACACATCCTACAGATGTACAATTGGTTTGAGATCTGGAAAGTTTGGAGCCCAACTCAACGCATCAAACTTGTTTTGTGTTCCTCAAACCAGGCCACCTTTCTCCATTGCACCATGGTGCAGTCTGGATGCTCATGTGCCCCCTATAGGTGCTTTTGGCTGTGGACACAAGTTAGTATGAGCACCTATTAATTTATTGCCTCGTACACACGCATCGATAGTTGGCCGTGAATTTTGGCCAACGTCCGATCAGCCGATTTTCGGCTTGTTAGTATGATGCTTTCGACAACCAACTCGGGCTTTTCGGCCGAACAAAATCTGGTGTGCATGCTATAAAATTTTTGTTGGCCGTCAACATAACGGCCAATTTTCGGTCAATCAGTACAGATTTCAGGAGACAAAAATCTGATGAGCAAGACTGGGCATGCTCAAAGAAGAAAAAACACACGGAAAGTAAACCAGCACATGACATCACTTCTGAAGTTGGTTTTTGTTGGCCGAGTGCGCAGTCTAGAGCACATTTCAACCAACACAACAACACTGGACAAAAGACGGCCGATAATCGTTGTGCGTGTACGAGGCATCTGGCTACGCATCCCCATACACAAACTGCGAAGCTCTCTGCGTTCCGACACATTTCTATTGGAACCAGAATTAACTTTCAGCAATTTGAGCTCCAGTATCTCCTCTATTTGATTGGACTACTCAGGCCAGCCTTCACTCCTCATGTGCATCAGTGAGCCTTGGCCACCCATGACCCTGTTGCCATTTTTTCCCTTTTTAAAATACTTTTGGTAGGTCCTGACCACTGCAGACCAGGAACATCCCACAAGAGCAGTTTTAGACTTTCTCTGAACCGGTCCTCTAGCCCAGCCTTTCAACCTGCGTGCCTTCAGGTTTCTTCAAGGGTGCCTTTGCAAATAGCCCAAAAATTGTATACAAGCCAGCAGGTGGATGAAGCCTGTCTTTTACTTACACAAAGCCACAGGTTTTCATTGTGCACCATTACAAACTTAGAGCTGCCTGAATCCTAAGGCCCCTTTCACACAGGCGGACCGTTCAGATCCGCCTGTCCGTTTTTTTGGCGGATCTGAACGGTCCCCCCATGCATCTCTATGGGGGATTGGATGTCAGCAGCATGTCCGCTGACATCCGATCCGTCAAATCTGGACGGATGGAAACCCTATTTTCCATCCGTCCAGCGGATCGGATGAGAATGGACCGACGGTCCGTTCCCATCCGATTTCCCCCATAGAGATGTATGGGGAACTGACAGCTGTGTCTCTGCACACAGCGCGGAGACACAGCTGTCATCCTCCTGCTCAGCGGGGGATCGGCGGCTCGATCCCCCGCTGAGAAAAAATGGAATCCATCCGGACGGACGGATAGTGTGAAAGGAGCCCAACAGCCAACGATGTCATCGTATGGACGACTGGAATACTAACCAGTAACAATGTGCAAAGTAGGCATCGACCGATATTGTTTTTTCAGGACTGATACTGATTTTCAGGCCAATAGCCAAAATTAGGTTCTGATATTCTGTACTTTTACAGTTTACTTTTTTACACTGTCCTTTTAACTTTTTTTTTATCATTTTTATTGTGGTCACAGGGAATGTAAACATTCCTTGTGACAGTAATAGTCATTTTTATGTAATAGGCATCTTTATGGAGGGATCTGGGGCCTACAAGACACCAAACCCCTCCTCTGCACTTAAAAGCATTCAGAACACCAAGTTTGGATGTTTTGAATACGGTCATTTATTTTAAGGCTCCAGTAACCGGAAGTGATGTCATGGCATCGCTTCCGGGTTACTACATCGGAGAACGGATCAGAGCAGATTTCAGCTTTGTCCGGGACTTCGGCCAGCCAGCAGATGTGCTGGCTGGTCGCTCAGGCCTCCCGGCAGGATGGGAGATCCAGGCAGAGCAGTGGGAGGACATACCCTCCCACTGCTTGTAATAACAGCCGAAAGGCTGATTAGCCGCTTCAGTTATTACGAAAAAAAACGGTACCGGGGCAATGCCGGCAGCTGCCGGCATCACTCTGGTACAACCACTTAAAGAAATATCAGCAATTTTGTGAACGATACTTCAAAAAAAGTGAATATCAGCCCCACCGATAACCGGTCGATCCCCTGTGCAATGGCGAATGTGCTTTAGAATAATAAATCACGTCTAACGTTGGGGTGTCCTACTTGTGGATGTTGCTGGGTTATAAAAATAGGTTTAGTTTTATACATTTTAGAATGGGATGCCTCATGATTGTCTTTTATTGGGTGCTTTGACTGATAAAAAGGTGGAGAAATACTGGTCTAGCCAATGCAATCTGGCCCTTGTCAGAGGCACTCAAATCCTTATACTTGCCCATATTTTCTGAGCATCAACTTCAGGGACAACATGTTCACTTGCTGCCAAATATATCCCACCCACTGTCACGGGATAATCAATGGGCCAGCTGATTATTGTATTATGAGAACATTAAAAAGGAGCAGAAGAGGGGAAGAGATCTATTGTGTTGGTTGGGTGGAGTTCCCCTTTAACAGGTATCATTTCTAATGACATCAATGCAGCCAGGAAGGGGTTACGAGGCAGAGAAGACCTCTATGGCCGGGAACACTGAACTTGTACCAGACAGACAGACAGAACCTCTCCAGCCCAGGTGTCCATAGCAGAGCTGCACTCAGCCCAGGCCTCCCATCCCCGCCCTCTCCGGAGTGACACGTCCACTTGCCCCTTCTCTTAGCCAGGGGGGCCCAGCTGTCACCGCACCAGTTTCTCTCTTCCCTGCACTTACTTTGCTGGTGAGGTCCACCTCCGCCTCGCCGTTCCTCAGCGGCTCTCCGTCAATGCTGCAGTCCGAGTCCTCGCCGTCAGACTCCGGGGAAAACATTGACGCTGGCACCGGGGACTCGCACAGGTTCACCTCCGGCTGCGACGCTGAAGAAGCCGCCATCTTGAAAATACTGCCTGCCGTCCCGCAGTCCATTACCATAGCCTAGAGGATGGTCCGCCCCCTTAGCCCCATTCCCTGTGCTAATTGGTGGTTGCTGAATGACATCACCAACAGCGAGCTCTTAGTGACACACCCCTCAGCGATAGCTCCTGAATAATTGAGCAGAGGCCTCCCAGTGACAGGCAACAGTAAATAGGGATTCACGCGGCTCATGAATATTATAGAAGGAAAAGGGGAGCACAGTAACTGGACCTGGACCCATGAGGGTGGGGAGCCAATCTAGTCTGCTCTGATGATACATTATTCATGAATGTTTGTGGGGTGGGGGCAGAGGCGTAACTAGAACCTTCAGGGCCCCGATGCAAGAAACCATGAAGGGCCCTTCCCTTCAAGCCCGGGGCTCTTCCCACTAATCCTGGGGCTCTTTACTCTCGTTGCATGGCCTTTTATTATGGTCCCGCAGCAGGATCCTTTCACAAGTTCTGCAATGGGCCGCCTTCCTGCAATCTTGGGGCCTCCCCACAGTGGTGCAATGCCAGGGCCCGGTCGCAAGTGTGACCTTTGAGATCCTGGAAGTTCACCCACTGGTTTGCTACTGGGCCCCCTGGAGCATGGGGCCCGGTAGCAATTGCAACCCCTGTAGTTACGCCCCTGGGTGGGGGGCAACCAGGTCTGCTCTTAAGTGGGGTTAAAGTCCCATTCTGTTTTTTATATATATATATAAAAATGTGTTGTAAGTACAAAAAAAGTCGCACATATATGAATGGTTATCATTGGAAAACATGGGGCTTGTCATGCGACTTTGATGTCCAAAGTTGCATGGCAAATCACACAAGTGTGAATGGGGCCACTAAACAGTCCCAAAGTGATATATTGACCAATTAATTGCAAGTCAAGAGAAGCCTCCACCATCCTCATTACTCCAACCACTACCGCATGGATCAGAGCCTAAAAACGTAAAACTGCAAAAGAAAAAAGGTCTATTATCGCTTAATTGTCTCCAGGTAGAAGAAGCCTAAGGCCCCTTTCACACAGTCGGACCGTTCAGATCCGCCTGTCCGTTTTTTTGGCGGATCTGAACGGTCCCCCAATGCATCCCTATGGGGCATGTCCGCTGACATCCGATCCAATCCGTCAAATCTGGACGGATGGAAACCCTATTTTCCTTCCGTCGATCGGATCGGATGAGAATGGACCGACGGTCCGTTCCCATCCGATTTCCCCCATAGAGATGCATGGGGAACTGACAGCTGTGTCTCTGCACACAGCGCGGAGACACAGCTGTCATCCTCCTGCTCAGCGGGGGATCGGCGGCTCGATCCCCCGCTGAGAAAAACGGAATCCGTCTGACGGACGGATAGTGTGAAAGGGGCCTACACCTTTTTATGTAGCATGATCCAGGACATCTTTTGTTTCATGCGGCAAACAGATACGGAGGGAGATTTCCAAGCCCCCACAATAGTGATCTTAGCCGCTAGCAACATAAAACCTCTAATGACATTTTATGGGATGATACATGTAAGGGTTGAGGTGGCAAGATGGCTGCTTAGAACAAAGATGGCTTGAAGTATTAATCTCTTCTCTTTCTTCTTTACATGTCTATGCAACATGCAACCTTGCAAAAAATATATCTCATGATTTAGAATATTTGCAACAAAAAAATCCCCTCCTTGGAGAATGTGGAACACTGTCTGGATATCATGACCACAACACATATATATATATATCATATATATCTGTGCCTAGAAGGAGGGGTGGGCTCCCTCTAGTCACCTGTCCTCCATCTATCCCATTAGATGCATGTGCTATTGTAGAGACTCTTTAAATTGTAGAGTTAGGGACTGCAGATTACAGGGTGCCTTGTCGGGGCCTGCAGCTTACGCATGTATAAGCAAATGTGTGGCAACGCACTGACACCTTTGCCGCCATTGTGCGATGTGCTGGGTGTTCAGTGTGACCCTGTGCCTTTAACCACTTTCCCACTAGCCACTGTGCTGCTACTGCGGCACAGTGGCTCCTTATCTTCTAGCAACGTAGACCTACGTCGCTAGACTCCACCCCTGTAGGCGGCGCGCTCCCGCTGTTTTCATTCACAGCAGGAGTCGGGCCAGGGGAGGAGCGGCGGCGATCGCCGCTGCTCTGCCCCGATCGTCGGGGAATCCAGTTTGGAGATCCGCCTGCCTGTGTAAACAGAGCGGGCGGATCTCCTAAGTGACAGGGAGTGACAGATCGGAGTGTTCAGCATAGCTGAACATCCGATCTTTCCCTGGCTCACACAGTCACCTCCCCCCCCCCCACACGTCAGTAAGCACCAGGCATACATTAACCCCTCCCTCTCCAATAAAATTAACCCCCTTCCCTGACAGTGTAATTTTTACAGTAACAGTGCATATTTATAGCACTGATTACTGCAGTAATGTCACTGGTACCCCCAAAAGGGTCAAAAATGTCAGTCAAGGGTCCGATCTGTCCGCCGCAATGTCGCAGTCCCGCAAAAAAAAATCGCAGATCGCCGCCATTACTCGTTAAAAAAAAAAACACCAAAAATGCCATAAATCTTTCCCTTAGTTAGTAAACGCAATAACTTTTGCGCAAACCAATCAAAATACGCTTATTGCAATTTTTTTTACCAAACATGGGTAGCAGAAAACAAATTGGCCAAAAATTTAAAAAAAAATTGTTTTTTACATCTTTTTTGGGGGGAATTTCATATAAAAAAATGTTAAAAATATTGTTATTTTTTCAAAATAAACCCTCTTTTTTTGTTTATAGCGCAAAAAGTAAAAATCGCACAGGTGATCAAACACCACCAAAAGAAAGCTCTGTTTGTGGGAAAAAAAGGACGTAAATTTCGTTTGGGTACAGCGTCACATGACCGCGCAATTGTCAGTTAAAGCCGCACAGCGCCGAAACGCAAAAAGTGGCCCAGACGCAAGACAGCAAAATGCTCTAGTGGTAAAGTGGTTAAGGAGGGGTGGGCTCCCTCTAGTCACCTGTCCTCCATCTATCCCATTAGATGCATGTGCTCTCATTGTAGAGACTCTTTAAATTGTAGAGTTAGGAACTGTAGATTACAGGGTGCCTTGCCGGGCCTGCAGCTTACGCATGTATTTGCAAATGTGTGCAACCAAACCCCTGTTTTTAACGCATAATGTTAGACAGTTCAATTCGGTTGGTCGCTGGCTGGTTGGTAAATTGTGACTGGAAATATCTTTGTTTTTTTTTTTTGTTTTTTTTTACATATATATAGCTTTGATGGAAAATCCCTTACAAGAATTGCAAACACTGAAATATTGACTTTTAACTCTAAGCTTGCCAAACTTTTACTAACTTTTGATTGGTCAAATAATATCTTGATACAACCTATTTTTTCATATGTCATATTGTATATTTAATCTCAAACACGGAATAATAAATTCAGATCACTTTGATTCAAATTACTGACTCTGGTTGATCTCTATGTAGCTACATATCTGATTTGGTATCACTGACTAATAGGTGTCAGGTATCTGTACCTGAGAGCAAAAGATTCCACAACAGTTTGGCGAGCTTGAGCCCAGGAGAAGTGACGTCATCTGCAACGGAGTGAGACAACTGGACTGCACTGGGAACGTTGAAAATAACTGGCCAGGTAAGCCTGTTTGTCTGCTTACAATGTTTTCAGTCTACTCAGTGACGTCCAGGTAACTCTGTTTATTTTTGATGTAATATTAAAAGAACCTAAAACTCTTAGACGGTAAATATATTGTTGCTACTAACACTTGTTGGGAAGGGAGGGGTTGGGTCAACCCTCACCGCTGTGGGTGTCTCAGACATGCAGAATCGTGACCTAAGGTTGTGTTTTGGTAAGCGGTCTCATTTCGGAGTGTCCATTTGAGATGCAGCGAGCATTACAACCATGTAACTAATTAACCTGTCATTCTATATACTCGTAAGGTTTTCTGCCTCTATGCTCTAGAATATATATATATATATATATATATATATATATATATATATATATATATATATATATAGAGTGCCTTGCGAAAGTATTCGGCCCCTTGAACTTTTCGACCTTTTGCCACATTTCAGGCTTCAAACATAAAGATATAAAACTGTAATTTTTTGTGAAGAATCAACAACAAGTGGGACACAATCATGAAGTGGAACGAAATTTATTGGATATTTCAAACAAATAAAAAACTGAAAAATTGGGCGTGCAAAATTATTCAACCCCCTTAAGTTAATACTTTGTAGCGCCACCTTTTGCTGCGATTACAGCTGTAAGTCGCTTGGGGTATGTCTCTATCAGTTTTGCACATTGAGAGACTGAAATTTTTGCCCATTCTTCCTTGCAAAACAGCTCCAGCTCAGTGAGGTTGGATGGAGAGCGTTTGTGAACAGCAGTTTTCAGTTCTTTCCATAGATTCTCGATTGGATTCAGGTCTGGACTTTGACTTGGCCATTCTAACACCTGGATATGTTTATTTTTGAACCATTCCGTTGTAGATTTTGCTTTATATTTTGGATCATTGTCTTGTTGGAAGACAAATCTCTGTCCCAGTCTCAGGTCTTTTGAAGACTCCATCAGGTTTTCTTCCAGAATGGTCTTGTATTTGGCTCCATCCATCTTCCCATCAATTTTAACCATCTTCCCTGTCCCTGCTGAAGAAAAGCAGGCCCAAACCATGATACTGCCACCACCATGTTTGACAGTGGGGATGGTGTGTTCAGGGTAATGAGCTGGGTTGCTTTTACGCCAAACATAAAGTTTTGCATTGTTGCCAAAAAGTTTGATTTTGGTTTCATCTGACCAGAGCACCTTCTTCCACATGTTTCGTGTGTCTCCCAGGTGGCTTGTGGCAAACTTTAAATGACACTTTTTATGGATATCTTTAAGAAATGGCTTTCTTCTTGCCACTCTTCCATAAAGGCCAGATTTGTGCAGTATACAACTGATTGTTGTCCTATGGACAGAGTCTCCCACCTCAGCTGTAGATCTCTGCAGTTCATCCAGAGTGATCATGGGCCTCTTGGCTGCATCTCTGATCAGTCTTCTCCTTGTATGAGCTGAAAGTTTAGAGCAGCAGCTAGGGAGACCAGACACATGTAGCTACACACCAAAACAATATAGATAGCCTTAAAGTAAAATGTATTATAGTGAACCACAAAACAAACATACACAGCAACAGTGAACAAAGCAAATGCCAGTAAACAAAACCCAACCCCAAAGACACAATAACTAAAGAACCAACTATCTACAAATATATACACTATACAGGACAAGGGGAGCAGAGAAGCAAGGAAGAGGGCAAACTAGACTGGATAACTGGGTACAAAGCAGAGAGCAGGAGCAAGGCAAGGGGTACAGGATAGATCAGGGTATGGATCAGGATCACAGGCACTTGGTTCAGGCAGCAAGGAGGCAATCAAAATAGTGACGCGCCTGGGAAAGGGAGGAGCAGCCTTAAATAGCCACCTGGCAGCTGAACACAGTTTAAGTGATCATAGAAGCCTGCTGTTTTCTGGGAAACACCTGCTGGTAGACATTGAAACTGCAGCATACAGCCCAGGGCAACACAGTGCCACCAGCAGGTGAACTCAATCCTAACAATATATATACATTAATAATAGTTTGGTTCTAAGTGAAAAAATATCTGCCATAGTTATTGTTTGATCATTGTGGAAGAATAGTAGGGGGTTGTTTTGCTGTCCAAATGCAAACCCAGGTCAGGTGGCTTGGGAGATCTAAGGCAGTTTCTATTACAGGGTAATAGGAAGGTTATGGGTAACTGGGTTACTAGAGCTGGGAGTAAGACAGACCAGGGATCTGCATCCAAAGAAGTTATTAAGACTACTGCCTTAGATTATATGCTCCGGGACTCAGGAGCATGGTTCTTGTGTGACAGAACCGCTTGCGGTTTTTCTTGTAAATGGACAGTTTACAATCCCAGTTGTAAGATAAGGCAAGAAGGCACTTTTGATATATGGCAGATTCCTTGCAGAGTGTATGAATCAGATTTAAGGCCCGTACACACGAGTCGATATTCGGCCGGGAATTTTCGTCCGACGACCGATTTGCCGATTTTCTGTAACGCTCCTGCGTTTTATGTATGATGTGGATTTTCAGCTGCAGAAATATTCCACTTCAGTAGTCATGTAGAGAAACGCTGAGACACCATTCCCAACTCTCAATGACTCATCATGTGTGGAGGATCTCAATTCAGCAAGTAAATACACACACTCAATAAGATGTTTCCTAGAGTGGCTTATGTATATAGTAACACAGTGATGATAGGCTGAAGAGACAGGTTGGGTAGAGATGGTAGATGACAGACACTTGAAAGGAAATGTTCTTGAAAGTAAGATAGTAGCAGATGAGATGCAGATAGGTTTAGCAATCATGTATGGTAGCAGATGACAGAGTAGCAGGTGGACATACAAAAGAGATCAACCCAGTGCAAGAACAGGTGGTAGTAGGCTCAAGAGCTAGCAATCTTAGATAATGCAGATGTAGTAATAGTCCTTAGTATGCAGAGCTAGATAGTGTAAGCTTTAGTATGAAAGTTATAGAGGTTTCCCCTACGGGGTACTTATCACTAATAGCAATGTAGCAGAGGAGAGGTTCGGCAAGAGCGGATGATCCGGTAGCGGGATACAGGGATCAGCGCAGCGTGGTTCCGACAGCGAGGTAAGCCTGCAAGCATGAGAGCTTCAAGACAGGTTAGCATCAAGGCACAAAGCAGTTTGAACGAACACATGTGAGTGAGAGCCGGCGATCTAAATAGCCATCAGTCCTGCGCTCAGTGATGACAGCATCAGTCTTAAAGGTGTATGCGCACCTTACCAAAAGAGAATGGTGGGGCGCATACACTTATGAAAGAGTAATTAGGGTACCCAAAGGTACCAGAACATTACAGTACCCCCCCTTTAAGGCCGGCTCCTGAAGACCTCTGGAGCTGGTTTGTCTGGGTACTTCGCATGAAAATTGCGGATTAATCTAGAGGCATGTATGTCAGAGGTGTTTAGCCAGGTGTCGTCTTGGGGCCCATAGTTCTTCCATCGAACCAAGTACTGAAGTCTTCCTCTGTGGATACGAGAATCCAGAACCTCTTTTATCTCATATTCTTCTCCACCTTCAACTTGTACAGGAGGAGGTGGTGGGATAGTAGGCCTTATTCCTTGGTCAGGAACATGGGGCTTTAGTAGCGACACATGGAAAATGGGATGTATTTTGAGGTCTATTGGCAATGTAAGCTGTACTGCAGCTTTTCCAATAAATTTCTTGATTGGGAAAGGTCCCAAGAACAGAGGTCCAAGCTTTTTGCTAGGGATTTTCAGTCTTAAATTTTTTGTTGAGAGCCAAACGAGGTCCCCGATAGCGTACTGAGGAGAAGGTCTTCTGCGAAGATCATAGTATTTCTTTTGTTGACTATGAGCGTGTGCAATGGTAGTATTAAGCAAACCCAGAGAGTCCTTTATTTGGGTAAGATAGTCTGAAGCTACTGGGTTATTTGAAGGAAGGATGCGTGGTGGAAGAATAGAGGGATGAAACCCATTGTTCAAGTAGAACGGACTCTGCTTGGTCGTACTGTGGGTTGCGTTGTTGTAGGCAAATTCTGCCAGAGGGAGAAGATCCACCCAATCATCCTGTTGGTAAGAAGTGTAACAACGTAAATATTGCTCGATGCATTGGTTGACTCTTTCAGTCTGTCCGTTGGTCTGCGGATGGTAAGGAGAAGTGAGCTTCCGCTCGATCCGTAGTATGTGACATAGTTCTTGCCAGAACTTGGAAATAAATTGTGATCCACGGTCAGACAGAAGAGTTTTTGGGATACCATGCAACTTAAAGACATGTTTCAACAGGAGTTCTGCCGTTTGTTTGGACAAAGGTAGTCTGCGAATAGCAATGAAATGTGCCATTTTTGTCAGATGGTCCACTGACACTAAGATGGTATTAAATCCTTTGGAAGGAGGCAATTCCACTATAAAGTCCAAGGACACAACTTCCCATGGAGTTTGGGGTATTGGTAGACTGCATAGTAGACCGGATGGTCTCGTAGTGTCAATTTTGGACCTGGCACAGACATTGCATGAAGAGACAAATTTTTGTATAGATGTTTTCATGTCAGGCCACCAGAATTGCCTGGCAATCAGATTAATAGTCTTTGTCATACCCATATGTCCTGCCATTGGCACATCATGCGATAATTCCAAGATCTTGGTGCGTATGGTAGGTGGTATGTAAAATTTGTCGTTGTAGTAGAGGAAGCCTTCTGCATCAGTATTTAGTTGTGGTGGGGGTGAATCCAAACTTATACCATGCAAAACCTCTTCCTTCAAGGAACGGACAACTCCAATAATGTGTTTGTGAGGTATTATAGGAACGGAAGGGATTTCGAAGTTGTTTTCTTCAGTTAGTCGTGATAGTGCATCCGCCTTTTTGTTCTTAGCTGCTGTGGAAGAAGTGGAAGGTCTAATAAAACCTTTTTCCAAACTCTCATCCAAATAGTCTTTGAGATGGGAAAGCTCATCCTGTGAAAGAGGACAAACATGACCGAACGGCAATTTGCTATTTGGGAGTAGATCAATGCTACAATCATAGTCTCGATGGGGAGGTAGTGCTTGAGCATTTTTCTCAAGAAAAACCTCAGAGAGATCTTGATAACATAGTGGTGCAATCTCATCTGTCACCACAGACAGGATCTTCCCGAAAGACGGGAGGTTACACTTACCCTCGCAATAGCAAGAGAGGAAGGTCAGGGTCCGTTTCTTCCAATCTATGGTTGGTTGATGTGTGTGCAACCAGGGAAGTCCCAAAACAATGGGAAAGTGGGGTGAAGATATTAGATCGAAGGTAGTGGTCTCCATATGAGACCCGTTAGTAGTGACTAGGAGTGCCTGTGTCTGATCAGTGATCGGACCAGAGGATAAAGGAACACCGTTAATAAGACTCACTGAGACAGGTTTAAGTTTAGAAATAATAGGAACTTTATTTAAAGCAGCAAAACGTATGTCAATATAATTTCCACAAGATCCTGTGTCAATCATGGCCTTAGTAGTAATCCTGTTCTGGTCCCACTGTAATGTCAAGCAAACAGAAAGGTAAGGGTTAGTGATTGAAGTTGTCAATCCCCCTAGGAGGACATGTGAACACTCACCCTTCTTTTTGTAGACTAGGGGACAGACGTTTATCTTGTGATCCGGGGATGCACAGTACAAGCAGAGATTACCAGATCGTCTTCTGGCTCTTTCCATAGTTGATAGAGGTGGGCGTATGGTTCCTATCTCCATAGGAACGGGGTCAACGGCCGAAATCCGAGAAGAACTGGATAATGGCATTCCCATTTTCTCAGCCTTTCTTTCTCGTAGTCTTCTATCTATGGTGATACTGAGTTGTATCAATGCATCCAGGGTTTTTGGCAGATCCGCTCGGGCGAGGTAGTCTTTAACGGCCTCTGATAGGCCAAGCCTAAATTGGGTTTTCAGAGATGCATCATTCCATTCTGAATCAAGGGTCCATCTCTTGAATTCTGCGACAAAGTCTTCTACAGGTCTCCCACCCTGTTTCAAGGATCTTAATTGAAGATCGGCAGTACTCTGCCTATTGGGATCATCATATAGGCTAGTGAGTTCTGCTAGGAACAAGGCATAGGAGTTGAGAAGCTGATCGCTTTTCTCAAAAAGAGAGTCTGCCCAGGCCCTAGGATCCCCTGTTAGGTAAGAAATAATAGTACAAACCTTAATGTGATCAGTAAGGTAGGTACGGGGTTTTAGCAAGAAAAGTAACTCACATGCGTTTTTAAATTCCTGAAATTTTTTGCGATCGCCTGTAAATACCAAAGGAGGATTTATTTTGGGTTCAGGGGACTGAGCAGTGGTAAGTTGTGTCAGTCTAATTACCTGCTGCGACAGAGCCTGATTGTCTTCTTTTAATTCAGCAAATGCGTGTATTAACGCAGTTACTTGCTGTTTTAATTGTGTCATCTGAGTGGTTATTTCTGCTGAATCCATTTGTGGTTCGTTCAATCTGTAACGCTCCTGCGTTTTATGTATGATGTGGATTTTCAGCTGCAGAAATATTCCACTTCAGTAGTCATGTAGAGAAACGCTGAGACACCATTCCCAACTCTCAATGACTCATCATGTGTGGAGGATCTCAATTCAGCAAGTAAATACACACACTCAATAAGATGTTTCCTAGAGTGGCTTATGTATATAGTAACACAGTGATGATAGGCTGAAGAGACAGGTTGGGTAGAGATGGTAGATGACAGACACTTGAAAGGAAATGTTCTTGAAAGTAAGATAGTAGCAGATGAGATGCAGATAGGTTTAGCAATCATGTATGGTAGCAGATGAAAGAGTAGCAGGTGGACATACAAGAGAGATCAACCCAGTGCAAGAACAGGTGGTAGTAGGCTCAAGAGCTAGCAATCTTAGATAATGCAGATGTAGTAATAGTCCTTAGTATGCAGAGCTAGATAGTGTAAGCTTTAGTATGAAAGTTATAGAGGTTTCCCCTACGGGGTACTTATCACTAATAGCAATGTAGCAGAGGAGAGGTTCGGCAAGAGCGGATGATCCGGTAGCGGGATACAGGGATCAGCGCAGCGTGGTTCCGACAGCGAGGTAAGCTTGCAAGCATGAGAGCTTCAAGACAGGTTAGCATCAAGGCACAAAGCAGTTTGAACGAACACATGTGAGTGAGAGCCGGCGATCTAAATAGCCATCAGTCCGGCGCTCAGTGATGACAGCATCAGTCTTAAAGGTGTATGCGCACCTTACCAAAAGAGAATGGTGGGGCGCATACACTTATGAAAGAGTAATTAGGGTACCCAAAGGTACCAGAACATTACATTTTCGGCTTGTTAGTATGATGACTCCGACTTTTTGGATGAAAAAATCCTGGTGTGCAGGCTATAAAATTTTTGTTGATTGTCAACACAACGTCTGATTTTCCTGCAGTCAGTACAGATTTCGTCAGACAAAAATCTAAAATCGGAAGCAAATAACGACCCAGAAGAATTTTCTCAAGAAAACTAGCAATTGTATCAAGAAATAACTTTCGTCTCGCGGCAGGCAAAAAAAAAATTTAAAATGCGGAGCACATGCTCATCTTGGTTAATGTGAGAAGAAGGAAGCTTCTTCTGCTGCTCATAATTCTATACTTTAGAATTAAAGAGGCATGTGTTCTGTTATGATGATGATAATGATTTGGCTATTCTATATGTTGCATGTTTTTTTTTTTTTTTTTTTTAATTGTTAAAACACTTCACCATTCTCTTTGGTTTATGAATGGAAAATATCTAACTATTGATGTGTCCCTTTATTCATTTTTTCATTAATGTATAAAACATATATTGCTGCCTACTCCCAATATGCTCAATTTTAAAAAATAAAGATAGGCAAGTAGTTATTTTTAACATTTTCTTAAATTTAGAAATAAAGATATTTAAACATAAATATAGAGATACTCTCCTTATTCAAAATATAACAGAAAAAAGGGCATTCCCTCCTCATATAACGTATAAATAAATAATAAGGGGTAACAGAAAAAACATATTATAAATTATGTTCATTTATAAATATGTGTAGTCGTGTGACCATGGGGCTAAGTGGGGATCAGGGGCATATTGCCACTGACTGCCATGTGGCTGTTGTGGCTGTGGTGGAGGTGGTTGCTGTGGTGGAAGTGGAGGGGGTGGTTGGTAGTCGGACAGGTGCGTGTGCCCATGGATTTCTCCACAGACCCCTTTATTGAGCACCTGTAGGACAAGTACCTCTGCCCTTTGCCGCTGCTGCTCACTCATTAGGCGCAATTTGTTTGCAGTGAGAGAGCCAAATGAGTCAGCCTCATCTGGCTTTCTCTGCAGGGCTATAGAGGCCTGGCTGAGAAATGCAGTAGTGGCCTCCTCCAAATTTTTTGTTTTTTTTCCTGCGTTTTTGTGGAGGTTGGGCGGATACAGACTGCTCCGCTGACGCCTGGCTTCCACTTTGCTCCTCCACATTGACACTTTCCTGTTGATGAAGTTAACAAATTATTATAATGTTATAGTGTAATAGTGTATATAAAAACTCATGTTTGTTGTTTAATTATACTTTCCTGTTGATGAAGTTAACAAATTATTATAATGTTATAGTGTAATAGTGTATATAAAAACTCATGTTTGTTGTTTAATTATTTTAGCCAAATAACAGACGGGGTGAATTATTGGCTTGATAATATTTTTATTGCATCATTATCTTTATTGCAGACAATATATTGTTAAATGCTATACCTGTGTCAAGCTTGGCTCCAGGAAATCTTCCTCCTGGCTTGCACCACATGAGCCCTCTGCCGAAGTGGAAGTGAGAGTCAACAGGGATGGCCTGGATTCGGATTGTTCCATCAGGAACCGCAGGCTCTCGAAATACCAGAGCCTTGGTATATAGATTTCGTCTGTACCAGCTCCTGACTTCTCCGAATTGCGTATCTTGTTGAGCTCCCTTTTATAGGTGCTGCGGAGGTTTCCGATTTTGCTCTTGACATAATTGATGTTGGCATTATGGCAAATAGGCTTGCATAAATCGGCCAATTTTTGATATGCCTCACTTTTCAATTGCTTGTTTGAGTAATCTCTACTCTTGACCTTCCACAAACAAGGCAATTTGCGGTATTCATCAATGAATAGAGGCAAAAAGTCTGGTGAGGTAAACATGTCTACCATTATTATGTATATGCCTGCAAGACACAACACAACACAACACAAAACATAGTCAAAGATCATGTATTTTGTCACATAATAAAGATAGGCCCAATATAAGCTGTAAAGGGCCCAAAACATCCGCTTTTGAATCAAAAGTTGTACCTTTGTTTGTTCTGAAGAATAGTGGTTAGCTGATTGATCGTGCTCCTGGAAAAGATCTGTCCGATGGCGAATCGGCGAGAGAACGATCTGGCGTCCTTTACATACAGCGTATGCGTCAACTCCGCCTCCAGTGGTGCGCTGATGCAGGGGGCGTGTACGTGCCGAATATTAAGCTGCATGCGACACACACACACGTGAGTCGGCGGAAGATTAGTGGAGGAGATGGCGGAATCGCGGAGTTCTAGTGAAGGCAGCAGTGGTTGGGCTCAGAAAAAAAACAAAGCCACACCTATGAGCAAGGGTGAGATGGTGGAGATGGTGGCCATACTAGAAAAAAATGATTATGATGGCAAGCTGGAGAATTATGAAAGGCCCAATTCCAGAAAAGACAGAATTCTTGATAAGGTGATATCATCTTTAAAGAAGATTTATGGGGTGGATTAATCAAAGGACCAAATCAGAAAAAGATGGTCAGATCTGAAACATCGGGAGCAAGAACAGCTAGGTCACATCCATCATATCCTGAAAAAAAGTAAGCAATAGTTGTGTTTAAGCAATATGTATTGGGTATATTTGGTGTATGTTGTATAGAAATGTATAGATACTAATGTATATGAAAACTTGACTTTTTATATTTTTTTTGGCATGTATGTATTTTATTGATATATTGATGATTTATTTATATATTACATTAAAAGACAGGAATCCACACTAAACTATATATGCATATTATTGCAAAGTATTTTCTTTACAAACTCATATTTGTTCCATATTCTTTTTTTCACCTTTAAATAGGGAAAAAACTAAAAATGAAATTAAAAGAAAGACAAAATATGAGGAGAAGGGAATCGACAATGGCTGCTCCATCCACATTGGATGAAGAAAATGAAGACATGGGCCCTGATGCTGTGACACATTCCCAAAAAGGTAATTGTTTCCTATGCTGAGTCAATCATTAATGTCCCTACTTTTTAGGAGGTAACCATGTACATGTCTGAATATTTTATGTGAAAATAGCTGTCAAGCAGTGCACCATGTCATAGCAAATTTCCCTCCTGTGAATTTTCTGACATGCAACATTTTTATTATATAGAAAAGGAACCAAGAAAACACACTGTGACCACTAGGGAGGAAATGGCAAGTAGTCCAGAGTGCAGCATGGTGGAGTCAAGTGTGCAGCAAATCAGCTTACCACCACAGCAACATCAAGGTTGGTAGACACATAATGTTTATAAATGGGAGACGAAAAATATGTGATTTTGGGATGATTGTTTAACCTTCTATTGTTGTCTTTCAGACAAAATGGACATTCCAGATGTCCCAGAGGTTCCCTCATTTGAGCCATGGGATCTGTCACCTCCAGCCGGATCAGATGTGGAAATTTTTGATCCAAGATCCCCTGCCATCATTCAGAGTGTGTCTCCCAAAAATCTGCAAACAGAACCAAGTGTTGGGGAGCCAGTTTTGTGCCCAAGTAAGTATTATTCTAATGTTGTTTCTAGTGTATTTCTCGTTTGGTGTATTTGATGTAATGCTTCAAAGGAACTACCTGTTTGCTACATTAGCAAGGTGTGAAACCATACAGTGCTAATGTACATAGTATAAAGTGCATTACCATGGGGGAGGAAGAGGTGTAGTGAGCTGTTTGTGTCAACAGGTGGAATCGTTTATGAGCCACAGACACCAGTGTAAAGAGAACATAATGTTTGCACTGTGTATTTTCATAGTAGTATAGGTGTCATAAGGGCAAGCAGGTTACACACAACAAGGCACAGGGTAGGTACAAACTATGAATTCGTTTATGATGAACTTGACCCCAAATGTTTAGATATTATGACCTCATCTAGTTGCTTGGCATGTACTTAATATATTCTTTTTTATTAACAGGTCATGTTATTATTAGTTGTACAATAGCCAGGATGACAGTTGAGGCTTTGCAGTGTTGCTCTGAACTCGAAAAAATTAAGGAGGCTGCTACAGCTTTACAAACCAAAATGCGCGACTTTGTTGACCTGCTAGCTAAATTTTAATATTCTTTATTTTTATTTGTTTTTGGTTTTAATTGGGATATTTTGTGTTTTGCCGATGTTATTACAAAATTTGATGGCCTATTTTTTGGCCAATACCTGATCATCTGCAAAAGGTGTCCCAAAGTTTAAAATTTTTTTTTACTGTTTTATACAGGGCTCCTATGCATATGAAGCACTTTACAACACCCTAACCTAACCCTAACACTGTGAATGTGTTTTATTAGAAAATGTTTACACTCAACAATGTGTGTGTTAGAATATTTCTTTGGCTTGCCGTGGGGGGGGGGGGGGGGGGGCAGGTCTAAAGCTGTGTAAGGTGGCACAAAATGTATGATGGCTGTCCTGTTCACATAGTTGAATATTAATTAAAGCATTTTAGTTTGTGTGTATAATTATTAGCCTGTCAGAATGATTGTTCCTTCTGGACCAGTGGCCATCTAACAAGTGATATTCACTAGTACACTATGATATCTGTGGACTGAGTGGCAATCAGTCTACACATATACAGGTTCTATTTAAAGGACTAGCACTCCTAGGATTCTATATGGCATTGAGATAGGTACTAGCACTCAGTGTACGGAGATCATTGTGTAATATATAGTGTATCAAAGCTTCGTTTGTCCATTTCACTTTACATAACCTATATATAACACTTATATCTCTACACTGAGCAAGTTTCACATAACACTGACATTTCCTTACATTGGTGTGCAGTGAGAAGGAGGTCAAAAATGAACACAACATAACAGGTGGAGGTAAGTTGTTATTACACTAATGTATTAATAAAAATAAATAGTATGGGGACCTTCTGGCCAATGACCACCAATGTAAGGTGACATTGGGTGGCCCTTGGGTGTGACCTACTTTACAATGTGAGAGGGCTTTTAGAAATTAACAGGGGTGCTGAAGGACCTGGTATTTTGGCCACTGGTAAACCAAACACACATGTCCAAAATCGCATTTGAACAGCTGGGGAGAGACAACAGTAGATAAACACACTGATGAATGTATTAACCCTTTAAAAGTCACACATATATAACACATGATGAACAAAAAAACATGTTGATTTGGATATGTACCCAAAAAATTAAAATACACACTCCTGAATCAATGCAATATTTTTTAATTGCCCAAATAAGATTATATTGATCCAAATTATACAGTATCGGGCAGGAATTGCTGCCAAGAAATGTCCCCTCTCCCCACAAAATATTCAACATATTGTTGTCTAATATCACAGGCACTTCTGGATGGCAAGCCAGAACGGGCTACTTCCATTGATGTCATTGGATCCACGGGCACACGTGGTTCAGCCTCTACACTCGGCCCTGGCATGGCAGGGTCACTCTCAACTGGCTGCAAACTGACATATGTCTCTGCATTACTGCGCAAATAATTATGCAATTTGCAGCAACACAGGACCACATTATCAATTTTGTATAGTGCCAGATGGATGGAGGTCAAGAAAATTCGAAATCTATTCGACATTATCCCGAAGGCATTCTCCACCACTCTTCTAGCACGGGATAAGCGGTAGTTGAAGATCCTTTGCTGGGGGGTGAGATTTCTCAGAGGGAAGGGCGTCATAAGATGCTCCCCAAGCGCAAACGCATCATCAGCCACAAAAACGAAATTGAGATCCTCAATTGTTTGCTCCCTGGATGGCAAGTTGAGAGTGCCATTTTGAAGCCGCCGAGCAAACTCTGTTTGGTCAATGACTCCCCCATCAGAATTGCGGCCATTCTTTCCAATGTCCAAAAACAAAAATTCATAATTAGCATTGACAAGTGCTAGCATGACAATGCTAAAAAAACCTTTGTAGTTGTAGTAATAGGAGCCAGAAGTAGGTGGTGGAACAATGCGGACGTGCTTGCCATCAATAGCACCCCCACAATTGGGAAAATTCCACGGAACGGAGGTAGAGAAAACATTTAATCAGCCAGCTCTGCATTATTACAATTATCCCGCCTCCTCCCAGCTAAGCAGTTCATCCCGCCTCCGCCCCTGCCTCCTCTCAGACCCGAGGATGTCTTCTCTCCATCCCGCCTCCTCCCAGCTAAGTAGTTTGTCCCGCCTCCTCTCAGACCCGAGGATGTTTTCTCTCCGTCCCGCCTCCTCCCAGCTAAGCAGTTCGTCCCGCCTCCGCCCCGCCTCCTCTCAGACCCAAGGATGTCTTCTCTCCATCCCCCCTCCTCCCAGCTAAGCACTTCGTCCCGCCTCCGCCCCGCCTCCTCTCCGTCCTGTCTCCTCTCGGCAAGTAATCGGTCCCGCTTCCTCTCTGTCAGCAGTGACGTAATGGCGCCGGCGGGGCGCCATTTTTAAATCTAAAGTAAAGAACTGCAGTGGCCCAGCAGTGGCGCGTGCCTCTCATCACGGCCTGGTAAGACCCTTCCACAGTCTCTGACCACCTCCCCCTGTACCATGTCCGCAGCCTCTGACCATCCCCCCTGTACCATGTCCGCAGCCTCTGACCATCTCCCCCTGTACCATGCCCGCAGCCTCTGACCATCTCCCCCCTGTACCATGTCCGCAGCCTCTAACCATCTCCCCCTGTACCATGTCCGCAGCCTTTGACCATCTACCCCTGTACCATGCCTGCAGCCTCAGACATCTCTCCCCTGTACCATGTCCGCAGCCTCAAGACATCTCCCTGCTGTACCATGTCTGCAGCCTCTGACATCTCCCCCCTGTACCATGTCCGCAGCCTCAGACATCTCCCCCCTGTACCATGTCTGCAGCCTCAGACATCTCCCCCCTGTACCATGTCCACAGCCTCAAGACATCTCCCCCCTGGTCCATGTCCGCAGCCTCAGACCTCTCCCCCCTGGTCCATGTCCGCAGCCTCAGACATCTCCCCCCTGTACCATGTCCGCAGCCTCAGACATCTCCCCCCTGTACCATGTCCGCAACCTCAGACATCTCCCTGCTGTACCATGTCCGCAACCTCAGACATCTCCCCCTGTACCATGTCCGCAACCTCAGACATCTCCCCCCTGTACCATGTCCGCAGCCTCAAGACATCTCCCCCCTGTACCATGTCTGCAACCTCAGACATCTCCCCCCTGTACCATGTCCACAACCTCAGACATCTCCCCCCTGTACCATGTCCGCAGCCTCAAGACATCTCCCCCCTGTACCATGTCCGCAGCCTCAAGACATCTCCCCCTGTACCATGTCCGCAACCTCAGACATCTCCCCCTGTACCATGTCCGCAACCTCAGACATCTCCCCCCTGTACCATGTCCGCAGCCTCAAGACATCTCCCCCCTGTACCATGTCCGCAACCTCAGACCTCTCCCCCCTGGTCCATGTCCGCAGCCTCAGACATCTCCCCCCTGTACCATGTCCGCAGCCTCAGACATCTCCCCCCTGTACCATGTCCGCAACCTCAGACATCTCCCCGCTGTACCATGTCCGCAACCTCAGACATCTCCCCCTGTACCATGTCCGCAACCTCAGACATCTCCCCCCTGTACCATGTCCGCAGCCTCAAGACATCTCCCCCCTGTACCATGTCCGCAACCTCAGACATCTCCCCCCTGTACCATGTCCACAACCTCAGACATCTCCCCCCTGTACCATGTCCGCAGCCTCAAGACATCTCCCCCCTGTACCATGTCCGCAGCCTCAAGACATCTCCCCCTGTACCATGTCCGCAGCCTCTGACCATCTCCCCCCTGTACCATGTCCGCAGCCTCTGACCATCTCCCCCCTGTACCATGTCCGCAGCCTCAGACATCTCCCCCCTGTACCATGTCCGCAGCCTCAGACATCTCCCCCCCTGTACCATGTCCGCAGCCTCAGACATCTCCCCCCTGTACCATGTCCACAGCCTCAGACATCTCCCCCCTGTACCATGTCCACAGCCTCTAACCATCTCCCCCCTGTACCATGTCCGCAGCCTCTAACCATCTCCCCCTGTACCATGTCCACAGCCTCTGACAACCCCTGTACCATGTCCACAGCCTCTAACCATCTCCCCCCTGTTCCATGTCCACAGCCTCTAACCATCTCCCCCCTGTACCATGTCCACAGCCTCTAACCATCTTCCCCCTGTACCATGTCCACAGCCTCTAGCCATCTCCCCCTGTACCATGTCCACAGGTAAGTGTAAGTTCAACTTTACTGAAAATCTGTTAGGTGATCTTACACTACTCCCAGTCCCACTGACCCCGGAGTCCTGCGATCACCCGCTGTGGGACATCGGGTCATGGCTTTACCGGTCCGGGGTGTGAAATCCCCATGGCACTGCTTGCACATTAGTTCCTGAGGCCATGGTTTTAAATATTGTATTGTTTTATCTGTTTTTTGTGCACTACAAATAAAACATGTGCATAGGAATTCGTTCATATTTTTTTCAAACTATAGTCCGGCCCCCAACAGTGTCCGTGGGACAGTGAACTGGCCCCCTGTTTAAAAAGTTTGAGGACCCCTGATCTAAAGGGTTACTAAGTAACAGAACAATAGAAGGCGTGGGGCTGGAAGGGACTCTCTGCCCTCTTCAAGAAACGAAGGAAGTAATTTAACAGATAGGAAAAAAAACGAAGTTAGTGATGCGACTGTTAGTTTCAGATACCGTGCCCGTTAATTTGTTAGGAGATGACATTCTAACTGTAGTAGGAGCTAATATCAAATAGTATGAATAACAAGTTACAGTGACAGGACAAACATCACCTGAAATTCTGAACATCATGTTTGCACATGACTACACTGAACAGAATTCCTCACAAGTAGATGAGAGTAAACTCCAATTACCAGTGCCTGACAAGTGTTACGTAGAATTACTGAATGTGCAGCCAGTGTTGGTCAGGTTGAAGCCAGGGGCGGTGCTTCAACTCATTTAGATGGGTGGGCTCCCCTTCACTTCTACTGATGCAGAGACAGCATTAATCCAGTGTGTAGACGACTTGCATGTTTGCTCTCGCAGCATTTTCTATTACATGAACACATCCTGAAAAAGAATTGGATAGTTTTTTTTTTTTTTTCACTTACCTGATTTTTTCTTAAAATTAACTTACCTTCCTTCCACTTCCTCCCTCTGCGGCCATGGCCCACGACGTCACTTCTCCCTTTGCATTGACTCTTGAGAGATGAGCGTCATCAATCCCAGGAGTCAATGCGCCTGCACCGGTGTACCTCGTCACTTCTGGTGCAGGCACGAGAACAGCTTCTGGGCATGCGCAGAACCCGCTGTGGGATGGCGCTCCTGCACCGGAAGTGACAAGCAGGGCATTCTGGGACACAGACATCCAGGAAGAGGACACGAAGATGGACGCTCCAGCTTTAGCTGCCCACACCGGAGATGGCATCGCTGGACAAGACATTTTCAAGGAAAGTATTTCATCCTGCAGTTAAACAGCGGACAGTTCAGAGGCTATCGTTGCTTAAATGCACTAACCCTGGCTGTCCTGGGGGTATTTTTATCTCAAAATTTTTTTTTTTGAACTTCACCTTAACATGGGAACAAGGTGTTTTCCTGGGGTGGGTCTTTCATGTCGAGGGCATGTGGCCTGGCATGGTTCAGGAGGAGGGGGCTGCATGCTTGCTCCCCCTTATCCTTGCATGTGCAGATAAGGGTCTAGTATGGATTTGGGGGGAGGGGGGTGAACACTCCATTATTTTGTTATTTTATGTGTGAGGTTACCCCCCCCCCCCCCATAATCCATACCTGGAGGGCCTGGTATGGATTGGAGGAGGGGGGCCTCATGAAATGTTTTTTTATTTTGAACTAACAACCAATGACTCATCCCTGTTGTTGACCAACCAATGCAAAAAACGGATGCAAAAACAGACCAGTTGTCAGTTTACATCCATTTAGGTCCCCTTCCTAAATGGACACGGATGTTAACAGGTGATCATCTGTTTGCCTGCTTTTTATCTGTCAACAGATGAATGAAAAACAGACAGATGGAATGCTCATGTGAAAGGACCCTAAGTCCCCATTCACATGTCAAATCGCATGCCAAATCTGAGCCTTTTGCCCACAAATGAACTGTCCACCATGGTGTGATGCCAACTTTGCAGTGCCGTGCCGATTCCCAAAAGTGCACTACTTTAGGCGACTTTGGGGCGATTTCAATAGACATCTGTGCAGGAACCCACATAGATGTCTGTCAAATCACCCCCGATATCGCACTTACACGTGGGGTTGAAATCATGCGAGTTCAGCTGAACTCGCATGATTTCAAACCTGCCCTTAGTGTGAACGAGGTCTTAAGGATAAAGGATCTGCTGTAAGCTTTAAAATGTAATCTAGAAGCTGGTTGGTTTCCATGCACAGCTGCTCCAGATTCAGCTTTAGTAAATTACCCCCAGTGTGTTTAACCTATAGGGAATTTCTGTCTACATAGGTCATTTGCCTAAAAACGGGAACTTAGCCTTAACCACTTTACCTCTGCTCACATGGAGGCTACTGCGGCACTTTGCCACGATCCCGTCCAGCGACGTAGACCTACGTCGCTGGACTCCTCCCCCTGTAGGCGGCGCTCGCGCGCCGCCGGAGGCGCGCTCCCGCTGTTTTCATTCACAGCGGGAGTCGGGCCAGGGGAGGAGCAGCGGCGATCGCCGCTGCTCTTACCCGATCGTCGGGGATCGAGTCTGGTGTAAACACAGCGGGCGGATCTCCATAGTGACAGGGAGTGACAGATCGGAGTGTTCAGCATAGCTGGACATCCGATCTGTCCCTGTCTCACACAGTCACCTCCCCCCCCACACGTCAGTAAGCACCAGGCATACATTAACCCCTCCCTCTCCAATAAAATTAACCCCTTCACTGCCAGTGTCATTTTTACAGTAACAGTGCATATATATAGCACTGATTACTGTAGTAATGTCACTGGAACCCCCAAAAGTGTCAAAAATCTCAGTCAAGGGTCCGATCTGTCCGCCGCAATGTCGCAGTCCCGCAAAAAAAATCGCAGATCGCCGCCATTACGCGTTAAAAAAAAAACACCAAAAATGACAGAAATCTTTCCCGTAGTTAGTAAACGCAATAACTTTTGCGCAAACCAATCAAAATACGCTTATCGTGATTTTTTTTACCAAACATAGGTAGCAGAAAACAAATTGGCCAAAAATTTTAAAAAAATTAGATTTTTACATTTTTTTGGGGGGGAATTTCATATAAAAAAATGTGAAAAATATTGTTATTTTTTCAAAATAAACGCTCTTTTTTTGTTTATAGCGCAAAAAGTAAAAATCGCACAGGTGATCAAATACCACCAAAAGAAAGCTCTGTTTGTGGGAAAAAAAGGACGTAAATTTCGTTTGGGTACGGCGTCGCACGACCGCGCAATTGTCAGTTAAAGTCGCACAGCGCCGAATCGCAAAAAGTGGCCTGGACGGAAGACAGCAAAATCCTCCGGTGGTAAAGTGGTTAAAGAGTATGTAAACCCAGCATTTCATATTCCTGAAATATGCCTGCTGTACCATGTACTTCTATTAAAATGTATTCTGTTCTCTTTGTATTGCTTGCTTTGTGTGAAATCGCTGGTGTTCCTGCCAGTCCCTATATATATATACAGGGCTCAAAATTTAAAGTCCTGAGCTACTAGCCAGGCCTTAAGGGTTACTCGCCACCAGTTGCCCCACCCAACTCCTACCCTGCCCCGCCCCTAATTCCGCCCCTAAACACGCCCTCATAAAATTACACTGTTAAATGTTTTTGCATTAATGCAGAAGTTACAAAAATAAATATTAATAACAAAGTCTCAGTGCCCATCAGTGCAGCCTAATCAGTGCCCATCAAGGGTCTGGAACCCCCAAATCACCCTCCTAGTACCCCTTCCCCCCCAAATTTCACCTCCTAGAACAAATCCTACCTGTCAAATCCTCCCCCCATCAAAATTTTCCCTCTAGCACAAAAAAACCCCATTATTCCTACTGGCACAACCCCCCCCCCCCTAAATACCCCTTTTTAACAGCCCCAAGACTTCCTGTTCTGGCACAAATCTATCCCCCCACCCCATTCTAATAATCTCTATAAGGACGATCCCCAAATCCCCACTCCTGGCACAAATCCTCACCCCCCCCCCAGCACGAATCACTCCTCCTAGCACCCTCCCCCCCCCAATTCCCCTGCTAGAAGAAATCTTATATTGTCACCTCTCAAATTCCCCATCCCAGCACAACCCCGCTCCCCCCCCCCCCATATCGATCCCACTTAGAAGTAATCATCTTCTCCCCACCCCTCCTAGTACAAATACTTTTTGGGGGATTGTCCCTGGGGGGGGGGGGGGGTTGGAATAAGAGAATTTGTAGCATGAGGGGTGGGGAGAAGATGATTACTTCTATGTGGGATCAATATGGAGGGGGGGGGTTGTGCTAAGAGGGGGGGGGGACTGTGCAGAGATGGGGGGGTTGTGCTAGGAGGGGGGGGATTGTGCTGAGATGGGGGGTTGTGCTAGGAGGGGGGGGACTGTGCTGAGATGGGGGGGTTGTGCTAGGAGGGGGGATTGTGTTGAGATGGGGGGGTTGTGCTAGGAGGGGGAGGGACTGTGCTGAGATGGGGGGGTTGTGCTAGGAGGGGGGATTGTGCTGAGATGGGGGGGGTTGTGCTAGGAGGGGGGATTGTGCTGAGATGGGGGGGTTGTGCTAGGAGGGGGGGACTGTGCTGAGATGGGTGGGTTGTGCTAGGAGGGGGGGACTGTGCTGAGATGGGGGGGGGTTGTGCTAGGAGGGGGGATTGTGCTGAGATGGGGGGGTTGTGCTAGGAGGGGGGGACTGTGCTGAGATGGGGGGGGTTGTGCTGAGATGGGGGGGGGTTGTGCTAGGAGGGGGGACTGTGCTGAGATGGGGGGGTTGTGCTAGGAGGGGGGATTGTGCTAGGAGGGGGGATTGTGCTGAGATGGGGGGGGGTTGTGCTAGGAGGGGGGATTGTGCTGAGATGGGGGGGTTGTGCTAGGAGGGGGGGACTGTGCTGAGATGGGTGGGTTGTGCTAGGAGGGGGGGACTGTGCTGAGATGGGGGGGGTTGTGCTGAGATGGGGGGGGTTGTGCTAGGAGGGGGGACTGTGCTGAGATGGGGGGGTTGTGCTGAGATGGGGGGGTTGTGCTAGGAGGGGGGACTGTGCTGAGATGGGGGGTTGTGCTAGGAGGGGGGGGGGAAATTGTGCTGAGATGGGAATTTTGGAGGTGACAGGATAAGATTTGTACCCCAGTGTAGTTCTCCCTTTCCTCCAGCATGCAGACCTCAGATACAGCACGGCACATCGCTCTGTGATCGTCCTCTTCATATATCAGAGTGGAGGAGGAGAATAAGAGAAGCCTATTCCTATTGCTTTGCACGGACAGCTGGCAGGAGAGATACGGCTGCAGAAGCAGAAGGGGAGAAGATTGCAGCTCAGGAATGACACTGGATGTCAGATCCGGACTATAAAGAGTTTGTTACCCCCCCCCCCCCCCCTTTCCACATTGCTTACTTTGACTTGGAGGAGAGGGGATAAAAAACTCTGTATAGTCCGGATCTGACATCCAGTGTCCTTCCTGAGCCGCAATCTTCTTCCCCTTCTGCAGCCGCATCTCTCCTGCCAGCTGTCCGTGCTAAACTTTAGAAATTGTCTTCTCCTCCGCTCCACCCTGACTCTTTAAGGGGAGAAGAAGTCCCGATCTGACAGCAGTGTGCAGCCCGGCGAGAAGACAGAGAGAGAGCACATCCTGGCAGCGCCCCCTCCACCTCCCATGACACAGACGCCCAGGGCAGCCATCCTTCCATCCCTCCCACCCTCCCTTGTACCGGCTCTGGGTGAGATGATCGGCTTACCCCCTCCATCAGTCCTGCTGGCCGGATAATGTCGGAGCCGCGGATCATCCGGCTCAGCTTTAATTGTAATTGGCGGGCGCTCGCTGACATACACAGTCCCGTCTCTTAGCCCGGCTTCTTTGATAGACGTCACACGTCCTGGTTGGCCAGGTGTTCTGTCTATCAAAGAAGCCGGGCTAAGAGACGGGACTGTGTATGCCGGCGAGCGCCCGCCAATTACAATTAAAGCTGGTACAGCGGGATGATCCGCCGCTGACATTATCCAATCATTCGGCGGCTTTCCTCTCTTCCCCTGACAGTAGCTCGCCTGACATAATTTTCCACTCGCAAAATGCGACTAGGCGAGTGGAAAATTTGAGGGCTGTATATATATATATATATATATATATATATATATATATATATATATACTAGAGATCAACCGATTATCGGCCGATATATCGGGGGCCGATATGCACTTTCCCCGATATATCGGAATCGGCTTTGGATTTAACGATATTGCCGATATTTTCGTGACGTCATTGCACATGTTGCGCACATTCTGCCTTCTAACAACGCCTCCCACGCCTGCGCGGCCCATACGTGACGTCATTTCACCGCTCGCTGCACGCGTTCTCTGCCTTAAGACTGCCATGTCTTGGACAGCCTCGTATTGCAGCCAGCTGCAGTCAGGTCCGGTCATGGTGCTCACGGTCCCAGCCATCCACCCACAGGCCCTGGCCTCAGCCACCCAACACAGGGTGCCAGCTGCCAGCCATCTGACCCACAACAGAACAGGGTGCCAGCCGCCCAGCATCCAGCCAACCACCCCACAACAGGATTCCAGCGAGCAAGCAAACCAGCCACCCAGATGACACCAAGCCAGCCACCGTGACCAGTGACCACACAGTGTTCCAGCAAGCCAGCCACACACAACAGGCCAGGGATAGTGAGTGCTCCCAAGCCAGCCACCCACGACAGTGTTCCAGCAAGCCAGCCACCCACCACAGTGTTCCAGCAAGCCAGCCACCCACCCATCACAGTGTTCCAGAAAGCCAGTCACCAACCACAGTGTTCCAGCAAGACAGCCACCCACCCACCACAGTGTTCCAGCAAGCCAGCCACCCACAACAGGGTAACACCAAGCCAGCCACCCACCACAGTGTTCCAGCAAGCCAGCCACCCAAAACAGGGTGACACCAAGCCAGCCACCCACCACAGTGTTCCAGCAAGCCTGCCAGCAAACAAGCCACCCACAGTGCCAGGCGTCAGCCACCAACGCACAACAGGGTGCCAGCCAGCCATCCAAACAGCCACCGACCCAGAAGGGTGCCAGCAACTCAGCAAGCTACGCACACTGCCAAGCGTCAGCCACCGACCCACAGCAGGGTGACAGCAGCCAGCCACCCCACAACAGAGTGCCAGCAAGCAAGCCACCCACACTGCCAGGCGTTAGCCACCAACCCACAACAGGGTGCCAGCAAGGAACCCACACTGCCAGGCGTCAGCCACTGACCTACAACAGGGTGACAGCAGCCAGCCACCCCACAACAGGGTGCCAGCAAGAAAGCCACCCACACTGCCAGGTGTCAGCCACCAAACTACAACAGGGTGCCAGCAAGCAACCCATACTGCCAGGCGTCAGCCACCAACCCACAACAGGGTGCCAGCAAGCAACCCACACTGCCAGGCAACAGCCACCAACCCACAACAGGGTGCCAGCAAGAAACCCACACTGCCAGGCGTCAGCCACCAACCCACAACAGGGTGCCAGCAAGCAATCCACACTGCCAGGTGTCAGCCACCAACCCACAACAGGGTGCCAGCAAGCAACCCACACTGCCAGGCATCAGCCACCAACCCACAACAGTGTGCCAGCAACTTCAGCAAGCCATTTTTTAAATCTTTTTTGTGTCTTTCAAATTGAAATGGAGATGGATGAGGAGAGAAAAACTAAAAGTGTGGTCTGGGACTATTTCTAGTCTCAACCTTCTCCAGGAAAAACAGCAGTGTGCAAGACATGTACAAACAACATAAGCATGGGATCAGTAACTGAAAAAAACAAATATACGTCAAATCCTTGGGCTAAGAGTTCATCATATTAAATTATATCATGCAGCACAGAAAAGCCAAAATTAATATCAATGTGATTTTGAAATCATCTATCCCAGGCAACAATAACAGATATGTTTCAGAAAAATAACAGGTGTCACTGTCTAGATTCAGATGGAAGATCCCAACTGCAGAACAGAGTAATCACAGAGATGATTGTAACTGATAAACAGCCATTTACAATACTGTCTGACTCAGGATTTAAGCGGTTGATGTCCATACTTAAGCCAAGCTACAAACTGAAGAGTGAGAAGTATTATCGAACAGAAATGCTGGGAAACATTCACCAAAAGGTTATTGACAAAGTAAAGGCTATGCTGCAACCAGAGAATGCTGGCAACTCACTCTCATTCACGACTGATTGCTGGTCAGGACAAACAGAGTCAGAGTCACTAATGATTCTTACATGCCACTTCACTGACAGCGGATGGACAAAAAGGCAACTGGTGCTGAATACAAAAGCGATGCAAAGATCCCACACTGAGTACAGTAAAGAAATGTTTCTAGGCATGCTTGAAGACTGGGGAATCAACAAAGACCGAGTGATGCTTGTGCTACTTCGAGACAGTGGAGCAAACCTGTGGAAAGGAATGAGGCTTGCTGATATGTCATACCTCAGTGTCATGGCACACAACACCCTCCAACTTTCAAATGATGGTCTGTCAAGCAAAAGAGTTTTCATTGATATATGTTTTGAGAAGCATGAACAGATTAAAAATGTTGTGCTTGCAAGTCTTTTTGAATCCTTGATACAAGAACCGTGCTTTCTCTTCTGATGATGTATGGGCAAAGGCAAAACAATGGCTGACAGAAGATATTCAACAGGAGGTGCAGGAGGTTCCTGCAGAAAAGACAAGTCCAGATCACTATTTTTATAATATGAAAGAGCAGCATGCTGCAAAACAAGAAAAATGTCCAAAAATACGTCAGCGAACAGAATAGAATCTTCTTCATCGTGGTCGAATTGATGAGGACATTTTCAGTGTTTTATTGGGGCCTCATGCGGAGGATTCAATTTCTTCTGAATCTGCAATAATGAGCCTGGATGATGAACTTCATTTCTATTTGATGGAACCAGTAATTGACAGAAGTTGTGATCCTCTTCACTTGCTTTCCATGCTGGAAGATACCTCTCTCTCTCTCTGCTCCTCTGTCCTCCTCTCCTCCTGAGCATGTTTCAGAAGAAGTGGCAGCATTATATGAACAAAATAGAAGCCCTTTAGCACTAAATTAGCAGGTGAACATGGACATGCTAAAAATGTTGTGCTTTCTGCAGTATAATATTGTTCTACTGGGAGTATTGAAAAGAGTAGTGTCCACTCAAATCTACTGTCTAGCTGTTGCCTAGCTTTTTTCTAGCAGTTTTGCACTGACTGCAGTAGTTGCAGTGAGTGCCCTACTGCAGAGGTAGTCTACTGACTCCAATCCAATCCACTGTCTTGCTGTTGTCTAGCTTTTTTTCTAGCAGTTTTGCACTGACTGTAGTAGTTGCAGTGAGTGCCCTACTGCAGAGGTAGTCCACTGACTTCAATCCAATCCACTGTCTAGCTGTTGTCTAGCTTTTTTTCTAGTAGTTTTGCACTGACTGTGAGTGAGTGCACTACTGCAGTAGTTTATTATGCATTAATACACAATCAGAATGATGTGAAACTAAATGTTCCTGCAATTGAAGTTTTCCTATCAGTTCTCATGCAGTTAAGGTGTGAAGAACGAGCCCTTAATGTTAAAATAGTTAATAAATAAAGTTTTACATGTTCCGTAACAGATTTGTGTCAAAAATTGTGTTTATTTTGCAAAATTTTAAATGTACAAAAATATCGGCCAATATCGGCTGATACCGATATGCAATCGCCAAAGTATCGTTATCGGCAACAAAAAAACAATACTGGTCGATCACTAATATATATACACACACACACACACACACACACAAATGTTTTGCCTTTTATTTATATTTGAAACAGAATGGGTTGTTTACATATACTTTAAATACATCCAGTTGGTCCTGCTGCTGTGTCTAAGCCAATGAGGAGGGGAAAGCTAGGAGAACAGGTACTCTTAACCACTTCTCCCTGGGTGGCCGTCATATGACGTCCTAAACTTTGCGGGGGTATACCGGGATGATGCCTCTAGCTAGAGGCATCATCCCGGTACCGTGGTTTAAAGCCGACGGTCGGCTTTCCGTCGGTACCGATCGATGCGGCTCGGGAGCCGCTCGATCGTTACCCAGGGGGGAGGGAGGGGACGCCCCCCCCCACCCGCCGCCGTCCGCGGCTTTTACCGGGGCTCCCGTCCCACCGGGAGCCACGAGCACCCCTCCGGCGCGTCCGCCGGCTGGATGGAGTCCCGATGAATGCCGGAAACGGCATCGATCGGGTCTCCGATGACGTAACCCGGAGGCGGCGTCCATGACGTCACTTCCGGGTTAGTGTGCTGCAAAACGGCGGCAAATTTGAAAAACGGCTGTATGCAAAAACTCAGTTTTCTGCGTTTTGCATACAGGGAAGTGTAGTGGAGGGGTCTAGGGTTTTTTAGACCCTCGATCCCTCCATAAAGTGTACCTGTCACCGCATATTGCTGTCACAAGGGATGTTTACATTGCTTGTGACAGCAATAAAAGTGATCAGATTTTTTTTCTTTTAAAAACTGTAATAAAGTTAAAAAAATAAATAAAATAAATGGGAAAAAAAAAAAAAATGTAGCCGTCCCAGTCACCGTTAGCTCGCGCACAAAAAAAACGAATACGGAAGTCGAGCCGCGAATGAAATCGCTGTTCAAACCACACATGTGAGGTATCGCCGCGATCGTCAGAGCATGAGCAATAATTAAAAAAAAAGAGCTACACTCTAACTCTAAACTGGTAACTGTTAAATAAATTTAAAGTGTCGCCTATTGAGATCTCTATTGACCGTAGTTTGTCGCCATCCCACGGGGGGGGCGCAATTTTAAACCGTAACATGTTGGGTATCTATTTACTCGGCGTGACATCATCTTTCACAATATACAAAAAAAATGGGCTAACTTTACTGTTTAGTATTTTTTAAATGCAGTGAAATGTAATTTTTCCCAAAAAAATGGCGTTTTAAAGACCGCTGCGCAAATACCGCGTGACAAAAAATATTGCAATGACCGCCATTTTATTCTCCAGAGTCTTTGCTAAAAAAATATATATAATGTTTGGGGGTTCTAAGTAGTTTTCTAGGAAAAAATACTGATTTTAACTTGTAAACAAAAAGTGTCCGAAATAGGCCTGGTGGGGAAGTGGTTAAGCAACTTGAGAAAGGGGCATGGCCCTGAAACGCGTTGTTTCCATCGTTACGGCCTGACTTCACACATTGGTGAGCTGTCCCTTGATCGGGTCTCTAGCTGTCGGTTCCCTAAAGTGTGAGTGGTGTAGGCAGCCTCCTTTCTATCTGCTGCTCTTTGGCTAGATCATTCATCGGGCTCCACCTATATCCCCCTACCCTTTTGGTCGGCTTCACAATGGAGTGATGCGAGCAGTATTCCATTGTCATCTGATCTGGGCTTCAGCAGCGGGCAAGTGGGTAATTCAGGCCATTCTCCGGCACATGTGCGGCTCGCTTCTTCACATCTCCATGTTCCCTACCAGCCTGACAGCCCCAGCTCTCATCAACCTCTCTGGCCAAGAGGCGGCTGTGTAATTCAATAATTCAAGTCCATCTCTCTCTCAACACTTTTGCAGCTAGCTGTTTCTTTGTTCTCTGGAATTGGACGCTTTTTGTTTATTTCATTCTTTTAAAGACATTTGGTTTCTAATAAATGGTTTTAATGCAGACTTATGTTTCTCTACCTAACCTGTTTTTTTACAAGCCAAAACTGAGCTGGTACACAAACTGGGAATTTTATTTTCAATATGGGCATATCTCCTACAGATTACGTCTGACAGATTCCAACTGATGGTCTATGGTGACTTTGCATACATGTGAATTGGTCAGTTAATGTAAACACCAATACATAGTCTGTGTGTCCAAAGGACATTCGTGGGCTTTAGGAATGATTTCACTGCGCTGTCTTTTGCTTTATTATTGTATTGTCCAGCCTCCTTGGATAGTTTCTGCTGTAGGTTACTTTTCTCTGAGCCACTAGCTTGCAGGTTCTGGTTTTGTGGTGTTGATTGCTCCCTCTCTTTTTTTCTGTTTGTATCTATTTACAATGGCATCTGAAACCTGGCAGGATGTACCGTATTAGGAAGCAAGTCCCTGAAGTTGCTATGTTGAAAGCAGAAAAAATGGACATGACAGCTTGTTGCGTACAGGGCTGTTTAGCCACTGACTGGTCAGGGTGACCATGCTGACCTATGTTCACAGCCAAAAGCGCCAGCAATGGGCACGTGATCATTAGAACTGGACTACGGAGCAATGGAAGAAAGTGACCCTGATCTGATGAATCTTGTTTTCTTTTACAACATGTAGATGGTCTGGTGCGTGTGCACCTGGGGAAAAGATGGCACCAGATAGTAGTATAGGAAGAAGGCAAGCATCAATGATGCTTTGGACATTGTTCTTGTAGGAAACCTTCGGTTCTGCCAATTTATGTGAATGTTACTTGACACGTGCCTCCAACTTAAACATTGTTGCTGACCACATACACTCCTTCATGGAAAATGGTATCCCCCGATGTCAGTAACCTCTTTCAGCACGTTAATGCGCTCTGTCACTTTGCAAGAATGGCTTGAAGAACACAACAGGAAGTTGTTGACTTGGCCTTGGAGCTCGATTGGCATTTGCCATTGAACACCAGAATTGCCAGGTCTGCCACTGCCGCCCTGTGCTTTTCACAGATGAGAGCAGGTTCACCCTGAGCACATGTAACAGACGTGAAAGGGTCTGGAGAAACTGTGGAGAACATTATGCTGCCTGTAACATCATTCAGCATGACCGATTTGGTGGTGGGTCAGTGATGGTCTGGAGAGGCATATCTATGGAGGGAAGCACAGACCTCTACAGGCTAGACCAGTGGTTCTTAACCTGGGTTCGATCGAACCCCAGGGGTTCGGTGAGTCAGTCTCTGGGGTTCGGCGGGGGGACAAAGGGGCAATTGCTCCCCCCGAGAAAATATTGCTGATTGTGAGGCCGAGCGCACCCCGGGAAATCAGAGCTGCGGTCGGGACAACTCACAGCCATTACACATAGACACTTGACACTCCGCCCCCTGTACCTCCCCCAGCAGGTTTCCAGCCTATCTCCTGCAGGCTGCTTGCTGCGTGAGTGGGCAGGATGGGGATGTACCTGACCACGGAGATCGCGCCCGCCTGGAAGAGGGAAGTGTGAGCAGAGGGAGCCGAGTGAATGTTCCTGGAGGTAGGCTCAGCTAGCTGTACATGTTGGATTCGTTTACAAGGACCTCTATGCTACGTCTGCTGAGTTACTGCAGCTTAGCATAGAGGTGCTGTTAGCTGACAGATGGAAATGCATGTCCTTTTCATTTAGCTCAATAAAGCATTGTGAATACCCCCTGGTGTGCCCTCCTGATACCCCATGGAATGCTCTCCCAACACCTCCCCCCAATGTGTGCCCTCCTAACACCCCATGGTATGCCCTCCAAACACCTCCCCAAAGTGTGTTCCCTCTTGACACCCCATGCTATGTCCTCCCAACCCCCCCAGTGTGTGCCCTCCTGATACCCCATGGTATGCCCTCCGTACACCTCCCCCCTCAGTTTGTTCTCTCCTGACACCCCATGGTGTGCCCTCCTGACACCCCATGTTTTAATGGTTTTGTTCTTTGTTCTTAATGGTTTTGTTTTTTGAGATACAGTCGCCAACACTTGCAGGGAGGCCCCAGCGAGATTTGAACTCGCGACCCCTGGTTTACAAGACCAGTGCTCTAACCCCTGAGCTATGGAGCCTTTTTATTTTTTTTTTTTTTTTATGGTTTTGTTTTTTTTATAGTTTTGTTCATTTTGTGCACCTATGTATAAATATATATCTAAATATATACCTATGTTTTGAATTTGAAAAAATCATATTTTATTTTTTCAATTAAGAAGGGTTCGGTGAATGCGCATATGAAACTGGTGGGGTTCAGTACCTCCAACAAGGTTAAGAACCACTGGGCTAGACAATGCCAGCCTGACTGCCATTAGGTATCGGGATGAAGTCCTTGGACCCATTGTCAGACCCTACGCTGGTGCAGTGGGTCCTGGGTTCTTCCTGGTACACGACAATGCCCGGCCTCATGTGGTGAGAGTATGCAGCCAGTTCCTGGAGGATGAAGAAATTGAAACCACTGAATGGTCCCCACACTCGCCTGACTAAATCCAATAGAACACCTCTGGGACATTATGTTTCGGTCTATCTTTCACCGCCAGGTTGCACTTCAGTCTGTTCATGAGCTCAGTGATGCCCTGAGTTTTGAGTTGCTACAATGAAATTTCAGCAAAATGGACTAGCCTGCCGCATCATTTTTTCACTTTAATTTTCAGGGTGTCGTTGAATTCAGCCCTGTGTAGGTTGATAATTTTCGTTTAAAGATGTGCCATCCTTTAGTTCCTAACACATTACCCAGTACATATCAGTATCCCGTATCCAGCATGATATTTTCCCCCTTAATATCTGATGTGTTTTCAAAGTGTACCTTTAATTTGTTGGAGCAGTGTGGTATGTATGTATGTATGTATGTATGTATATATATATATATATATATATATATATATATATATATATATATGCAGTGCTTTTTTCTCAGAGAATATGTGCAGGAACAACCCCCCTTCTAAGTCACTTTGTGTCTCCACCCCCTAAAAGTTTGTTTAATCTTTCGAAACGCGTTGGATTGATGCTCTCCTTCACCTAGGCCTGCACCCTGGTGTAGGAGAGGCACTATATCCCTTGCTTTCTTACACATTTACACAATTGTGATTTTTATTTTTGTACAGTCAGATATATGTCACATGTTTTTTGTGATCCATGGCCTGCTGTGGTTTTCCACATTCGGCCAGGGAATTCGTTATATCTATGTATTCATGATATATAATGTTTTTAATCAATAAATTTTCTATATTTTATATATATTGTTTTTCCATGCATTATTGCCTTAAAAATCCCCCCTTTTTCTCAGAGGAGATCAACACTGTATAGTGTTAGTTTTATGTATCGAATTTTTGGGATGATGGCAATTTGAGGCACCAATCGTCTGGAATCAATTTTTGTGCGTGTCTCCACCCCCTACCCACCTCTAAGCACTGACCCTTGGTTCAACCCCCTATGCAGCTCCCACTATGGCCTCTTTTAAAAGAATAGAGAGCCAAGTATCATTTCAAAATGCTAACTAATTCCATGGAATTTTGGAAATTATAACAAGAAAAGCAATAAAATAGATCCCCCACAACCAGCAGCAATATACCCCCCTTCCCAGCAACAATAGACCCCCAGCAGCAACAGCCAGCATCGATAGATTCTCCAGCAGCCAACAAGCAGTAGACCCCTCCCTAAACAGTAGATCCCTTCCAACAATTGACTCTTCCCAGTAACAAAAGATCCTCCCCAGCACCTGCACCAGCAGAAGATTCTCACCAAAAGATCAGCAGCAACAGCAGATTGCCACACAAAAATAGATCCCCCCCCAGCAACAATAGATACCCCGGCAGCCATTATCAGTAGACCCTCCCATCACACCCTAGCATAGGCGTGCGCACGGGGTGTGCCGGGTGTGCCTGGGCACACCCTAATCACCCTGTGTCTGTTAGTGTTGGGCCGGCTTCTCCATCTCTGCCACTGAGGGTAGTGAGATACTTGGTGGAGAGGCGGCTGTGCTGTTGGCTCCAGCAGATAGTGAGGCTTGTCAGAGCCGCTCAGTGTGTGTGTGACACTGTTAGGTAATGTTAATGCTTGCAGGGAGAAAGACGAGCTGTCAAAACTCAGGGGTGATGTCGGGGGTGGGCGGGACCGAACAGCTATCAAACACCAGCCAATAGGATGGGGTCTGGGCGGCCGCTTCGTTTATGTGGCTCCGCCCTTTTCTTAAGCAGCCCAATCATTGGCTGGTGTTTGACAGCTGCTTGATCCCGCCCACCCCCGACATCACCGCTTTTTTTTACAGCTGGGCTTTCTCCCTGAAAGCAGCTACATTACATGACAGTGTCATACACACAGTGGGGTACCAATGTGGGGTGTCAGCCGGCGTTCTCTGAGATCCCACATCGCAGGGTGAAGGCAGCTGCAGTGGCAGCTCCTTCAGTCCGTGCTGCTAGCGGGGGGCGGAGCCGGGATGGGAAGAAGGGGGCGGAGCCTCGCGGGGAGGGGCGGAGCCTCGGCGGGAAGAAGGGGGCGGAGCCTCGGCGGGAAGAAGGTGAGTGCGTTCCCATTGCTCAAGTGTGTGTGCTGGATAGGAGGGGGGTGGGGAAGCTGCATATAGAGGGATTCATCTTTCCCTATTCTTTCTGCAGCTGCTGAATAACTGATTCTCCTCCTCTCCCTCCTGCAGGAAGAATAGGGAAAGATCAATTCATCTATATGCAGCTGCCCCATCCCCCTCCTATACAACTTCTTTTGCTAGCCCCCCGGTGCTCGTAATCCCCCCCTCTGCTCTTAGCCCCCCCCAAAGGCACTAGACCCCCCTGTTCTTTAGCACCCCCCATGCTCTTCAGCCCCCCACAGTGCTTTTCATCTCCCTCCCCCCAAGTGCTCCCTGTCCCCCCCAGTGCTCTCCACCCCCTGGTTTTCCTTGCCCGCCCCCTAAGTGCTCCCTGTCCCCCACCCAGTGCTCTCCACCCCCCTGGTTTTCCCTGCCCGCCCCCCAAGTGCTCGCTGTCCCTCCCAGTGCTCTCCACCCTCCTGGTTTTCCGTGCTCGCCCCCCCCCCAGTGCTCCCCCCCCCGCGCCTTCCAACCCCCCTACAATGCTTTCCAAATCCCCTCTTTATTCTCTCCAGCCCCCCCCACCGTGCCCTTCAGCTCCTCCAGTGCTCTCTGCTTGCCCTGTGCTCTCCGGCCCCCCTAGTGCTCTTCTATCTTCTATCATGTCCTCAGTCTCCGAGCATCTCCTGTATCATGTCCTCAGTCTCTGACCATCTCCTGTATCATGTCTGCAGTCTCTGACCATCTCCTGTACCATGTCTACAGTCTCTGACCATCTCCTGTATCACGTCTGCAGTCTCTGACCATCTCCTGTATCATGTCTACAGTCTCTGACCATCTCATGTATCACGTCTGCAGTCTCTGACCATCTCTTGTATCATGTCCCCAGTCTCTGACCATCTCATGTATCATGTTTGCAGTCTCTGACCATCTCCTGTATCACGTCTGCAGTCTCTGACCATCTCCTTTATCATGTCTGTAGTCTCTGACCATCTCCTGTATCACGTTTGCAGTCTCTGACCATCTCCTTTATCATGTCTGTAGTCTCTGACCATCTCCTGTAAACACATTGCTAATAATATTAGCTATCTATTTATGCTGAAGGTAGGACTGTGCAGGGGAGGCAGAGAGTGCAAAAGGGGGAACTGTGATTAGAGAGACAGGGGGCAGACTGCAAGGGGCACTGTGATTGGGGGGGGGGGGCTGTGAATTTTGTGCAATAAATATTCCTGAAAACATTACAAATTTTTGTGGGTGCTTACATTTTAAAGTTGGGGGGGGGGGGTGCCAGATATAGGATCCGCCCCGGGTGCCAAATTCTCTAGGTACGCCACTGCACACACACTGAGCAGCTCTTGCAAGTCTCACTGTCTGCTGAATGTGAAACTCCCCCTCTCCCCTGTTAGTGTCCATAAGTGGTGTCCAGTAGTGCCACCTATCAGTGCCCACCAGTGCCACCTATCAGTGCCCACCAGTGCCACTTCATCAGTGCCCATCAGTGTCACCTAATAGTGCCTATCAGTGCCCAGCAGTGCCGCCTCATCAGTGCCACCTATCAGTGCCCACCAGTGCCGCCTCATCAGTGCCCATCAGACACATCTAACAGTGCCTATCAGTGCTTCCTATCAGTGCCACCAATCAGTGCCCACCAATGCCGCCTATCAGTGATGCCTATTAGTGCCCATCAGTGCTGCCAATAAGTGCTGCCTATCAGTGCCACCTATCAGTACCCATCAGTGCAGCCTCATCAGTGCCAGTCAGTGCTGAGAACAAGCGCCTATTAGTGCTGCCTATCAGTCCATATCAGTGCCTCACATGTAATTTCACCTGTAATACACATCAAAAGGAAAATAAGGCATACATCTTTTTCAAAACTTAGCAGTGATGGTGGAACCCCTCTACAGATATTTGCCATACAATTTAACTTAAGTGCAAAAACCTTTTAGTGTCCCAATACTTTTGACAAGTGTTTATGTGTGTGTGTGTATATATATATATATACTGTATATATATATATATATATATATATATATAGTGTGTGTATGTGTGTGTATATATATATATATATATATATATATATATATATATATATATACACACGCATGTGTGTTTGAGCTTTGGGGTGCACACCCTAATGCAATAGGCTGCGCACGCCTATGCACCCTAGCACCCCTTGCCTTTGCATACATTCAGTGTCTGTTCCTGCTGAAAAAAAAACCTGTGTGTGTGTGTGTGTATATATATATATATATTTGTTTTTTGCCTTCTGTGTGTTAGGAGAGTAACTGAACTCAATTTAAAGCAAATGTTTTTGCTGTCTGCTTCCAATTGCTGCTCAAGTCTCTTATCTTATAGTAAGGAATCTGAATAGGAAAGTAAACCCTCGAAGCACCAGCAGAACAACAATGAACAGGGAAAAGTCTGCAAACTTGACGAATGCGGAGGTCTTGCGTTCCAAGCTCTTGTCAAGTCTTTCAACTCCACCCATACCAGGAACTAATCCACCAATCACAGAGCAAGTCGCAGCCGAGGTTTGAAGCGCACGGGAAGCCACATCCTCTCCAATCAGCAAGGAGAATCTGAGACATTGGGCTGGTGTTAGTAAAGTGTTAGGAGCCGTGACGTCACGCAGCTGGCGAAACGTTGGGGGAGAGCGGGTGTAAGTGGTGTGGAAGCGGAGGAAGGATGTGAAGTGCCTTTGCTTTCGGAGCTCCCGAATGAGGTAATGTGAGCTGCAGATGGAGGGAGAGCTCCGCACACCTCCCCGGGGGTCAATGGAGACCTGTGCTCTCTGACTCAGAGTGGCAAATTCCCAGCAGGCCATGTACTCCTCCTAACTTACAGTGAGGTCTAAGCAGTGTGCGGGCCAGGGGGGGTGGGGGGAACCTTTACATAGTGGTGTGAGTGTTCGGTCTGCCATGGGGCCCTCAGCAGTAAGCACAGCATGTGTCCTCTTCCAGTAGTTGTGGAGGACTGCCTCTGTGTTTGGTCCCCCTTGTAGGAGGTCTCCTTGGTGCTCAGGGTAAGATCCATCTCTCAGAGAACTTTCTACAGATGGCTTTTGTTTTCCACATTTTGATTTGTGTTTGAGGCATGTGCACTCACAAGTCAAACCATTTCACTTTATCATTATTCCCCAAATATAATCCACCACTTAATGGCCCTGTCATCTATTTTTCATAAAATCAGCTCTTTCTGTGTTTTTATGCCTCCTTGTAGAATCTCAGTGAGCTCCCAAATCTCTCCCTTTCCCCTCACTTCCATTTGGAATGAGCAGTACAGGTTAGTTGCGGTCACGTGCACTGCTCTGCGCACGTGACAAATCCCATAGTCCATCTCGGAGCAAGCAAGAAAGGATGGCTATGTCCCTGCATACAGTGGGCCATGAAGCACGAACGTAGCCACCAGGGCAGCCATCAGGGGGGTACAGCTCATACACATGTAGGGGGCCCGGGCGTCCCGAGGTGCCCCAAACAGAGTAGGGTTGCCACCTGCCCTCGCAATACCATTCAATTGCAAGCTCCGCTGTTCCCTTGCAGACTGGCACTATGTGGAATGTCCTACCCCTCACTAGTCCTCACACACAGCTGTAGGCTCTGCCCTCCCCTGTGCTCCAGCTGTTCACTCCTGGACAGGAGGGGCGGAATTTACTAGAACCGTTCACCTTTATTTTCCTGGGATAGAGGAGATGGGACTAGGAGGACATGGGAGTAAGGAGGACATGGGACTGGAGGAGGATGACAACATGGTAGGCGGGCCCTGGGGAATGTTTGTGGACAGGGCCAGGGGGGGGGGGGGGATCATGGCCCAGGCCTAAAACTGTGTAAGGGGCCCCAACATTTCTGATGGCTGCCCTGGACTAGCCACCCTCTAACGGGAAGTCCGATCACAGCAGCAAAAAAGAAAAGAAAATTGGAGGAGGCTGAAAGCAATAGAAGGTACTTTGAGTTAAATCCGAACTCCGGGCAAAATTTTGTTTTCTTCCCATGCAGTGGGAGTAAAAGAGGAAGTAAACCCTCCTCTGCAACTTTTACCTATAGGTAAGCCTATGATGAGGCTTACCTAATAGGTACTGTAAATATCTCCTAAACATGTACGGTTTAGGAGATATTTACCTTAAATGCAGCCAGTGACATCACTGGCGCATGCGCTCTGAAGGAACGGCCGCTGGTGCCGTTCCTTCAGAGCCCCGTGCCGTGACCGTCGGCTCCCACGCACGTGCGCGGGAGTGACGTCACCGCAGCTCCGGCCAATCAGATGGCCGGATGCTGTGATCCCGGAAGACGGGTGACTGAACATGTCGTCCGTCATAGAGGTAAGCGGGCGGCACGGCGGGGGCTCGTTCTAAGGTAAGTATTTCATGCAATGCATACTAGCTAATTATGTGTTTCTCTTTCAGGGTAAAAAAAATAAATGTTTGGGTTTACAACCTCTTCAAAGTGGAGTTCCACCCATTTTTAATAAATTGGATTACATAGATGTATGTAATCCCCTTTAAAACAACTTTTACCAATGGAAAGTTTTTTTTTTTTTTTGCTAGTAAATACCTTATTTTCTGCTTTATTTATCCTCTTCTCACTTCCGGGTCTGGTTGGCGATTACGTCATTCGGCAATTCGCAGTGTGTGCTGGGATGGCATGAAATCTTGCATTGTTACACAGGAGATGAGCTGCACTGCGTGCTCTGCCCCGCCTCCTCTCAGTGAGCTGTATGTATGTAGTGTATTGAGGCTGTGCTCCGCCCGCCTCCTCTCAGTGAGGATATAATGCTTTCAGTCCTCGCTCACTGAGAGGAGGCGGGCGGAGCATGGCCTCAATACAGTACATACATACAGCTCACTGAGAGGAGGCGGGGCAGAATGCGCAGTACAGCTCATCTCCTGTGTAATAATGCGAGATTTCATGCCCTGAGATACATCCCAGCACACACTGCAAAACAAAAAAAAAAAAAACTTTCCATTGGTAAAAGTCGTTTTAAAGGGGCTTACATACATCTAAAGTGACTAAAATGGGTGGAACTCCACTTTAACTGCTGGTTTTGTCTAGGGGTGAACCTAGAGACTATACTCACCCGATCCTTCAATCCTCTGGAAAATGGCGCACCCCCACATCCAGCGGTGGAATGTTCTCGGCGTCTTCACGTGCAGAGCCAGCCTTCGGGCAGGATGTCTGGAACAATCCACCAGCCAAGACTGCGGGGGGGCAGGAGGAGGAGCCAAAGGGCCAATCTAGCCCTGGGAGGATCAGAGGATAAGGTAAGTATATCTCTGCTCTCCAAGCCCCTAGACAAAGACTAGCTGTAAAAAAAAAAAAAAAGTGCTGCACTGAATGGGGAAATTTTTTTTCCCCCCTGGAGTTGAGCTTTATCAATGCATACTTTAAAAGATTTTTTATATTTTTTAAACCAGAATTTTGTGTGAATGACCGTTCTATATGTTTGTCTTGCTTTTCCTGAGATTCGTTCTGTTGCTACATACATATGTGTTACTAAAAGATGGCTAGCTCTTACTGCTCAGTTTTACCATCATAGGAACAAGCGCTCTGATTCTAACCTCCTCGCGTTTGCTTTCTCCCCCCTGATGTAGTAGCTTTGAGCACATCATTTGAGAGCTCGCTCCTGTTGTGGCGAAAGTGAACAGTAACAGCTAATGCCTAGTACACCCAATGAGATAATCAGACAAAAAAAAAACGCTTTCGGAGCAATCGTACGATAATCTGTTCGTTAGTACACAGCTTTTGAGAGCCATTAACGACAGTTCATGCAAAAATGTTTAAAAATTTTTCTTGTATGATGCCAGACTATGCGATTTTTTTCATTTAATCGGTACAGTTTCTGTCTATAAAAAAATTGAGTGACCAAGTATGCGCATGCTCGGAAACGAAAGAATACATTACATTACATTACAGTACAATACAACACATTACATCTCTTTTGAAGTTGTATTCTGTTGTATGAGAATTTTTGTAACTTTAGTAAGCTCTTCACTTTCATTGTGTACCAGGCTTAGGCTTCATGTATACACAGACTGGGTTGACCCCTGGCTGCGGGAAAATGCAGTAAAATCGCAGCCCGATTTTGCCGCGTTTGGGATCTGGTGGTCAGAACGTTCCTACCCTGAATGCGATTCTTCCGGAGAGGGAGGTTAGGGGAGGTTTAACCTCCCCTAACCGCAGCAGCCTCAAAACTCATGTGAAAACCTATGTGTAAATGGACACATAGGCTTTTATGGAGTTGGGTTTAGGAGCTTTGGAAAAAAAATGCCAAAAGCTCCTAAACTCACATTTAGAAGCTGTAGTGTACATGAGCCCTAAAGTGTCTGTTAGCATAGGAGTTTTTCAAGTCTGGCTTAATGAGTTATGTAAATGACCTAACCCTATAGTAACAGCATTATTCAACTGAAGGCCTCATACACAATAGATGCTATCAAAACACAGAAAGCTGTAGCTGTAGAGTGGGTTTTTCAGCTTTTTTGCAGTCGTATTTTTCTGCTTTATAATTTTTTTTAGTTTTTAGCAAAACTATAATCCTACAAAAGCTTATGGCTCAAAAACGCTGATAAACACAGAATAGCTGCGTTTTCAGCATTTTTTGGCATGTTTCTGCTTTTTTAAGCTTTTATCAGAGTTGGAGCATTTCTACAGCTGAAAAACTCCTCTCAAAACCCACTAGTTCTGGGGTGTTTTTCCAGCCAGAAAACACCCCTGCCAAAAACTGTGTGTTTATGGACACATAGGATAACATTCTGGGGAGTTTACTGGCTGCAGAAAAAAACGTCTGAAGCCAAAAACAGCAGCTGTAAAAATGTCCAGTGTGCATGACGCCTAGGGATCGACCGATATCCTTTTTTCATTGCCGATACCGATATTTTTTTTTTTGACAGGTACTATTGTGGAGGGATTTGGGGGTCTAAAAGACCCCAAACCCTTCCTCTGTACTTAACAGCCAAACTTGGCGTTTTAAATGCTTTTTTGAATGCTGTCTTTTTTTTTTTTTTTTTTAAATCTGGCGCCAGTACCCAGTCATGACATCACTTCAGAGTTTTTGCATGGAGACCCGATCAGTGCCGAATGCGGCTTTAGTGACGGGTCACACTTATGCGATGCGGGAAGGCTGCGAATTCGCAGCCTGTTCCCGCATCGCACACGCACCCTTGGCAGTTCACACTGGCATATGCGATACGCTGGGGGTGTCAATGAAATGTTAACGACACCCCCAGTTTGATCGCATATTGCAGTGCTATCTTTACAGTTCGCACAGGATCGGATCGCACAAGTGTGAACCACTGTGCGATCCGATCCTGATGCAGCTGAGAAAAAGGGTCCTGTGCGACTTTTGTGCTGGTGCAGTGCGAATTTAGCCATGCAAAGTGTATGGCTGAATTCGCACCGCACAGCCGATCGCATGTAATGAAGGAGCAGTGCACTCCGATATTACTTGTGATCGCCACAGCCGCAAGAGTGTGAACCGGCACTTAATCGGGTCTTCGGCTGCCATGCAGGCTGGTCGCTCGGGTCTCCTGGTGGGATGGGAGTCCCGGATGAGCCGCGGGGGGGGGGGGGGGCCGTCCCCTCCCGCTCCTTGTAATGACAGTTTAGCGGCTTCTCAGCCGCATCGGTTGTCATTACAAGACAACCGACTGTCGGCTATGGATGCCGGTACTGGGGTGATGCCTCTAGCTGCTGGCATCACTCCGGTACAAGCACTTTCTGAAATATCGGTAATATCGGTCACCTTGGTGGCCGATTCTAATATAGCGGGGAAAGTGCATATCGGCTTTCGATATATCGGCTTTTCCGATAATCGGTCGATCCCTAATGAGGCCTAATGCCTCGTACACACGATCAGATAATCATACGAATAAAATCGAATTGATTGCACGATAATCTGATCGTTGTTACACAGCTTTCGACAGCTGATCACGTCATTTTGTCCAACAAAACCGAAGGGACAAACATGAAAACTTTTGTCGTACGATAGCCTAGCGAACAACAATTGTTTAATCAGTACAGTTTGCGTTCGCTAAAGATGGAAATACAAAGACCACGCATGATCAGAAACACGAAAATAACCCAGAAAAAGCCTGGCTGCCAGTGCAAAACAAAAACAATATTTGATACGTAGCTATGCAACCAGGAAGCTTTTCCAGAATCGCGCGAAAAAAATCATAAGTTTAGTACGCATTGTTGTATTCGATACTAGTATTATGCAACAAAATGTGAACGATAAGTCGTCCAATTATCTGATCGTGTGTACGAGGCATAAGTCAGAGCTGTACAGTTTATTTGCAGACGTCCCTTATCTGTAAAGGCAGTTTTTTGGTAAAGGTGAACTAACTTTTTAAACTTGTCTGTAGGGTTCTATCAGCACTGTCACATAGAAAACAGTTGATTATTATGTATCCCGTTCACACTGCAGCACAGCCCGGGAAGTGCAGTGTAGTAAGCTGCGCTAAAATGCAGCCATTTAACATTTATCAAGGTGCACTGAAAGGCACTACATGTCACCCCACAGCAGTGCCATAATGTATCATGCTGCTGTGTGGAGACCTAATAAAAGCATCACTTTGTGCTCTTCAAATAAAGTTGAAAAGCACAGTGTGATGCGCTGAAATGTACATGACACTGCTCCCTCACTGCGGCTCACTGCAGCCAACAATTAACAGCTGCCTTTGTGCTAGTATGGAGACTTGAGTGTATGCAGTGTGAACAAGCCCAAAAACTTAGTGTCACATTGCTAGCCCTGTAGAATGAGGAACATATTTTGCTTAACTTTTTTTTTTTTTTTCTTATTACAGGGTAGAGGAACCCTACTTGCTTTCATATACTAATAGAAGTGACTCATAAGATTTCCAGTGATTCTGTTGTCTCCAAGACTGTGGTGGTATGGAGGAAAAAGAGAGATGTGGAGAGTATTCCATCATCTAATTTAACAAGAATAAATCATCATCATCCCTTTCCTTTTTGTGGACTGCTAAGAGAGGCTCAGGTTATTAGTCACTGTGATAGCACGCACACATCCCCCTGCAGGGAAGCATGGCATATCACATAAATGTACATGATTACTAGGACCTCCAGTGTGCAGCCACTTTAGAGGACATTTCTAAGACTAATCGCAACGCTGCAGTTCTATCCTAGCCTTGGTTCTCAGCCATGAGTTGTGTACCGTGGAAAGGAGATAAGGCGAAAAACAGTGGTGAGTTTCAAGAACCTCTTCCAACGCAAATTTACCACGAGAAACAGCGACGGGAACTTTGTGCTCTCCATGCCTTGAATAATGTCTTCCAGGATGCTGGAGCGTTCACTCGCGAAGCCCTTCAGGAGATATTCCAGAGGTGAGATCTAGTTTAATAATGCAATTCACTGTGTGCTATTTTGTAGAACATGGATTGCCTGTAGTTTTTGTTATCTATAGTTGATACAGAATGAGTTCACTTTTAACTGGAACAAAGGAGAGGTGGAGATGTTGTTCATTTCAGTTAATCAAGTTTTGTTTTTGTAACCTGAACTTACATTAAAACCCTCTCATGCATTAATTAAGATTAGCCACAGTCAGGAATTTATTTCCTCAGAATTTTTATTACTTTTTGGGGTTGAAAAGAAAAAAATGGAAACTTTTTGAACATTCATTTTCCAAGTTCTTCATCTTCACATGTTCACTTGAGTAGACTGCATGCATTTTGAGTTCTTAACTGAAGACTTGACTCCGATGGTATTTGCTCCATTATTCTTTAGGCCTTTCTATCATGCTCTACAAAATATAAAGACATTAAATATGCTGTGAAGTCTCATAGAAAAAAAAATTGAAAAAATGGTTCCTCCTGCAGGTTTAACAATGCTCTGCTGGGCCAGTTCTGACATTTCTGTCATATATGTAAACATCTGCATTTTCTTTGCTTGAAAATCGCTTATAAACCCCAAACATTATTTTTATTTTATTTATTTATTTTAAGCAGAGGCGCTAGAGAATACAATGGTGGATTTTGGTGGATTTTGCATTTTCTTTCTGTCGCAGTATTTACCGCTGAGGTTTTACGCTGAGAAATGCACCTTAATGCATGTGGTTTACCGACGAGTCCAGGAAACGATCTGACAGTATGGTACAGCTAGTTTGTCTAGATCAGGGGTGGGGAAACCTGCGGCCTGCACAATCATTGCATCCGCTCCCCCCCCCCCCCCCCCCCCCCCCCCCCGTGCCCGCTGAGCCTGTGTATGCCAGCGGAGCGGTCAGAAGGAGCGAAGGCTCCGTCCTGACAGTGTGAGTCTCAGAAAAGCTTCAGAAAAGGGTGGACCCGGGGCGCAGAGCAGTGCGCCCGAGCCCACCTATTTGTATGACAATAGCGAATGAGATTTGCTATTGTCACATGGATCCTCCTCCTGGCCAATCGGGAAGCGTGTCCAAGACCCGCTTCCTGATTGGCCGAATGCCATTGGTCGAGTAGGAGGCAGGAGGACTCGAGGAGAAACCGCCGCTGCAGGTAAGTGCACTGGCTTTCTGCATTGAAAAGGGGGCACGCAGTGGTCAGCCTGCATTGAAAGGGGGCACGCAGTGGGTCAGCCTGCATTGAAAGGGGGCACAGCACGCTGTGGTCAGCCTGCATTGAAAGGGGGCACAGCACGCTGTGGTCAGCCTGCATTGAAAGGGGGCACAGCACGCTGTGGTCAGCCTGCATTGAAAGGGGGCACAGCACGCTGTGGTCAGCCTGCATTGAAAGGGGCACAGCACGCTGTGGTCAGCCTGCATTGAAAGGGGGCACGGCACGCTGTGGTCAGCCTGCATTGAAAGGGGGCACGGCACGCTGTGGTCAGCCTGCATTGAAAGGGGGCACGGCACGCTGTGGTCAGCCTACATTGAAAGAGGGCACGGCACGCTGTCAGCCTGCATTGAAAGGGGAAATAAAAAGTAATCAATCAGCGCTGACCAATAGAAGATGAAAAAAAAGATAGTACCCCATCACATAGGACCTGTGTCTATAAAGGAATAGATACATATAAAAACTTATCACAATCAAAGTGCAAGTGCTCTTAAATTGTGTGATACAAAGACAATCTAGGTGTTAAAACTATTTTGGTGAAAAAAAACAATGATTATGATAAAAAATCACAATAAGTGCTCATGCAAATAAATGATCACACATAAGCATACGATAGTGTGAAGATGAGAATGAAAAATAAATTAGGTGCACCAAAGTCCATAAAGGTGAGTGATGATCTTCTAAACTCAACAGATTAGGTGCTAGTGCTTGGATGACTAAAAAGTGCCTAGGTGCAAAAATGATAATGCTGGCCGCTCACCTCCTGGTTTGGCCCACAAGTTATAATGAGCCAAACCCGCTTTGTACACACTCAGGTGCTAATAGCAGGGTTCGTACGGTCATGAAAATCCTGGAAAAGTCATGGGATTTTGACATGACACTTTCCAGGACTGGAAAAGTCCTGGAAAATGGGAAAACTTACTAAGTTTTGGAAAAGTCATGGAATTGTGTTGTGCAACTATTTATTTTTGTCTCGGGGCCCCCTGTATTCTGTGGGAGTGGGGACATTAAGTGGGACTATTTTCTGTGTTTCGGGTTTAGGCGGATTAATCTGCCGCAGCGCACAGCTGAAGCCTGATCACTGGTCTCTTCAATATGAATAGACTGTGACAGGCTCGGAACTCTGCGGCTGATTGATCCACTGAAACTAAGAAATCGTGGCTATACTGTCCCGCTCTCAGGGACGTACCAGCGAGGGGGGGGGGGGGCGCGTGCACTGGGGGGGTGTCAGGCAGGTGTCCGCGGGGCCGCCCGCATCTCCGCACTGGGGGGGTGTCAGGCCGGTGTCCATCGGGCCGCCCGCATCTGTGTGAAGAAGGCAGCGGCAGAAGGAATGTCAGTGAGGAGTCTATTGAGGAATGTCGGTGAGGAATGTCGGTGAGGAATGTCGGTGAGGAATGTCGGTGAGGAATGTCGGTGAGGAATGTCGGTGAGGAATGTCGGTGAGGAATGTCGGTGAGGAATGTCGGTGAGGAATGTCGGTGAGGAGTCTATTGTGGAATGTCGGTGAGGAGTCTATTGTGGAATGTCGGTGAGGAGTCTATTGTGGAATGTCGGTGAGGAGTCTATTGTGGAATGTCGGTGAGGAGTCTATTGTGGAATGTCGGTGAGGAGTCTATTGTGGAATGTCGGTGAGGAGTCTATTGTGGAATGTCGGTGAGGAGTCTATTGTGGAATGTCGGTGAGGAGTCTCGTGTGCTGGATAGGAGGGGGATGGGATGGGACAGCTGCATAGAGAGGAATTGAACTTTCATATTCCTCATGTCACTGAATGTTGTTTCTCCTCCTCTCAGAAGCTGCACTAGGAATATGGAAAGTTAAATTCCTCTATATGGCCCCCCTAAGTGCTCTTTTAGCCCCCTCCGTGCTCTTAGTCTGGCTCCCCCAGTGATCTCCCCCCCCCCCCCCACTGGCTCCCCCTCAGTGATTTTCCTTTCCCCCCCCCCCCCCCAGACAGTGCTCTCCAGTCCCCCCCCCTCCCCCTGTGCTCTACATCCCCCCCTGGTTTTTCCTGCCTCCCCCCCCCCCCCCCAGTGCTCTCCGCTCCCCTGCGCCTTCCAACCCCCCTGCAAGCCTCTAACCACCTCATGTATTATGTCCGCAGCCTCTAACCATCTCCTGTACCATGTCCACAGCCTCTAACTACCTCCTGTACCATGTCCGCAGCCTTTGACCACCTCCTGTACCATGTCCACAGCCTCTAACCATCTCTTCTATCATGTCCGTAATCTCTGACCATCTCTTGTCTTTTATCATGTCTGCAGTCTCTGAGGGGGTCTGGAGAGGAGTCAAAAGTGGGAGTGCTGTCGGGATGGGGATCACAGGAGAAGTCAGACATGTGTGGACTGGGGAGAGGAGACTACAGGATAAAACCAGAGCATGGTGCACCTAAGAGGAGGTCAGTGACAGTGCTGCCCGGCCAGTCTGAGGGGGGGGGGGTCACTGATTTAAGGGGGGGGGGGGGTCACTGATTTAAGGGGGCACTGTTATAAAGGTTCCTCCTTGGATCAGGACCCCCCCCCCTTCCTTGTGGAAAGTGGTCTTTGGTCACCAGAGTCCCCCCCTACATCAGAGTTTTTCACCCGTGCGCTCGAAGTGACACCCGCTCCCAGCTGCGGCAGTGGTGCTTCCATCTCATCCACTGTAAAACAAGGGACCATTTTTAGTCGCGCTGTATCCAGAAACGAAACCCTAACTGCAGAGGTATTGTACACTACAAAGATTGTCATTTATTTTAGTAAAAATATGCTGGGTGTGACATGGATTTTCTTCTTATTTAACATGTATACATAGACATTTCATGAAACTTTAGGTCATGAATATTTACGTGAAGTCATGGAAAAGTCATGGAATTTTATTGGTTAAAATGTGTATGAACCCTGTAATAGGTATGGGTGTGTAGCTTCCTCCTGTCCTCCCTCTATGCAAAGGTACTCCAGGTGAAAGATGACCAGATCCGCAGTGTCACTGACACAATGAAGGGGATAAGGTGGTCGCCTCCTCACACTCCTCTCTCCACCATCATGATACGATACATGTGTAAAATAGACAAAACGATTTAGTGCTCTCTGTAATGTATACTTTTATTGAGGAAAAATAGAACAGAAAACCACTCACATGAGCTGGCACTAAACCAGTGCAGGCATGGACAGCGATATGGGTACTACAGCATGTGCAGGATCCTCCCCCGTACGCGTTACGTCGAAACCACAACTTCCTCAGCAGGGATAAATCTGACACGCTGTCCACTGATATAAATAGTGGTCAAATCCCTCCCCTTCACCCCTGGGTCAATCAGTGTTTCCACCAATGCCAGGAAGTGTAAAGTCTAAAAACGTATATTCCAAAGAAATTTAATAATGCCAGGTGGGTGTATATATGATAACCATGATCTTTGCATTTTCCAGGCCCCACTTGAGTGTGAAGGGAAAGGCTACTACACTAATATATATAGTAGCCTTTTCCCTTCACACTCAAGTGGGGCCTGGAAAATGCAAAGATCATAGTTGTATAAGTCTGCCGCATTGCCACGGCAACATAACGCTCAGCTCCACACATAGGAGTTAGGGCGATGCGGGCCTGTATTCCTGACTGGCGATGCGTCTCCCTAGCAACCCGACGCTCCCCTCTACGTCCAATAGGCAGAGCTGTACGGGCAGGTCTCTGATAGGTTGCGCACGGACAGGGGTGGTGACGTTCATCCGTCACCATGGTAACCCGACGCCTGCCCGCAATACCAGGAAGTAGGGCGGGACAAAGCCGGCTAGTCAGCCCGCCCCCCGGCACATTACAACGATGGCTGCACCAGGGAGACACCGGAAAGAAGAAATATGAGCCTGACACATTAAGGGAATGAATCAATTGGCTCTAAAAAGAGGGGAAATAAACAACCCGGAAAAAAATATATATGGGATCCTGCATATACTCGCATACCACCAATCGCTGCCCATATACAAAACTACAGATATATTATATTAGTTGATTATTAAAGTCCTAGTTGGAGAAATGTGAATACAATATCATAAAAACATATAAATTTAACACCCATAGAGAACAATGGTATACTAAATAAATTAATTAGTTAAAATACACTAAACCATTCTAAGTGACTATTTTTATCCACTTTTGAATTGATGTAGACAATGAGAATAGAATAAATAGAAATAAAAATAAAAACTATATGCCTATATATAAATGTTAAATTCTAAAAAATTTAAATATATAGAATAGGCGCGTATGAGTCCAGACCTCTGCACGTATATATATATATATATATATATATATATATATATATATATATATATATATATATATATACGTGCATATTCATGGATGCACATACATATATTAGAACTCGCTCAGATTTTAAAAGGGTATAAAGCATAAATTATCAATAAAATCATTTGTTGCTGATAAAACAGTTGAGATCAAACTCAACGTTTAACCCCCTTTGTGCTAAAACTTTGGCCTCGAAAATCCAATGTGATTGCCTCTTGCTAAGTTGTCTGATAAAATTTCCTCCCCTCCAATGCATCTCTACTTTTTCGATTTCCCCCCCCCCCCCCCCCCCCCCCCCCCCAAAACTGCAATGACCTGGGATCTTTATGATGTGTTAGTAGAAAATGTTTGGAGACATTATGTGTTGGTTTCCCTTTCTTAACTTCTTACGATCCACGCTATAGCCGAAAGACGGCTACAGTGCAGACTCGAATTTCCAGGAGGCCGTCTTTAAACGGCCTCCCAGAAACGGGCTCCCTGCGCGATCCCGCGAGCGCTCATCGGGGAAAATCTGTGTCTGCCATGTCCCTTGAACACAGCCAATCACAGATCGTGGTAAATGGCCAATCACAGCGGCCATTTACCACGTGATCGGCCCATGCAATGAGAGATGATCTCATATGTAAACATATGAGATCATCTCTCATCGTCAGCTCTCCTTCCTCACACAGAGACTGCAGTGTGAGGAAGGAGCAGAGCCGATCAGCCGTTCGGGGACACAGACAAATGTAATCAGGGCACTGATCACCAGTGCCCTGATTACAACAGAGGTAAATAAAATACAATGTGCCCACAATCAGTGCCCATAGTGCTGCCAGTCAGTGCCTGCTCATCTAGGCACTGATGAGCACTGACTGGCAGCACTATGGGCACTGAGTGTGGGCACTGATGGTGCCGTCCGTCAGTGTCCATCAGTGCCACCCATCAGTGTCCTGCAGTGCCGCCTCTCTGTGCCCATCAGTGCCGCCTCGCAGTGCCGCCTATCAGTGCTCATCAGTGCGGCATATTAGTACCTCCTCATCAGTGCCCATAAGTGCCACCTCATCAGTGAAGGAGAAAATTTATTTATTTTCAAAATTTACTGACAGAAAATAAGAAAAACTTTTTTTTTTTTTTTTAATTTTCTGTTTTTTCTTTTTTTTTTTTTTTTTTTGTAAGAAATAAAAAAAACCCATAGATTATTAAATACCACCATAAGAAAGCTCTATTTGTGTGATAAAAATGATAAAAATGTCATATGGGTACAGTGTAGCATGACCGCGCAATTGTCATTCAAAGTGTGAGAGCTGAAAATTGGCCTGGATAGGAAGGGGGTGAAAGTGCCCGGTAGGCAAGTGGTTAATATTCCTGATATGCTCAGACACTCTGATATTTAGGCATCTAGAAGTACATCCAATATACTGGAGCCCACATCCGCATTGGAGCATGTAAATTACTCCTGTTGTGGTGCAGGTGATAAGCTTCTTTATTACATATTTTTTTTCCGGTACTGTTGGAAATTAATTCTTCGCATATTACCCACTGAATGTTTACCAGTGGCCACACGCATGAAACCCTGAAAGGAAGGAGAAAATATGATTTGATTTCCTTATGGGGGGGATCTATAACTCCCGGGGCAAGTTTATCTTTTAATGTAGGTGCTTTTTTATAGATAAATTTGGGTCTAGGGGGTAGCACAGGTCCAAGGGTTTTATCTCTCTTCAAGATATCCCAATGTTTAATAAAGATTTTTTCAATCTGTTTATGCTGTACATTATAGTCCATAATACATTTAAATTCAAAGTCATTCCCTCCTGTTTTAGGATTATTTGTCTTCAGAAGATCCTCTCTGTTTAGTTCGTACACTTCCCTTTTTACTTCTTCAATCATGTCTATAGCATATCCTTTTTCATGGAATCAATTTTTTAGGACTTCTGATTGGGATAGGAAGTCTATTTCTTTGGAGCAATTCCTCCTCAATCTAATAAATTGCCCCTTTGGTATATTAATTAACCAATTTCTATGGGGACAACTGTCCAATGGCAGATAGGAAATCCTGTCTGTAGGTTTAAAGTGATTGCGGGTAAGTAACTTCCCCTCATTTTTAAAAATTTACAAATCTAAAAACACTACTTGTTGATCACTCACTGTCCAGGTTAAAATTATATTCCTATTATTTCTGTCCATTGTATTTCTAAAAGCATTAAAAGAATTAATGTCCCCATTCCAAATTATCAGCAGATCATCTATAAATCTCATATATCCAGCAAACTCTTTTGGTCTATTTTTCAATATATGTTCTTGTTCCCAATACGCCATAAATAAGTTAGCGACGCTCGGTGCAAACCTAGCGCCCATCGCTACTCCTTTTAATTTGCAAATAATAAATATGGTCGTACCAAAAATAATTATGCTTCTTCAAACAGAACTCCAGACAATCCCAAAAGATATTTCTTGTGTGGTTGTGTCAGATTAGATCTCTGCAGAGCCCATTTTGTGGATTTGAGGGCTTGGGAGTGCCCTATGATGGTATTAAGGGATCCGACGTCTGCTGTTGCCAGTATACAATTCTCAAGATTTTGTAATTGTTCCAAATTCTGGATGACATGTTTTGTATCTTTAGTGTAAGCTTCTGTTTGTGTCACCAGGGGTTGTAAAAAGTGGTCGATGTACTGTCCCAATCTCGCACACACAGAATCGATTCCATTGATAATGGGTCGGCCCGGGGGCTTAGTTGCATTCTTATGAATTTTGGGTAAAAAATAAATAGGAATCCTATAAGCTGAGGGATTAAGATATTGGGACTCTTTCTTGTTTAAAATATCTTTATTAAAACCTTTTTAACTAAAACTGCCAATTGGTTTTTAAAATCAGTAGTGGGGTTACCATTTAAAATCTCCTAAGTGTCTCTATCCGAAAGTTGCCTGTGTATGATTTGTTCATAATCACCAAACCTCCCCCTTTGTCCGCTAGATGAACCACCACATCTTTATCTTTTTCCAGGTTTGTAATACTTTGTTTTATCCACTGTGGGTGAGGTATCTTCCGAATTTGCAACTTTCTAAATCCTCAGATACCATGTTTCTAAATACCTCTATAAATTTGTTGTCGGTATTCTGAGGGTTAAAAACAGACCTATTCCGTTAAGTAGAGTGGTACCCCACTTCTGTCTATTTTACAGATGTATCGTATCGTGATGGTGGAGAGAGGAGTGTGAGGATGCGACCACCTTCTCCCCTTCATTGTGTCAGTGACACTGCGCATCTGGTCATTCCCTTCATGACGCTTTGGTCAGTCTGCATTGAAAGGGGGCACGATGTGGTCAGTCTGCATTGAAAGGGGGCACGATGTGGTCAGTCTGCATTGAAAGGGGGCACACTATACCTTGATTACTGAAGGACCCTTTCACACTTTTGGACCCTTTCACACTTTTGTGACCTCAAAGTCACACAATTTTTTTTACAGCGTTTTTTGCCGCAAAGCAATGCCTATTACATTTATGCATACATTTTGTACGGCCCCCGAATGATGTTACAAAAATCCAAATGGCCCTTGGCAGAAAAAAGGTTCCCCACCCCTGGTCTAGATCTAACTCGCCAGAAGCTCTACTGGTAAAATTATAAACCAGCAAACAAGCAAGCATAAACCCCAATGGCAATCAGTCAGACATCTTTTCTTCTTATAATCACACCAGGATGGATCAGGGCTCAGGATGGTCCGTATGGAGAAGCATAAAAAAATGACGACCATAGTGTAAAATTGTATCAGTCGTTTATTTAACCATAAGATTAATCACACTCACATGGGGCCGGTGTCTATCGGACACAAAGAATCTGCGTATCTAAAAAAAATCCTCCACTTCCCCGGTCGCCGTGACAGTGTACTCTGAGCCTGGATGTAGTGTAGCAATGCACTGCGCTAATGTCTCTATGGTACACCTGGCTGGCCGTGGAGGTGACCAGAGACCAGTTTGTCTCTGATCACCTCTATGATTTTGGAGTTCCAGAGCAGCGTCACTTCTGGTCTAGGGTGTAAATAAACAATTTTATAAAGCGAGCGTGCATAGTTTTAAAGCGGGACATGTTGGGTGTATATTTACTCAGTGTAACTTTTTAGATTTTACCAAAAATTGGTTCATATATATATATATATATATATATATATATATATATTTCTTTTTTGCATTTAAATGTATTTTTTTTCCAAAACCGCTGCACAAATACAGTGTTGCATAAAAACAGTGTAAACAAGGCAGATTTCTGTTCTGTGAGGAGAGAAGGCATGGATCCTGTATTCTTGCAAAGCAGGAACATGGATCTATGCCTTCCCCTAGTAAAAGCATGGGCAACATGTTTAACCCTTTGATCTCCACTGATGTTAACCCCTTCCCAGCCAGTGACCCCGCGCGTCTTTAAGTCCTGACTGTCCTCGTCCATTTAAATGAGTCCCAACCATTACACTTAGGGCGGGCGCCCCCATTTGACGTTGCCTGGCCATAGACACGTGCCGACCTGGAGGCAACCTGCGCATGTGCGAGCGGCACACTAGGCCGCCAACTGAACGCCACGCTCCCAGGACCGAGGGCAGGAAACCAAACTCCCCAGACAGTACCTGGGTGCGCAACTCGCAATTGATTCACATGACCAGCCCAGATGGAAAGAGATCTGCCATCTAGTGGACAAGAGCGGCAATACCAGCCGTAAACACAAAATAGTGTCCCGGCGGTCTGCCGCAATATCGCAGTCCCGCTATAAGTTGCTAATCGGTGCCATTACTAGTTAAAAAAATAGAAATATCCCATAGTTTGTAGACGCTATAACTTTTGCGCAAACCAATCAATATTATTGGGATTTTGTTTTTGTTTTTTACCAAAAATATGTAGAGGAATACATAGTGGTCTAAATTGATAAAGGAAATCGATTTTGTTTTTGTTTTGTTTTTTTCCTCCAATTGAATGTTTCATAACAGAAAGTAAAAAATTGGTAGTTTTTTTTTTTTTTTTTGGGGGTGGGGGGGGGTACCGCGTTGCACAATTGGCAGTTAAAGTAACACAGTGCTGTATCGCAAAATTTGGCCTGGTCATGAAGGGGAGTAAAACTTCCAGTGGTTAAGGAGCTGGTGGAGCTGCAAATCTTAAAATGTGAACTTTCTTGTCCGACAACAATCTATTTCTATCTCATGATGCGCTTTCCTCTCGGGTTAAAAACATTGTATGAAGCTGTCAGGTCATCTGCTTGACGTCAAAGGCAAACGCAAAGCGTTTTCCATTTTTAATTTTTTATTCATTCACAATTATAATTGTGCCTGTAAACATTTTATCTTTTGATAGTTCTTTATGTGTGCTTGTTTGTTTGTTGTAGTCCAGATTTTGTGTTTGCGTGTTCTGTAAACACTGAAGAAATATGGGGCTAGTTTACCTTTATTGACATTTGCCAAAAACCTCTCTATGTAGTCTTCCATTTTATAGAAGAATGATTGCTCTCCAATATGCTTATTACATTGCCCTGCAGGTGCCAGGATGTACTGAATGTTGGAAGCATGGCCCCAGCAACTCATGAACAAGCACTCGGCTTTATACCCTACTTGTGCATTTGCAGTCCCCATTCTCTTGCAGCTCGGCTATCTGCAAAAGTGAAAGAGCAGCCTGTGCAAGCATGGGTGGGGAACAAAGCCAAGCCGATGCTGCCAATGCATGTGAAATCGTCTCTCTCGCAGTTCAGAGCTCTGCAAGAGTGACAAAGAGAAGACTGTGCATGTGTGGGTAGGGAACTAAGGCAAGTGCTGGCTTGTGAGTTGCTGGACTCTGCACCCAACACTTTGTATGTCCTGCCATCTGCAGGACATACCCCCCAAAATTTTGTGTGGGTTCCCAAAAAATAAATCGGGCTATTAAATGTTTGGACTTGAACATGTGTAGGCATCTAAAAAAAATTTGGCTTTCATTATTTTCTTTTGTCACTAGTAATTCTCGCACTGGTATTCTGGAAAAGAGCAGCATTGGCTTTACCCTGATCATTTTTTGTCATTTTCAAAACCTGCTCTAGAAGGCTAAACTAGACTATAACCGTATAAGGCTCGGTTCACACTGGGACAACACGACTCCTTACTGCTTCGCGGGCGACTTGTGCATTCCCATGCACCACGACTTCGGAGCGACTTGCATGGACTTCACATATTGGAAGTCTATGCAAGTCGCTCCGATGTCGCCCCCGAAGTAGTACAGGACCCTTTTTCTAAGTCGGAGCGACTTGTGTCGCTCCTACTAGAACGGGTCCTGTAGCAGTCAATGGACCGCGAGGGAGCGCGACTTGTCAGGCTGACAAGTCGCCTGACAAGTCGCGCTAGTGTGGATCGAGACTGTGTAGGCTCAAATGAAAGTAAACACCTAATATTAACACACATGTGAACAGGTCCTTTTAAGTTTTGGGATTTTTAAAATTTGAAAAAACAATTGCCAGTTGTGATGCCCACTCTTCTTCTTTTTACTGTTTTGAAGAGAAAAGCCCCTTGAGAGTGTCAGATACCTGGTCCTCTTATCCAGGCTGTGGTTCAAGCTTCTGACCACTACATCACTGAAGAGTCCTGTAGTGAGGGAAGGGTCAGTGGCTGGAACCACAGAGCGCAATGGGGGGACACAGGAATCCAGCACTCCTGAAGAATTGAATGCAGAACACATTGACGGAAGAAAAGAATGGCCGCACATCACAGCGGTGCTTGAATGAAGTAATATCTTTTTTATTGACATATCAAGACTTCAGGTACAGACAGGAAAATGTAGACTCATTTCCTCATGGACTAAGTGTGCTTGTTCACTACAAAAGAGCATGCTGAGTCTGTGTGAAATGCGTCTAGATTTTCCTGTCTGTACCTTGAGTCTTGACATCTGTCAATAAAGAATTTACTTCATTCAAGCGCCGCTGTGGTGTGCGTCCATTCTACTTTTCTTGTCTGGTGGCGAGCCGGGGCTAGGCACCCACGCTTGATTGCTGACACGCATTCACCTATTTGACATTGATGGAAGCTGCAGCCATCTGAGAGGCAAGTATAACAGTTCTTCTCTTGTAGGGTACCGTTATTTGGATTATTTAGCACCCTGATCATGTTACTTTTTAATGGCTTGTTCACATGGGTTGAGGAAGCAGTATTAAACCTAAAACCAGCCACTGAACTCTACTCAATGTTATCTTATGGGTACATGTATATTCAGGTATTTTATAGTAGTTCAGAAGCAGTTGAGGTTAGAAGCATTTTTCTGAAAGCAAAAAAACGCATTCAGGACGGTTACTTAGTGGCATTTGAAACCCCAAATGCTTGTAACAGCGTGTAAACGTGATAACTTGCATTTATGAGCATTCTCAATGTGAGAAAGAGAGAGAGGAAAAAAAAAACACTTATAAATGCAAACGCTGCTAAACGTGGCATGTAAAAATGGCAAAACAGATGCTTTTAGTCGTCGGTTACTAGCTGTCAAGTTCCAATGTTCAGAAGAGGTTTTCAAATTTCCTGTGTATATGAAGCCTTAAAGTGGTAGTTAACTCTGCTATATGATTTTCTTTTATGGAACCCCCAGGTGGGTTATGCCATAATGTGCTAGTATTCACAGCATTTTTAAAACAATAGGTACAGTGAGTACTAGGGAGTTTCTAGCTGCTTGCACGAAGAGGTGACAAAACTAATTTGGGTGTAAATACAAAGTAGTGCAGCATTCAAACAATGCTATACAAAAATTGTGTTTATATATCCATATCTCAGTGTAGATAAAATGATTACGGTATATTCAAATCTAAATCTGCAAAATTTAAAATCAAGTGCTAAAAGAATTCACAAAAGTGCAAAATGTATCATGGATATAAATATAAAAGTATAAATCTAAAAAACATATAAAAAGCTTGTATAATCAAGTGTCCAAATGAAGATGCCTCCAACTTGAATATCACTGAAAGTACTTCTTAGTGCAATGATGATGCCACAGGTGTATCCACAAGTGCACTGATTCCACCACCACTGTTCACTCACCAGAGCAATTATACATATGATACAGTTATGTCATCACAGGAAACTTCAGAGATCAGTTGAAAAATGGCAGGTCTACAACCAAATGGTCCCGAATAATCCTCACTCTGTAGACTATATAAGCAGGCCAATGTTCCCTCTAATTTTTTACTGTGCTGAGCAAATAAAAAAAATTTCTGAGCGCAGTGCTCCCCAACCTTTTTATCGCCGTGGACCGGTCAACGTTTGATAATTTTTCTGTGGCCCGCTGGGGGGAGACGTCAATGCAGAGTGCCCACAGCATTGCCCCCAGTCAATGCAGAGTGCCCACAGCATTGCCCCCAGTCAATGCAGAGTGCCCACAGCATTGCCCCCAGTCAATGCAGAGTGCCCACAGCATTGCCCCCAGTCAATGCAGAGTGCCCACAGCATTGCCCCCAGTCAATGCAGAGTGCCCACAGCATTGCCTCCAGTCAATGCAGAGTGCCCACAGCATTGCCACCTTTCAATGTAGAGATGCCAACGTTCCCCCCGCGAGACCAGTGCACTTACCTGACGGCAGGTTCTCTTCAGTCCCGACTCCCCGCGTCCGTGCACTTACCTCGCGGTCACGGCAGCTTCTCTTCAGTTCAGTCCCCGGCTTCCCGCGTCTCCTCAGTCCTCCCGGCGCCTCCTCCTCGGCCAATGTCATGGGGTTGGCCTTTCGGGCAATCAGGAAGCCGGAGCACCCGCTCCCTGATTGGCCAGGAGGAGGATCCGCGTGACAATAGCGAATTTTCATTCGCTATTGTCACACAATGGGCGTGCTTTCGGGGCGCATGCTCTGCTCCCTTGCCGCCGCGGTTGCGCGGTCTGAATCTGTGCTTGCGTGGGACCTTCAATGACACTGCGCATACGCGCACCTTAAAGGGAACGTTGAAGCAGGCCCCTCCTGACATCAGTGGTAGGAGGTCCCCTAAGCCATGCATGTGCACAAAATGCATTGGGAGGATGCTGACATCACGCTGCTGTATCTGGTTCCCAGAGCGGTGGCCTTCTTGTTATGTTCGGCCGTTTTTGTTGTTTTGCTTTATCTACGTAAAAAAATATTTATGCTGCATGCTTTTTAACATTGAAGTGATTGTAAAGTAGTCTCTCTTTTAAAAAAACAAACATACTTGCTACTTCTCTGCAATTGGTTTTGCACAGAGCAGCTCGGATCCTCCTCGGGTCTCTCATTCCTGCTCCTGGCCCCTCCCTCCTACAGCAAGCAGCCTTTCGGCCCCACCCCCTCTCTCTCCTGATTGGCTCACTGACTTTAACAGCCGTGGGAGCAAATAGCGCCGTGGCTGTAACTCAGCCAATCGGGGTGGGAGAGTCCCAGGGCGGCCGAGGGACTCGTGGACAGAGAGGGGGCACAGGTAAGTATTAGAGGGTATTGGGAGGCTTCTACACACAGAAATGATGCCCTCAAGCGCAGCTGTGCGATCGATCTGGCGGGCCCCCAGTGCTTCCATCCTTTCCTGGTCTGCATTCCGGGTTCCGTGCTTTCGACTGTTTGCTGAGCTATGCATGTGTGGCTTAGTGTACATGACAGGCAGGAGGATTCTTTTATGGCAGAAGAGATTGATACGGTCTCTTCTGTCATAAATACCCTGCCTTTTCGGCTAATTTTTGAAAAATTAAGTTTACTTTAACTTTTATAGAAGTCAGTGGATATGCTTATCTGATGTGTTCTCACCCCCATAATAGAAGTCAGCGGGAATGCTTCTCAAACCATTCAGAAGTATCCGAGAAGGTTCTGATGTTGATTTTCTGTGATTCTGTAGGCAGTGGCTAACATAGAAAGCTGCTGACATGTGACAAAGAAGACTGTCAAGTGCTAGCCAAACCCAATCACAAGCATATGTCAACAGTTGATAAATGCATGTGGCATTTAGTAAGCGCTGACTCCAAACACCCATGGGACCTAGCCCCAAAGGAATTTTTACAGTCAGATAAAGAGCTTATAGCTGGTCTATTTAGGACTTTATTTGTACTCTGGAGAATAGACAGATTCTGGAGTTGCTCATATAAAAGAATCACGAGGAAGTGTTTAAGATTATTTTTTAAAATTATACACTGATGAGGTGGGACATGGGTTAATCAAGCTAAGCATTGCTATGTTAAATACCCCTTTGGATTTCTTCATATTAGTTGATGTGGGTAACTGCTCATTGCTGTTTGCCTTATTGAATAAGCTTGTTAGAGTGTTTTTGAGAAGCATTTGTAGAATATAAGGATTAAAGTGACCCCTTTTAACATTAATGTGTGGCCTGAAAAGAAGGTACCTACATTACCAAAAACTGTTGCTTTGGAATCATCCCCAGATGTTTGCTCGGAAAAGAACACACAATTGTTGATCTCCTGTGTTCCCTGCAGCACTAACTGGTTCTTCTCCCCAACCCCTACCGTACTACTGCGTTCTATAGTGATGTAGAAGTTGGTAGAACAAACCAGAGAGTGCTCCATTGGACACAAGATCGACATTCCAAGAAATCTGAGTTTCTTAGCGACTTTGCAAGATAATCTCCCAGCGTTCAAGCAGCACCGGCACCAGTCTTCTTTTCAGATGACGTGCTTTTTTTATATTTATATTGGTGACAGGTTGCTTTAAATGCCGTTTGTGTATCATGGCTACCTTCTGCAATAGAGAATCAGGTGAACATTGGGGAAAAAAAAAAAATTTTTGCATTGTAGTAGTTTAGAATTTTCTTTTCACTGTCTGAGGATTATACATATATATTTAGGAAAATTAACCATAAACATTTCATCATCTATTTTAGGTTGTCCCCCAATACGCTGGTGACCCCACACAAGAAAAACATGCTGGGCAATGGAAACTATGATGTCAACGTAATTATGGCAGCACTTCAGACCAAGGGATATGAAGCTGTGTGGTGGGATAAGAGAAGGTACAAGTCTCCTTAGATTGCTATAATCAAAGTATTGCTTTATTTTCATTAGATTAGTAAAGGTTACAACAGCATTTGTGCAAGAAAGAAAGATGTATATTTTATTTATTTATTTTTTAAGTAGAGTGGCTATACTGTGCAGTGTTTGAGTTGCATGAGATATTAATGGTATTTTAAACGTCAAGTATAAAAAAAAAAAAAAAAAAAATCTATTAAATTAAAATACAGAGTTCTAGTTACTTTGGCTTTGTTCACACTGTTGCATTGGTGGGAATACATGCACAATTGTGTTCTTTTCCGCTTTCCTTCTATCGTAAAGTTTCCACTGGACCATTTAAACTGCAGTTCTGATATGCCATTGTAAACCATCCTTTTTATCATTTAAACAGCGCAGTAGTGTCTCTTCTGACTGGAACCTTCATAGCAGTGTGGGAATTGTGTACATTAGAGACACCACTGCTCTGCCTAGTATTGTTCAATGTTGTTACGGCTAAACCAGGAGTAGGCTTGGAAGAAAAAAAAATGTATACACACTGTATCTCACAAAAGTGAGTACACCCCTCACATTTTTGTAAATATTTTATATCTTTTCATGTGACAACACCGAAGAAATGACACTTTGCTCCATTAAACAGTGAATATCTGCGGTCGTCTCAAAATAACTCAATACACAGCCATTAATGTGTAATACGCTGGCAACAGAAGTGAGTACACCCCTAAGTGAAAATGTCCAAATTGGGCCCAATTAGCCATTTTCCCTTTCCTGTGTCATATGACTCCTTAGTGTTACAAGGTCTCAGGTGGGAATGGGGAGCAGGTGTGTTTTTAAATTTGGTGTTACCGCTCACTCATACTGGTCACTGGAAGTTCAACATGGCACCTCATGGCAAAGAACTCTCTGAGGATCTGAAAAAAATTGTTGCTCTACATAAAGATGGCCTAGCTATAAGAAGATTGCCAAGACCCTGAAATTGAGCTGCAGCACAGTGGCCAAGACCATACTGCGGTTTAACAGGACAGGTTCCACTCAGAACAGATCTCGCCATGGTCAACCAAAGAAGTGTGCACATGCTCAACGTCGTATCCAGATGTTGTCTTTGGGAAATAGACGTAGGAGTGCTACCAGCATTGCTGCAGAGGTGGGGGGTCAGCCTGTCGGTGCTTAGACCATACGCTGCACACTGCATCAAATTGATTTGCATGGCTGTCGTCCCAATAGGAAGCCTTTTCTAAAGATGATGTACAAATCCCACAAACCGTTTGCTGAAGACAAGCAGACTAAGGACATGGATTACTGGAACTATGTCCTGTGGTCTGATGAGACCAAGATAAACGTATTTGGTTCAGATAGTGTCAAGCGTGTGTGGCGGCAACCAGACGAGGAGTACAAAGACAAGTGTGTCTTGCCTACATTCAAGCATGGTGGTGGGAGTGTCATGGTCTGGGGCTGCATGAGTGCTGCCGGCACTGGGGAGCTATAGTTAATTGAGGGAACCATGAATGCCAACATGTACTGTGACATACTGAAGCATAGCATGATCCCCCTCCCTTTGGATACTGGGCCACAGGGCAGTATTCCAACCTATTGACCCCAAACACACCTCCAATACGACCATTGCCTTGCTAAAGAAGCTGAGGGTAAAGGTGATGGACTGGCCAAGCACGTCTCCAGACCTAAACCCTATTGAGCATCTGTGAGGCATCCTCAAATGGAAAGTGGAAGAGTGTAAGGTCTCTAACATCAACCAGCTCTGTGATGTCATCATGGAGGAGTGAAAGAGGACTCCAGTGGCAACCTATGAAACTCTGGTGAACTCCATGCCCAAGAGGGCTAAGGCAGTGCTGGAATATGGTGGCTACACAAAAAAATTACACTTTGGGCCCAATTGGGACATTTTTACTTGGAGGGGTTCTCACTTTTTTTGCCAGTGGTTTAGACCTTAATGACTGTGAGTTATTTTGAGGGGACAGCAAATTGTACACTGTTATACAAGCTGTAAACTCCCTACTTTACAATGTAGCATAGTGTAATTTCTTGATTGTAATCTTTGCAAATTTATTAATAAAAAAACGAAGAAAATCCCATGTACATAAGTATTCACAGCCTTTGCTCAATACTTTATTGAAGCACCTTTGGCACCGATTACAGCCTTAAGTCTTTTTGAGTATGATGTTACAAGCTTGACACACCTATTTTTGGGCACTTTCTCCCATTCTTCTTTGCAAGACTTCTCAAGCTCCATTAGGTTGGATGGTAAGTGTCAGTGCACAGCCATTTTCAGATCTCTAAAGAGAAGTTCAATTGGGTTCAAGTTTGGGCTCTGGCTGGGCCACTCATGGCCATTCACAGGGTTGGTCCATAGCCACTCCTTTGTTGTCTTGGCTGTGTGCTTGGGGTCGTTGTCCTGTTGGAAGATGAACCTTCGCCCCCAATCTGAGGTCCAGATTGCTCTGGAGCAGGCTTTCATTAAGGATGTCTCTGTACATTGCTGCATTCATCTTTCCTTCGGTCCTGATTAGTCTCCCAGTTCCTGCTGCTGAAAAACTTCCCCACATCATGATGCTGCCACCATCATGCTTCACTGTAGGGATGGTATTGGCCAGGTGACGAGCGGTGCCTGGTTTCCTCCAGACATGCACTTGCCATTCAAGCAATAGAGTTCAATCTTTGTTTTGTTCATCATACCAAATTTTTTCTCATGGTCTGAGAGTCCTTCAGGTGCCTTTTGGCAAACTGCAGGTGGACTGTTATTTGCCTTTTACTGAGGAGTGGCTTCCATGTGGCCATGCTACCATACAGGCCTGATTGGCGGAGTGCTGCAGAGATGGCTGTTATTCTGGAAGGTTCTCCTCTCTCCACAGATAAATGCTGGAGTTCTGTCAGAGTTACTATGGGGTTCTTGGCCACCTCCTCAGGGAAGCGTCCTGGTGGTTCCAAACTTCTTCCATTTACGGATGATGGAGGCCACTGAGCTTATTGGGACCTGCATGGCTGCAGACATTTTTTCTGTACTCTTCCCCAGATCTGTGCCTCAAAAGTCTACAGACTATTCCTTGGACCTCATGGCTTGGTTTATGCTCTGACATGCACTGTTAAATGTGGGACCTTATATAGACAGGTGTGTACCTTTCCCAATCATGTCAAACAAAATGAATTTACCACACGTGGACTCCAATCAAGTTGTAGAGACATCTCACGGATGATCATTGGAAACAGGATGCACCTGAGCTCCATTTTGAGTGCCATGGCAAAGGCTGTGTATAATCATGTACATGTGAATTATTATTATTTTTTATTTTTTTTATTAATTTGCAAACAATCTTATTTTACGTTGTCATTATGGGCTATTGTTTGTAGACTTTTTAGGAAAATAATTTCATCTATTTTGGAAACAGGCTGTAACATAAAAAAATGTGGACAAAGTGAAGTGCTGTGAATACTTTCCGAATGAACTGTATAAAAGTAGAGCAGTAAAGATAAATACATTTTTCTCTTTCGTTCATTGACGGACACAGCTTCATATCTTCTTTTGGCAGATGGGTTATGCTGCTCTTCCTAGAAGTAGGACACTAGGTGGAAAAGCTTAACTACGCCTATAGGGCAGTCCCAGGGTGTATACTCCTACTTCCTGCTCTAGGATCTCAGTTTTTTTCTGCCTGGTCACATAAACATGTGCACCCCTCCTCTCACTAGCTGAGTTCACCCTGCACTAGCTCCCCCTCCCCTATTCCCATTGGGATGCCCGGAGTACTGTTGTTTTTAACTGGAGTTCTGTTGTGAAAAAAACTGTCATTCCTCTGTGGAGTGTGAGGTGAGCTGTGGCTGGGGGGGGAGCACGCTGAGCGGCTCTGGATTTTTCTGCAGTTTAGTCCTCTGGGGGATCCCTATATAGGTCCCCCATGCTGACTACAGTACTTCATGGACATCTAAAAGGTCCCTGGAATTGCCCACCCGCCATGCAGCGCCGCTATTTTCCTGTAGCCGCATGTGTTGAAGCTCGGCGGCCATTTTCCTGTAGATCGGCAGCCATGTTCCCGTGGTTTCCCATAGTGTAATGCAGCGGCCGTTTTCTTGAAGCTGCATGGAGCGGTGCTCGGCGGGTGGCCTCTAGTGACATCATTGCCGTTTCCTCTTCCTTTCGGATCAAGGTCCTGCAGGCTGTTGGTGCTCTGCTCTTCTCTCCTCTCCCTGCTGAGTATATTTGGTGGTGAGTCCTGGGCGGTATCTTCCCTGCCTTTCTGCTATTGCAGCGCTGCTGGGACCTGTGGTGCCACCTGAGACAGTGGTGGGGGGTCTGTTCACAGCTTGCCTAATAATTTTACATTGCTTTGCTGACGGCCCCAGGGTGTCATGGAGCCCCTAGAACGTGTCGCCATCCGACCCACTCTCAAGAGGAGGGGGGGTCCTCTGGGTCCCACTCTTCCATGGTAGCCATGACGGCGGTCCTGCAGTCTCTGGTCTCTAAAGTGGACATGGTTTTACAAAAGAGACCTGGAAAAAAGCACCTTTCACCGGTTTCCTCTGCCTCCTCAGATTTTGAGGCTGACTTGGCCCCCCATGGACATTAATCACTCCACAAGGTCTGCGTCCACGCACTTCGAGTACTCGGACAGTGAGGAAAATTCCTCTTCCACTACATCTGCATAAGAAAAGGTGCTTGTGGAGGCACTGATTCACCTATACATTGTGTAATGCACTATCCCCAATGCCATTTGTACATATGTATTCATTCAGATGACATGATGCAGGCATACATTTTTATTGTAACATGGTGCATTACAACTCACAACCTGTTGCAACGTACTGCTGTGCATTAAATCTAAAATTAATCCAAAAACACTGCACCACAGGTTCCCTCTTAACATATGATAGACCACCCTGCAGCTCTTCCCAATACTTAGTGCGAATCACACTATATTAAACCAGATTTGCCAACGTGGATGAGCGCTAGGTGTCAATACCTGTCCATACACATCACATTAGTAACAGGAATTGTGCAGCAAAAAAATTTGAAATACCACCTGTATTAAAGTGCCGTAGAACATGGAGTGCATAAGTGCCCTAATTTAATAATCGGTGTGCTTGAGGTTCCTGTTGAACATGCTCCACGCTGTATGCAGATGTAAAGTGCTATATCAAACAATGCTCTTCTATGTCTCCATGCCATAACCCCCTCCCAGGCTATAACTCGCCAGGTTTCCTGATGACGTTCATGACATTGAAACGTGTAGAGGCGGGGACAGGATACGTCTGACTTTACTTCTGGTGACCTAGTTTTCCTGGAAAGTGGAACGAACGCAGTTCCGCCATATTGCTTCAGAGGCAGACAGCAGTTCAGAAAGAGTATACTGCTGGGTGCTGGCTTGGGCAACGATACATGTGAGTGGAACATTGTTTACCTTTTTGTTTTAATTAGGCTGCATTCACACTTGAGCGTAGCGTTTTCGCACGTTTTTTACCGCGATTTTCAGGTGTTTTTGGAGGCAGGCATTGACATCTATCAAAAACGCTGGTAATCAGCCCAAAAAGAAGCTCATGTACTTTTTTCAGCTACAGGCCTTTTGCTCAGATGTGAACAGGGGCCATTTAAATTAATGGGGTTTTACTTGTTGGGCGTTTTGGAACATTTTTTTTAGCGTTTTTGGAGCTGAAAAACGCTCAAACGCCCAGGTGTGAATGGAGCCTTAAACAAAATGGGTTTCACAATGATCTTGTGTTTCTGAGCTGGAAAAGCAGTGAAGGGAATTGTATGGAAGCTGGCCACACAGCTATCTCACTTTGGAAATCTACTAAAGTGCTTTTGGATCCACTTAAAACTTGGGTCTAAGGATCTGGTGAGTTATAGCCAGAGAGGGGGTTGTGGAGTGGAGATACGAAAGAGCACTGTTTTGATACAGCACTTTACATTGGCATGAAGTGTGTGGAGCACGTTAAATGGGAACCTCAAGCACACTGATTTACAATTAATTTAGGACACTTATGGACTTCTGGTTTGCTTGCACTTTAATACAGGTGGCACTTTATTGGTATTTTACAATTGTTTGTGGCACAATTTCTGTTACTAATGGGATGTGTATGGACAGGTATTGACACCTAGCGCTCACCCATTTTGGTAAATCAAGTGTGTTGAATCTGCCCAAGGGAACAGACGGCAATAAAAAAAAAAAAATAATAAAAATACTGGCAGGGGTTCTGGTCCCTATCTACTCTATCCAAAACAAAAAAAATATAAAAAAACTGGCAGGGGTTCTGGTCTCTATCCACTCTATCCAAAACTAAAATAAAAAAATTGCCTTTAAGCTATACTAAATGGTTTACGGAGTTGGCCCACTAGAAGTGGTTCTTTTCCGACATTAGCCTTACATCTTTGACATTGAAAGGGTTAAACCCTATAGAGCTTGCAGTTGGTCATGCCTCAAAGTATTGTCTGTTTAGTGAAAGCTATTGAGATGCTCATCGCAATTTTCATTGGGGTCCTGTAATTTGTTTTCACCCTACACTATTTTTGTTATTTTGCTGTCCTAACCAGTTTATTCTATTAACAGGGATGTTGGCTTGATCTCTCTTTCTAATGTCACTGGGTTTATTATGAACCTCCCATCAAGTCTGTCCTGGGGACCCTTAAAGCTCCCACTTAAGAGGCAGCATTGGATATGTGTGCGCGAGATCAGTGGCACGTATTTCAACCTGGATTCCAAACTTAAGAGGCCAGAGCGGATTGGAAGTGATGATGACTTAAGGTAAACTGTGTGTTTTATACAAATTTAAGACTTTTTTTTTTTTTTTTTTGTTAACCATTCCATATCCATATCATGTAACCCCTTTTTAAGGCTCTATTCACACTTTTATGACTCCAAAGTTTCGCCAACTTTTGGAAAACAACTTCGGATGGGTTAAAGTTGCATTAAAGTCGTACCAAAGTAGTGCATGAACTCCTTTGAAGTCGCTGCAACTTTAGGTTGCGCATATATGAATGGGTATCATTGGAAAACATGGGGAATGGCTTATCATGCAACTTTGATGTCCAAGTTAGTATAAGTCGCAAAAGTGTGAATGGAGCCTAAAGCAGACCTTTTTAGTAACATTAAAAGTTTGCTTGAATGAATTCCCAACATGTCCTAATTTACAACTAGTAAAAGTTAAAAAAAAAAAAAAAAGCTGTACTTATCATTAAAAAGCAGTCTTAGAACGTCCATCTAGTGACTTTACCTAGGCTGAAATTATATGCCGCGTGCAAGATACAGCTTTTTCTCAGTTTCCTCTCCTTTAGAGATCAGTCTGCTGTCACATGATAGGTTGTTGCAGGGGTTGATCTGTGTCAGATATTTATAAACCTGGCCAAGAATTGCACAGGCATCAGGACTTGCATGATTGTCATTTCTGAGCTATCCATCTCAGGGTAGGAATTAGATGCTGACATTGAGGATTCCTAAACAAATTTACCTTGGTCCTTCTAAAATGCAGATGATGGCATTGTCAGGGGGGCTTCTGTGATCTCTGGGCAAGGTAACACTACATTTACACATTACTTAGTATACATGCGGTTTGCATGAAAAATGTGATGTGGTCTGGACTGTGGAGAAGTAGTGCATTCAAGATGACTCCCATACAGTGCCTTGAAAAAGTATTCATACCTCCTTGAAATTTTACACATTTTATCATGTTACAACCAAAAATCTAAATGTATTTTATTGGGATTTTATGTGATAGACTAACACAAAGTGGTACATAATTGTGAAGTGAAAGGAAAATGAGTTTTCAACATTTTTTACAAATATCATCTGAAAAGTGTGGTGTGTATTTGTATTTACACACCTTTACTCTGATACCCCTAAATAAAATCTGTTGGAACTAATTTCTTTCAGAAGTCACCTAATTAGAAAGATACAGGTGCATCTCCTAAAATTAGTATTTCTCTTTGGTTCATTAACTGACACAGCTCTTCATCTTCTTGACCGTAGGGTTATACTGCCCCCTACAGGAGTAGGACACTAGGCAGAGAAAAAGCTTGCACACGCCTATGGGGCAGTCCCTGGGGGTATACTCCCACTTCCTGCTATAGGTATTCAGTTTTTCTCTTACGTCCTCCGACAGTCGCCGCCTCTTCATATTCGTCCCTAATGGGGTTATTGACCTTTGCTCCGTAGGAGTAGCTAGGCAACAGAATATATTAATATCAAAGCTTTTAGCATATCCCACCCCCAGGGGGTGGTCCCCTCAGTCAATACATCCCTGCTTCCTGCATTTCCAACTCAGTTTCTAATGCCTAGCTCAGGAGTAGGTTGGGCTGTTCCTGTGCTGGGGCTCTTAGTCTCAGCTTCTTTTCTCTTTTTGACTTTATTTGGAGTTTTTTTCTCTTTCTTTTACTTAGCTGTTTATTTTCAGCGTTAGCTTCTTCTGATGAAGATGATCGTGCGGAGCTGGGTCTCAGTCTGGCCACCCTGGATCCCAGGGCTCAGGGCCAGGGGCTTCCCAGCCTGCCATCGAGCGTTCAGCTTAGGTTTTGCCCTGGCACATTGAACGACCCATCCCTGTTCGCTGCAGGGATGCTATCGGTGAGGTGGCTACCTCACTGGACGCCATTGCGGTTTCGCACCGCAGTTCCACTGCGTCATGCTTGCGACACTCCCTGTCCTCAGTGCAGCGGTTTGGTCGCTGGAGCAGGCTCCCCACGCCATCCGGACTGGTAAGTGTAACTCTATGTGGGGACCTGTCTATTTGGGTGTCAGTCTGGGACTATGTGACCTGCATGTCAGTGTGGCTGCTGTGCTCCCTGTCAGTTCCTGTGTGGACATGCAGCCTGTGAGTGGGCTGTGAAGGGGGGGGCTCTCCCGCTCTGCTTGGTGTAAGCATGAAGCAGTCAGATTTTAGGCATGCTGTGCGGCGATCGCTGCGGCGACCCGCAATTTTTTTGAGGCAAAATCATGGTGACCGGTCCTGTGTGGTAATGCACGGCGTTTTGGCGCCAAACGCCGCCATTTTGGCGGCGATCGATCAGGCCACATGTCGGCGCCATTTTCTATTTGCCCAAGGAATCCTCGGCCGAGCGGCCATGTTTGTGTAGCCTTGCATAGGCTTCATAGGGGCGGTCAGTCTTGCATCCCTTCCTTTTGCTCTGGGACAGCGATCGGTGGCAGCAGCCTGTGTGCTCTCCAGGTTTTTATCTTCCCTTTTTTCCTGTATTTCTTGCCCAGTTTCTTGTCCCTGTGGGGGTCGGTGTATTCAGTGGGTGCGGTGGGCTACGCTCGCCGCTATCTTAAAGGGGCAGTACCCCTTTCTTCCTTATCTTGCTGGGGCATGGATTCTCAGGATTGCAAGTTTCCTCCCACCTTGGTGGGGGGCCAAGGGGCTGCTGCTTCCCCCGAGGGGGCTGATCTGGCCACTATTGTGGCAAACTTAGCTGCTCAAGTGCAGATGCTGGTGGCTGATCGATCCACAAAACGGCCCAGAGTGTCTATTTCCTCTGATTCAGAGGGCGATGGGGCTGCTATGGCTGGAGTGCCCTTCTCAGGGTCTCACTCATCCCTAGACCTTGTGGGGTCTGACGGGGAGGCTGAGGTGGAAGGGGTTGATAATTCTCCCCCTGGCTCGTCTGAAGAGCTTGCACTCATGGATGAGTTGGTTGCTTCTATCAAGCAAACGCTGCATTTTCAGGATGAACCATGTCCTCCTGTTTTGATGTCCTCTTATGGGACGCAAAGGAAACGCAAAACATCGCAGGTTTTTCCTTGCTCTACGGAATTTCAGCGTGCGGTTGATGAACAATGGCGCAATTTAAAAAAGCCTTTTGCTGTGCCGAGTAGGTTCAAGCTGCGTTATCCCTTTACACCAGCTACTGATGAGCGTTGGTGTGTGCCGCCTCAGGTGGATCACGCGGTGGCGATTTTGAATAAATCAACTGCGATCCCTGCTGAGGATATCCCGGTGTTCCGGGACCCAACGGACAGGAGATTGGAATCTCTGGCCCGTCATTCTTATACGGTTGCTGGCTCTATGCTGAAGCCTATTTTTGCTTCCATTATGGCAGCCCAGGCTATTGCGGATTGGACGCAGGTGCTCAGGCGCACTCTGGTGGCTGACTCTGCCCCGCCGACAACTTTGGCTATGGTGGATCAGATTCATCAGGGTGTCATGTATTTGTGTGATGCGGACTTAGATATGGTCCCTTTGGCTGCGCGTCTTTCTAGTGTGGCGGTCTTGAACCGTCAACTGATATGGCTGAAATGTTGGTCTGTTGACCAATCTTCCCGCAAGACTTTAGCTAATTTGCCCTACGCGGGATCTTGCCTTTTTGGCGAATCTTTGGGTACTCTGATAAAGGGTATTTCTGGAGGTAAGAGCACTCTCTTGCCCCAATCTCACAAGAATAAGTTTGTTCGTGTTAAGAAGAATGCCTCGTTTAGGCCCTCTCAGGGGTCCTTTCGTGCCTTTCGGTCGCACTATAAGGGCAAGCCCTTCAAGGGCCAAGGCTCCCAGAAGAAGCCGTGGACGGGTAAGCAGAAGTCCGGCCAGTCTGGGTCCGCTGCCCATAACAATGCGGCCTGAAGGGACGCCCTCACCCGGTTCAGGGGTGGGGGGACGTTTGCTCGGTTTAATTCAACCCTGGCTGGACCGCATTCGGGACAGATGGGTTCAGGAAATCGTTCGATCTGGATACAGGATCGAGTTTCTTTCTCGGCCGGCGGGCAGATTTTTCCCCTCAAACCTTCAGCTGACTCCGGAGCGCTTGCGGGATCTGCACCTGGCGGTGCGGGACCTGCGGGCCCAGGGAGTGGTGGTTCCGGTGCCTCATCGGGACAGATTTGGGGGGTTCTATTCCAATCTGTTCACTGTGCCCAGAAAGGTGGGCAAGGTACGTCCGATTCTGGACTTAAAAGCTCTGAACCGCTTTGTGCGGGTTCGCAAGTTCCGCATGGAATCACTGCGATCTGTGGTGGCTGCCCTGGTTCCGGGGGAATTCATGGCCTCCATCGACTTGAAGGATGCATACCTTCACATCCCCATTTTCGAGGGTCACCAGAGGTACCTTCGATTTGCTATTGCGGAGGATCATTATCAATTCGTGGCGTTGCCCTTTGGTCTCGCTTCGGCTCCGCGGGTTTTCACCAAGGTGCTTGCGCCGGTTCTGGCCTTATTGAGGGCTCAGGGCATTTCTGTCCTGGGGTATCTTGGACGACATTCTGATTCGGTCCGCGACCAGTCAGGGCTTGGTGACCGACCTGTCCATCACGATGCAGACTCTGCAGGAATTCGGTCGGACGATAAATTTTCCGAAGTCAACGTTGTGTCCGTCCGTTCGTCTTTCCTACCTGGGGATGATTCTGGATTCTGTTCAAGCGAAGGTCTTCCTGCCGGAAGACAAGCTTCGGACGCTTCAGTGCGAAGTCAGGTCCCTCAGGGACAATCGGTGCTCGTCCCTCCGGACGTGTATGAGGTGTCTGGGGTTGATGGTTTCGGCCTTCGAGGCAATTCCCTTCGCCCAGTTTCACACACGGGAGCTTCAGGCGGAGGTCCTGGCCAAGTGGGACGGGCGTCCGCAATCTCTGGATCTGCGGCTGTCGTTGAGCCGTCTCACCCGCAGGGGTCTTTTGTGGTGGCTCCAGTCCCCGGCGGTGTCTGGGGGCAAGTCCTTTCGTCCGTTGTCGTGGACGGTGATCACCACGGATGCCAGCCTGTCGGGCTGGGGTGGTGTTCTGGGCGTTCTGTCTGCCCAGGGAACTTGGTCGGAGGAGGAATCCTCCCTTCCGATCAATATTCTGGAATTGCGAGCGATAAATCTCTGTCTTCTGCGTTGGATGGACAGGCTTCAGGGCCGTCCAGTTCGGGTGCAGACGGACAATGCCACAGCGGTGGCCTACATCAACCACCAAGGGGGCACCAGGAGTGCCCGAGCGGCGCGGGAAGTAGCCGACATTCTGTCTTGGGCCGAGACGCACGTCCCGGCGATATCTGCAGTTCACATTCCGGGGGTGGAGAACTGGCAGGCGGATTATCTGAGCCGCCAGACCCTGGACCAGGGAGAATGGTGGTCCCTTAACCCGGATGTCTTCCAAATGTTGTGCGCGAAGTGGGGGTCCCCAGATGTGGACCTGTTCACGTCTCGTCTAAACAACAAGGTGGAAAGGTTCGTGGCAAGGACGCGCGATCCTCGGGCAGACGCCTCGGACGCGTTAGTGGCGTCCTGGCATCAGTATCGCCTGATGTATGCCTTTCCACCGATTCAGCTGCTGTCCAGACTCCTTCGCAGGTTGGCCTCGGAACCGCGCACGGTGATTCTGGTGGCACCGGACTGGCCTCGCCGGTCTTGGTACGCAGACCTCGTGAATCTGGCGATCGACGCTCCGTGGCGTCTGCCACTCCGAGAAGATCTCCTGTCTCAAGGACCGATATTCCATCCTGCTTTACAGTCACTGGCTTTAACGGCCTGGCTGTTGAAAGCCAGGTCCTGAGGGATGGGGGTCTTTCCCCTGAGGTCATTCCCACTTTGATCAGAGCTAGGAAGGCCTCTTCGGGGAAGATTTAGTACCGTACTTGGAAGGCTTACTTTGCCTGGTGTGAGTCCAGGGGGTATTCCCCTCGCTCATACTCGGTGTCGAGAGTGTTGGCTTTCCTTCAAACGGGCGTGGACCAGCGTTTGGCGTTGGCCACGATTAAGGGTCAGATTTCTGCGCTGGCCGTTCTCTTTCAACGCCCTGTGGTGTCTAACTCTTTGGTTAGCACCTTTGTTCAAGGGGTGCAACATTTGGTCCCTCCTAGGAGGGAGTCTTTGCCTCCATGGGATTTGAACCTCGTTCTGTCCGTGTTGCAACATGCTCCTTTTTGAAAATATCGGGGAGATCTCGTTGTCTCTGTTGTCCAAGAAGGTTGCCTTCTTGGTGGCGATCACTTCGGCTCGCAGGGTGTCGGAGTTGGCGGCCTTGTCCTGCAAGTCTCCGTATTTGGTGATTCACTTGGATAAGGTGGTCTTGCGACCTAACCCGTCTTTTCTTCCGAAGAGGATCTCGGAATTTCACCTCAATGAGGACATTGTCTTGCCTTCGCTTTGCGCGAAGCCTAAGCATCCGAAGGAGGTGGCTTTGCATTCCTTGGATGTTGTTAGGGCGATCAGGGTTTACCTGTCATCGACTAAATCCTTTCGCAAGTCGGATTCTCTCTTTGTCCTTCCTGAGGGACCTCGGAAGGGCATGGCGGCGTCGGCTGCGACCATCGCCAAATGGATCAGTCAGACCATTGTGCAAGCCTATGCTTTTGAAGGGGAAGGTTCCTCCTTTCCCTGTGAAGGCGCACTCTACCAGATCTCTGAGTACGTCTTGGGCCTATCGTCATCAGGCTTCTGTGGCCCAGGTGTGTAAGGCGGCGACTTGGTCGTCCGTTCACACCTTCTCAAAATTTTACAAAGTGGATGTTCAGGCATCGGCAGATGCTTCCTTTGGCCGTAAAGTTCTTAGTGCAGCAGTGCCTTAGGGTCCCTTGTTTGGGCCCTTGGCTGTTGGGGTGTCTTTACCCCCTAGGTTACTTGTTCTTTCCTGGGTTGTTGCTCCTGTTGAGCACGTTTTTCCTGTTGCCCAGTTGGTTCTCTTACTTTGGTAAGGTTCTTTTCTCTGATGTGGGTACTGCGTTGCCTTAGGCGCGGCTGCTTTTTTCCCACCCCTCATGTCTACACTGCTATGGGACGTCCCCATTAGTGACGAATATGAAGAGGCGGCGACTGTCGGAGGACTCAGAGAAAGGAATTTTACAGGTAAGATTTTACAAAAATTCAGTTTTTTTCTGCCTAGTCAGGAATAAGGACCTGGTTCCTTGCTGGGATCTATGGTCCTGGCAATCTTTTCTTTTCTTTTCACATGGAATTTTTTCCTCTTTATTATTTTGTTCCAGTGAGAGCTACAATCAAGTGCTGGACTGGGCGACAAACTGGATTATATAGATTCTTAGGGCCAGCGAGCGGGTGTAGACCGCAGCTCAGCACTAGGTCAGGAGCGACATAGCCCCACTGGACGGTGGCTGGCCTGCGAGTTAAACGTCTCGTGAGGGTGCATCCGAACTGGCTTCGGCCTGAGTCGCAGCGTTTCCTCCTGGCTGACCGCACCCACATTACGATGGAGTGGTGCCCACCTTGTTCATGGTGTACCTGGCCTGCTATGCCATGTGATCAGCTTGGCACCTTCCTTGAAAGGGGTAGTGCTGTGGGGGCGCTTCATTTTTTTTTTTTTTAATGACAGCCTTGCTGCCATTATTGTGTGGGACACCTGCTCTGTTTTAGTGAGGGTACCCTGCCTGTGCTTCTGCGTCATGGTGGACGAACCACTTTTAAGGGGGCTATGTCCTATTAGGTCCTCCTATGGGGAGCTCAGAGGGGGACCCCCTTGTTTTGTCTGGTAGGTGGGCCCATAGCCGACGTCCCCTTTTGTGTCGGTGTGTAAAACGTCAAAAATGGAGGTTGCGGCAAATGCAGCATCGGAGGCACCCACAGGCTGTCCAAAGCGGCAAGGGTGTTCCTCTTTCCGCCTTACCTTGACAACATCGTCACAAAACAGTGGGGTTGTCCAAAATGCAGTGGGTGCTAAGCGTTTTTGCTTGCGACATCCTTATGAGGATTAACTGCGCTACAGGTGGACGGTTCCATCTGTAGTTGACTCACCGGTTTCCAGGTCAAATTGAGCTACCTTCATTCCAGTTGAGGAGTGCCCGGCCTTTACAGGTCCAGCTAATAACAGGGCAGAGGCTCTGGCCCTTCATATGTGGCTGTGGCTGGTTCGGCGATTAGGCTGGTAATTACTATTGCCTTGGGGTCGCAAACTCTGGCCGAGTGGGCTAAGCTTTACGCTGGGACCTGAAGAAGCAGCTCCCCCCTGCCTTGGTTGAGCTGGCGGATCAGTTGTTCCAAGCGCTACAGTTGTCTGTGATGCCTCTTTGAATGCTGCTTCCCTGCTTTCTAGACGGTCTGTCTCAGCAGTGGTCCTATGGCACATTATCTATCTTGAAATGCTGGTCTGCCGACCAGGCTTCTAAGAAGGCCTTGTCTGATCTTCCATTCATGGGGGATCGCCTGTTAGAATCCTTGGATGACATCAAGGGTCTTACGGGGGAAAGCGTACTCTTCTTCCTCAGGCTTCCAGGGGTAAAGAGTCCAGTTGCAGACGGGGACCTTACTTTTTTGGCTCACAAGTGACTTTTTCGTCCCTCAGGGTCTCTCAAGACAAGGGATCCAAGCCCTTTTCGAACCTCTGTTGGGGGTTTCAAAAAGTCTTGGTCGGGCAAACCATGAGCAAGTGCTGCCGGACCTGCGGACAAAAATTCCTTTGCATTGAAGGGGTGCCCTCACCCATATCTGCAACGTCTTTGCTGCTTTCCGGATCCGTGGACCTCCCTGATCTAGGACAAGTGGGTCCACAAAGTCATTCGCTCCGGCTACAAGATCGAGTTTCGATCATATCCTCTGGAAAGGTTCTGCCCCTCCAGCTTTCACTTATCCCCAGATCGCGTAAAGGATCTCTATGGGGCGGTGCAAGATTTGTTACTTCAAGCTGTGGCCTATGTCAATCACCAAGAGGGCACAAGAAGTGTCCTGGCTGCTCTGGAAGTAGCTGGAATTCCAAGGTTGGCAGAAAGATTTGTTCAGTCCTCTCTGCTGTGCACATTCCAGGGGTGGAAAATTGGCAAGCGGACTATCTTAGTCAACAGGCGTTAGACCAGGGAGAATGGTCTCTTCATCTGAAGGGGTTTCATCAGTTGCGTCTCCAGAGGTGGATCCGTTGGCCTTTTCCCTCAACAGGAAGGTTCAGAGGTTTGTGGCACGGTCTCAGGATCCTCTAGCCGTCGCTACAGACGCTTTAGTGGCTCCTTGGGAGTCAGTATCATCTGATTTTACGCATTTCCTACTCTCCAGCTTCTGAAAAAGAGATTCCGGTCATCCTAGTGGCTCTAGACTGGCTTCGTCAGTCTTGGTACGCCGATCTGGTACAGCTGGTCGCCGATGCTCCTTGGAGACTCCCTCTCAGGGAAGATCTGCTGTCCCAAGGGCCAAACTTCCATCCTGTTTAGTCACTGGCTTTGATGGCTTGACTTTTGGAAGCCAGGTGCTCAAGGACAGAGGGTTGTCTGCCTCAGCGATTCCTACACTGTTAAAAGCTAGAAAATCTACTTCTTGGACGATTTACCATCGTACGTGGAAGACGTACATTGCGTGGTGTGAATCCCTCTGGGTTCACCCTCGTTCCTTTTCGGTGGCTCAGGACTTGGCTTTCCTCCAACAAGGGGTTGTGCAGCGCCTGTTAGTACCATCAAGGGCCAGGTCTTGGCAGTTTTTTCTTTCAACACCCTCCTTGGTGCGTACTTTTCTCCAGAGCGTGGGACACTTGGTTCCTCCAGTGCAGTCTCCATTGCCGCTGTGGGATCTCAATTTGGTGTTGTCCGTTCTCCAGAAGCCTCCCTTTGAAAATATATTTAGGAGATTCCCCTGCTTAAGTTGTCTCAGAAGGTGGCTTTTTTGGTGGCCATTACTTCGGTAAGGGTGTCTGAATTGGCGCCATTGTCTTGTCGTTCACAGGGATAAGGTGGTTCTGCATCCACGTCTGTCTTTTTTTCCGAAGGTCTTCTCTGACTTTCATCTAAATGAAGACATTGTGTTGCCCTCCCTGTGTCCCAAGCCTAAGCATCCTAAGGAAGTTGCCTTGCACTCCCTGGATGTGGTTCATGCAATAAGGATGTATCTAGAAGCTAGAGTCTTTTAGGAAATCCGAATCCCTATTTGTCTTCAGGGATAGACCTCGCAAGGGGCTGTCTGCTTCTGCAGCGACCATTTCCAGATGGATCAGACCGACTGCGGTTCAGGCTTATTCTATTAAGGGTCAAGTCCCTCTTTTTCCTGTCAAGGCGCACTCTACTCGGGCGCTTAGTGCTTTCTGGGCCTTCCGTCATCAGGCGTCAGTGATGCAGGTTTCCAGGCAGCTACCTGGTCTTCTGTACAGACATTCACAAAGTTTTATAAGTTGATTTGTTGGCATCTGTAGATGCTTCTTTTGGCCGCAAAGTTTTGCAGGCTGCTGTTTAGAGGACTTGTCCACCTTTTTGAAAGTGTTTGTTTATTTTTTTCAGATGGGCTCCCATTGTTGACAGTTGAGCTCCAAGTTACCTAGTTGGCTATGTTTAGCCTTGGAAGTTTTTTCTGCTGTTCCCATCCCTCATGTTTGACACTGCTTTGGGATGTCCCTACGGTCAAGAAGATGAAGAGCTGTGTCTGTCAATGAACGAAAGGGAGAAAATTGAATTTTTGTCTTACCGTAAAATCTATTTCTCTGTTCATTGACTGACCCAGCACCCTATGGAGTTGGGTTTTTTCCCTCTGATACTGCTTGTTACAAAACTGACTACCTATAGCAGGAAGTGGGAGTATACATCCCCCCCCCCCCCCCATGTTCAAGCTTATGGGGCAGTCCCCAATGGTTAAGAAGAATCAGGAGCTGTGTCAATAAACATCAGAGAAATTGATTTTACGGACAGTCAAAAATCAAATTTTTTATGATATTCTAATTTCTGAGCTGCACTAGTTTTAGTTGATTACTGGGGGAATTCCCCCGTATCCTAAAATGAGACTATAGCGGCCACAAGGAGGCGACATACCAAGTAAAATCAAAGTTTTATTGATCAATTTAAAACTCTATTTCTCCCCCCCCACAGAAATGTCAGTTACATATTGAACCTTATGACATTTAGATTTTATGATGTACCCATAGGTCTTATACATATTACTTTTCTAAATGTATAGGGCTTAGTTTAGTAGCAGATTTGGGTACATATTATAAATAGGGAGGAAGATGGAAAGTTTGTAAAAATGCAATTCCCTGCCACTTTCTGTATTACTTTTTTTTATCCCTTTGCACAGCCCCAAATATTTGCATCCTATTGTATTCACCAGTCTCCTGGGTAAATAGACATTAACCACTTCCCACAAAATCACTTACCTGTACGTCATTTTGAGGAAGTGGCTGTACTGGAGTGATGCCTGCAGCTAGAGGCATCACCCCAGTACCGTTTTTAGAGCAGACAGTCTGCTTTCCTGTAATGACAACCCATGCAGCTAGGCAGCCGCTTAGCCGTTATCACAAGCTGCTCTGTCCAGGTCTTCCATCCCACCAAGAGACCCGAGCGACAAGCGGGCCCGTCCGCAGGCTGGCCAGAATCCTGAACAAAGCCGGATTTCGGCTTTGATCAGGTCTCCAATGTAAAAACCCGGAAATGACATCACTTCCGGACCGGTTTACTCAGCAGCCAACGCTGCCGATTTTTAAAAAAATCCAAAGTATTAAACTCAGATTTCAGTGTTTTGAATACAAAGTGCAAAGGAGGGGTTTGCGGTCTTTTAGACCCCCCTATCTTTCCACAAAGAGTACCTTTCACTGCCCATTACTGTCACAAGGGATGTTTAACCACCTTCTGCCCTCGCTATAGCCGAAAGACGGCTTTAAACAGCCTCCCAGTAACAGGCTCCCCGCGCGCTCCAGCGAGCCCGCATCGGGGAAAATCTGTGTCGGCCGTGTCCCTTGGACACAGCCAATCACAGATCGTGGTGAATGGCCAATCACAGCGGCCATTTACCACGTGATCGGACCGTACAATGAGAGATGATCTCAAATGTAAACATATGAGATCATCTCTCATCACCAGCTCTCCTTCCTCACACAGAGACTGCAGTGTGAGGAAGAGGACAGCCGATCAGCGGTAAGGGGACACAGAGGAATGTAATCGGGGCACTGATCACCAGTGCCCCGATTACACAAGAGGGGAAAAAATGCCATAACTGCCCACAGTGCCCCACATCAGTGCCAACACACTCAGTGCCTGCTCATCTAGGCACTGATGGGCACTGACTAGCAACACTATGGGCACTGAGTGTGGGCACTGATGGTGCTGTCCATCAGTGCTCATCAGTGCCACCCGTTAGTGCCACCTCTCAGTGCCCAGCAGTGCCACCTATCAGTGCTCATCAGTGCGGCATATTAGTACCTCCTCATCAGTGCCACCTCATCAGTGCCCAGCAGTGCCGCTTATCAGTGCCACCTCATCAGTGCCCATAAGTGCCACCTCATCAGTGCCCATAAGTGCCACCTCATCAGTGCACATCAGTAAAGGAGAAAAATTTATTTATTTTCAAAATTTACTCACAGAAAATAAGAAACTTTTTTTTTTTCAAAATTTTCTGCCTTTATTCTTTTTTTTTTTTTTTTGTAAGAAATAAAAAACCGAGAGGTTATTAAATACCACCAAAAGAAAGGTCTATTTGTGTGAAAAAAATGATAAAAATTTCATATGGGTACATTGTAGCATGACCGCGCAATTGTCATTCAAAGCGTGAGAGCGCTGAAAGCTGAAAATTGGCCTGGGCAGGAAGGGGGTAGAAGTGCCCAGTAGGCAAGTGGTTAAATTTCTTGTGACCGCAATAAAAGTGATCAGTTATTTTCTTTTTTTGAAAGGGACGGTATAAAAAAAAAAAAAAGTATTCTTATTTTATTTAGCACCGCCATTCCTGTGTGCTCATGCGCCAAAGAAAACGCATGCCTAAGTTGCACCTGCAAATGTAAAGTGTTCAAATCACACGTGCGGTATTGCCACAATTGTTAGTGAGAGCAATAATTCTAGCAAAAGGCCAATAAAATACATTTACGTTTTTAGTAACATGACAAAATGTGAAACATTTTTCACTAAACTGGTAACCGTTCCATTTTAAAAGCATTGCCTATGGAGGCTTTTAGGTACCGTCGTCTGTACAATTTTAAAGCGTAACATGTTGGGTATCTATTTTCTCGGTGTAACATCTTTCACAATGTACAAAATAATTGGGCTAACTTTACTGTTTTTAGCTTTTTTTTTTTTTTTTTTTTTTTTTTAATTCAGCGAGATGTATTTTTTTCTCAAAAAGAAATTGTGTTTTAAAGCCCGCTGCGCAAATACCGTCTGACCTAAAATATTGCAACGACCGACATTTTATTCTCCAGAGGCTGCTTAAAAAATATACATAATGTTTGGGGGTTCTAAGTAATTTTCTAGAAAAAAATACTGATTTTTACCTTGTCAGCAACAAATGTTAGAAATAGGCCTGGTCTTTAAGTGGTTAAAAAAAAGTTTAAAAGGCAAGCTTTTTCTGCTTGCTACATTACAGCCAGACGTACAAACAAATCTCTTCCTGTATATTATTAGAGTAACTTTAACCACTTCAATACAGTGCACTTTCACCCCCTTCCTGCTCAGGCCAAATTTCAGCTTTCAGCGCCATCACACTTTGAATGACAATTGCGCGGTCATGCTACACTGTACCCATATGAAATGTTTATCATTTTTTTTCACAAAAATAGCGCTTTCTTTTAGTGATATTTAATCACCGATGGGTTTTTTATTTCTTCTAAAAAAAAAAAAAAAAGAGAAAAAAACTTTTGAAAAAAAAAATTTTTTTTCTTTTCTGTGAGTAAATTTTTTAAAAATTAGTAATTTTTTCTCCTTCACTGATGTGCACTGATGAGGAGGTACTGATATGCTGCACTGATAGGTGGCACTGATGGGCAGCATTATGGGCACTAATGGTGGGGACTGTGGCAACTGATGGTGGATACTGATTGGCACTATTTTTTCACTTTTATGTAATCAGGGCACTGATGATCAGTGTCCGGATTACCTGTCCTAGTCTCCCCTTTGAGGAGGAGCCGCTGATCAGCTCTCCTCGCCACACACTGACAGTGTGAGGCGAGGAGAACCGATAAATGGCACTTCCTCATTTACGTGTGATTGGACACGGTCGATCACATAGGTAAATAGCCATGTCATTGGCTCTTTACCAAGATTAGGGTCGCGCCGTGTCCTAGCAACACGGTGCGGCCACGATCGCCGCATTGCACGCCCCCACGCGAGAGAGAACGTTCTGCTGCTCCGTCTTATGACGGCGTCCCAGAACAAGAGCTGCACCGCTCCGCCGTCATTTGACGGTGGGCGGGGGCAGTAAGTGGTTAAACTAAAAGTGACTTTGTACAGGTTTGTGAAAAAAGGTTCACCTCCATAACTTGGCAGAAATTTTTTATTTTTTTCCCCCCCTGTTTTAAGCTATCCTTTTAGTCAGTTCATGTAGTAGACATAGAGCCCTGCATTGCAAGAAAAAGAGGTGAGAGGTTAAACTCTTGTCTCTCTCTTGAAAGCACTATCCTAAATTATTCAAGTATATGCAATACCAGATTTTTTTTAGTCTCGATTCACACTAGCGCGGCTTGTCAGCCTGACAAGTCGCGCTCCCTCGCGGTCCATTGACTGCTACAGGACCCGTTCTAATAGGAGCGACACAAGTCGCTCTGACTTAGAAAAAGGGTCCTGTACTACTTCGGGGCGACCTCGGAGCGACTTGCATAGACTTCCATTATGTGAAGTCCATGCAAGTCGCTCCGAAGTCGTGGTGCATGGGAATGCACAAGTCGCCCCCGAAGTAGTAAGGAGTCGTGCCGCCCCAGTGTGAACCGAGCCTAATGTGGTTAAATTTTCCTTGTTTTATTTATTTTTTATCTTTTTGTATTCTATTTAATTTCCTTTCATTTTCTGTTTTGGAGACACATCAGGAAGTATTAGAAAATGTCCCAAAAGGAGGGTAAATTTAGTCTTTAAAGTGTTCTCCACATTGTGTAAAAAGACTGTTGATCCTGTCTTCTCTGCTCCTCCCCTTCTTCCACTGTCCCCAACCCATCATCTGAGAAGACAGCCTTTTGAGTCACTCTGCACAATGCTCAGTTTGGTGTGTATTGCTATTGAGGTTTGTTTTGTTTTTGTTTTTTTGTTTTTTTCTTTTGGAGGGTGCTTGTGATCAGCACAGGGCTAATCAGCACTGTCCAGACAGAGGGTAAGGGGTCCTGCAGCCTCATAGGACAGTTGGAGGCAAAGGAAACCTCTTCCTACAAGCTTTAACCTGACACTGATAGAAGTCACAAAACTGCTGTATACTGCTGATAAGAAAGGGTATTTAGCAGTTTATACAGTATTTACTAAAATAATTGCATTTCCATGTTATGTGTACTGTGGGAGACCAGATCTAGTAAATGCAGGGTCCTGGGTTTAGTAACACTTTAACAGAGGTCATTGAAACGGTTGTGGTTTTTTTTTTTTTTTTTTTTTTTTTTTTTAGAACTTTTACCTTCTGTTTTGGATAACACTAAAATTTTGGATTTCCTATCACTTTGTCCTATTCTATGGTAAAAAAAACAAACCTAATTGCAGCTCTCCCCCAGCCCCTCTTAGGGTCCATTCACACTAGCGCGACTTGGTCGCCTGACAAGTCGCGGTCTGTCGCTCGCCATTGAATAGTACAGAACCCGTTCTAATAGGAGCGACACAAGTCGCTCCGACTTAGAAAAAGGGTCCTGTACTACTTTGGGGCGACTTGCATTGACTTCAATTATATGAAGTCCCTGCAAGTCGTGCCGAGGTCGCGGTGCACGCTGTGCACCGCGACTTCACAGGTCGCCCCAGCAAGTCGTGTCGCGCCAGTCTGAATGGGCGCTTATACTTACCTGAGCATGATCTCGATTCAACAATGTGCAGTTGCTCTTTCACTCCTCATTGGCTCAGAGACTGCAGTGGGAGCCATTGGCTCTAGATGAGATATCTAATGAGCTATCAAAGTGCCCTCCTCCATGGATGTGAAGTCTACTGTGTTGCTGTAGCTACCTTCTTTTTTTTTAATGCGTCCAGAGTCTTCAGCCAAACATATTATCTGGCAAGGGCTGATGTAAGCATGAGTTTTTTCCTTGACCAGTTGAGGCTGCTGCAGACTCCAAACCCAGAAGAAGAAAAAATGGCAGAGGCAGGAACAAAGCTAAGAGTGGGAGTGTGGATGTTACAATATTGGAGAAGGGGCACTTTGTCAGGCGATTTACATTGAGCTGTGCATGTACACTAGAAGGCAGGGAAGAAGCGTTTGTCAGAAGACCTATATGGTTTTGCCACTCTACCTGCTTTCATTTTACTTTAAAAGCCTGGATTTATCCTATTGGTGCTAAAAAATATCTGCCAGCAGGTAAAAAAATGTGCATTTATTCTGTTTCTATTTGAGCCTATAAATTGCACCAGGAATGAGAAGATTGCTGGTGCCATGCAGGTCTCCTGCAGACCTGTCAGTATTACTGTATACCCGTACGGACAGGCAGATACACTGACAGGAACAAGTCAGTGAACTACCACAGCACTCCACAGTTCATTGAGAACTACAAACCGACAACCGCAAAGGATGTCTGGGATTGTAGTTCATTCACACACAGAGCTGTGTGTATAAATGATGTGACCATACTGAAAACTTCTTCCCATACTGCTGTCACAGGAAGAGGGCGGCGGCTGCAGCAGCATTGGGAACATGTAACCTCTTCCCAAGGGTGAACTTATCCTTTTTAAGTATTTTACTAAAGAGGCTATCAGCTAAAATGCAAGCCTCTTTTGCTGCTGCTACGTATCTGCCAAGTACAAGCCCAATACCAGAACCTCAATGTCCACTAGTTTGACTATGTTTGGCTTACCTTTTATATAACTTTATCTATAACTAACCAATCCAGAGCGGAGTTTTCTCTCTGACTACAAATTTTATCAAACATAATTTCTTATATATTTTTATTTTTTTCTCCTTGCAGGAAATTTTTACAACATCAGCTAAGGGGGAAAAACTGTGAGCTACTCTTAGTAGTGCCAGAAGAAGTTGAAGTTCATCAGCGCTGGCGGACTGACCTGTAATGAACTTTGGATTTTTTTTTTTTTACAATTTTTTTTTTCACTACGGTTTATTACATATTGTTAACAATCTCTGTATTGGATGCAGCCCTGTATTTGTCCTCCAGAAGAAAAAAGTCAGGTAAAATGGAGGCTTTGGCCCTTTTACATCGGACAAGTGCAATATGGAGAAGTAATCCACAGGTTCTTTTTGTTTGTATGTTTCAAAACAAGAGGAGGCTGATTCATCTCAGTAAAGTCTAATTTAAAAATGACGTAATGAACAGTGTTCTGTGGGTTACCAAATGAGTATAGCGCAGAAATAATTGTAATTGAAAGGAACAGGTTTACGCATGCTGTTGTGATGGAATCTCTACAGTACATTTTTTTCTTTTGATACATTTTTCAGGTTAACGCTGTAACTTTTACAGATTTACCTGTGGTATAAGCCATTGATCCAGATGAAACCCATTATATATTCACGAGGAACACCTTGGATAATTATAAACAAACTGAGCCATCCTTGTATATGCACAATATCTAAAAGCTTCAGTTCTTAAAAAAAACAAAACAAAAAAAAACTAAAGTGCTCTTTATAATAAAATAATTGTATATGTGGACATAAACTGTACACATTATTTTGTTTTATCTTTATAATGCTCCCTGTACAAGCGGACATTGCCTGTTTTATATCCATGTCTGTGCAGTTATACTGGTGCGATCTGATTAGTTTACATGTTCAGCCAAAATATCTTACTTGAAAGCAATTTCTTAACACTATATTCAAGTAGTGCTGAAAGACTAAAGGAGGTCCCTTACCTGGTGCCTAAATTCAGTCTAGATACTGTGTTTTTGTGTTTTTATGTTTAAAACTATACCACACTAATGGATATTGATTCTGTTGTACAACAGAAGTTCGAGGTAATATATGCCTGTGTTCACTATTTTGTCTCAGCTTTGTAATATGGTAGTACTATGATATAACGTCTTGCCTTTGCTTGCACCATGTGTTTAACATCCTGACTTTCCAAGCTCCCACCACTTATGTAAAATCATTGGATATGTGTTTTACACAACACTATATGTAGAAAATTTATAGCAAAGGCAAACTGTTTAATTTCATAGAAACCCTGGGTTGTTACTGGGTAAGAAATAATTTACTTAAGCTGAACTCCACAGGATATATAATGATACTAGTTGTTAATACAGTTATGCAGTCAGCACTCAGATTGGGAAAGGGAAGGCCAGCACTATAGCAAGTTACACTTCTGCACCTTTATTGACCATGCTGACTGGAGTAAAGAGCAGGGTTAATGACTCAATTACTGAATAACTCTGCTACTTTTCCTTCATTGTGCAGCCAGGAGGCTGAGGATGTGTCTTTCACCAAGCTGTGGTGCCGTGAGAACTTGGCTGTACTGTGTGACTGGGTCACAAAACTGGCTGCACATAACTTCAAATTTTATAGCAGGTAAACCGTTCCTATAGGTCATTCTGGAGTCCAGCTTTAAAAATGGTGCTTTGTGGAAATAGGAGGAAACTGTTTTCCTTTAAAGGGGAATAAAATGCATGCAGAACGTGACATGCCCAACCAAACTGATGCTTTTATTTATTTTTTTAATGGCATTGCAAAAAGCAGGACAATATGAGACTTTTGAATGGCCACTTCTGGAAATACCACCATTTTATTTTGCACCAGTATTTATGTATATAGTTATGTTTCAGGTGGGTAACATTTGAACAGTACAGCAAATGTGGGGAGAAATGCATATATTCAACTAAGGAACTGATAACAGGACAATAAAAACCATAAGTACCATATTTTAACTTTAATTTGTGGGCCATGTTCAAGCGTTTTGAATTCAGCAGTTGTTACGTAAAGAAAAAAATGTCAGAATTTGGTGCCTGTAATGTGTTGCTGTAGAAAAGCATCCTGTAGGGTTCATGTCACAGGTGTTCTAGTCAAACGCTCGGTTTTCCATTCAAACACATGCAGCGATGTTTGAAAGAAAACTGCAGAATTTGACAAGAATAGGCTGCGTTCAACCTGTTTTACCTGCAGTTCAAAGTACCCTGATGGGGCATGCTGTATCCTAAGAGACACAAAGCGGGTCGAATGCAGCCTTTGACTTCCCATTTGTACTGCTCAATCAAAGTCAGTAGGATTTTACTGACCTGCATTGAACACGTGTTCCAAACGTACGTTGAGTGACGGAAAACGACGCCCTGTGACATAAGCTCTTACAGTGTTCAGTTATTGTCTGTATGACTGGTTTCAATACAGTTACAGCAAGCACTTACATTGGTCAGTCATTAGGATACCCAGTTTAAAAAAAGGAACAGCAGTTTCAAAACTGTATGATATGTTAATTAAAATTGTACTAGTACAAAAGCCTCTTGTTTAGAACTAATGTATTTTGATTATTAAGTGAAGGCTATGTTTACCAAGCAGCTGTATTGCCTTTATCCTCATTGCTTTTTTAAGGTTGACTTAACAGGAATAATTGGGGGGGGGGGGGGTTGTAATGGTGCAGAAAATGTGTGCGCCACAGCAGATAGACCTGTCAAACCTATCTGCGCCACCCGTGCAAGTTTCCATTTCAGAGTGAAATAGAAACTGGTTGAGGTTCTGCACCTAATTAATAAATGGACTCCGGACGTTTTCCATATAGAAAACTGCCACAGGTCCCTGCCAGACTGGACTTGCCATGTAGGATGTGAACTGTCTGCCAGCAACTTTGATAAGCAGGTCTAGCTCGCCTGCTTTCTATGCTGTTTCTGGCACAGACCTTGCATACAATACTGAACAGATTACTCCTATTTATGGTCATTAAGGGGCAGAATCTGCTCCATATTCATAGTTTAGAAGAGTGCCTGAGACACTCTTTGTTGATGCCCACTCAATGTTTGGATTTTTTTGTAGGTTTGGCTATTTGTATTAAGTATGTCATTTAAGAATAAGTAATTTTTTATTTCAGGAAATAGACTGGGAACCTGTTTAAATACAGCTGTTACTGCACTAAGTATCTGACAGCCATTCTGCTACAGTATGACAATTTAAAGCTCAGTGGTCACAGTTTGCCAAGTTGCATATTACTAGCCTCAGAGCTGCAAGCAGGTTTTGCATGTTGAATTGTCTCTTTCGAGTATCAGTCCTTTTGTAATCCTCTCTGATTCACCTAAACACCTGTCTAGCATGACAAACTGGCCTAAAAGTGAGTGATTTATAGTATGTGGAGAGCAGATAGTAAAACTATTTTTTCCAATAAAATAATTTGCTACAAAGGCTGGAAATAGAAAGCAAAGGTGGCGAAACTACAAGTGAATCTTTTTTATGCTATTTTCTGTGCTATTTGTTTACAGAGAAAATGTATTTTGTTATCCAAATATAAAATAAAGCAAAATTACAAAGGCCTTTTGGTGACATTATTTCCACTACTGAAACGCTTTTACTATTGTACAGCATAGTTACTTAAAGCAATAGTAAAGCTTACTTGCCTATTCTGTGCAATGATTATGCACAGAGCGGCCCTGAACCTCCTCTTTTTGGGTCCTCCGCCATCACTCTCCGCTCCTTTTCTTTCCGGTTGGCCCCCCCATTGGAATTGGCTTCCCATGGGGCCCACCTGAGGGCTCGCTCCTGAGCTTGGTTGCTAGCAGTAATAGACAGTGGGACTCAACCCCACCCCCTGCTGCTGCTTCTGTGAGCAGAGAAAGAAAAGAGGAAAGAGCCGCTGCAAACTTGCACAACGCTGAATTGAGAAAGGACTCTTGTAAGTATAAGGGGGGTGAAGGGGCGATACATGGACATTTTTTACCCTACTGCAGGAAATGCAGTAGGGTAAAAAATGTCCAGCCTTCAGAACCAGTTTGATGTATAAAAGAACATGCGCTTCATTAATGTCAGTTAAAGTTTTTTTTTTTTTTTTTGTTTTTTTTTTTTTATATAAATGTGTATAGCCAACGTTTTGCCCCCGCTTATGAGGAATTGCTTTCCGCAGGTAAGTTATAAAAAAAATAAATAAATATAATTAATATATAACTTTTACCTGCGGAAAAATAGAATAGATATAGATATATAATTTTTTTTTTTTTTTAATGCTTGAAGTGTAATGGAATTCTTAATGTCTATAATAAAAATACACAGTAGAATGATTTTAGGGTTTTATTTCCCCTGAGCAAGCTTGATCATGTTTTCTTTTACGTCCTCCGACAGTCGCCGCCTCCTCTAAGTCACCACTGTTGGGTATTGACTTCCGCTCCGCAGGAGTAGCTAGGCATAAAGACTTAGTCAAAAGAACAAAGGCATGGGGCTGTCCCATCTGGTCAATACCCCCCTGCAGTGACCACTCCCAACTCAGTTTCATTCTGCCTAGCGTCAGGAGTAGTTAGGCTTCCCTGTGCTGGGACTACAGTCTCAGCCTATCTAATCTTTTTTTTTTATTTGATTTTCTTTTGAAAATGTCAGTTTTCTCTTACTTTACTAGCTGTTTATTTTGTCAGCTTTAGTTTTAGTCAATTCTTTGGATGAAGATGGATCATGCGATGCTGGGATTTGGACTGACCGCCCTGGTTCTCCAGGGCAGAGGGTCAGATGGACCCCCAGCCCGCCATCGGGCGTTCAGCCGTGGTTCGTCCTGGCACTATGAACGACCCATCCCTGTTCGCAGCAGGGATGCAGCCGTGAGGTGGCTACCTCACAGGACACATCTGCGATGCTGCAGTGTCATGTCCCTGGCAAACAGCACTCCCTGTCATATGAGGACAGCAACTTTCCGTTCATAGAGGCACCCCACGCCGTCTGGTACAGGTAAGTACTTCTGTGTGGGGCCTCTGTCTGGGGTGGCAGTCCTGTGTTGCTGTGTGTCTCCCATGTCTGTACCTGTGTGACTCCCTGATGCGGTCCCTGCGGGGATAGCTTGTGCATGCGCTGCGGTGCTGTATGTTTTTGGGGGTCCCCTTCCTTGTGTCACTTCGGTGCTTGTTGGGGGTGCAGACTGTGTGTGTGGCGGCCGCAGCGGGGAAAATCCGCGCGGTCCGCCATTTTAGGTATGGGCAGGCATGTTTGGCTTCTCTATGGGCAATCTACATGCTGTTTTTGGCGCCATCCGCCACCATTTTGTGGTAGCCGAACGATCGTTCCGACCGCATGTCCGGTGGCCATTTTGGCGGAGCCTTCCATGCAATCCTATGGGGCAGCCATTTTCCCTGAGTCATGCAGCTTATAAGTTCAGCCTACTCTAGCAGCACTTCCTTTTCCACTGAAGCAGAACATCGGTGGCAACACTGCGGGGCTCTGCAGGTTATTGCTCTCAATATCTTTCTGTATTGTCATTTCTGGCTCAGTTTTTTCTTCTCCTGTTTGGGGGCCTTTGTCACTGTAGCTGAAGCGGTGGGCTGCGCACTCCGCAGCGATCTTAAAGGGACAGTACAAACTTTATTGCACTGTTGTTTTTTTGTCACCTTGAGCAATGGATTCTCAGGACAGCAAATTCCCCCCAGCTTTGGTGGGGGTCCCCAGTTCTCCTGTGGCCCCTCTGAGACCTGATTTGGCCGCGGTAGTGGCGACCTTGGTGTCAAATATGGAAATGCTGATGGCTGAACGTGCTGCTAAAAAGAGGCCCAGATTGTCTCTCTCCTCTGATTCAGATGGTGATATGGCTGCTGCGAGCGTGCCCTTTTCAGGGTCTCGCTCATCCTTGGACCTGCTGGGGTCTGAGGGGGAGGCAGAGGTGGAAGGGGTTGATACCTCTTCCACGGGGTCGCCTGAAGAGCGGGCGACCATGGATGAATTAATTGTTTCTGTTAAGGAACACTACATTTGGAGGATGAGCCCTGTCCTCCAGGCATTGTGTCCTCATTTGGGACGCACAGGACCCGTAAGTCGGCGCAGGTTTTTTCCCTCCCCAGCTGAGTTTCATTACACTGTTAATGAAATGTGGCACACGTTAAAACGTCCATTCCTGGTGCCTAGTTGGTTCAAATTGCTTTATCCTTTTGCACCGGCTACGGAATCACGATGGTGTGTGCCTCCACAGGTGGATCACACTGTGGCCGTGTTAAACAAGGCTACATTGGTTCCTTCTGAGGATACCCCGGTTTTCCGGGATCCCATGGACCAGCGGTTGGAGTCTCTGGCCTGCCATTCCTATCGGTGGCGGGCTCGTTGCTCAGATCGTTTTCGCGTCCGTCTTGGTGGCTGGAAATGGTGGATCAAATCCACCAGGGAATCATGTATCTGTGTGATGCGGCTTTGAATGAGGCCCCTTTAGTAGCACGCCTCTCTAGTGTCTCGGTACTTAACCGGCGACTGATATACCTGAAGAGCTGGTCGGCTGACCAGTCCTCGCGGAAAACAGTTGCCGATTTTCCCTATGCTGGCTCTCGCCTTTTTGGCGAGGCGTTGGATACCCTGGTAAAAGGTGTCACGGGGGGCAAGAGCACTTTGCTGCCCCAGAACCCGAAGAACAAGTCCTTTTGAGGCAAGCAGGGTTCTGCGCCTAGATCCACTCAGGGGTCCTTTCGTGCCTTTCGGAACCAATCCAAGGGCAAGCCCTTCAAGGCCCAGGGCTGTCAGAAAAAGCCCGGGGCGGGTAAGCAGAAGTCAGGCAATGCCGGCTCGGCGGATCAGTCCGCCTCTGCCTGAAGGGGCGCCCTCACCCGTTTCAGGGGTGGGGGGGACGTTTGCGCGGTTTCCTCCAACCTTGGCTGCTCTGGATATCGGACAGGTGGGTTCTGTAAATCGTTCGATCGGGATACAAGATCGAATTCCTTTCCCGGCCGATGGACAGATTCTTTCCCTCAAATCTTCATTTGCCTCCGGGGCGTCTGCAGGACCTGCACCAAGCGGTACAGGACCTTCTGGCTCAGGGGGTGATTGTCCCGGTGCCTCATCGGGACAGGTTTCGGGGGTTTTATTCAAATCTGTTCACTGTGCCCAGAAAGGAGGGCAAAGTGTGTCCTATTCTGGACCTGAAAGCGCTGAACCGCTTTGTGCGCGTTTTGGAAGTTCCGTATGGAGTCTCTCCGTTCGGTGGTGGCCTCCTTGAGTCCAGGAGAATTCCTGGCCTCGATAGATCTAAAAGATGCGTACCTGCACATCCCCATTTTCGAGGGTCATCAGCGGTACCTTCGATTTGTTATCGCAGAGGACCACTACCTGTTTGTGGCGTTACCTTTCGGTCTCGCTTCGGCACCAAGGGTTTTTACCAAAGTGTTGACGCCGGTTCTGGGCCTGCTGAGGGCTCAGGGCATTGCGGTCTTGGGTTACCTGGACGATCTACTTCTGAGATCACGTGCCAGCCAGGACCTAGTGCGAGATCTGTCCACCATGGTACAGATGCTCCAGGAGTTCGGATGGACCATCAACGTTCAAAAATGACGTCTCCATCGCTTCATTTTCCCTACCTGGGAATGATTCTGGACTCTGCTCAGGCACAGGTGTTCTTGCCGGAGGACAAGCTCCGGACTTTGCGGGATGAGATCAGGTCCCTCGGGGACAGCCCGTCCTCGTCACTCAGGGCCTGTATGCGGGGCCTGGGGTTGATGGTTTTGGCCTTCGAGGCGATACCCTTTGATCAGTTTCACACGTGGGCTCTCCAAGCGGAGATCCTGGACAGGTGGGACAGACTACCTTAGTCCCTGGATCTGAGTGTCTCATTGAGTCGTCAGACCAGATTGGCTCTTCTGTGGTGGCTCCAGTCCCCGTTGGTGGCGGAAGGCAAGTCCTTCCGTCCGTTGGTGTGGACGGTGATTACCACGGATGCCGGCCTGTCGGGTTGGGGTGGAGTCCTGGGCAACCAGTCCTCCCTCCCGATTAAATGTGCTGGAATTGCGAGCGATAAAACTGTCTCTTCCAGTGGTCGGACCGTCCTGTCCGGGTACAGACGGACAATGCTACTCTGGTGGCTTACATCAACCACCAAGGGGGCCCCAGGAGTGCTCGCGCGGCCCGGGAGGTGACCGACATTCTATCTTGGGCCGAGAGTCATGTCCTGGCAATTTCGGCAGTCCACATTCCGTGTGTGGAGAATTGGCAGGCCCACTATCTGAGCTGCCAGACCCTGGACCAGGGGGAATGGTCCCTGCACCCGGAGGTCTTCCAAATGCTGTGTGCGAAGTGGGGATCCCTGGGCGTGGATCTGTTCGCATCTCGGCTGAACCGAAAGGTGGAAAGGTTCGTGGCAAGAACGCGGATGCCTCGGATGCGTTAGTGGCCCCTTGGCATCAGTATCGTCTGATGTATGCCTTTCCTCCGATTCAGTTGCTATCCAGGTTCCTCCGCAGGTCAGACTCGGAACCGCTCCTGGTGATTCTGGTGGCGCCGGACTGGCCACGCCGGTCCTGGTACGCCGACGTTGTTCACCTGGCAGTGGCGGCTGCCAATGCGGGAAGATCTCCTGTCTCAGGGTCCGATCTTCCATCCTGCTTTACAGTCCCTGGCTTTAACGGCCTGGCTGTTGAGACCCAGGTCCTGAGGGACAGGGGTCTCTCCTCTGAGGTCATTCCTACCCTTGTCAGGGCTAGAAAAATCTCCTCTGGTAAAATCTATTACCGTACCTGGAAGGCTTATTTCGCCTGGTGTGAGTCCAGGGGGTTCTCCCCTCGCTCGTACTCGGTGTCGAGAGTTTTTTGGCCTTCCTCCAGTCTGGTGTGGACTAGCGCTGGCCACGATCAAGGGCCAGGTGTCCGCACTGGCTATTCTTTTCCAACGCCCTGTGGCGTCCCATTCTCTGGTTCGCACCTTCATTCAAGGTGTGCGACATTTGGCTCCTCCCAGGAAGGATCCTTTACCTCCATGGGACTTGAACTTGGTTCTTTCCGTGTTACAGCGTGCTCCCTTTGAAAACATTTGGGATATATCGTTGCCTCTGCTGTCTAAGAAGGTTGCCTTTTTGGTGGCGATCACTTCGGCTCGCAGGGTGTCGAAACTGGCAGCGTTATCGTGCCGTTCTCCATGATTCACCGGGATAAGGTGGTTTTGTGTCCGCATCCCTCCTTTCTTCCTAAGGTGGTCTCTGAGTTCCACATTAATGAGGACATTGTCCTACCTTCGCTTTGTACGAAGCCTAAGCATCCTAAGGAGGTTGCTCTGCATTCCTTGGATGTTGTCAGGGCGATCAGGGTTTACCTGTCGTCTACGGAATCTTTTCGGAAGACGGATTTCCTCTTTGTCCTTCCTGAGGGACCTCGGAAGGGCATGGCTGCATCTGCAGCGACTATTGCCAAATGGATCAGACAGACCATTGAACAGGCTTATGCTTAACAGGAAAGGGTGGAACCTGTTCCTTTAAAGGCACACACTACCAGATCTGTGAGTGCGTCCTGGGCCTATTGGCATCGGGCCTCGGTGGCCCAGGTGTGCAAGGCTGCCACTTGGTCGTCGGTGCACACTTTTTCCAAATTCTACAAGGTAGATGTTCTGGCATCAGCTGATGCCTCCTTTGGCCGCAAGGTTCTCAGTGCGGCAGTGCCATGAAGGACCCTTGTTTTTCTGGGTCCCTGGCTGTTGGTATTTGCTTTCCTGAGCTGTTGCTCCTGTTGAGCATTGTTTTTTCTGTTGCCCAGAGGTTCTCTTACTGTGCATGTAAGGTTCCTTTCTCTGATGTGGGTACTGTTGCCTTTTCTATGGTTGCGTCTCCCACCCCTCATGTCTATACTGCTTTGGGACATCCCAACAGTGATGACTTAGAGGAGGCGGTGACTGTCGGAGGATGTAAGAGAAAACTGAATTTTTGTAAAATCTTACCTGTAAAATTCCTTTCTCTGAGTCCTCTGACAATCGCCACCCCTGCCCCTCTTTTGGGGTTCTTATTACCTACTGCTATGCTACCAAACTGAGTTGAGAGTGGTCACTGCAGGGGGGTATTGACCAGATGGGACAGCCCCCATGGGTGTGTATATGCAAATGCCTTTGTTCTTTTGACTAAGTCTTTATGCCTAGCTACTCCTGCGGAGCGGAAGTCAATACCAACAGTGATGACTTAGAGGAGGCGGCGACTGTTGGAGGACTCAGAGAAAGGAATTTTACAGGTAAGATTTTACAAAAATTCTGTTTTTTCCTTCCTTTGAATTAGTTTAGCGTAAAAAGTTTAAAAGCTTTTTATTAAAGGGTAACTCTACTTTCATGGAAAAATATAGCAAATCCCATTGCTACGTAAACTATATTGTAACTTAATATTAGCAAAAATGGCCTTTCCTTTCAGTCTGCAGCAGTTTTTTTTTTAATATAATACAGCAACCTGTATGTTTATATGCTGGTACCTTCTGGTGATTAGACACTGACAAAGCTTAGTACATTACCCCACTTCATGAACCTCCTTCCTTTTTTTATATATATATATATATATATATATATATATATATATATGCACTTGTCCCAATGTGATGGATCTCTTCTTTCAAATGGAGCAATTACTCTTAGCTTAATTTGTTTTACTTCAGATTCTTTAATGCCAACATAGAAACAATACATCTGGATCAGTCAATGTCAGTAAAACCACAGACTCCACAATGTGGGATTGGCCTGAAATTTAACACTGGATCATGCTTGGGCACTCAGCTCGGTACTACATGCAGTTCATATAATTAGCCAGGGGGTGCTATACAGGTCAAGGGCTCTGGTTCATTCCTATGGATACCCAGACCCCTGACGATTCCTTCAGGGGTATAACTGGGCAAAGCCTGGACTCTATAGAGTGACCAGTGACATGGACAGGTATGACAGGGTCACCCTGTATCTCTGGCCATTACTGCAGCCCTATAGTAAGTATGAGATGTATACTGTAATACTACCATTACTTACTTTAAACTTGTCAGGAACCATGAATCAAACGGAGACAGAAAATGCAGTAAAATCACACCTTTTAATATAGTGGTAAAAATGGTACAGAACAGTAAACGTAGTCAAAAACATAAGCCAGGGGTCAGAAGTCAAAACGGGAAGTAAGAGGAGCCAGTGATCAGGAAACCAGAAATCATTGTAGTCGTAGGCAGTGGAACAGGATCAGGAGTCAAGAGATGTCAGCCTGGCTAAGTCTTTCACAGGAACACAGCAGAGAAACTCCAGATATGTTGACCAGGCGAAGGCAGGAAAGGAATGAACAAGGCAGCCTAAATAGCCAGAAGGGGCTGGCTGTAGGCAGGACTGATGAGCAGATAACTGGGTGAACCACTAAGGAAACAATGAGTTTCACAGAGAAGAGAGCTGCTGCGAGACCAGCCCTTACAGTACCCCCTACTCAATGACCCCTCCCTCTCAGGGGGGCCCCAGGTTTGAGGGGAAAATGTCTATGGAAAGCACAGAGAAAGACAGGAGCATGTATGTCCGAGGATGAGACTCTAGAGCGATCCTCCAGACTGTACCCTCTCCAAAATCGAGGTACTGTATGTGCCCACGGAACCTACCGGTGTCCATGATCGATTGTATCTCATGCTCCTCATTGTTCTCAACCTGAATTGGGTGAGGACGTGGTACCGAGGTGGTGAAGCGGTTGCACACCAAAGGATTTTATAAGGAAACATAAAAAACATTCAAAATATGCATGTTAGAAGGAAGGTCTAAAGCAGGCATGTCCAACCTGCGGCTCGGGGGCCGCATGCGGCCCAAAACCGCAGGCAATGCGGCCCACTGCCCCATGACAATTTTTTTTGCTGGGGAGGAAGGAAGTCGAGTCAGGGGCACATCCACAGAGGCTGCCTCGGAGGGGATCATCCACTAGTTGTGTGAAATTAGTGCTGGGGGAGGGCTTTAGCAAAAGAAGGGCGAAGCTGCTTTTTTATTATTTATATACCTTAACTATAGTATATATTTTATATGCGGCCGGAGAAAATTTATCTACACTCAATGTGGCCCAGAGAAGCCAAAAGGTTGGACACCCATGGTCTAAAGTGTAAGCCACTGCGTTGATCCTACGGAGAATACGGAAAGGCCCAATATACCACAGTGTCAGTTTCGGTGAGGGAACAAGGAGTTAGAGGTTACGAGATGACAGCCAGACCCTCTCCCCAACCTGGTAGGAAGATGCAGGTAGGCATACGTGGCCAGCATAGAGTCTGTACCTATCACTGGCACGTCGCAAGGACTCTTGGACCTGCACCCAAGTGGCACAGAGATCAGAGATGCTCATCTAACACAGGAATTCTTTAAGACTAAATGTGTCAGGCAACATGGATGGCTGTAAAACGTAATTCGCCTTAAACTGAGACAATCGGGAAGCGGTATTGTGAGCAAACTTTGCCCAAGGTAAGAGGTCTGACCAATTGTTATGGTGGTCAGAAATGTAGCAGCGTAGGAACTGCTCCAAAGCTTGGTTGGTGAATTCTGCGGCCCCACTGGACTGTAGGCAATACGCCAAGGAGAAGGAAAGCTGAATTCCCAACTGTGCACAAAAGGCTCGCCAAAACCTGCACACAAACTGGCTACCCCTGTTCGAGATGATAACCTTGGGTAGCCCATGTAACTGAAAGATTTCCAGAGCAAAAATGGATGCTGGTTTTTTGGATGTAGACAACTTCTTGAGTGGAATACAATGAGACCTCTTCGAGAACCGATCAAACACCGTAAAAATAATTGTGTTGCCCTGAGACTTGGGTAACTCCACAAAAAAATCCATAGACAAGTAGGTCCAAGGCCTCTCTCCATTGGGTATGGGTTGTAGGAGGCCCACTGGAAGGTGTTGTGGTGTCTTACTCTGAGCAAACACAGAACAAGCAGCTACGAAGGCGTCTACATCAGCGTGGAGACTAGGCCACCAGAATTGTTGAGAAAAAGACCAAATTAACTGATTCTTCCCAGGGAGACCAGCTGCCTTGGGAGAATGGTATGTCTTGAGAAAAGCAGTGCGGAGATTCTTGGGGACAGCAGCCGTCACAAAGTTTTTCAGGAGGAGAATCGATCTTAGCAGTAAGAATTCTGTCACCCAAAGGTGAAGTGAGACTAGTGCAAATAGTGGCTAGAATACGATCTGGAAGTATCACAGGAGTAGGAACTGACTCCATCTTGGAGGAGGAGGAACACTGTTGTGACAATGAGACAGAAGGGTGTCTACTCCAGTCTCGGATGCATCAACCTCAAGAAGGAAGGGTACTGTGTAGGATCAGGATGTGCCAGCACAGGAGCTGAAACAAAGACAGTTTTGAGGGACTCAAAGGCTTTAATGGAATGCGGAGACCAATTCTGTGGTCCTTCCTGGTCATATCAGTCAGGGGTTTGACCAGAGAAGTTGTGAATACATTTCCGACAATAGTTGGCAAAGCCAAGAAAACGCTGTAGCAGATGTAGACCTAAGGGTTGAACTGCAGATAGTTTCTCTGGGTCCATCAAAACACTGGCACTAGAAATTGCATAACTCAGAAATTTAACCTGTTCATGATGGAACTTGCACTTCAACTTACAAAACGGGTTATTATCTCCCAACCTCTGTAGCACACGGAAGCCATCTGTGTGGTGGCTCTCTAGGGATTTTGAATATGAGCATGTCCGAGATAAACCGCAACATATCTCAGAGGACATTGTTGATTAATTCCTGGAAAACTGCAGGAGCGTTGCAGAGACCAAACGGCATTACAAGGTATTCGTAATGTCTGGTCCTAGTATTAAACACAGTTTTTCTTTTGTCGCCCTCTTTAATCCTCACAAGCTTGTATGCCCCTCTCAAATTGAGCTTCTTGAAAACGGTGACTCCTTTAAGGCGGACAAATAACTGGATTTTTGCCTTACCATAAAATCCTTTTCTCTTAGGTTCATTGAGGGACGCAGTCCTCTGATGCATATCAGTAGGGTAATACCGCCCCCTACAGGAGTAGGACACTAGGCAGAAGGAATTTCTGGCTATGCCTATGGGCAGTCCCTGGGGTTATACCCTCTCTCTTCTTGCATAGGATGTCAGTTTTGTATCAAAGCAGTGTCCGAGAAAAGCACACCAACCCATTCAAAAAATTAGAGGGGCGGGTACTGCAGTCGTCAATGAACCTAAAAGAAAAGGATTTTACGGTAAGTCAAAAATCCAGTTTTCTCTATTGTTCATTGACGGACGAAATCAGTAGGGACATCCCAAAGCAGTACCAAAATGAGGGGTGGGAACAGCAGAACAAAGAAAAAACCGTCCCCAAGGCCAATATGGCCAACCAGGCAACACAGGACTCATCAGAACAACCAGATGAGGTCCACCTGAAAACAAACCGAACACCCTCAAGGAAGGCCAAGAGGCCCCCTAAACCGCGGCCTGCAAAACCTTGCGGCCAAAAGAGGGGTCATCCGCAGATGCCATCACATCCACCTTTTATATAATTTGGTAAAGGTGTGAACAGACGACCAAGTAGCCACCTCGCACACCTGAAACAGATGGCGAAGGGCCCAGGAAGCACTAATCGCCCGAGTAGAGTGTGCCTTGACAGGGAAAGGTGGAACCTGACCCTTAATGGAATAAGCCTGCACCACTGTCTGTCTAATCCATTTGGAAATAGTCGCAGCAGACGCAGGCAGCCCTTTCTTCGGGCCATTCGTGAGTACAAAGAGCGAGTCAGACTTGCGAAAAGACTCGGTAGACGCCAAATACACCCTGGTCGCCTAAACAATATCCAGGGTATACAGAGAAAATTCCTTAGGATGTTTAGGCTTAGAGCACAAGGAAGGTAACACAATGTCCTCATTAAGGTGAAAACTGGAAACCACCTTCGTCAGGAAAGACGGATCCGGCCGAAGTACCATCTTGTCCTTGTGAACCACCAGATAGGGAGAAAGACAGGACAACGCCGCCAGTTCCGACACCCTGCGCAAAGAAGTGATAGCCACCAAGAAGGCCACCTTCTGAGACAAGTTAAGCAGGGGGACCTCCCGAATATTCTCAAAGGGAGGCCTCTGGAGAACCGACAGCACCAAATTAAGATCCCATGGCTGTATCGGAGGTCGCACCGGATGTACCAAGTGTTGCACCCCCTGGATGAAACTACACACCAGGGAATAGGTGGCCAATGGCCTCTGGAAGAAAATAGCCTAGGCCGGGACCTGACCCTTGATAGTACTCAAGGCCAACTTTTGATCAACTCCCCGTTAAAGGAAAGCTTAGATCCAAGCCACTGAATAGGAGCGAGGGTGGGTCCCAAGGGACACCACACAATGTACGACTTCTACGTACGATGATGTATCTTCCTGTAAGTCGCCTTCCTCACTTTTAGCAGAGTTGGAATCACTGAAGCAGATAAACCCTTGTCCTTCAGCACCTGGCTTTCAACAGCCAAGCAGTCAAAGCCAGCGACTGTAAAGCAGGATGGAAGATTGGCTCCTGAGAGAGCAAATCCTCCCTGAGACAAAGTCTCCACAAGGCGTCTGTGACAAGCCTGACAAGGTCGGCGTACCAAGTGCAACGAGGCCAGTCTGGAGCAACAAGAATGACCAGAATCCCTTCCGCCTCTATCCTGCGAAGGAGTCTTGGCAGCAACTTGAGAGGAGGAAAGGCATACATCAGCCGGTACTGGCCCCAGTGGGCCACCAGCACATGTGCCAGAGGGTGCCTGGAGAGGGCCACAAACCTCTGTACTTTCCTGTTGATTCGAGAGGCCAACAGATCCACATCCGGAGTGCCCCAGCGAAGGCACAACTGGTGAAACACCTCCGGAGGCAGGGACCACTCCCCTGCAGCCAAGGCCTGGCGGCTGAGGTAATCTGCCTGCCAATTTTCCACTCCCAGAATGTGTACCGCAGAGAGAGCAGGAACATGGCGCTCCGCCCAATGTAGAATGTAGAATGTCTGCCACTCTTGGTGCCCCCTTGGTGATGGCATTGTCCGATTGAATGCGCAAGGGACAACCCTCCAGACGGTCGGTCTAGCACGTCAGGCAAAGCCGGATTGCTCTCAGCTCCAGGACTTTGATTGGCAATTGAGATTCCTCCAGGGACCAGACTTCCTGAGCCGAGTCCTGATTGAGGACTCCCACCCACCCGGACAGACTCGCATCCGTGGTGGCAACTGTCCAGTATATAGGGAGAAAGGATTTTCCTGACTGAAGCATTGGGGACCGAAGCCACCAGACCAGGGACTCTCTGGTCCTGTGGCTTAACTGAATCTGAGAATCCAGAGAATTTGGGTGTTTGTTCCACTTGAGAAGAATTTCCTTTAGAAGAACCCTCGTGTGGAACTGAATAGGACCGCCGCGAAGGAGGACACCATCAGTCCCAGTACTCTCATACAGGTCCGAAGGGATGGCCGGTCTTTGGACATCAACAAACGAACCGCTGACTGGATCTTCTGGAGTTTTTCCGGAGGCAGAAACACCCTGGCAGAGGACAAGCCCAAGGTCAGGCCCAGATAGCCCAGTCTCATGGAAGGGGTCAGAGACGACTTTTGAAGGTTCACGACCCAACCTAACTCCTCCAGAGTACTCATGGTGACCCCCAAATTTTCCGTCAGCAATGCGGGGGGACTCCGCACAGAGAATCAGATCGTCCAGGTAGCCAGGACAGATATTCCCCACTGTCTCAACAGTGCCAGGACCGGGGCCAAAACCTTAGTGAAGACCCGAGGAGTGGAGGCAAGACCAAAGGGTAATGCCACAAACTGATAGTGATCTTCTCCCACGGGAAAACTGAGAAACCGTTAGTGAGCAGCACAGATTGGAATGTGAAGGTAACCATCCTTGGTGTCTATTGAGGCCAGGAAGTCCCCCTGATGTAGGGAGGCCACCACTGTGCAATTAATTTCCATCTTGAACTTTTGAGCGCGCACGAACACATTCAGAGCCTTTAGGTCTAGGATTGGCTGCACCTTGCCCTCCTTGGGAATTGTGAACAGGTTGGAATAAAACCAGTGAAAGCGGTCCACGTGCGGAACAGACACTATCACTCCTTGCTGTAGCAAGTCCTGCACTGCCTCATAGAGCGCTCGCAAGCGATCTGGGGATAGGCGGACACTGGAAGGGGAACTTCCTGACTGGAGGAACGGATCGAAACTCGATCTTGTATCCGGACCGCACAACCTGCCTAACCCATTTGTCTGGGATCCAGCCAGCCACACATCCGAGAACCGGGAAAGGCGTACCCCCCCCCACCCCAGTCACGGGTGAGGGCGCACCTCCAGGCCGACGGGGCCTTGTCTGCAGGTCTGGTGGAACTGGACTTGTGTTTCGCAGACCAGGGATGCTTGGAAGCACCTGAGGGAGCCTTGAAGGGCTTAGCCTTATCAGCTGCCCCCGAGGGACGAGAATATTTTCTGTGAGCCAAAAAGGACTGACCCCCACCTACGGCGAGGGTCCCTACCCCTGGAAGCCTGCGGGAGAAAGATACTCTTACCCCCCCGTAACACCTTTTAATAATGTCATCCAGGGTAGCCCCAGACGGCCCCCCTGAAAGGGGAGGTCTGTCAAGGCGTTCTTAGAAGCCTGATCCGCAGACCAACACTTCAGCCGCAACATACGCCTCATGACCACCGCTGAAAATGACAGACAACCCAAAAGGGAAGCAATGTCCAGCGCAGCATCGCAAGCATACTGCAGCACTTGCACCTTCTGGTCCAACAGTTCCCAAAATTCAGGAGGGACAGGCTGGCCCTCCACGTCACTGCGTAGCAGCTTCGACCATTCCGTCACCGTTTGGGTGACAAGGGCCGAAGCAAAAGCAGGTCGTAGTGCAGTCCCCGCCATAGCATACATGACAGGTCAGCACCAGCTTTAATCCACATATAGGGACACAAACCAAGGGGGCTCTATAGCAGATATCCGGGTACCGATATCTGCCATACAAGCAAGCAGTGCTGATTATTAAATTAATTAATTTTTATTTATGGACTCTCTTCAGATTTGGTAGTAATTTCTTTTGCATTTGTGCGCTATTCTTTTTTAATATACATGTCTTTTGGTTCATAGCTGCAGCAGCTTTGGAAATACATGGGTATGCTCCCCCAAATTTTTTGCCTGTTTATTATGTATTCGGTCTGACCAGACTATCGAGGTTGAGCAGCCCTCCCCACCCCCCACACACACCTGTACTCAATCAGTGTCCACCATCAAGTGGATATAGGAGGAGTCCCCTGTAGTGCATTTGCACATCTCTCCCAGCAAGGAGTATTATCTCCAAGGGTTAGAAAGGCTGGATTCATCTCTTTTTTCATGGATAGTGTAGGACCCACTGATAATGGGGTACTTTGACGCAGTTGTGGGCTTGAGCACGATATGGCCATATGGTGGGACCAAACCCCCATTTTTATTTATGGACTCTCTTCAGATTTGGTAGTAATTTCTTTTGCATTCGCGCGCTATTCTTTTTTAATATACATGTCTTTTGGTTCATAGCTGCAGCAGCTTTGGAAATACATGGGTATGCTCCCCCAAATTTTTTGCCTGTTTATTATGTATTCGGTCTGACCAGACTATCGAGGTTGAGCAGCCCTCCCCACCCCCCACACACACCTGTTCTCAATCAGTGTCCACCATCAAGTGGATATAGGAGGAGTCCCCTGTAGTGCATTTGCACATCTCTCCCAGCAAAGAGTATTATCTCCAAGGGTTAGAAAGGCTGGATTCATCTCTTTTTTCATGGATAGTGTAGGACCCACTGATAATGGGGTACTTTGACGCAGTAGTGGGCTTGAGCACGATATGGCCATATGGTGGGACCAAACCCCCATTTTTATTTATGGACTCTCTTCAGATTTGGTAGTAATTTCTTTTGCATTTGCGCGCTATTCTTTTTTAATATACATGTCTTTTGGTTCATAGCTGCAGCAGCTTTGGAAATACAGGGGTATGCTCCCCCAAATTTTTTGCCTGTTTAAGCAGTGCTGATTGCCTGCTAATGTGAGTACAACTACTACTATTCGCTAATAAAATTGTTGAATCTAAAGCAGAGAGCACTAGATATGTTCTTTATTTGCCCCCATATATATATATATATGCCTACTAATCCGGAGGTGAGAGGCTGGATAGAGCCCCCTTGGTTTGTGTCCCTATATGTGGATTAAAGCTGGTGCTGACCCGTCTGGGTCTTTGGCTGAGGTGAGAGACCATTTCACTTGGTGAAGGAATTCACACACAGAGGTGCTTTGTGGAGATTTGTGACTATTGGTTTCCTTGAACACTCCGGTCACTGTGCACTATTTATTACATGGACACTATACGGATATTTATTTCTCACTGATTGTATACTGTCATTATTTTTTCATTGATTGTACACTGATATTGTTTTTTCACGTCATTGTTTATTTATCTGGCGCATCACTATTTCATATATTTGATTTTTTGGATTGTGAGGTGTGGACACAATTAAGTGTGTGCTGCCGGTTATTTTACACTATATTATTTGCACTATATTAGGATTTTTCTGATATTATATTTATTGAGTTCTTTTGGTTTGCGCTGATAGTTTTTGTTTTATATTATCACGCACCGAAACAACCAGTGTGTCCACCCTGCGCAGCAGAAGAGGCAGGAAGCTCATCCTTACTATCAGAGGAGGCACGGCGCGGGGTACCAGCGTCTGCGGTGGCTGGGTCAGAGTCTGAGACGTCGGAGGCAGGGTAGGAGGGGGTAGTTTCTGCGCACACTGATCTCTAAAGGCCACCTCCACCCGGGACACAAAAGCTTCCAGGACCGCTGAAATCGCATCAGTGGACAGTTGCGACCCAGAGGGCCCTGCGGCTTCCATGAAGGGAACAGGTGGGAACGCATGGTCTGAGGGGTCCATGTTGCACTGATAGGACCCGTCAGCAAACTTTAAGAAAAATTACAGAATTTTTTTTTCTGTGTATGAAAAGGGAACGTTCCCACAGTGCTACAGCACCCCCCGGAGGTCAGGCCCATGCTACGGACCCCCCCCCCCCCCCACACACACAGAGAGAGAGAGAGAGAGAGAATAAGCCCCCAGCAATTCACTGTCCTTGGAATGCAGCAAACTTCTAGGAAGTCTGCATTTGTCAGCGGTGACTCATGAAAGGAAATCTGAGCCTGAAGCTTACTGGGCTGAAGAGAGGGCTCTTCTCCTGAAAAAACGCCTCCAGGCACACCCACGGGCCTTCCCAGCAAAAAATCCACTGCAAAATGGCCAAAAACCAACCCACCCCCCCAAGATGGCCACTGCCACAAATGCAGACAAGGCTACAACAAAACGGCAGCCCCGCGCGACAACAGGACCCCCCAGGGAGACCCCCCGCCAGCCCTACTGCACCATTCAGCCCTGGAGGGCCCGATCGAGGCTCCCCCCGCCCATCGACTGAACGGCGCACCCTCGGCCCCCTATGCGGCCTGCACACTAGGCCCCAGCCTCAGGTAGGCCCGCACAGTCCCCCACATGGGGGGGGGTTACAACAGGACAGAGGAAACCCTGGAGTGTGAGGGTCCAACCATCCCAGAGAGAGGGCCTGCGTCCACCCCAAAATCCGCCAGGGAAAGGGGGAGGGGAAACGTTTACTCACCATACCGGGAACACAGGCGGGCGCCATCTCATGACAGGACCCCACGCCACCGGAGTAGGGGGGCTGTCGGCCAAATAGGAACGCTGCGACATAAGCCTAAACCCTGTTATGTGCGTCCTGGCGAGGCGTTTAACTCGCGGGGCCAGTCCCCGTCCAGCGGGACTATGTCGCGCCCGACCCAGCGCGGAGCTAAGGCCTGCAAGTTCTCACTGGCCAGACTGGGGTGACCACTGGATATGGGGGTCCAGTCTGTCGCCCAGCCCGGCATAATTGCTAGAAGATCTCACAAGAAAAATGATTCGGAGAAAAAAAGACTAGCTAATTACTTCTATGCCAGGAACAAAGATCCCAGCAAGGAACTAGGTCCTTACTCCTGGCTAGGCAGATTAAAACTGACATTCTATGCAGGAAGAGAGAGGTTATGCCACTAGGGACTGCCCATAGGCGTAGCCAGAAATTCTTTCTGCCTAGTGTCCTACTCCTGTAGGGGGCAGTATTACCCTACTGATATGCATCAGAGGACTGCGTCTGTCAATGAACAATAGAGAAAATTCTTTAATCAATGGAATCAGATAAGTGTTCTTAATCGTGATGCGATTGAGATCCCTATAACAAATGCAAAGTCTCAGGTCACCACTCTTCTTTTTCACAAAGAAGAAGCCAGCACTGGCAGGAAACAAGGACTTGCGGATGAATCCTCGAGAATCCTCGAGTCATGGCTTTATCCTCCGAGACAGACTAAGGGTAGACCCGGCCATGAGGGGGCATGGCACCAAGTTGAATGTCAAATGCACAATCCTACGACCATTGTGGAAGCAAACTATTGGCTTGACCTTTGTCAAAGACCACGCTAAATTTGCAGTACTCCCTGGCAAGGAGGAGAGTGAAGAGGTAGACAATACCTTTCTAAAAACATGTCTTACTGCATTGTGGCGACCAGGAAAGAACCTCAGCACGATGCCAATCAAAAGAGGGGTTGTGCCTCTGTAACCAAGGATAACCAATGGCCACCGGGTCATGAGGTGAGGAAATGACTTGAAATTGGATTATCTTGTGGTGCAGAGCCCCTACAGCTATGGTCAAAGGAGCAGTCTCATAAATCACATGGGCAGGCTGTAAAGGTCTCCCAGCAATAGCCTGAATAGCAAGTGGGGTGGCAGGAAGCTACAGCGGAATTGAGTGCTTAGACGCAAAGGCATTATCTATGAACAGTATTTGATAAGGAAGAAGGGTGCGCTGATATGTGAAAAACTGCTCCCAGAATGTGTGTAAATAATATGTGAATATGAATGGTGCGCTGTTTCAATTTTTTGGTGAATTCACTTAGAGAGTGATATTATAAGTTAACCAATAAAGGGTTAAGTAAATATTGACCACAGAAAAAATTTGCTATAACTTCAAATTCAAAAATTAATTTACAAAAGCAATGTTAAGTGGAAAATAAATGTTCATACAAATGGTGAAATAAATTAGGAATCCATCAATTCCAATTGTGAAAAAAAAAAAAAAGAGAACTCCTTCAATAGTGTTTTAAATAAACATTGATCATAAAAAACAGGTGATGTGAAAAGTTCAAAATAATGAATCAAGTAGAGTGAACGTGACTGGAATATCCCTCCACCTGGTGAAATTCCTCCTTACCCGGCAGAAAAAAGGTAAGTGCAGTAAGTATACTCCTGTTGCTACAGCATATATATCCATATTTTGATCAGCTCCAAACGTGCACAGACCACCAGTGCAAAAAAGCAATATTGGCCTCTTACCAAATGTATAGGGAAAAATGGCTCAACAATCGCTGATGTGAAACATAAGCACTGCTCTCTTCTCCTTCAGTAAGGATAAGTAGCTTTCGGCTCACACGGTGGGTCCACGATATACATAAAAAATATATATGGAGGCTGATAGTGCATTACCTTTGGTGATGTTTATTTTGATAAAAAGATTGCACTTACATGATACAGGTTGTACAGATGGACTTAAGCAGAGAGAATTTCTAGTAGGACTCGCGTCCCATTTCCCAGTCGAAGTCCTATTGGAGGAAACGCGTCAGCAGGGGAGGCGTGCCGTCATTACGTCACTCGTGCTCCGCGCTGTAGCCGGACGGGAGTCCTACTAGAAATTCTCTCTACATATGTACATTTTTTTCCTCTGCATTTTTAAATGCTAACGTGTATCCTTTTTGTACTAAAAAATGCCCATTGATTATTCCTCATAACCTCTTCAGTCATTATTTTAAAACATGAATGCTTCCTTCTCCTTAAAATAATAATAGCAACTCCCTCCCAAACATACATGTTATTTATATATAATTCTTTACCTTTTTTTAACACACCCCATCCTGAATATTTTAATATATGGTATATCCATAGGATTTATCCCCTGATATGTTTGCTATGAATACCGGGTTTAAATCACACATACATTATCTCCTTTGTTTTTATTATTAATTCATTTTAATTAGGGACACTGTGCACTTTTTCTTATTTCATGATTTTATTTATATGAGCAGTTATTTATACTATTTATTCTGCACTGTGCACTTTATTTATAGGGGGTGCATGTCAATCCACCCCCTCCACCAATCCTTTTTAGCACTTCACTCATCACTGAGATAATTCTTTTAGTGCACACACAATTTGTGTGGGGGGTCACTATCCCCTTTTTGGAAAACTGCTCAAACAGGTAGCGCCTATACAAACTTCTCTTTCCTTCCATTTATTGCACCCCTGTTTCTTCAGGGGTGGGTTTGTGGCAGCTTATACCTGCATTTATATTTCTCTTACATTTAAGATATTCAATAGCGCTGGTCACCTTCGTTTTTTACTCACTCCTAGACCGTATACTCAATTTAACGGTCCAACCACCGGTTATGATACCTCCCCTGATCCAGAAACAAGGCTTATGGTACCAGTTCAACTCACGTTTCTGGTCCCATTTTTGTCGTCACCTGAGGAACCAACGATGTTTATCCTCGGCTTACCATCCCCAGACCAATGGCAAAACAGAACGTACCAACCAGATTCTAGAACAATATCTTCTTTATTTCACTACACATCTGCAAGACGACTGGTTATCTCTGCTTCCCACAGCAGAGTTCACCTACAACAACTACATGCACCATTCCAGCAAGATGACACCTTTTTATGCCAACTATGATTTCCATCCATGTGCCCTTCCAGTGCTACCTTGTCCTAACACAGTGCCCGATGTAGCCTCACGACTGAAAATAGCACAACAACGCTACAAAAGATATTCAGACAAAAATAGGTCCCAAGCACCCACCTATGTGCCAGGGAACAAGTCTGGCTGGCCACACAACATATGCATTTGTCCTGCCCCTCACGGAAGTTGGGACCACGCTACATAGGACCTTTCACTATAGCCAAAATCCTATCTCCTGTGACCGTCCGCCTGGATCTCCCTTCTACCTACAGGTTACACCTGGTTTTTCATGTATCACTAATAAAACCATGGAAACCCAACAGATTTCCTTCCCGTATGGTTGCTCCACTCTCTCCAGTGGTTGTGGATGGCTCTGAAGAGTTTGAAGTCCAAGAGATTCTTGACTCCAGACGTGGTAGGGGGAATCTGGAGTATCTCATCCACTGGAAGGGTTATGGCCCAGAGGAAAGGTCCTGGGAGCTGGCTAAAAATGTTCAGGCACCTGCCAAGGTTAGAGCTTTCCACAGATGACACCCTGGTCGACCATCCCTACTTCGCGCACTAAGGTCGCGTTTAGGGGGGGCTCTGTCACGGCACTGCCGCGTACTCACCTGCGTCTGGGAGCCTGCGGCGTTCTCACAAAGGAGTCATGTGCTTGCCGTCCTCAGAGACACCTCCTCCGGGTCTGCGGGGATTCCTTCTCCTCCTCTCGCCTCTGAGGACCACAGCGGTTCCAGTGTCTTACACAGAGGGAGAGAGGAGAGTTGCAGATCTGGTAAGGTCAAGGTCTATGAAGCAAACTAAGATGGCGCTGGCTTTCTGACCTACCTTTATAGCTCCTGTCGGCCACCCCTCCGGTAGGTCTGTCCTTCCTAGGGTCAGGGACATTAGAATTCTGCCGAGGGGCATCTCGGATCATGCACCGCTGCTTCTGAGCATTGCTCGATTGGATGCCCCCTCTAAGAATCTATGGAGGCTTTCCAGATCTCGGATACAGAGGTGCAGCGGTTCGGGGATGTGATGAAGGACTGCTGGGCTGTTAACCCCGGCTCGGCAGGGGAGACCACTGTCTGGGATGCTTTTAAGGCTTTTACCCGAGGGCAATACCAGACCATCATCTCTAAGTTGCGTAGGGAAAGGAGGGCTGACTTGACTGGGGCAGAGGAGGCGGGTAGCATTCAGGAGGCTTTATCAGGACCGGAGACCACCAACATTATGCTCAGCTAACCCTAATTGGGGAGGTACTCCGTATTCGCACTTCTCTCACGCAAAAAAAGCTTTTGTATCAAGCCCAGTGTATCTTTGAACAGGGGGAGAGAACTGGGAAACTACTAGCTTGGCTGTCCAGAGAACAGACGGGGAATATTACCATCCCACATATTCGTCCCTCTTATCAACACCTGACGAGATAAATTCTTGATTGTTTTTGTTTTACCAATCTCTCTACACCTCATGAGTATCCAATACTTCTACTGAATTGCTCTCATACCTTGAGCTCATAGACATCCCGACCCTTACTCCCACTTATCGTGATAGGTTGGACGCCCCTATTTTAGGGGAGGAGATACTAATGGCTTTGAAGTCACTCCAGCCGGGGGAGGATTCCCGGACCTGATGGCATCCCGGTGGAGTTCTACAAAACGTATGCAGAGGTTTTGGTCCCAAGATTACGTCTGATGTCGGAGGGGTCAATTGAGGGAGGATTACTTCCAGGTTCTATGGGGGAGGCAGCGATAGTGGTGATTCCTAAGCTGGGGAGGAACCCGTCTCTATGCTTTTCATACCACCCAATCTCTCTCCTGAATGTGGACACGAAGATACTCGCCAAGATTCTAGCTGTTAGGCTTAACGGGGTCATCACTGCCCTGATTCACCCTGGTCAGGCGGGATTCATGCCAGGACGGGGGATGGATATTAACATCAGATGCCTGCATACTCCATTGCCCTGGCGGAGTCTGACGGTTCAGGGGTGGTGGCCTCACTTGACGCGAAGAAGGCTTTCGACTCTGTTCTGTGGGCAGTCCTCTCTAGTTTCTGATTCGGTCCCCAATTTCTATCCTGGCTACAAATGCTTTATGCTAATCCCACAGCGCAAGTCCGTACTAACAACAACACGTCAGTCTCCTTTCCCCTGGTATGTGGGATGCGTCAGGGCTGTCCTCTTTCCCTAGGCTTATTTGCCCTAGCTCTGGAGCCCTTGGCTATCTTACTGAGGGAGGACTCGAGGGTGAGGGGTATAGTGGTGGGAACTGTGGAGGAGAAAATATCTCTGTATGCAGATGACACCCTGTTGTGTTTGGCGGACGCATCTGCATCTCTGCCCTGGCCCTGTTAGTTCAATTCAGCCGCTATTCCGGCATCCGCATTAACTGGGACAAATCAGGTTTGTTCCCGCTGCATCCCTCTGTCCCTTGGATTGATATGGTAGTCCTCTTAAGTGGACGAATTTGTCTATCTGGGGATTAGAGTGGGCGGTGGAATGAGAGACAATCTGGCAAAGAATGTAGAACCCTTAATACAACAATTCAATACCAGATGTATTGGCTGGCGTTCGCTCCCATTGACACCAGTGGGCAGAGTTAATTTGTTGAAAATGGTTTATTTGCCTAAATTTCTAAATTTTTTCCAAAACACTCCGATCTGTATCCCAAATTTCTTTTTGCACGGCTGGAGGGAGTGGTGGTTAACTTTGTCTGGGCTGAGAGACCCCCTAAAGTGGCGAAGCTCATACTGTACCTTCCATTGTTGGGGGGTGGCTCAGCACTCCCGAACTTCCAACTTTATTTTTGGGCAGCGGTCCTGGTTACCCTTAGGTGGTGGTTCTCCCAGCCCAGACAGAATCCTGCTGTCACACTGGAGGCAGCGATTTTGGGATCCTATGCTGCGCTAAGTAATCTGGTTTTCTGGGGACATAGACCGCACCCAATTGTGACTACCCCTATGAGAACTGCCATACGGGTTTGGCAGTGTGCAAGGGTGTTTTACAGGAGGCCTCTCCACCTCTCTCTGAAATACCTCCTTATGGAATAACCCCCTCTGACAACTCTGACACACGTGATGAGAGATGGGAAACTTATGTCATTTCAGGCTCTTTGGCGATTATACCGGGTCCCGGGATCTTTTGAGTTTAGATTCTGGCAGCTGAGGCATGCCATTGAGGCCCAGTCCCTGGAGCCTGTAATTATGGAGTCGAACTCGGTGGAGCAACTTCTTACCTCTGGGGTGCTGAAGGAACCCCTGTCTACCCTTTACCTGTACCTGATTGTATCTCATCACACTAAACCACTAGATCATTTGACAGGTGGAGGGAGGATATTCCTAAACTCTGAGGAGGGATGGGAGGACTGTGTTACTACCTTTATCCCCTCCATGATAGCACCTAAAGATAGATTCATGCAACTTAGGTTTCTTCATAGGGTGTACTTCACCCCACATAGACTATCCCGTATATATCCCTAGGTGGATCCTAAATGTACCAGATGTAACCTGGAGATTGGGTCCTTTTGGCACATGGTCTGGTCTTGCCATAGACTCTGCTCCTTCTGGGAGGCGGTGGCGTCAACCCTTGGTGGGCTGTAGTATATATTGGTCCCCTTGGACCCTCTGGTCCTTCTGCTGAATAACTTTGAAGATATAGAGGGGGACAGATATACCAAGCTCACCCTGTTATGCTAGAAGATAAATTCTACTGAGATGGAAGTCTCTGGACCCTCCTACCCATAGATCCTGGTGGAATGCAGTTAATTCAGCTCTACCCCTGAATAGAATTACATACGAGAGTTGGCAGTGTCTGAGGAAATTTGACAAAATCTGGTCCAAATGGATAGATGCAGAGGGATAAGTGTATTCTCTTCCTTCCCCTACTGTGTTGTTCGGGTTCCCGATACCTCTGACTTGTATGGTGGGGGGTTGGGAGGGAGGGGCTGGTGAAGTCAATCAATGACATAGCATGCAATATACTGAGTATCTAGGGGTTAGACTTCTGTTAGGTATAATATGATTAGGGGCCTTGCCCCGAAAATTTTCATTTTTTTATTTTTTGTCTGTTCTTCTCCTTTGTAACTGATGAACTATTGTCGTGCATATCATTTTATGCCTGTCTGTTTCTTTTGTTATACTGCTTTGTTTAATAAACCCTTCTGTTAAAAAACATGTCTAAATTGGGCCAAAATTGACAATATTTTGTGTGGCCACCATTATCTTCCAGCACTGCCTTAACCCTCTTGGGCATGGAGTTCACCAGTGCTTCACAGGTAGCCACTGGAGTCCTCTTCCACTCCTCCATGACGACATCACAGAGCTGGTAGTTGTTAGAGACCTTGTGCTCCTTCACCATCCATTTGAAGATGCCCCACAGATGTTTAATAGGGTTTAGGTCTGGAGACATGCTTGGCCCCCCAGCTTCTTTAGCAAGGCAGTGATCATCTTGGAGGTGTGTTTGGGGACGTTATCATTTTGGGATACTGCCCTGCGACCCAGCCTCTGAAGGGAGGGGATCATGCTCTGCTTCAGTATGTCACAGTACATGTTGGCATTCATGGTTCCCTCAATGAATTGTAGCTCCTCAGTGTTGGCAGCACTCCCACCACCATGCTTGACTTTAAGCAAGACACACTTGTCTTTGTACTCCTCACCTGGTTGCCGCCACACATGCTTGACACCAGGGCCGGACTGACCATCGGGCGGACCGGGCATAATCCCGGTGGGCCGCGGCGCCCGCTCTCACTTAGTCCGACTCCTCACAGACAGTAGAATGTAAAGAAGCCAGACTGTCATTTTCCCTCACTGCGGCGGCCGCGGCCGGTGTTCTTGCCAGCTACACCGGCTCCGCGGCCAATCAGCCTTCTGCTGTGAGTCACACCCCCCTGAGCAGGAGGCTGATTGGCTAGGGAGCCGGAAGTGAAGAGAAGTTCGTATGTGTGTTCCTTCCCGCCGCAGCCGGTGTCCTGCCCGGCGCGGCCAGCAGCACAGCCCGCACTCGCAGGATCGGCCATGGAAGCAATCAGCTGCAGATGGCAGCTCCTTCACTCTGACTCCGGGCTGCTTGCGGGGGCGGCGACAGGCCGGAGAGAGAAGGTAAGTGCGGCTCCTCGCGACGCCAGTGTCTTCAGTGCTGTGCAGCCCTGGTGTCACCGGCCGTGTGTACTGTCTGCTACTGAATAGGAGGGGGATGGGGCGGCTTCATATAGAGGATTTGATGTTTCCCTCTTCCTCCTCCTGCTGCCGCTGGATGGATGCCTGACTCTCCTCCTCCCCTCTGCAGGCATTCTGCGGCTGCAGGAGAAATATCAATTTCTCTATATGCAGCTGAGCTGTCCCATCCCCCTCCTATTCAACTTATTTTACTGCCCCCCCCAGTGATCTTAACCCTCCCCCCTGCTCTTAGCCCCCCCTTGTGCTCTTCAGCCCCCCCCCTGCTCTTCAGCCCCCCCCCTGCTCTTCAGACCCCCCCCCTGCTCTTCAGCCCCCCCCCTGCTCTTCAGCCCCCCCCCTGCTCTTCAGCCCCCCCCCTGCTCTTCAGCCCCCCCCCTGCTCTTCAGCCCCCCCCCTGCTCTTCAAGTCCCCCCCCTGCTCTTCAAGTCCCCACAGTGCTTTTGATCTCCCCCTATGCTTTCTGGCTCCCCTAATGCTCTCCACCCCCCTGTGCTCCCTGGCCAAGTGATTTCCAGTTCCCCCCCCAGTGCTCTCCAGTCCCCCTACCCTGTGCTCCCTAACCCCCTGGTTTTCCCTGCCCCCCCCCCAGTGCTATCCACACCCTGCGCCTTCCTTACTTCTCTCCAGTCCCCCCCCCCCCTTGCCCTTCAGCTCCTCCAGTGCTATCTGCTTTCCCTGTGCTCTCCGGCCCCCCTAGTGTCCTATCTTCTGTCATGTCTGCAGTTTCTGACCTTCTCTTGTATCACATCTGCAGTCTCTCAGGTATCATGTCCGCAGTCTCTGACCATCTCCTCTATCATGTCCGCAGTCTCTGACCATCTCCTGTATCATGTCCGCAGTCTCTGACCATCTCCTGTATCATGTCCTCAGTCTCTGGCCATCTCCTGTATCATGTCGGCAGTCTCTGGCCATCTCCTGTATCATGTCGGCAGTCTCTGGCCATCTCCTGTATCATGTCCTCAGTCTCTGGCCATCTCCTGTATCACGTCCTCAGTCTCTGGCCATCTCCTGTATCATGTCGGCAGTCTCTGGCCATCTCCTGTATCGTGTCAGCAGTCTCTGACCATCTCCTGTATCGTGTCGGCAGTCTCTGACCATCTCCTGTATCATGTCGGCATTCTCTGACCATCTCCTGTATCATGTCGGCAGTCTCTGACCATCTCCTGTATGGTGTCGGCAGTCTCTGACCATCTCCTGTATCGTGTCGGCAGTCTCTGACCATCTCCTGTATCGTGTCGGCAGTCTCTGACCATCTCCTGTATCGTGTCGGCAGTCTCTGGCCATCTCCTGTATCGTGTCGGCAGTCTCTGGCCATCTCCTGTATCATGTCGGCAGTCTCTGGCCATCTCCTGTATCATGTCGGCAGTCTCTGACCATCTCCTGTATCATGTCGGCAGTCTCTGGCCATCTCCTGTATCATGTCGGCAGTCTCTGACCATTTCCTCTATCATGTCCTCAGTCTCTGACCATCTCCTCTATCATGTCCTCAGTCTCTGACCATCTCATGTATCATGTCCGCTGTCTCTGACCATCTCATGTATCATGTCCTCAGTCTCTGACCATCTCATGTATCATGTCCTCAGTCTCTGACCATCTCATGTATCATGTCCTCAGTCTCTGACCATCTCATGTATCATGTCCTCAGTCTCTGACCATCTCATGTATCATGTCCTCAGTCTCTGACCATCTCATGTATCATGTCCTCAGTCTCTGACCATCTCATGTATCATGTCCTCAGTCTCTGACCATCTCATGTATCATGTCCTCAGTCTCTGGCCATCTCCTGTATCATGTCGGCAGTCTCTGGCCATCTCCTGTATCATGTCCTCAGTCTCTGGCCATCTCCTGTATCACGTCCTCAGTCTCTGGCCATCTCCTGTATCATGTCGGCAGTCTCTGGCCATCTCCTGTATCGTGTCAGCAGTCTCTGACCATCTCCTGTATCGTGTCGGCAGTCTCTGACCATCTCCTGTATCATGTCGGCATTCTCTGACCATCTCCTGTATCATGTCGGCAGTCTCTGACCATCTCCTGTATGGTGTCGGCAGTCTCTGACCATCTCCTGTATCGTGTCGGCAGTCTCTGACCATCTCCTGTATCGTGTCGGCAGTCTCTGACCATCTCCTGTATCGTGTCGGCAGTCTCTGGCCATCTCCTGTATCGTGTCGGCAGTCTCTGGCCATCTCCTGTATCATGTCGGCAGTCTCTGGCCATCTCCTGTATCATGTCGGCAGTCTCTGACCATCTCCTGTATCATGTCGGCAGTCTCTGGCCATCTCCTGTATCATGTCGGCAGTCTCTGACCATTTCCTCTATCATGTCCTCAGTCTCTGACCATCTCCTCTATCATGTCCTCAGTCTCTGACCATCTCATGTATCATGTCCGCAGTCTCTGACCATCTCATGTATCATGTCCTCAGTCTCTGACCATCTCATGTATCATGTCCTCAGTCTCTGACCATCTCATGTATCATGTCCTCAGTCTCTGACCATCTCATGTATCATGTCCTCAGTCTCTGACCATCTCATGTATCATGTCCTCAGTCTCTGACCATCTCATGTATCATGTCCTCAGTCTCTGACCATCTCATGTATCATGTCCTCAGTCTCTGACCATCTCATGTATCATGTCCTCAGTCTCTGACCATCTCATGTATCATGTCCTCAGTCTCTGACCATCTCCTGTATCATGTCCTCAGTCTCTGACCATCTCCTGTATCATGTCCTCAGTCTCTGACCATCTCCTGTATCATGTCCTCAGTCTCTGACCATCTCTTGTATCATGTTTGCAGTCTCTGACCATCTCTTGTATCATGTTTGCAGTCTCTGACCATCTCTTGTATCATGTTTGCAGTCTCTGACCATCTCCTGTACTATGTCCAGCGGGAACACTCTGCAGCCACACCGCACAGCACACCTAAGGTAAGTGGAGGACTGGAGAGAGGAGTGACTTCTACTTAGGGATTTCTTTTGCAGATAGGCTGGACTGGCACTGGCAGCAACAATTTTATTCAAATAAATCAGGATTTCTTCTGCAATTGTCTGGCACTGGCAGCCAGGCATAGTACTATGCCTGCCAGTGCCAGGTCAGCCTATTTGCAGAATAAATCCAGATTTGAATAAAATTGTTGCTGCCAGTGCCAGCCTACCAGGGGCTGATCTGAGGTGTGAAGGTGCAGGAATTGGGGTGAACTAAGGTATGATAGTGCAGGAATTGGGGTGATTTGATGTGTGAAGGTGCAGGAATTGGGACTGATCTGCTTCATACTATTTTTAGGACTCAACCATCAAAAGAGGATTTAAAGTAAGACAAAATAAACAGCATCATATGGCAGCTCTGATCTAAATTGAAGATTAAACTAAAAAAGGTACCGTAATCAAATCCACACATCCTGGAACATTAAATCCTGTCATCAACCATCCCGACGAACGCCACGCCACGCCCCGCCACGCCCCCCCCCCCCCCCTCGCGGGCTGCTCAGTCCAAAATGCCCGGGCCTATTTTTTGTCCCAGTCCGGGCCTGCTTGACACCATCTGAACCAAATAAGTTTATCTTGGTCTCATCAGACCACAGGACATGGTTCCAGTAATCCATGTCCTTAGTCTGCTTGTCTTCAGCAAACTGTTTGTGGGCTTCCTTGTGCATCATCTTTAGAAGAGGCTTTTTGGGACAACATGCAGACCAATTTGATGCAGTGTGTGGCGTATGGTGTGAGCACTGACAGGCTGACCCCCCCACCCCTTCAACCACTGCAGCATTGATGGCAGCACTCATACATCTATTTCCCAAAGACAACCTCTGGATATGATGCTGAGCACGTGCACTCAACTTCTTTGGCCGACCATGGCGAGGCCTGTTCAAAGTGGAACCTGTTCTGTTAACCCGCTGTATGGTCTTGGCCACGAGGTGTTATGTTGAACTGCCACTGACCAGTATAAGAGAGTGAGAGCGATAACACCAAATTTAACACGCCAGGAGGGAAAATGGCTAATTGGGCCCAATTTGGACATTCTCATTTTTGTTGCCAGCAGTTTAGACATTAATGGCTGTGTTGAGTTATTTTGAGGGGACAGTAAATTTACACTGTTATACAAGCTGTTAGGGCTGCAACTAAGGATTATTTTTTATAATCAATTAGTTGGCCGATTATTTATTTTGAATAATCGATTAATCAGATAATAACCTTAAAAAAAAGTGTGGTGTATATTTTAGTTAATATGTAAAGTTTAAAAAAAAAAAGCAATTTATTCTTAAATATCTATATGCATTGGTAAATACTGTATAAATACCAAACTATATGGTTAGGTATCAAAATCTCTAATCCACTCTGAGAATACCAGACAGAGGACATATACTGTATACAGCGCCTTGAAAAAGTATTCACCCCCACAGCCTTAAATTCAATGTTTTGTTAATCTGAATTTTATGTGATGGATCAAAACACAATAATCTGATTTGGTGAAGTGAAATGAGAAATATATATACATAAAACAATTTTTCTCTAACTTCCATCGACAGATGCAGCCTCATCTCCATGAGCTGAGTGGGTTTATGCTCCTCCCATCAGGAGTAGTCTAGGCAGGAAAATTTGAATACACACGCCCAGGGGGCTGTCCCTCCAGGCATAAACCCCCACTGCACAACCCAGCACATCACTGTTGTGGTTCCTGAGGCCTTCATGTGTCGGTCCCTAGCCGCATGGTGCGCCATGGGCGCCGCCATCTTAGGTGTGGGCAATGGAATTTTTTCCCCCCATAGACTTGTATGGGGCAGCCATTTTTCCTGCAGCTTCCTTTTTTTTGTATGGGCATCCATCTTTGTGTAGTCCTGGTGCTATACTTGACAGTGTATCCCTATCAGGTGACATCACTTCCTGTGTGGTCATTTCTTGCTGCTGAGCCGAGGTCACTACCTGCTTCTCTCTCAATGCTGTAGAAGATTCAGGAGGCTGTGTGTCTGAGGTGGTAAAGTATTGAGGGTCCTTGTGGACATATCCTCGCACTTTCTGCAATCAGTTTGGTTTAAAGGGGCTCCCTGCAGACCGCTGCGATCGGTGGTGGATACCGCGATCAGCGTTCTTAAAGCTACAGTATTCAGTTTTTTGCAAATTGCACTATGAAGTCCCAAACTGGAATTCCACCCTCAGACCCACTCTGTGCGACTCCAGGACAGACCGGATCGCAGTCGCTGGCTGCGATTTCAGCTGCCCTGGAAAGCCTGGCGACTAAAGTTGATTTAGTCATGAAAAAGGTTGATAGTCGTAAACGGCCGCTGCCTTCTCCATTTTGTGCAAGTGTCCACTGATTCAGAGGCTGATGTGGTTGCCCCGGATGCTCCCCTTCCTGAGGGGTCACTGTCCACGCAGTCAGATGCTGAAGAGGACCTGTCTTTGTAAGCTGCAGTGTGGGAACGCGCTTTGGTGGAAGCCCTGATTATTTCAGTGCGGGATACTTTAAAATTGGCTGATGAGCCCACGCTGGCAGGAATGCGGGTGGCTTTTTGCTCACAGAAGTCTCCAAAAGCTGACAGGGTTTTCCCTTGTCCCGACACTTTTCACGATATTGTGAATGTCCAATGGCGGCACGTTAAGCACGTGTTAGTGGTGCCAAAACGCTTTAAACACCGGTGTCCTTTTGCTGAAAAGGTTTCCAACCGTTGGACGGTGCCACCTTAAGTAGACCATCCTGTTTCCACATTAAACAAATCTACTCTTGTGCCTGTGGAGGATTCCCCAGTTTTTATGGATCCTGTGGACAGGCGGGTGGAATCCCTTTCCCGCCATCTTCACGTGCTGGCGGGTTCCATTTTAAAACCGTTTTTTGTTTCTGTGCTGGTCTCACAGATGGTGACCGAATGGATTAGGGGTTTGCGGGAGTCTTTGGACCCCGAGACTGTTCCTCCGGAACAGCTGAAACTGTTGGACCAGGTGATCCAGGCTCTGGTGTTTCTGTGTGATGCGTCTATGGATGCGGCTCCCTTGGTGGCCAGGGTCTCGGCCGTGGGCATTGTTTTAAGACGCATGGTCTGGCTGAAGAGCTGGTCGGCTGACCAAGCTTCTAAGAAAGTCCTGGCTGATCTTCCCTTTCTGGGGAAACGGTTGTTTGGCGACTCATTGGATGAGTTAATCAAGGACCCTACTGGCAGGAAGAGTACTCTTCTTCCTCAATCCTCAAAGGGTAAGACACCCCGTCCCTCCTTTTCTGCTCATATAGGGTTTTTTCGTGCCTCCGGGGGGCAAGAAAAGGTAAGCTGTTCAGAACTTCTGGAGGTGCTAAGAACCCTGGGGCAAGTCCAAGGCCGGTCAGTCCGGTGCTGCAGACAAGTACTCTTCAGCATGAAGGTGCGCCCCCACCTGTCTTAGGGGTTGGGGAACGTCTGCGCTTCTTTCAGGAACCCTGGACTTCCTTCACTCAGGACGAATGGGTTCGCAAACTGGTTTGTTCCGGGTACAAGATCAAATTCTGGTCCCGGCCAGGGGACCTGTTTTTTCAGTCAAATCTTTACCTGTCTCCGGAGCCTTTGAAGGAACTGCAGGAGGCTGTATGAGATCTCCTGGCTTAAGGGGTGGTTGTGCCAGTTCCCCAACAGGAACGCTCACAAGGTTTCTATTCAAACCTGTTCACCGTGCCCAGAAAGGAAGGCAAGGCGCGTCCAATCCTGGACCTCAAGGCTCTGAACCGCTTTGTGCGGGTGCAGATATTCTGAATAGAGTCCATTCGGTCAGTGGTGGTATCTTTGAATTAGGGGATTTTCTGGCTTCCATCGATCTCAAAGATATCAATCAATCAGATATCGATCTGTATATCAACGTCCCCATATTCAAGGGACATCAGCGATTCCTCCGCTTCACGGTGGCAGAGGAGCACTTTAAATTTGCGGAATTACCCTTTGGTCTCACCTCGGCTCCCAGAGTTTTTACCAAGGTCCTAGCCCCTGTGCTGGCCTTGTTGCATCAACGAGGTATCTCCATTGTGAGGTATCTGGGCGATCTCCTCTTGCAAGTAGTTTCCCATTCAGATCTGCTGGAAAACATCTGCATCACATTTCAGACCCTTCAGGACTTCGGGTGGACGATTAATGTCACCAAATCTGCCCTGACTCTGTCTGTGCGGGCCACCTATCTGGGGCTGATCCTCGACTTTGCTCTGGCGAGGGTCTTCCTTCCCTTGGACAAGCTTCAGAAGTTGCAAAGGGCGATCCAATTGCTGATGGAGGCTGATCAGTCCTCCTTGCGGGCCTGCATGAGGGCTCTAGGTCTGATGGTCTTAACCTTTGAATCAGTCCCGTTTGCTCAGTCGCACATGAGACAGCTGTAGAAAGAGATTCTGTCACAATGGAACAGATATCCTTGGTTATTGGACCAGAAGATTTGGTTGAGCCAACTCACAAAGTCGTCTCTCTCTTGGTGGATCCAGTCACCTGTCCTATGCCATGACAAGTCCTTCCTGCCGGTGTATTGAATGGTGGTCACCACGGATGCCAGCCTATCAGGCTGGGTTGGAGCGCTGGGGAAGCTCTGTGCTCAGGGGACTTGGGCGTCGGAAGAGTCTTCCTTGCCAATCAATATTCTGGCGCTGAGAGCGATCAAGCTCTGTTTTCTTCACTGAACGAGTCGGCTACACGGCTCTCCGGTTCGGGTCCAGCGTGGAGAGAGATCTGATTACTTTTGACCACTACCGCCCATACCACTGGTGCACATTTTGATAATCTTACTATGGATGAAAAGTCTGCTTTACGTGATTTACAGGAGGATGTCTCTATAGTGATTAGGAATTCTGATAAGGGAGGTCTGGTAGTTGTCATGGATGCCAGTGTGTATCGTGATGAGGCAATCAGACAGCTTTCTGACCAGGATATTTATTCAAAACTACGGAGAGATCCTACTATGACATATAGGGGCATTCTGTATAATTTGATTCAAAAGGGCATATATTTAGGTGTCTTTGGTATTAAGGAAGCAGAATCTCTTATTCCACAGTGCCCAATTATACTTACATTTCACCATCTCCCTAAAACGCACAAGGGTTTAGATCCTTTGTAAGGTAGACCGATTGTGGCCGGGGTCGGTTCACTAAATGAGAGATTGGGTCAGTGGTTAAATGGTCAGTTACAACCCATAGTGAGCTCCTTACCCGGTTTCTTGAAGGATACCAATCACTTGTTGAATGCCATGAGGGAGGTGGTGTAGAGGCAGGAGTATGTGTGGGTGACATGTGATATCACTAGCTTGTACTCGAGTATTCCGCACCACCTGGCCAGACAAGCTGTAGGCATTGTACAATAGGTTCAGACAACGGGGTTAACCATTGAACATTGCTAAAAATAAGAATAGGGATGAGCTTCTCTCTAAACAAAAACAGCCTCAAAATAGATACAATGATAAACAGGGGCGCCGGACCTAGTGGTGGGTATGGGGGGGGGTGGGGTTTTCCACCACACGTGCGACGGGGCAGAGGCGCCGATCGGCAGCCTTCTGGGGGTCATCGGGGTGCAGAGCAATGCGCCCCGACACTCCCCACTTTACTGATGTCCTGGCTGTGATTGGTCCAGACTCCAGACTGGACCAATCACAGGAGGACATCCCGGGACCTGGTGACATGAGGTGTGGGGGGCGGTGCACCGCTCCGGCATCACGTGATCACCCTCCTGCCCACCGGAGAGAGGAGAGCCGCCGCCGCGCCCGCGTGAGGAGTCGAAGTGGTCGGAACTCGGAAGTTCGCAGTCTCAGAAGAAGCACTGCTGCAGGTCACCATCCGTCCGGTCCGTCCGTGAGTGTCAGTGAGGTAAGTTCGTGATGCCTCGGGGGGGGGCCCGCCCAGCCAACACACTGTCACTGATAGCTTTGAAGGGGGCACGCACGCACGCACGGACACACGCTGATCTCTGCATTGGGGGCATAATTTATGCTGGTCACTACATTGGGGGCACGCACGCTGATCTCTGCATGGGGGCATCATGTATGCTGGTCACTACATTGGGGGCACGCACGCTGATCTTTGCATGGGGGCACCACATATGCTGGTCACTACATTGGGGGCACGCTCGCTGATCTCTGCATTGGGGGCACCACATATGCTGGTCACTACATTGGGGGGCACGCACGCTGATCTCTGTATTGGGGGCATGTATGCTGGTCACTACATTGGGGGCACGCACGCTAATCTCTGCATTGGGGGCATGTATGCTGGTCACTGCATTGGGGGCATGTATGCTGGTCACTGCATTGGGGGCACGCACGCTGATCTCTGCATTGGGGGCATGTATGCTGGTCACTGCATTGGGGGCACGCACGCTGATCTCTGCATTGGGGGCATGTATGCTGGTCACTACATTGGGGGCACGCACGCTGATCTCTGCATTGGGGGCACGTATGCTGGTCACTACTTTGGGGGCACGCACGCTGATCTCTGCATTGGGGGCATGTATGCTGGTCACTGCATTGGGGGCACGCACGCTGATCTCTACATTGGGGGCATGTATGCTGGTCACTACATTGGGGGCACGCACACTGATCTCTGCATTGGGGGCACCACGTATGCTGGTCACTACATTTGGGGCACGCACTCTGATCTCTGCATTGGGGGAACCACGTATGCTGGTCACTACATTGGGGGCACGCACGCTGATATCTGCATTGGGGGCACATGTACTGGTCACTGCATTGGTGGCACGCACGCTGATCTCTGCACTGGGGGCACGTATGCTGGTCACTACATTGGGGGCACGCACGCTGATCTCTGCATTGGGGGCATGTATGCTGGTCACTACATTGGGGGCATGCACGCTGATCTCTGCATTGGGGGAATGTATACTGGTCACTACATTGAAAGGGGCATGTATGCTGGTCACTACATTGAAAGGGGGCATGTATACTGGTCTCTGCATTGAAAGGGGGCATGTATACTGGTCACTACATTGAAAGGGGGCATGTATACTGGTCACTGCATTGAAAGGGGGCATGTATACTGGTCACTGCATTGAAAGGGGGCATGTATACTGGTCACTGCATTGAAAGGGGGCATGTATACTGGTCACTGCATTGAAAGGGGGCATGTATACTGGTCACTGCATTGAAAGGGGGCATGTATACTGGTCACTACATTGAAAGGGGGCATGTACGCTGGTCACTGCATTGAAAGGGGGCATGTACGCTGGTCACTGCATTGAAAGGGGGCCTGTACTGTGGGGTTTGTGCTAGGGGGCCTGTACTGTGGGATTAGTGCTAGGGGGTCTGTACTGTGGGGTTTGTGCTAGGGGGCCTGTAATGTGGGATTAGTGCTAGGGGGTCTGTACTGTGGGATTAGTGCTAGGGGGTCTGTACTGTGGGATTAGTGCTAGGGGGTCTGTACTGTGGGATTAGTGCTAGGGGGTCTGTACTGTGGGGTTTGTGCTAGGGTGCCTGTACTGTGGGGTTTGTGCTAGGGGGCCTGTACTGTGGGGTTAGTGCTAGGGGGCCTGTACTGTGGGGTTAGTGCTAGGGCGCCTGTACTGTGGGGTTTGTGCTAGGGGGCCTGTACTGTGGGGTTTGTGCTAGGGGGTCTGTACTGTAGGGTTTGTGCTAGGGGGCAGGTACTGTGGGGTTTGTGCTAGGGGGTCTGTACTGTGGGATTAGTGCTAGGGGGTCTGTACTGTGGGGTTTGTGCTAGGGGGCCTGTACTGTGGGGTTTGTGCTAGGGGGTTTGTACGTGGGATTAGTGCTAGGGGGTCTGTACTGTGGGATTAGTGCTAGGGGGCCTGTACTGTGGGGTTTGTGCTAGGGGGCCTGTACTGTGGGGTTTTATACCTAGGGGGCCTGTACTGTGGGGTTTGTGCTAGGGGGCCTGTACTGTTGGATTAGTGCTAGGGGGTCTGTACTGTAGGGTTTGTGCTAGGGGGCCTGTACTGTGGGGTTTGTGCTAGGGGGTCTGTACTGCGGGATTAGTGCTAGGGGGTCTGTACTGTGGGGTTTGTGCTAGGGGGCCTGAACTGTGGGGTTTGTGCTAGGGGGTCTGTACTGTGGGATTAGTGCTAGGGGGTCTGTACTGTGGGGTTTGTGCTAGGGGGCCTGTACTGTGGGGTTAGTGCTAGGGGGCCTGTACTGTGGGGTTAGTGCTAGGGCGCCTGTACTGTGGGGTTTGTGCTAGGGGGCCTGTACTGTGGGGTTTGTGCTAGGGGGTCTGTACTGTAGGGTTTGTGCTAGGGGGCAGGTACTGTGGGGTTTGTGCTAGGGGGTCTGTACTGTGGGATTAGTGCTAGGGGGTCTGTACTGTGGGGTTTGTGCTAGGGGGCCTGTACTGTGGGGTTTGTGCTAGGGGGTTTGTACGTGGGATTAGTGCTAGGGGGTCTGTACTGTGGGATTAGTGCTAGGGGGCCTGTACTGTGGGGTTTGTGCTAGGGGGCCTGTACTGTGGGGTTTTATACCTAGGGGGCCTGTACTGTGGGGTTTGTGCTAGGGGGCCTGTACTGTTGGATTAGTGCTAGGGGGTCTGTACTGTAGGGTTTGTGCTAGGGGGCCTGTACTGTGGGGTTTGTGCTAGGGGGTCTGTACTGCGGGATTAGTGCTAGGGGGTCTGTACTGTGGGGTTTGTGCTAGGGGGCCTGAACTGTGGGGTTTGTGCTAGGGGGTCTGTACTGTGGGATTAGTGCTAGGGGGTCTGTACTGTGGGGTTTGTGCTAGGGGGTCTGTACTGTGGGGTTTGTGCTAGGGGGCCTGTACTGTGGGGTTTGTGCTAGGGGGCCTGTACTGTGGGGTTTGTGCTAGGGGGCCTGTACTGTGGGGTTTGTGCTAGGGGATCTGTACTGTGGGATTAGTGCTAGGATGTTTGTACTGAGGGATTAGTGCTAGGGGGGCTGTACTGTGGGATTAGTGCTAGGGGGTCTGTACTGTGGGATTAGTGCTAGGGGCCCGTAAGGTTGGATTAGTGCTAGGGGGTCTGTACTGTGGGGTTTGTGCTAGGGGGTCTGTACTGTGGGGTTTGTGCTAGGGGGTCTGTACTGTTGGATTAGTGCTAGGGGGTCTGTACTGTGGGATTAGTGCTAGGGGGCCTGTACTGTTGGATTAGTGCTAGGGGGTCTGTACTGTGGGATTAGTGCTAGGGGGCCTGTACTGTGGGGTTTGTGCTAGGGGGACTGTAGTGTCGGGGTTGTGCTAGGGGGTCTGTACTGTGGGGTTTGTGCTAGGGGGCCTGTACTGTGGGGTTTGTGCTAGGGGGCCTGTACTGTGAGGTTTGTGCTAGGGGGCCTGTACTGTGGGGTTTGTGCCACTCTCAGTCAGTGTATCCCATAATAGGGTGTCTCACAGTATATCCCATAATAGGGCCCCTGTTCCCTATTATGGGATATACTAGTACTGATGGACCCCTTAATATGTGATATATTGGGAGAATTTGTTCACGCAAGCAAAATACAGGGGACAAAATGGGTGAAGTCTATAAGGGGTGGGGCTTCTGAGAAATGGGAGGGGTCAAAATGGAAGGGCGGGGTCTTGCGCCCCACCATCTTAAAACTTCACCAGCCGCCACTGATGATAAACCCACTGTAGTCACACCCTTTAGTCAGGAATTCTCTCAGATTAGAGGAGATGTTAATAAGTATTTGCCCCTCTTGTTTGAGGATGAGTCTTTGATGAAGATTCTAAGTGGGGGGATACATTTTATACCTAGCAAGGCACGGTCCCTGGGTACTTCTCTTTCTCCTAGCTTTTTTCGTTCCACGCCCAAACAATCAACCACATGGTTACACTTTAAAGGCAACTTTAGGTGTGGGACCAGGGACTGTTCTTGCTGCCCGCATATTCTTGGAGGTCAGGAGTTGACGTCAAGCAGTAATGGCAGGATCTTTCATTTAAAACATTTTTTAATTGCAATACTACGAATGTTATCTATGTCATTACTTGCAAATCGTGTAATATCCAATATGTGAGACGCACCACTCGTAGACTATGTGATCGCTTCCGTGAACATCTAAGCCAGGCATGTCCAACCTGCGGCCCGGAACCACAGGCAATGCGGTCCACTGCGTCCTGACAAATTTTTTTTGCTGGGGAGGAAGGAAGTCGAGTCGGGAGCACGGCCACAGTGGCTGCCTCGGAGGGGATCATCCACTAGTTGTGTTAAATTAGTGCTGGGGGGCATGGCAGCACGGGAGGGCGCGGCGGCGTTTTATTACTTATATACCTTAACTATAGTATATATTTTATATGCGGCCCGAGAAATTTTTCTACACTCAATGTGGCCCAGAGAAGCCAAAATGTAGGACACCCATGATCTAAGCGATATTAGAACAGAAAAATCCACTAATGTAGCGAGGCACTTTAACAACTATCACGGTGGTAATATCCATTTGGTGCAAGTACAAATAGTGGAAAGGGTTCAACTTTCAGCCAGAGGGGGTAATTTATTTAGACTTTTATGCAGGAGGGAAATTTACTTGATTTTTTATTTGAGTACCCGTATTCCCTCTGGCTTAAACTAGGAATGGGATGTTTCCCATTATTTTAAATAATTCTAATGTGCTTCTTATATATTTCTAGTCCTTTTTTTTTATATCCTTGCCTTTTTCATTTATTTATCATCTATTTTTATTCATTTTATTTTCCTTTATGTGATTTCTTTCTCCCTTTTTTTTTTTTTTTATCTCCATGTACATGCTTGAGGATCATTTTGTTCTTGTTGTTTGTGAATATGTGGTTTTTCTGTAAATGTATGGGTGTTTTTGTTTGATTTTAATGGTGTCGGCATAGTGGTGTCTTCATGTGACCTTTTATTTACTTTGGTGTCTTTAATTACAAATATAACTATATATAAATGGGGGTGTGTGGCGCGCTTCCGAAGTGGAAAACAAGGTTAAAACTGTTGATTGTGGTTAAAATATATGTGTAGTGTAAAAAATGTGCTGTTGTTACACAATTCCTTATCCTTGTGATTGTGAATATGTTGAACTTCAATCAAATCAAAATTTAAACAAATATAAAGTGCTGGGTGCTTTCAATCTTCAATAAATACATATCATATCAACAAAGTCTTTAAACTCATTTAAATTAATAAAGTGCAATATCTGTGAATGTTCGTTTTTTCCTTCCACCACAGAAAGGTATATTCAACTGTGTATCTTCAACTTAACACAAAGTGCTTCCGTGCAAGTAAAAAAAAGGTGCTGTGACTTGTTCCTCCACCAGATGTCACTTCTAGGTGCTCTAAACTCTCACCTTAATGAGGTGTATAAATCGCCTGTGTATATATATTTGACCCCCGGTTGGGTGATCAACGGCTTGTGTGTCCTGTCTCCAGAGTCCTATTCGTGGTCCCGGGATACCTCTCAGGGTCTGTACTGGGGTGCCTTTTGTCCTAAGGGGTCCTTAACTCGTAGCACGACCTCGGGGCTCATCAAACACAGAGGGCCATCATGGTGCAGTATTTAAAACCAATTTATTCATAAAAAAAATCATTGCACTTACATTTCATCAACTTGTTATGGGCGTAGAAACAGTCTGAATAGCGTTGGGAGAACTTGGCTCCGGTCCGTAACGTCACTTCCATTTTTTGGCGGCTCCTCCTACGCGTTACGTCACGTGACTTCCTCAGGGAGTGGCCTAAACTGGATGTGACGTTTATTTATATTCGTCGGGCCGGAAGTGTCGCCGCGGCCATTTTGAAGGAACTTGTATATGCAGTTCCGGCGGATGTTAACCATCCGCCATATTGCTCAATGTTCCCGAGCTTGATTACACTAATTGTTTTTCCTTTATTTATCCCGGAAGTGAGGTTATGGGCTATGTTTACTACAAAGATATTTGTACATTGCATACATCTAAAACAAGATATTCGATCGCCTTATTCTCACTGATTATTATATTAGTTCGTAAGAAGCATACAGGAGAGATTACATAAATTAGAAAAAGTGGGTGTATTATCTATATTCTTAGTCTTACAACATCTTCTCGTTTCCAGCATAGAATGCTTCGCTAAAAACTCTCTTTAACTCATTAGATATTTTGAATGTGTGGGAGAGGGGATTAAAATACCTTTTTATAAATATAAAAGACATAAAATCATCTGTTTAAAATTCTTTAAAATACTTCTGTGCTGCTTGTATATATTTAGGGTTTATTCTGTACATGTGGGAGCTTCTATATTTTAATTAAAAATCACTAATAAAACAGTTTAAATCGAAGTCCACATTTAGACCATTGGGCGTGAAGGAATCCATTTTAAAAATCCATTGGGATTCTAATCTACTCAGGGTTCGGACTTTGTGACTCCCCCTCCAGTATCTCTTATAGGGTGTTATACCCCAAAAGATCATTTTTGAGGGGTCTTTATGGTGATATTTGGCAAAGTGTCTCGACACGGTGTGCTTGTCGCTTCCTTTTATTATGTTTTGCACATGTTCTTTTATGCGGATTCTTAACAGGCGTTTGGTTCTCCCTATATATTGCAGTCCACAACTACATTGTAAGGCGTAGACTGCTCCTTCTGTGTTGCAGCATATAAAGTCTCTGATTTTGTATTTTGTTCCATTGCTAGTGGATGTAAACTCAAGTATTTTTTGTTTTGGATGCTTTGTTTTTGTGCACGCAAAGCATCTTTTGCAGGGGTAGAACCCCTTACCGGTGAAGAACGACAAAGGTTTTTTTGGGGGGTCTATGATGGTTTTGACTATTTTATTTTTGAGTGTTGGCGCCTTTTTGTATATAAATCTTGGTTTTTCTGGTATGTTATTCTTCAGATGTTTATCTATTTTTAGAATATACCAATGCTTCCTTATTATTTTCTCCACTGTTTTATATTGCATGTTGTAATTCAGTATAATTGGAGCGTTATCTATATAGGAGTTTTTCTTTTGTTTCTTCTCCAATAGTTCCTTTCTCTGTGTGTTTTGTACTTCTATTATCTTGTTTTTCATGAAGTCTTGTTCATACCCCTTATCCATAAATCTTTGGGCTAAAATATTTGCTTGTTCTTCGAAATCTTTTTCCTTTGTGCAATTACGCTTAAGCCTCAATAGCTGACCCTTCGGAATGTTCCACAGCCAGTTTTTATGGTGGCAGCTGGTAATGGGGAGGTAGCTATTGCGGTCTACCTCCTTAAAGTGGGTTTTTGTGAATATTTTTCCATTTTCTTGAGAAATGCGGAGGTCCAGGTATGTGATTTCCTCTTCGCTAATATTCCAAGTTAGCTAGAATTTTAAACAGATGATTTTATGTCTTTTATATTTATAAAAAGGTATTTTAATCCCCTCTCCCACAAATTCAAAATATCTAATGAGTTAAAGAGAGTTTTTAGCGAAGCATTCTATGCTGGAAACGAGAAGATGTTGTAAGACTAAGAATATAGATAATACACCCACTTTTTCTAATTTATGTAATCTCTCCTGTATGCTTCTTACGAACTAATATAATAATCAGTGAGAATAAGACGATCGAATATCTTGTTTTAGATGTATGCAATGTACAAATATCTTTGTAGTAAACATAGCCCATAACCTCACTTCCGGGGTAAATAAAGGAAAAACAATTAGTGTAATCAAGCTCGGGAACATTGAGCAATATGGCGGATGGTTAACATCCGCCGGAACTGCATATACAAGTTCCTTCAAAATGGCCGCGGCGACACTTCCGGCCCGACGAATATAAATAAACGTCACATCCAGTTTAGGCCACTCCCTGAGGAAGTCACGTGACGTGACGTAACGCGTAGGAGGAGCCGCCAAAAAACCGGAAGTGACGTTACGGACCGGAGCCAAGTTCTCCCAACGCTATTCAGAAGTTGATGAAATGTAAGTGCAATGATTTTTTTTATGAATAAATTGGTTTTAAATACTGCACCATGACGGCCCTCTGTGTTTGATGAGCCCCGAGGTCGTGCTACGAGTTAAGGACCCCTTAGGACAAAAGGCACCCCAGTACAGACCCTGAGAGGTATCCCGGGACCACGAATAGGACTCTGGAGACAGGACACACAAGCCGTTGATCACCCAACCGGGGGTCAAATATATATACACAGGCGATTTATATACCTCATTAAGGTGAGAGTTTAGAGCACCTAGAAGTGACATCTGGTGGAGGAACAAGTCACAGCACCTTTTTTTTACTTGCACGGAAGCACTTTGTGTTAAGTTGAAGATACACAGTTGAATATACCTTTCTGTGGTGGAAGGAAAAAACGAACATTCACCGATATTGCACTTTATTAATTTAAATGAGTTTAAAGACTTTGTTGATATGATATGTATTTATTGAAGATTGAAAGCACCCAGCACTTTATATTTGTTTAAATTTTGATTTGATTGAAGTTCAACATATTCACAATCACAAGGATAAGGAATTGTGTAACAACAGCACATTTTTTACACTACACATATATTTTAACCACAATCAACAGTTTTAACCTTGTTTTCCACTTCTGAAGCGCGCCACACACCCCCATATTTTAACTTTATATCAACTGGTTCCTGGTACCAGTCTCGTGGTGCAGCAATAAGAAGGGACCTAAACTACCTCAGATAGCGCAGGAACCACCCACACACACATAATTATATATAAATGCTTGCATGCATTTTCTTTTTGTTTTTTTTTTATATTTTAGTATATACTATATTAGGATACTAGTAAATTTTGGTCCATATGGGGATTTCTCATGGGTGCATGTGTTTTATATCTTTTACACATGAGATTCATCCTATCATGATTTTTTGCTGGTTTGTGTTTGTAATTTTTCTTAAGTATACATATACATTTTTATTCCGTATGCATAATGTTTTAACATCTTTATATATGTTTTTTCAATGTTCATATTAGTTTACATTGTTATGTGATTATTTATTCTCTTTGACACTTTGATATTGGTATTATACATGCATGTACAGTATCTCACAAAAGTGAGTACACCCCTCACATTTTTGTAAATATTTTATTATATCTTTTCATTAGACAACACTGAAGAAATTACACTTTGCTACAATGTAAAGTAATGAGTGTACAGCTTGTATTACAATGTAAATTTGCTGTCCCCTCAAAATAACTCAACACACAGCCATTAATGTCTAAACCGCTGGCAACAAAAGTGAGTACACCCCTAAGTGAACATGTCCAAATTGGGCCCAAAGTATCAATATTTTGTGAGGCCACCATTATTTTCCGGCACTGCCTTAACCCTCTTGGGCATGGAGTTCACCAGAGCTTCACAGGTTGCCACTGGAGTCCTCTTCCACTCCTCCATAATGACATCATGGAGCTGGTGGATTTTAGACACATTGCTCTCCTCCACCTTCCGTTTGAGGATGCCCCACAGATGCTCAGTAGGGTTTAGGTCTGAAGACATGCTTGGCCAGTCCATCACCTTTACCCTCAGCTTCTTTAGCAAGGCAGTGGTCATCTTGGAGGTGTGTTTGGGGTCGCTATCATGTTGGAATACTACCCTGTGGCCCAGTCTCCAAAGGGAGGGGATCATGCTCTGCTTCAGTATGTCACAGTACAAGTTGGCATTCATGGTTCCCTCAATAAACTGTAGTTCCCCAGTACCAGCAGCACTCATGCAGCCCCAGACCATGACGCTCCCACCACCACGCTTTACTGTAGGCAAGACACACTTGTCTTTTTACTCCTCACCTGGTTGCCACATGCTTGACACTATCTGAACCAAATATGTTTATCTTGGTCTCATCAGACCACAGAACTTGGTTCCAGTAAGCCATGTCCTTAGTCTGCTTGTCTTCAGCAAACTGTTTGCAGGTTTTCTTGTGAATCATCTTTAGAAGAGGCTTCCTTCTAAGACGACAACCATGCAGACCAATTTGATTCAGTGTGCAGCGTATGGTCTCAACACTGACAGGCTGACCCCCCACCCTTCAACCTCTGCAGCAATGCTGGCAGCACTCATACGTCTATTTCCCAAAGACAACCTCTGGATATGACGCTGAGCACGCGCACTCAACTTCTTTGGTCGACCATGGAAAGGCCTGTTCTGAGTGGAACCTGTCCTGTCTAACAGTTGTATGGTCTTGGCCACCATGCTGCAGCTCAGTTTCAGGGTCTTGCCAATCTTCTTATAGCCTAGACCATCTTTATGTAGAGCAACAATTCTTTTTTTCAGATCCTCAGAGGGTTCTTTGCCATGAAGTGCCATGTTGAACTTCCAATGACCAGTATGAGAGAGTGAGAGCGATAACACCAAATTTAACACACCTACTCCCCATTCACACCTGAGACCTTGTAATACTAACAAGTCACATGACACCGAAGAGGGAAAATGGCTAATTGGGCCCAATTTGGACATTTTCACTTAGGGGTGTACTCACTTTTGTTGCCAGTGGTTTAGACATTAATGGCTGTGTGCTGAGTTATTTTGAGGGGACAGCAAATTGACACTGTTATACAAGCTGTACGCTCTCTACATTACATTGTAGCAAAGTGTAATTTCTTCAGTGTTGTCACATGAAAATATATAATAAAATATTTACAAAAATGTAAAGGGGTGCACTCACTTTTGTGAGATACTGTATAATTGTTTTGTCCAAGTGCGCATATCTCCTTTGACGGATCATTTGATTTGCACATGGTGTGTTAATTAATTATTGTTTTATTTTTATTGGTTCCAGCCACACACCCAGGTCTATAAAGGAGTATGCATACTTGGTGATAGTCAGTAATGATTAAGCACTTTGTGTGAAACGCGTCTGATGAACAGTGTGGATCTTTCGTGTGTCATGTTTTTTAACCTGTGACTCTACAATAAATAACAAACTTTTCTTCATTTCTGGATGTGCCGCTTTTTGTTTCTTTGTTGCATGGACTTCTCAGGTTGCGGACCTCAGCAGGCACCCAGTCTTGTTGCCACAGCAGTATTGAGAGATCTACAATTTGCAGACAGCCTTGGAGCGGTGTATTATGTATACTCCAATTCCCTTTTCCAGTCGGACAATGACACGGCCGTGGCTTAAATCAATCATCAAGGGGGCACCAGGAGTGCCCTGGCGGCCACGGAGGTGGTCGAGATTCTGGTATGGGCAGAACACAATGTTCCTGCTCTTTCCGCAGTCCACATCCCGGGTGTAGAGAATTGGCAAGCGGATTACCTGAGTCGTCAGGTGTTGGAGCAGGGGAAGTGGTCCCTGCATCCGGAGGTGTTTCATCTCCTGTGTGTCCTGTGGGGGACCCCGGACGTGGATCTGTTTGCGTCTCGCCTCAACAGGAAAGTTCAGAGGTTTGTGGCCAGGTCTCGGGATCCTCTGACACCACAGACGCTCTGGTGGCTCCTTGAAGTCAGTATTGCCTGATCTATGTCTTTCCTCCGCTCGTTCTCCTGCCAAGGTTTCTTCGCAGGGTGGCGATGAAAGGCATTCTAGTCATTCTGAGGGCACCAGACTGGCCTCAGAGGTTTTGGTAGAGCTGGTAAAAATGGTTGTGGATCCTCCATGGCGTCTTTCTTTGCGGGAAGATCTACTATCTCAAGGACCGATCTTCCATCCTGCTTTACGGTCGTTGGCTTTAACGGCTTGGCTGTTGAAAGCAAGGTGTTGAGGGATAGAGGTCTTTCTGATTCGGTGATTCCTACCCTTTTTTTTTTAATGAATCTTTATTTAGTGTACCTGAGTACAAACAAATATGAGACAACAACAACAAAAATACAGAGTAAGGGTAGCAGCGGAACAGAGCCACACCCCAAGGGGCATAAAAGTGCAATGTGGTACATAACATAGTGCAAAAGGGGTAGCTTGTAGCAACACAACATAGTGCAAAAACCATCATTCAGTGGAAGAAATAAGAGGGCGGCCTGCCGGGAGTTACGCGTCACGGTCAACTTCAGACGTCTGCAGGTCCCAGAGGGTGCAATACATATCCCAGGGGAGCCCCAAGCCTAAGCACGCCGCAGGGGGAGGGGGGCATCAGCCTCCATCAAACCGCCCCCAGTGCGGCTCCTCCAGCCGGCGCCCCCCCAGGCACCTCAAATCGCCCCAAACTGGCCGTGGGGGGCATCTGTCAACAGGGTGGGACCACACAGAAGAGCTGCACCGACCTCAGGCCAGCTCCGCGGGCGGAGGGGCCTAAGGAAAGGGAGACGCAACATGACTAACTCTGGCAGACCCTCCAAAACACTGACAAAAATCGCCCACTCAAGGTAGATGGGGCAGCATGTAGGTAAGAAAAACAAAGAAAGAGTCCAGAAACAGGGATACCAGGGAGATGAAACATGAGGAAATGCAGGGAGAGGGAGAGGAAGAAAGAAGCCTAGGGAAGAAGAAAGAGGAAAGGGGAAAGGAGATCGTACCTGCCAGAATCCTGAGCACTGCCAACGCTGCACCCCCACGGGATCCTCCCGTCCATCTGAAGACCAAGGACAGCCTACGGAAAGGGACCTAAGGGCTGGGCCTGGGAAGGGCTGCTAGGGAGGGATCGGCCAACACCAGCAGGGCATGATCTAGGCTCGAGGGCAACGCAGACAGATCACCTGAGTGGTCAGCCCACGGTTGCCACCTCAAGTCATTGCGCTCCTGTGTCCCACGACATCTAGCGACCCAGTCCTCCGCATCTCGGATAGTGTCCACCATCCGCCGCCACTCCGTCCTGCCCGGGACCTGCGGCCGCTTCCAATAAATCGGAATCAGCCTCCTCGCAGTATTGAGGAGATGGGGTAGCAAGCTATGTCTATATCGGCTGAGCGGCATGCAGGGTACGTGCAGGAGAAAATGGAGGGGGCTAAATGGCACGTCCAGATCCAGGATAGTGTTGACCTGGTCCCGGACATCGTGCCAAAAAGGGGCGATCACCGGACACTCCCACCACAAATGTAACAGGGTACCGGTACCACCGCAGTTTCGCCAACATGCGGAGGAGGTCGAGGGGTAGATGCGTGCCAAGTCCGCCGGCACCCGGTACCAGCGCGTCAGGAGCTTATAATTTGTTTCTTGCATCTTAGAGTCCGCCGAACTCGAGTGAGTCAGTTGGAAAAGGCTAGAAAGTTGGGCCTCAGTAAGTTGCATTCCCAGGTCCCGCTCCCAAAGCCTAGTACATATGGGCGCAGAAGCGGAGGATGCAGCACCCAGTAGTTGGTACAACCATGTGGGGGACGGGGTCGTCCTGGATGAACAGGCGTTCAAAGGGCGTAAGAGATGTCTGAGGATGGATCGATTCCTACCCTTTTGAAGGTCAGGAAGTCGACATCTAGGAAATCTATCATTGTACGTGGAAATCATACATTTCTTTGTGTGAATCGCTCCTGCTGCACCCTCCCTTGTTTTCTATAGCTAGCACCTGGTACCAGCTAACCTAAGGTGGTGTCAGATTTTCACCTGAATTAGGACATGGTGTTGCCTTCCTTATGTCCTAAGCCTAAACATCACAGGGAAGTTGCTTTGCATTCTCTGGATACGGTTCGGGCGATAAACCCTTATCTGACGGTTACTGAGTCCTTCAGAAAGTCGGACTCTCTCTTTGTCCTTCCGGACGGTCCTCGCAAAGGTTTGGCTGCGTCCGCTGCTACCATTTCGAGATGGATCAGGCAGACGGTTGTTCAGGCTGATTCAATCAAGGGTCAGGTTCCTCCTTTCCCTGTGAAGGGGCATTCTACTAGAGCGCTGACTGTCTCTTGGGCTTTTCGCTATCAGGCCTCTGTTGTACAAGTTTGTAAGGCAGCGACTTGGTCGTCTGTGCACACTTTTACCAAATGTTACAAGGATTTGTTGGCTTTTTCGGATGCCTCTTTTGGCCGCAAGGTTTTGCATGCTGCTGTTTCATAAGAGAATGTTTGTTTGTACTTCTCTTCGGGGTCTTTTATCTGGGTGAGCTCCTGTTGTTTGGTTGAGCTCCATGTTGCCCGGGTTGGCAACATCACCCAAAGAACACCATCCCCACAGTGAAACATGGTGGTGGCAGCATCATGCTGTAGGGATGTTTTTCAGCAGCTGGGACTGGGAAACTGGTCAGAGTTGAGGGAAAGATGGATGGTGCTAAATACAGGGATCTTCTTGAGCAAAACCTGTACCACTCTGTGCGTGATTTGAGGGTAGGATGGAGGTTCACCTTCCAGCAGGTCAATGACCCCAAACACACTGCTAAAGCAACACTTGAGTGGTTTAACCACTTTAGCCCCGGAAAGATTTGGCTGCTCAAAGACCAGGCCCTATTTTGCGATTCGGCACTGCATGACTTTAACGGACAATTGCGCAGTCGTGCGACGCTGTACCCAAACGAAATTGACGTCCTTTTTTTCCCACAAACAGAGCTTTCTTTTGGTGGTATTTGATCACCTGTGCAATTTTTATTTTTTGCGCTATAAACAAAAAAAGAGCAACAATTTTGAAAAAATAACAATATTTTTCACATTTTTTTATATGAAATTCTCAAAAAAAAAAAAAAAGTAAAAATCAAAACTTTTTAACATTTTAGGCCAATTTGTTTTCTGCTACATATTTTTGGTAAAAAAAAATCGCAATAAGCGTATTTTGATTGGTTTGCGCAAAAGTTATTGCGTTTACTAACTACGGGAAAGATTTATGTCATTTTTATTGGGTTTTTTTTTAAACTAGTAATGGCAGCGATCTGCGATTTTTTTTTGCGGGACTGCGACATTGCGGCGGACAGATCGGACCCCTGACTGACATTTTTGACACTTTTGGGAGTACCAGTGACATTACTACAGTAATCAGTGCTATAAATATGCACTGTTACTGTAAAAATGACACTGGCAGGAAAGGGGTTAACTTTACTGGTGATCAAGGGGTTAAGTGTGTTCCTAGGGCCGTGATTCTAACTGTGATTCTAACTGTGGAGGGGCGTGGCTTGTGATGTAATCACAGAGACATGCAATCCTACATAGCAGGATCGCATAGCCTCTGTGATTCCTTTAGTGAGAATGACAGACGGCTGTGTTTACATCAGCCGTCTGTCCTTCTCTCACTGCAGCGGGAGATTGCGAGTGGCTGGCGACCATCGGAGCCACCAGTCACACGCACTGACTCCCCAGCCGACGAGCAGGGGCGGGAGCGCGCCTCCGGCGGCGCGCAATCGCCCCCTAGCTCCTCCCAGGCTAGCGCTGTGCATGTACGGCACTTTGCCTGGGAGCACCAGACTGCCACCGTACAACTGCGGCGGGTGGTCGGCAAGCGGTTAAGGGGAAACATGTAAATGTGTTGGAATGGCCTAGTCAAAGCCCAGACCTCAATCCAATAGAAAATCTGTGGTCAGACTTAAAGATTGCTGTGCACAAGTGCAAACCATCCAACTTGAAGGAGCTGGAGCAGTTTTGCAAGGAGGAATGGGCAATAATCCCAGTGCTAAGATGTGGCAAGCTCATAGAGACTTATCCAAAGTGACTTGGAGCTGTGATTGCCCCAAAAGATGGCTCTACAAAGTATTGATTTTAGGGGGGTGAATAGTTATGCACATTGACTTTTTCTGTTATTTTGTCCTATTTGTTGTTTGCTTTACAATTAAAAAAAAAAAATCTTCAAAGTTGTGGGCATGTTCTGTAAATTAAATGATGCAAATCCTCAAACAATCCAAGGTAATTCCAGGTTGTGAGGCCAAGGGGGTGAATACTTTTGCCAGGCACTGTATACTATTAGAGGTTGAATCTGGTAAATATCATCAGGCTCAGATCAAATTTTTTTATTTAAAGAAAAAAAAAATGAAAGTTTTTTGCCTATTTTCAAACAGAACTGTAATATATTATGTGTGACAGACTCCCTTGTTGTAGGCAAGTAGCTTAATAAAATCTACCTGCACTTGCTGTCACTTACGCTGGCTATACAAAATACAATGTCTTACTTCAAAAAATTTCTCATTTTAAGAACGTTCGATTCTGTAATAATTAATGGGGTCAAATTGACATTCGTTTTTTTAGCACAATTTGAAGGAGCAGAATAGAACACTTCTTGGTCCAAGGAATTTTCAGACAGTGTATGTGGTTTTCGTTCAGAAATTGCATTCATTTTAAAACCGAATTTTAAAAGCAAGTGAAATTTTCAAACAACATTCTTTCAGTCAGCGAATGTACGAAGATTTTTCGTATGAATATACTTGCCAGAAAACCAATACATGTATGGCCAGCGTAAGGCTCTGTTCACACCTTTTTTTGCTGCGATTTGCGTTATGCATTTTTTATGCTTTTTTTATGGCCAATTTGTTGTCGGGCAGATTAAAAAACGCAAACGCACTTCAAGCTTTTCTGCAGCTTCTCCATTACAGTCTATTGAACCAGAAAAGCAAAAAAGCATAGTTTTGTGTTGAAAAAGGTCCTTGACTCTTTCCAAATATGCAGCCCTGAAAAAAGCATCGATGTGAACGTGTCCTATAGGAAACCATGTTAAAGAACTGTATTGCGTTTCTGCAAAAAGCACCAAAAAGCGCATAGGTGTGAACCAGACCTAAAACGTTTAGTAGCAGCAGAATGCTTTTTCTTGTAGCACTTGTTATAATGGAGGTAAAAAACTAAAATATGTCCTTTTAAAGTACAAAATAGCAGATAATCGCCACTATAAGGGGTTCATTTATACTGTGAAACTGTGAAAGTAATAATATACTGTATATATATATATATATATATATATATATATATATATTTATATATAATAAATACACCCAGAAGTAGGATATATGGGCGTTTTAACTAGTGATCGACCAATATCGTTTTTTTTTATTGCCGATACCAATATTTTGGCCAATGCATATGGGTATCGGACAATATTTACGTACATTAAAACATTTTTTTTTTTTGACAGGTACTCTTGTGGAGGGATCTGGGGGTCTAAAAGACCTCAAACCCCTCCTCTGCACTTAAAAGCATTCAAAACGCCAAGTTTGGCTGTTTTGAATGCTGTAATGTTTTTGAATTTGGCGCTGAGTACCCGGAAGTGATGTCATGACATTTTTTTTGGAGACCCAATCAGAGCCGTATGCAGCTTTGATTGGGTTTGCTCTTCGGCGGCCATGAAGGCTGGTTACTCAGGTCTCCCAGTGGGACGGGAGACCTGGGCGAGCCGCGGAAGGAGGCGGGAAGGGGGGACGTCCCCTCCTGCTCCTTGTAATGACAGCCGAGCAGCTTCTCAGCCACATTGGTTGTCATTACAAGACAGCCGACTGTCGGCTATGGACGCCGGTACCAGGGTGATGCCTCTAGCTGCAGGCATCACTCCAGTACAAGCTCTTTCCCGAAATATTGGCAATATAGGTCACCTTGGTGGCTGATTCCGATATATCAGGGAAAGTGCATATCGGCCCCTGATATATCGGCTTTGCCGATAATCGGTCGATCCCTAGTTTTAACTAGGAGTCAGACATGAAGCTATATGAAGGGTGGAAGGGGATATAAATCTTTTATATTAAAGTGGAACTCAACCCAAAAGGGGAAGTTCTGCTTTAAGGACTTGTCCCCCACTGCTCTTGGGCAATTGGCACTTTTGAGGAGGGGGGGGAAGCAGGTACCCGATTTTGACAGGTACCTGCTCCCACTTTGAGCGCCACGACCCTCGGCAGCAGAGGTTCTCCTTCCTTCCTCCCCCCTGCAGTCTTCTAGGACACTGATAGGTCCCAGAAGACTACATCCACCATTCACAATGCACCACACAACTCACGCATGCACAGTGGGCCACTTCGCGCACCACATCTGGAAGACATCCGGGTGGAAGGACCATTCCCCCTGGTCCGGGGACTGTCGGCTTCAGATAATCCGCCTGCCAGTTCTCCACCCCCGGAATGTGAACCGCCGATATCGCCGGGACGCGTGTCTCGGCCCAAGACAGAATGTCGGCCACTTCCCGAGCCGCTCGGGCTCTCTTGGTGCCCCCTTGGCGATTGACGTAAGCCACCGCCGTGGCATTGTCCGTCTGCACCCGAACCGGACAGCCCTGCAGCCCGTCCGGCCAACGGTGAAGGCAGAGATTCACCGCACGCAATTCCAGAATGTTGATCGGAAGGGAGGAAACCTCCTCCGACCAAGTTCCCTGGGCGGACAGAACGCCCAGAACACCACCCCAGCCTGACAGGCTGGCATCCGAGGTGACCACCGTCCATGAGAGAGGACGAAAAGACTTGCCCCCCGACACCGCCGGGGACTGGAGCCACCACAGAAGGTCCCTTCTGGTGTGATGGCCCAACGAAATCTGGAGATCCAGAGATTGCGGTCGCCCGTCCCACCTGGACAGGATCTCCGCTTGGAGACCCCGCGTGTGAAACTGGGCGAAGGGAATCGTCTCGAAAGCCGAGACCATCAATCTCAGACAACTCAAGCGCGTCCGGAGTGACGAGCACGGAACGTCCCTAAGGGACCTGACTTCTTCCTGAAGAGTCCTGAGTTTGTCGTCTGGTAGGAAGATCTTCGCCCGGACCGAGTCCAGAATCATTCCCAGGTAGGGAAGACGAATCGACGGACACAGCGTCGACTTTGGAAAATCATCGTCCAACCAAACTCCTGTAGAGTCAGCATCGTGATGGACAGGTCCTCCTCCAGACCCTGGCTGGTCGCAGACCGAACCAGAATATCTTCCAGATACCCCAGGACAGGGATGCCCTGGGCTCTCAACAAACCAGAAACCGGTGCAAGCAAAAACCGTGGAGCCGAAGCGAGACCAAAAGGTAACGCCACGAATTGGTAGTGATCCTCCGCAATGGCGAATCGAAGGTACCTCTGGTGACCCTCGAAAAACGGGATGTGAAGGCACGCATCCTTCAAGTCGATGGAAGCCATGAATTCCCCCGGAACCAGGGCAGCCACCACCGACCGCAGGGATTCCATGCGGAACTAGCGAACCCGCACAAAGCGGGTCAGAGCCTGTAAGTCCAGAATTGGACGTACCCTGCCCTCCTTCCTGGGCACAGTGAACAGATTGGAAGAGAAACCCCCGAAATCTGTCCCGATGAGGCATCGGAACCTCCTGAAGGAAAAAAACCTGCTCTCTGGCCGAGAGAGAAAACTCGATCTTGTAGCCAGAACGAACGATTTCCTGAACCCACCTGTCCCGAACACGGGCCAACCAGGGTTGAAGAAAAACCGAGCAAGCGTCCCCCCACCCCAGAACTGGGTGAGGGCGCCCCTGCAGGCCGCATTGCTATGGGCAGCGGGTCCGGACTGGCTGGACTTCTGGTAACCTGACCACGGCTTCTTTTGGGAGCCTTGACCTTTGAACGGCTTGCCCTTATAGTGCGCCCGAAAGGACCCCCGAGAGGGCCTAAAAGAAGCATGCTTCTTACCATGAGCAACCTTAGCCTTGCGGGATTGGGGCAAGAGCGTGCTCTTACCACCCGTGATCCCCTTTATCAGTGTATCCAAGGATTCTCCAAAAAAAAAAAAAAAAGGCGAGATCCATCATAGGACAGATTGGCTAAGGTCTTGCGCGAAGATTGGTCCACAGACCAACACTGCAACCAAACCAGGCGGCGAGACAAAACCGCCACACTGTGAACACGTGCAGCCAACGGCACTATATCCAAGTCCGCATCACACAAATACATGACACCCAGATGGATTTGATCCACCATATCCAATGTCGCCGGTGAGGCTGAATCAGCCACCAGGACGCGCCTGAGTACCTGCGTCCAATTCGCGACAGCCTGGGCTGTCATAAGCGAAGCAAATAGAGCCTTTAGCATAGAACCGGTAATAGAGTAAGTATGACGGGCAAGAGACTCCAGCCTCCTGTCCGTAGCATCCCGGAACACCGGGGTGTCCTCTGCAGGAATCGCAGTGGACTTATTCAAAACCGCCACCGCGTGATTTACCGGAGGTGGCACACACCACCGCTCATCAGTAGCGGGCGTGAAAGGATACTTGGTACAGCAAAGGCCTCGCGTATATTGCGCCATTGTTCCTTAACAGCGCGCAGAAAAACATCAGTGCAAGGAAAGACCTGCGATGTCATGCGTCTTTTCTGCGTCCCATAAGCTGCCAGGGCAGCAGGAGGACATGGTTCATCCTGTAAACGCAGTGTTTGCTTGATAAAAGCAATCAATTCATCCATGAGTGCAAGCTCTTCAGGCGAGCCAGGGGGAGAATTATCCACCCCTTCTACCCCAGCCTCCACCTCGGACCCCCAAGATCCAGGGAGGAACGGGACCCCGATAAGGAGACCCCAGCTATAGCAGCCCCATCACCATCACCCTCTGAATCAGAGGAAATTGAAACTCTGGGCCGTTTTGTGGATCGAGCAGCCACAAGCATTTTCACCTGAGCAGCAATGTTAGCCACCACCGCAGCCAAATCCCCCCCTGGGGGGGAAACAGCAGTCCCTTGGTCACCCACCAAAGTGGTAGGAAATTTGCTTTCCTGAGAATCCATTGCCCCAATACCATGCCGGAGAATAAAGGGTTAACAGCCCCTTAAACAAGCGCGGCGAGCGCTGCCCACTGCACACACACACTAGCACAAGTTTGACCCCCACAGGGAGAAAAAACTCAACTCATCCAAGGAAATAGGGACAGGGAGGTAAAAACCTGTAAAGACCACCGCTGCTGCCTCGATCGGTGCGCCCAGGGAAAGGAAGCTATGCAACACAGGGCGCTCTATGAAAGCCTATGGAAGGCTACAAGAAAATGGCCGCCCGCAGTGAGACCATGCGGCCGGAATGAGCGCTGCCAAAATGGCGCCGTTTGGCGCCGAAAACGCCGCTCCTCCACCTCAGTGAAGTGGAGAAAACACACCACATGTATTAAAACATGGCGGACCGCCGCAGCGGTCGCTGTAATGTGCCCCAAACATGATATAAACATGCCCCACAGCACACAGCCGTTCACACATTCACAGTCTGACACAGATAATGCAGCACATCCCCCCCTCCTCGCAGCCCACAGCATGCAGCCAGAGAGATAGGGAACTTAACAGTGTGAACACAGGCAGGGTTACACAGTCCCAGACTGACACCCCCCAGACAGACAGGTCCCCACACAGATACACTTACCTCCTAGATGGCGTGGGGAACCCGCACAGGCGAACAAGCCACTGCACATGTGACAGGGAGAGTCGCATCCAGGACGTAGAAAAAATGGGGTTGAGAAACCGCACAGCGTCCAGTGAGGTAGCCACCTCACCATAGCATCCCTGCACCGAACAGGGATGGGTCGTTCGTTGCGCCAGGAGCGTTACCTGGCTGAACGCTCGATGGCAGGCTGGGAAGCCACTGACCCACAACCTGGTAACAGGGGGATCAGCCCGAGACCCAGCCCGCACGAATCCTCTTCATCAGAAGAACTAACTAACGCTGACAAAAATAACAGCTAAGTAAAGAGAGAGAAAAAACTCAAACAAAAATCAAAAAAGAATAGAGAAAAGGCTGAGACAAAATGCCCCAGCACAGAGACATCCAGCTACTCCTGACAAGCTAGACATTGAAACTGAAGTATGAAACAGGAAGCAGGAGGGTATAGACTGAGGGGACCACCCCCTGGGGTGGGGATATGTTAAAAGCTTTAATATTGACATATTCTGTTGCCTAGCTACTCCTACGGAGCAAAGTCTAATACCCCATTGTGACGAATATGAAGATGGCGGCGACTGTCGGAGGACGTAAGAGAAAGTACCATTTCAGTCTTTGCAGATGACACCAAGCTTTGCAGTGGAATAACTTCCTTACAGGATGTCTCCAACTTGCAAGCCGACCTCAATGCACTGCTTCATTGGGCAACTATGTGGCAAATGAGGTTTAATGTTGATAAATGTAAAGTTATGCACTTGGGGGCTAAGAATATGCATGCATCATACATACTAGGGAGAGTAGAACTGGGGGAATCCATAGCGGAGAAGGATCTGGGTGTTCTGGTAGATCATAAGCTTAATAATAGCATGCAATCCCAAACTACAGTTTCCAAAGCAAGCAAAGTCCTTTCTTGTATTAACAGAGGCATGGATTCCAGAGAGAGAGATATAATTTTGCCCCTGTACAAATCATTAGTAAGACCTCATCTGGAATATGCAGTTCAGTTTTGGGCACCAGTTCTCAAAAAGAATCACGGGAGAAAGTGCAGAGAAGGGAAACCAAACTAATAAGAGGCATGGAGGAGCTCAGCTATGAGGAAAGATTAGAGGAACTGAATTTATTCTCTATTGAGAAGAGGAGATTAAGGGAGGATATGATCAACATGTATAAATAGATAAGGGGTCTGTATAGTGAACTTGGTGTTGAGTTATTCAATTTAAGGTCATCCCAGAGGACAAGGGGGGCACTCTAGAGGAAGAGAGATTTCGCCTCCAAAATCAGAAAGGTTTCTTCACAGTAAGAGCTGTAAAAATGTGGAATAGACTCCCTCCAGCGGTGGTTTCTTGCCAGCTCACTAGATTGTTTTAAAAAAAAAAAAGCCTGGATTCTTTCCTAGGTGTAAATAGTATAACTGGGTACTAATATTTATAGGTAAAGTTGATCAAGGGAATATCCAATTGCCTCTCGGAGGATCAGGAAGGAATTCTTTCCCCTGCTGTAGCAAATTGGATCATGCTTTGCTGGGGGTTTTCGCCTTCCTTTGGATCAACTGTGGGTATAGGATTGTGTATATGGGATTGTATGGTCGTGTTTCCTTTACTGTTTTCTATTGGTTGAGCCAGATGGACTTGTGTTTTTTTTTAACCTAACTATGTAAAGATCAGCCTATACCTTCTTTGGGTTCAGATGTTGATCTTCCCTGCACAGAGTCTTTAAAGTCATTTTATTTAAAACAACAAATATGTTATGTAAAAGGAGAGCTGCGCTAAACTGATAAACCTGATAAATAATCAGGGTATACGTACAAAGACCATAAACTGGTTTATGGTCTTTGTACGTATACCCTGATTATTTATCAGGTTTATCAGTTTAGCGCAGCTCTCCTTTTACATATTTAATTTAGTGACTCCCACTACAGCTGCTGCTTGTGATCTTTTAGGCTTAGCGCAGTTATTATTTTTACAACAAATATGTTATACTTATCTGCTTTGTGTAATGGTTTTGCACAGAGCATGCCTGATTCTCTTCTTCTGGGGTCCCCTACTGACGCTTCTGGCTCCTCCTGCCTTCAGAGTGCCACAATAGCAAGCTGCAAGTATAGTATAGAGTGCCCCTATAGCAAGGTAAAAAAAATCTTCTGCCTTTAGAACAACTTACTTCCTGCCCAGGATTACATTGTCCCATGAGTCATTGTTTCTCACACATTCACAAGTTCTCAGGCACTTACTGACATGTATGGACGGTGCAGCACTGTGTCTTCTGACATGTATGGATGGTAAACTGAGCTGTATGTGTGCTGTACTGTCTTCGGACATGTATGGACAGTGTACTGAGCTGTATGTGTGCTGCAGTGTGTCTTCTGACATTTATGGATGGTGTACTGAGCTGTATGTGTGCTGCACTGTGTCTTCTGACATGTATGGACGGTGTACTGAGTTATATGTGTGCTGCACTGTCTTCTGACATGTATGGACGGCATACTGAGCTGTATGTGTGCTGCACTGTGTCTGACACATATGGACAGTGTACTGAGCGGAAAGTATTCAGACCCCCTTAAATTTTTCACTCTTTGTTATATTGCAGCCATTTGCTAAAATCATTTAGGTTCATTCTTCTTCCTCATGAATGTACACATAGCACCCCATACTGACAGAAAAACACAGAATTGTTGACATTGTTGCAGATTTATTAAAAAAGAAAAACTGAAATATCACATGGTCCTAAGTATTCAGACCCTTTGCTGTGACACTCATATATTTAACTCAGGTGCTTTCCATTTCTTCTGATCATCCTTGAGATGGTTCTACACCTTCATTTGAGTCCAGCTGTGTTTGATTATACTGATTGGACTTGATTAGGAAAGCCACACACCTGTCTATATAAGACCTTCCAGATCACAATGCATGTCAGAGCAAATGAGAATCATGAGGTCAAAGGAACTGCCTGAAGAGCTCAGAGACAGAATTGTGGCAAGGCACAGATCTGGCCAAGGTTACAAAAAGATTTCTGCTGCACTTAAGGTTCCTAAGAGCACAGTGGCCTCCATAATGCTCAAATGGAAGACGTTTGGGACGACCAGAACCCTTCCTGGGGCTGGCCGTCCGGCCAAACTGAGCTATCGGGGGAGAAGAGCCTTGGTGAGAGAGGTAAAGAAGAACCCAAAGATCACTGTGGCTGAGCTCCAGAGATGCAGTCAGGAGATGGGAGAAAGTTGTAGAAAGTCAACCATCACTGCAGCCCTCCACCAGTCGGGGCTTTATGGCAGAGTGGCCCGACGGAAGCCTCTCCTCAGTGTAAGACACATGAAAGCCCGCATGGAGTTTGCTAAAAAATACCTGAAGGACTCCAAGATGGTGAGAAATAAGATTCTCTGGTCTGATGAGACCAAAATAGAACTTTTTGGCCTTAATTCTAAGCGGTATGTGTGGAAAAAACCAGGCACTGCTCATCACCTGTCCAATACAGTCCCAACAGTGAAGCATGGTGGTGGCAGCATCATGCCGTGGGGGTGTTTTTCAGCTGCAGGGACAGGACGACTGGTTGCAATCGAGGGAAAGATGAATGCGGCCAAGTACAGGGATATCCTGGACAAAAACCTTCTCCAGAGTGCTCTGGACCTCAGACTGGGCCGAAGGTTTACCTTCCAACAAGACAATGACCCTAAGCACACAGCTAAAATAACGAAGGAGTGGCTTCACAACAACTCCGTGACTGTTCTTGAATGGCCCAGCCAGAGCCCTGACTTAAACCCAATTGAGCATCTCTGGAGAGACCTAAAAATGGCTGTCCACCAACGTTTACCATCCAACCTGACAGAACTGGAGAGGATCTGCAAGGAGGAATGGCAGAGGATCCCCAAATCCAGGTGTGAAAGACTTGTTGCATCTTTCCCAAAAAGACTCCTGGCTGTATTAGATCAAAAGGGGGCTTCTACTAAATACTGAGCAAAGGGTCTGAATACTTAGGACCATGTGATATTTCAGTTTTTCTTTTTTAATAAATCTGCAACAATGTCAACAATTCTGTGTTTTTCTGTCAGTATGGGTGCTATGTGTACATTCATGAGGAAGAAGAATGAACTTGAATGATTTTAGCAAATGGCTGCAATATAACAAAGAGTGAAAAATTTAAGGGGGTCTGAATACTTTCCGTACCCACTGTAAATAAAGTCAGGTCCATAAATATTGGGACATCGACACAATTCTAATCTTTTTGGCTCTATACACCACCACAATGGATTTGAAATGGAACAAACAAGATGTGCTTTAACTGCAGACTTTCTGCTTTAATTTGAGGGTATTTACATCCAAATCAGGTGAACGGTGTAGGAATTACAACAGTTTGTATATGTGCCTCCCACTTTTTAAGGGACCAAAAATAATGGGACAGATTAACAATCATGAATCAAACTATCACTTTTTAATAATTGGTTGCAAATCCTTTGCAGTCAATTACAGCCTGAAGTCTGGAACGAGTAGACATCACCAGATGCTGTGTTTCATCCCTGGTGCTGATGCTCTGCCAGGCCTCTACTGCAACTGTCTTCAGTTCTTGCTTGTTCTTGAGGCATTTTCCCTTCAGTTTTGTCTTCAGCAAGTAAAATGCATGATCAATCGGATTCAGGTCAGGTGATTGACTTGGCCATTGCATAACATTCCACTTCTTTCCCTTAAAAAAACTCTTTAAGAGATGAGGGGAGAAGCGCCACTGGAGTGCAATAAAAAGAGTTTTATTAATTAAGAACAAGCAGGATATGGTGACTCACATCTGGGATCAAATCTGAACAATCACTGTGGTGACCTCCGTGGAGTAGTCAGGTGGCTGGTTGCCTTCTCTGTGTCCGGTGCGGTCCGATCGTCCGGGAAAGGTCCGAGGGTAGTCTCAGGCGGCTTCCGGGTTGGGACAGCGGAGGAGCTGCAGAGAGCTTTTGTGGCGGCGGCCGGCAGCGTCTGACGTCACGGGCAGTCTGGGCTTAGTAGGCGTATCCGGGCATCACTACATGTTTCGGAGCATGCGCAACATGCCAAAGTCGGGCATGCGCACTCCTTTGTCAAGTGTCCTGATATGGGGAAGCAAGGAGAGTTTATGTAGGAAGCAAGGGGGCGTCAATCACATTAAAAGCGGCAATGACACAGGCATTCTTAAAGCGGCAATGCTCTTTGTAGGCAACAGGGGAGAAATACAGGAGTAAAACGTCCATATTATGACATTGGGGACAATAAAACACAAATGTGTACCCTTCAGCCACTATTTCTTATATACTTGACCCATTATTTTAACCTCCCATGATCGGTATATGGCCATAATAATTCACATATGCCGCATTTTGTCGTCCTATACCGAATATTTTAAACATTTACTTATGTGTTTTAAAAGAATTTTTAAAAATTGTCAAATGGGTAAATCATTCATTACTTATTTATGTTCCACATGCTCTTAGACCATTTTAATAGTGATGCCATAAGATGGTAGTTTTACATTTGTGTTTTATTGTCCCCAATGTCATAATATGGACGTTTTACTCCTGTATTTCTCCCCTGTTGCCTACAAAGAGCATTGCCGCTTTAAGAATGCCTGTGTCATTGCCGCTTTTAATGTGATTGACGCCCCCTTGCTTCCTACATAAACTCTCCTTGCTTCCCCATATCAGGACACTTGACAAAGGAGTGCGCATGCCCGACTTTGGCATGTTGCGCATGCTCCGAAACATGTAGTGATGCCCGGATACGCCTACTAAGCCCAGACTGCCCGTGACGTCAGACGCTGCCGGCCGCCGCCACAAAAGCTCTCTGCAGCTCCTCCGCTGTCCCGACCCGGAAGCCGCCTGAGACTACCCTCGGACCTCTCCCGGACGATCGGACCGCACCGGACACAGAGAAGGCAACCAGCCACCTGACTACTCCACGGAGGGCACCACAGTGATTGTTCAGATTTGATCCCAGATGTGAGTCACCATATCCTGCTTGTTCTTAATTAATAAAACTCTTTTTATTGCACTCCAGTGGCGCTTCTCCCCTCATCTCTTATGGTACACATTGAGCCGCTTCGCTCACCCGGATAGCAGCCCAGAGTGCTGCCCAGCCCTGTATATTTTTTTCCCCCCCATCCACCTGGACCAGTGGATCTTTACTCCCCACCCCTCCCCCCTCTGTACCGAGGTCAGCCGAACAGCATACATTACAGGCACTTGAACCTTTTACCCCATCCCCCCTCTAAGGCTCTTCCAGCTTGCAGCCTTTTGATGTGCCAGTGTTTTGATCGACTTCCACCTGACTGTAAGCCCCCATTGCAGCCACAACAGAGAGTTGCACCCCTTGTGAGCGCTGATTTACATACTTTCTATCTCCAGTGTTCTGAAGCAAAACTTTTTGGCTGCCACAGGTCAGTGTGCTCTCTCAAACTGCTGTACATGCCCTTATCATACCTTTGTTTGGCATCCCCCCACAGCCATACCGAAACCACCCACGAAAGATACCAGGCATTGCCATTCCTATTCACACCCAGGTGTGACACCCATATACTTGTACTTACCCATGTATGACATTTCTATTGCTGTTATTGATTATTGAATTGCTCCTTGTTTACCCCCCACCATCCTCCATCTGTTTCAATTACTGTGTGCGTTCTCTGTCATATTGTTGTTACATATACATATATACACCTGTATATGCGTGCACACATATAGATACATGTGTATACATATACATATATATATATATGTGTATGTCACCCACAGTTCCTAGTCCCTAATTTAGGCCCACCAACCAGACATATCTCACTGCTAGCGGCTCTCATCAGTCCCCTCATCTATCCCAATTAGTTTATCGATAAGCGGCCCCCCTCAGCCTCTACTTTATCCTAAAACACATGATCCAGCTCCAGTTATAGCGGCCCATACAAGTTCCATTATCCACCCCCCCCCCCCCTCTGCTCCCAGCCTTCACCTAAATATATTGGGCCATCCACCAGACCAGTTTCACCATCATTCATTACACAACATGGATCTCATAGATGAGATAGAATTACATAAATATGACACCCTTGAAAAACTATACACCACGCTACCCAGTCATCTTTTTACCGCCACCCCCACCCTCCCCAGAGCCACCAGACAAACATTATGTGGTTCTTTCAAAAAATTAGAAAGGTTGATCCACTCAGCTAACACCCACTGGTGGGACAACTTTTTTCTCTCCAAATACATCTCCAGCAATATCATACCCAGAGGCCTCAGAATATTAACCACTTGTTCCTTCCTTGACTCAACTCACCTTAAAGAATGGCAAGGGATAGCTGAATTTTGTACCGTCAAGTTTTTAGCAGTCCTTTCAAAACAAAGAATAGTCAAATATGAAGAATCGGTTCACCACATACAAATGCTGACACAAAACATTCTTTCACATGAACAGAATGTGCCAACCTCCTGGCTAGAGATACTTAAGCGGAACACCAAAAAACAAGAAGACCACCTAATAAGAATCAAATTGGGTAAATTCAAACGAGACTTACACGATTACCAAACCAATAAAATATTTTCCTGGAAGGACAATTCATACATTCCGTCCCTATTAGACCTCACAAAAAACTTCCGATTAAATAAAAGAATACCCCCTTTACCCCGGAAACCCATACCCACTACCAGTGGCTCCATTATACCAATTAAACCCATACCATCAGGTTCCCCACACCAACCCCTCAAACTGAGTAAAAATCCACCCACCAAGCTGAATACCAAGCATAGATCAGCCCCACACACCACCACAACGCCTATTCGCCCCCTCCTCTCTACCCCCCAGCGCCCCAATAAGCCCACACCAAAAAAACCTCAGCAATCCACTACACAGTCCCAAGTTTCTCAGTCCCCCAAACCCAACCCACTTCGTACAGCAAACCCATCACCTACTATACCCTCCAAGGACTCACACATAATTGTCGGAGACTTTGGAGTTGGTGATATACCTACACCCTCAAATCCCGACTCTATTTTTTTTTTTAGAGGTAGGCCCCCCTCGAAAAAGACGACTCAAACGAAAACACACAAGAGGGTGTAGAGGCGGACGCAGAATCAACAAAAACAAAAAACAAACTCCCGAAACTGTGAAAATCTTCAATCTGTCCTCGTACCAACTCTCCACCCAAGACATTTCCCTCCTAAGCAGAGGTCTTTCATTTGCGCCCACCATAGCACCCAACTCATTTCAGTTATTCAAAGATCTTCATAAATTTGTCCGGAAACTTACACTAACCAGACACTTCAACATACAGTCAAACAAAAATACCAACTCCATTCCACCAACTCCCACCAATACCCAGTTGCCTGGCAGCACACAAACAACACACGAAGACTCCTCGTTCATCAGTTCCGTCAGTGCCTTAAATTACTCCGCCTACACAGATGACCCATTCGATGATATAGATTCAGAACTATTACTCTATACCCAACACCCCCAGACCTCCCCACCTATACAACATACAACTTTGCGCCCTAAATCCACTTTCAACCCCACCTGATCCAAAGGGCCTTATATTGAATCCTTTTACAGGGTGGTGTTCGCTGACCTCCAAAAAAAAATGTGTGAAACTAACAGCCAAACCCACCGTCAGAGAATACCACACAATCTCAGTCATGGAGAAAGACAATCCCTCAAAATTCTCACACAAAATTCAGATATCATAATTAAACCGGCAGACAAAGGTGGCGGCATAATAATACAAAATAAAGCCGACTATGTTAACGAAGCCCTCCGTTTACTCTCGGACAGAAACACATACTCCACCTTATCCAAAGACCCATTACCGGAATTCCAAGCTGACCTGGAAATACTCATCACCGCAGCCAGCCATGACAAAATCATAGAACCTAAGGAAGTCAGCTTCCTAAAAAGAAGTTTCTGCAAAACACCATATTTTTATCACCTCCCCAAAATTCACAAACACCCCACCATACCCCCAGGCAGACCAATAGTCGCCGCCATGGACAGTGTCACCAGCGGATTCTCTCAATACGCAGACACATTTCTCCAACCATTAGCTCAATCCCTCCCCTCCTACATCAGAGACTCGGCCCACCTCATGGAGCTCCTCCAACCTTACACCTGGGAGGAACAATATCTCTGGCTGTCATTAGACGTTACGTCCCTATACACCTCCATCCCCCATGAGGTGGGTCTGACCGCTGTCCAACACTTCCTATCCCTAGACAATCTTATCAATCCGGAACAAGCTTTATTCATCACTGACGCCATCAAATTCTGCTTAACCCACAACTACTTTCAATTCCAACACACTTATTATCTGCAAACCACAGGCACTGCCATGGGCGCCAATTTTTCCCCCTCATATGCCAACCTTACAATGGGCCTCTGGGAAAACACATCTATTTGGCACAACAATCCATACACTAAACACCTGGTATTCTATGGCCGATATATCGATGATCTGATCATCATCTGGGACGGCCCACCCAGCATCATTCAAGATTTCGTAGATCATTGCAACAACAACCCTTTCAGTTTATCTTTCACCCACGCATGGCACCCGGACAGACTGGCCTACTTAGACCTAGAACTAAGCCACAACGGTAATTCCATGATATCATGCAACTACATCAAACCTACTGCAGGAAATTCATACCTCCATTATGAAAGCTGCCATCACCCATTATGGGTCAACAACATTCCCAAAAGTCAGTTTTGTCGTTTACGACAAAACTGCACCAAAGACATTGACTATCACACCCATAGCATCCATCTCAAAAAGAAATTTCAAGATAAGGGCTACCCAGACGATTTAATAGACCCAGCTTACACAACATACCTGCCAGGAAAACCCCCCAAAAAAGAAAACATCCAACCTGAAACTGCAGACCGCTTCATCACCCAATTTCATGGAAAATATAAAAAAATGGAGAGTATCTTCTCCAGACATTGGGGTATCCTCAAACAGTACCCTCATCTCTCCGCAAACATTAGGGACAAACCCCGAATAACCTACCGTAAGGCTCCATCACTTAAAGCCAAAATTGCACCCAGCAAGCTTAAAATCCCAAAACCCAATCCCCTCTGCCTTATACCACTAAAAGGGATTTTTCAATGCAAAAAGGCACTATGCAAAACGTGTGCCTTTATCCAACATGGCCAGAAATCTTTCACGCATAAGGGCATTACCTATATCTTTAAGGACTTCTACAATTGCTCCACCGATTACGTAGTATACTGCCTATCCTGCCCATGCCCCCTGCTATATGTGGGCCGCACTATCTGCCCCCTCAGACAACGCTTCGGAAAACATAGACGTTATATAGAGACAGGGTGCGACCTCCACAGTGTCCCACGACACTTCCTAGAATTCCATCACCAATCCACTGCCGGACTCAAAATCTGGGTCCTCGAATCCATCCCCAACACCTTACCGCCAGCAGAACGTTTTGCGTTGCTATGTGAACGCGAAACGTTCTGGATTTATACCCTGGATAGTCTCAGCCCCACTGGACTCAACGAGGAACTTGACATAAACACTATCCTCTAGCCCACATGATCAATACTGCTCTAACCTCTCGTTGTCCTTATTTCAGGTCACTTATATCTTACACAATTTATGCCCATCAAGAACACCACCTGTAAGTATATACTTAACCCACCACCCCTCCGCCTTCCCCCCCCCCCCTCCACTCTTCCCCCCCCCTAATTAGTATTTCCTCCAAACACTACCACCAAAACCCATATTGGTACTGGGCCAGATCCACTGGTATACCTTCCCTTCTAGCCACTAGTACCCTTCAGCCGCTATTTCTTATATACTTGACCCATTATTTTAACCTCCCATGATCGGTATATGGCCATAATAATTCACATATGCCGCATTTTGTCCTCCTATACCGAATATTTTAAACATTTACTTATGTGTTTTAAAAGAATTTTTAAAAATTGTCAAATGGGTAAATCATTCATTACTTATTTATGTTCCACATGCTCTTAGACCATTCTAATAGTGATGCCATAAGATGGTAGTTTTACATTTGTGTTTTATTGTCCCCAAAGTCATAATATGGACGTTTTACTCCTGTATTTCTCCCCTGTTGCCTACAAAGAGCATTGCCGCTTTAAGAATGCCTGTGTCATTGCCGCTTTTAATGTGATTGACGCCCCCTTGCTTCCTACATAAACTCTCCTTGCTTCCCCATATCGGACAAGGAGTGCGCATGCCCGACTACGGCATGTTGCGCATGCTCCGAAACATGTAGTGATGCCCGGATACGCCTACTAAGCCCAGACTGCCCGTGACGTCAGACGCTGCCGGCCGCCGCCACAACAGCTCTCTGCAGCTCCTCCGCTGTGCCGACCCGGAAGCCGCCTGAGACTACCCTCGGACCTCTCCCGGACGATCGGACCGCACCGGACACAGAGAAGGCAACCAGCCACCTGACTACTCCACGGAGGGCACCACAGTGATTGTTCAGATTTGATCCCAGATGTGAGTCACCATATCCTGCTTGTTCTTAAAGAGGAAGTAAACCCTCCTCAGGAAGTTGTACCTATAGGTAAGCCTATGATAAGGCTTACCTATAGGTACTGTAAATATCTCCTAAACATGTACAGTTTAGGAGATATTTACCTTTAATGCAGCCAGTGACGTCACTGGCGCATGCGCTCTGAAGGAACGGCTGATCGTGCCGTTCCTTCAGAGCCCCGTGCCGTGACCGTCGGCTCCCGCGCGCGTGCGCAGGAGTGACGTCACCGCGGCTCCGGCCAATCAGATGGCCGGATGCCGCGATCCCGGAAGACGGGCGACTGAACATGTCGCTCGTCATACAGGTAAGAGAGCGGCACGGCGGGGGCTCGTTCTAAGGTAAGTATTTCATAATGAGCTAGTATGCGATGCATACTAGCTCATTATGTCTTTCTCTTGCAGGTTGCAAAAGAAAAAAAAAAACTTTTAAAGAGTTTACAACCTCTTTAATTAATAAAACTCTTTTTATTGCACTCCAGTGGCGCTTCTCCCCTCATCTCTTATGGTACACATTGAGCCGCTTCGCTCACCCGGATAGCAGCCCAGAGTGCTGCCCAGCCCTGTATATTTTTTTCCCCCCCATCCACCTGGACCAGTGGATCTTTACTCCCCACCCCTCCCCCCTCTGTACCGAGGTCAGCCGAACAGCATACATTACAGGCACTTGAACCTTTTACCCCATCCCCCCTCTAAGGCTCTTCCAGCTTGCAGCCTTTTGATGTGCCAGTGTTTTGATCAACTTCCACCTGACTGTAAGCCCCCACTAGCAGCCACAACAGAGAGTTGCACCTCTTGTGAGCGCTGATTTACATACTTTCTATTTAAAAAAACTCTTTGGTTGCTTTCGCCGTATGCTTCGGGTCATTATTCATCTGCACTGTGAAGCGCTGTGCTTTTGTCAGCAGTCACATCATCAATAAATACAAGAGAACCAGTTCCATTGGCAGCCATACATGCCCACGCCATGACACTACCACCACCATGCTTCACTGATGAGGTGGTATGCTTTGGATCATGAGCAGTTCCTTTCCTTCTCCATACTCTTCTCTTCCCATCACTCTGGTACAAGTTGATCTTGGTCTCATCTGTCCATAGGATGTTGTTCCAGAACTGTGAAGGCTTTTTTAGATGTGTTTGGCAAACTTTAATCTGCCCTTCCTGTTTTTGAGGCTCACCAATGGTTTACATCATGGGGTGAACCCTCTGTATTCACTCTGGTGAAGTCTTCTCTTGATTGTTGACTGACACACATACACCTACCTCCTGGAGAGTGTTCTTGATCTGAACAACTGTTGTGAAGGGTGTTTTCTTCACCAGGGAAAGAATTCTTCGGTCATGCACCACAGTTGTTTTCTGTGGTCTTCCGGGTCTTTTGGTGTTACTGAGCTCACCGCTGCGTTCTTTCTTTCCTGACAGTCTCCATGGCAGCCTACGTGTGGGTTAACCCCGCCTCCTCTCCAATGGTATAGGACCCCCCTCTATAAATTTCAGCTTGCAGGTACAGCCAGTGTTCATTTTTTGTCCTCCTCCAAGGACCCTATTTGGATTATTTCCTGTTAAAATTTGGTCGGCTTACCTCAGAATGAAAGTCGTGTCTATGTCCAGGGCCCAGCCACGGGCGGGTGAGTGACATTCAAAAATCCCCTTTGGCTGATAGCTGTGCGGTGCTTCGGATGGCCGACGGATATCCTAACAGGGTCTGAAGATTTATCTTCCTCCATGGCAGCGTATTTGTTTTGTTTGTATGTCCTAAATGTACTTTCTTTGCTATCCCTGGTGGCCCAATGGCGGCTGGAACGCTCCTCGCGTTCCAGCCATCTCCTTCCTGCTCCCCCTCCGTTCAGTCCGGCGGACGCCTGCGCAGTGTGGGACTGGAGCTCCGCTCTCTGCCTGCCCACTCGCACTGGCAGGCGTTTAAATTTTCACGCCAGGATGACGTCAGCAACGACCGGCCGCAATCGCAAGTGCGCATACGCGGACCCGGCCTCGCTTCCGATTGCGGCCGGTCGTTGCTGACGTCATCCTGGCGTGAAAATTTAAACGCCTGCCAGCCCCAGTGCGAGTGGGAAGCACTGTGGGCATAGCGACATCTTCCCGGTACCTTGTCCGTTGTGAATCCAGGTATGTGGGGCCGGATGCTGTATACCTTTTTGGCGGTGTGCAGGGAGGGGGGGAGCGGTTGGATGCATATTAGGATAACACCTGAGTGTTCCTTATTACCTTGTAGTGATCCGCTGTATGCTCTCTATTCCCTTGTCAGTTTTGGTTTTGCCTGAAACATGGATCCTGCTTCACCGCCCCCTTGTGGCCAGCCCTCTCACAACAGGTGAGTGCTGGTACATTCTAGGGGGATATGGAGGGGGGGATGCTGGCTCATGATTCATGGCTAAATCCTGTGTCTCCCTGGATTTCTCTTTCTCTCAGCTCCTCCAGGTCTGGTCAAGAAAGAGACCCTGTCAGGCCACGAAGAGAATCTTCTTCAAGGTCAAGATGCTGTGAGTCTCCATCAGGGAGCAGGCATGAAAGGAGATGCTCACATTCCTCCTCCAGACACCGCATACACCGCCACAGTAGCCATACGGCCCCGAGAGCCTGTTGGGGTTTTGGGGCGCATGTCCCGGAGGACAAGTCCCTTTGCGAGCCCTGTTTTGCTCGTGCTTCTGGTGAGAGAGAGTCTGAAGATCAGAGATTGGAATCCCTGGTGAAAGGGGTTGTTCAACAATCCCTGAAAGAGTGGGGTGCTAGTCCCACACCTGGGCCTGCTATTTCCAGCTCTCCTGCTGAGGCTCCTGAAGAACAAGGTCCCTCTCAACCAAGCTTCACTTCCGGAAAATCCTCAGAAAGTGATTCGGAAGAGGAGGAAGGTGCAGTTGGGGGCTTTGATTTCGCCCTTGTTTCACCTCTCATAAGAGCAGTCAAAGAGGCTCTGAAATGGGAAGATCCCATTACCCCACAAACGAAACAACGAAGGTTTTTCAAACACCTGGGGAAAGAGCGGCTAAACTTTCCGCTCCTTTCAGAATTAAAGGATGTCATTCTGGAAGAATGGAGTAGAGGGGATGCCAAGGCCTCCTTATCCTCTAAATTGGCTAAATTGTATCCCTGTAATCCAGAAGAGGTCAGTCATCTGGAATCGGCTCCTCTGGTCGATGCCGCAGTCTCCAGACTAGCAAAACATGTTACCCTGCCGCTGGACGATGCAGTTTCCTTTAACCGCTTGCAGACCGCCGCAAGTACATATACTGCGGCGGTCAGCCCCGGCCAGGCAAAGTGACGTATATATACACATCACTAGCCTGTCACCGGCTTGTGAGCCAATAGCGGGCGAGCGCACGCCCACTGAGGCGCGCGCCCGCCCGCCCCGGCTCGTTCACTGAGGAGTCAGTGCGTGTGACCGGCGGACCCGATGTCCGCCGGTCACACTGTGATCGTCGGTAGAGAGGGAGAAAGGCAGGCGGCTAATGTAAACAAGCCGCCTGTCATTCTCCCCTGTGTAAAAATGGAGATCAGACGGTTCTACTATGTAGGACCGTTGATCTCTGTTTTTACAGTAGTAGCCATGTCCCATCCCAGTTAGAAGCACGCCCCTAGGACACACTTAACCCCTCCCTCTCCAATACAGTTAACCCCTTCCCTGCCAGTGTCATTTTTACAGTAACAGTGCATATGTATAGCACTGATTACTGCAGTAATGTCACTGGTAACCCCAAAAGTGTCAAAAATGTCAGTCAAGGGTCCGATCTGTCCGCCGCAATGTCGCAGTCCCGCAAAAAAAATTGCAGATCGCCGCCATTACTCGTTAAAAAAAACCCACCAAAAATGACAAAAATCTTTCCCTTCGTTAGTAAACGCAATAAATTTTGCGCAAACCAATCAAAATACGCTTTTTGCGATTTTTTTTACCAAACATATGTAGCATAAAACAAATTGGCCGAAAATGTTAAAAATTTTGATTTTTACATTTTTTTTGGGGGGAGAATTTCATATAAAAAAATGTGAAAAATATTGTTATTTTTGCAAAATTTACGCTCTTTTTTTGTTTATAGCCCATGATCAAAAAAATCACACAGGTGATCAAATACCACCAAAAGAAAGCTCTGTTTGTGGGAAAAAAAGGACGTCAAATTCTTCCTTAAGTGGTTAAAGACCCTCTGGACAGGAAAATGGATCTAGATTTAAAAAGAATCTATATCACGGCCGGTGCGGCTTGTAAACCTGTGCTAGCATTAGCAGCTATGTCTAAGGCCATGGAAACCTGGGTTTCTGATGTCGAACTGAAATTAAGGAGTGTGTCTGAAGATGCAGTAGAAAGCTCTCCTGTTCAGGAACTGAAGTTAGCTTCTGTGTTTCTTGGAGAAGCATCCATTGATGTACTATGTCTCTTATCCAGATCCATGTTGGCTTCTGTCACAGCCAAACGGGCCCTGTGGTTGCGTCCTTGGCTGGCAGACCCAGCCTCCAAGCAGGCTTGGTGCAAAATCCCTTTTGAAGGATCTTTATTCGGAAACAAATTGGATAATGCAATTACTAAAGTGACGGGTGGAAAGTCAGGTTTCCTTCCCCAAGACAGGCGCCTCTTTGGCCCTAAGAAGCAGCAACCAAGAAAGCAATTTGCAGAGCGTTCAAGAGATGCCCGCTCATACAGGCCTGGGCGAGATTATAGGAGAAATTGGAAAGGAGGTCAAGCATCCTCTCGTAAGATGGTCAGAGGCTCAGCACCTTCCGGGCAAGAAACCTCAAAGTCTTTTTGAGATTCGGCCCGTTCAGACATGCCAGGTGGGGGCGCGCCTGCTCCACTTTCAGCGTGTCTGGGCGGCCTCAATCTCAGACGTCTGGACCATCGGGACAGTGTCCATAGGACACATATGGACCTTCTCGACAGATCCCGTTTCCAGGGTCATTCCCACTCGCTTGCCTTCTCAGGATGAGAAGTGTTTTGCTCGACTATGTTAACACTTTGGTGGCTCAGGGCGCAATAGTTCCGATGCCCGTGCAAGAAAGATTCCAAGGCTTATATTCGCCCCTCTTTCTAGTACAGAAGAAGAATGGATCATGGCGTTCTGTGATAGATCTCACCTATCTCAACGGATTCATAAAGAACGAAAAGTTCAAAATGGAAACCTTATCTACCATTCAGAAAGCAGTGCTTCCTGGAGATTGGCTAGTGTCAATAGATCTCAAAGACGCATATTTCCATGTGCCTATAGCAGTAAACTTCCACAAGTATCTTCGTTTCGCGATAGAGCTTCGACACTTCCAGTTCATCTGTCTTCCTTTTGGCCTGTCCACATCCCCAAGGGTGTTCTCCAAGGTCCTTCTGGCTGTGGTAGCTCTAATCAGAATGAAAGGTGTGCGTCTTCACCACTACTTAAGACGATCTTCTACTGTTATCGCAAGACAAGGATCAACTTCTGTCCCATAGGAACTTGGTCACCTCAACTCTCATGGAGTTCGGATGGCTGTTGAATCTACAAAAAAGTCATCTGGAGCCCTCTCAACATCTGGTTTATCTAGGGGCTCAGTTCAACACCGTCCAGAATACACTTTTCCACTTCCTCTAGAGAAAATCCCAGTGGTGCGGGAGAGGATCCGTCCAGCCCTCTCCTCCTCCTTTCTGACAGCATCCCAGTGTCTCAAGATTATCGGCACTATGGTCTCAACGGCCCCTATGGTCAAGTGGGCACTGTGGCGTCTACGGCCGTTTCAAAGGGGCTTCCTTCTTCAGTGGAATCCGGAAGAACACAAGCAGCGTATTTTTATTTCCCACAGCATGAGAAACAGCTTATTATGGTGGCTCCAACGCAAGAACCTGCTCAATTGCCATTCCCTAGTTCCCATCTCTTGGGTCATCATTATAACAGATGCCAGCAACTCTGGTTGGGGAGCCCATTGCATGGTAGAAGTGGCTCAAGGGAGATGGCCTCCACAAGCCCACTCCCTGGTCTCCAACATCCTGGAGCTCTGTGCGGCTTTTCTAGCTCTTCAAGCTTTCCACCACCTGATAGAAGGCAAATCCGTGCTTCTCCGAATGGACAACACCACGGCAGTGGCTTATGTGAAGAGACAGGGCGGAACCAGAAGTCTCTCCCTTCTTCAAGAGGTAGACCCAATCATGACATGGGCTCAAGCCCATCTGTCCAACATCTCGGCAGCCTACATTCCGGGGCCACAGAATGTCCAGGCAGATTTCCTTTCCAGAGTCCAGTTGAATCACGAGTGGTCTCTCCACATCGACTCATTCAAGTGGATTCTGTCACTAGGGGTCTCACCCGAAGTAGACCTGTTTGCATCTCCATGCAACCACAAGCTGGACTGGTACTTCACATGCAGCAGGTGTCACCAATCATGCGGGACAGATGCTCTGACCGACAGTTGGGAATTCAGCAGAGCATATGCTTTTCCCCTGTTTCCCATCATCCTCAGATTTCTTCAAAGACTCCAAGCAGAAGATGTGGAGATCGTCATGGTGGCCCCTCATTGGTCAAACAGGCCCTGGTTCCCACTTCTCCTGCAGCTCAGTTATCGGAGCCCGATTCCCCTGCCTCTCAGACCAGACCTTCTCTCGCAGGGAACAACATTACACCCCTGCCCTGCTCTGCTCAGGTTAACGGTCTGGTTCTTGAGAGGGTGAGGTTGGAATCACTCGTAATTTTCCTTATGGTCTCCATGGCAGCCTACGTGTGGGTTAACCCCGCTTCCTCTCCAATGGTATAGGACCCCCCTCTATAAATTTCAGCTTGCAGGTACAGCCAGTGTTCCATATCTTAGCCGAATCCAAGACCAGAGGGTGGGAACTCCAGCTGCCATGGAGACCATCGGGAAAGGAAAATTACAGTAGGTATCTGATAGGAATTTTCAGTTTTCCTGACAGTCTCCATGGCAGCCTACGTGTGGGAAATAACTAGCCCAAGCCACACGGGTGGGAATGTTTCAAAGCAAATTTTACTTCAAATTATTAGCAGACAAAACAGTCAAGCCAAAATTAACTGAAGATAAGGAGGCTGGCTCCACACAATAATGTGTCAAACGTATTTACAGAAGACCAGGAAGGCCACACCTAATGTTTTTGCTGTCTCTATGATGGGTTTGTTTTGTTTTTTTCAGCCTAATGGCAGCTAGCTTCACTGATAGTGACAGCTCTTTGGATCTCATATTGAGAGTTGAGAGCAACAGATTCCAAATGCAAATAGCACACTTGAAATGAACTCTTGACCTTTTATCTGCTCCTTGTAAATAGGATAATGAGGGAATAACACACACCTGGCCATGGAATAGCTGAGCAGCTAATTGTCCTATTACTTTTGGTCCCTTAAAAAGTGGGAGGCACATATACAAACTGTTGTAATTCCTACACCTTTCATCCTTTCATTTGGATGTAAATACCATCAAATTAAAGCTGAAAGTCTGCAGTTAAAGCACATCTTGTTTGTTTCATCTCAAATCCATTATAAAGCCAAAAAGATTAGAATTGTGTCGATGTCCCAATATTTATGGACCGCCTGACTGTGTATATATACATACACACACACAATCTCACAAAAGTGCGTACACCCTCATATTTTATTATTTCTTTTGATGTGACAACACTGAAGAAATGACACTTTGCTACAATGTAAAGGTGTGAGTGTACAGCTTGTATATCAGTGTAATTTTGCTGTCCCCTCAAAATAACAACACACAGTCATTAATGTCTAAGCCGCTGGCAACAAAAGTGAGTACACCTCTAAGTAAAAATGTCCAAGTTGGGCCCAATCAGCCATTTTCCATCTCCGGTGTCATGTGACTAATTAGTGTTACAAGGTCTCAGGTGTGAATGGGGAGCAGGTGTGTTAAATTTGGTGTTATCGCTCTCACTCTCTCATACTGGTCACTGGAAGTTCACCATGGCACCTCATGGCAAAGAACTCTGAGAATCTGAAAAAAAAAAAAAAAAAAAAAAAAAGAGAATTGTTGCTCTACATAAAGATGGTGTAGGCTATAAGAAGATTGCCAAGACCCTGAAACTGAGCTGCAGTACGGTGGCCAAGACCATACAGCAGTTTAACAGGACAAGTTCCACTCAAAACAGGTCTTGCCATGGTCAACCAAAGAAGTTGAGTGAACGTGCTCAGCATCAGATCCAGAGGTTGTCTTTGGGAAATAGACGTATGAGTGCTGCCAGCATTGCCACAGAGGTTGAAGGGGTGGGGGGGGGTCAGCCTGTCAGTGCTCAGACCATACGCCGCACACTGCATGAAATTGTCATCCCAGAAGGAAGCCTCTTATCAGTTTGCTGAAGACAAGCAGACTAAGGACATGGATTACTGAAACCATGTGCTGTGGTCTGAAGAGACCAAGATAATGGAAAATTGAATACTCACCTTTCCGTAATTTTCCTTTCCTGGTGCCTATCCATGGCAGCATACATATGGTGGTTGCTCCGCCCTCAACCAACCCACAGGACCTCCTTAACTCTATAAAAGAAAGAACTGCCCCCCCTCACGCCATTCTTGTAACTAGACTCAAAAATGCAGATTACGTAAAGGGAGGGCGTATGCTGCCATGGATAGGCACCAGGAAAGGAAAATTACGGAAAGGGGAGTATTCCATTTTCCTGGTGCCCAATGGCAGCATACATATGGAAAATAACTCGCTCATAGGGAGGGATACTGCACAGAAATATAGTTTATTAGGATTCACAAAACCGCCAATTGCAGCGCTTTCATCCCAAAATCACGGGAAGTTAGAGCAGCTGGATCCAGGCTATAATGGACCATGAAGGTATTAATTGAGGACCAACTGGCTGCACGACAAATTGTTTCCGGAGAGACATGTGCTAGAGCTGCCCAAGAAGAGGGTATCCCCCGCGTAGAGTGAGCATTTAGGCACTGGAAGCCCGCTAGCCCGATAAGCCCTTTGAATCAGACGTACGATCCAGCTTGCGATAGTTCTTTTTGATGCTGCCAAGCACTTTCTACCTCCGTTTGGAATGATAAATAGGCGTTGCTCCCTACGAAAAGATTGCGTTAAATCAATGTACCGACGTAGAGTTCTTGCAACGTCCAGTTCATGCAACTTTGATGTAGCTGGATCTTCCTCAAAGGTTGGGAGAACCCATTCCTGATTAAAGTGGTAGGTAGTTGGCACTTTAGGTATGAATTGATGGATTGGTCGTAGGACGACCCTATCTGGGAAGAACGTAATATATGGATCTTGAGCACCCAAGGCTTGAATTTCAGAAACCCTACGGCCTGAAGTGACAGCTACGAGGAAAACTGCTTTAAGAGTAACATCCTCCAGAGAACAGTCCTCAGTAGGAGCAAATGGCAGTGCTGCTAGAGTATCCAGCACCAAGGGTAAATCCCACTTTGGGTACAATGTTTTCCTAGGTGGTCTTAACCTCAGTACTGCCTTCATAAACCGCTCTATCAAAGGATGTAAGGCCCATCTGATGTTTGTCAGAGCTGATAAGGCTGAAACTTGCGGTTTAAGGGTATTGAGCCCCAAACCTACATCCAGACCTTTCTGTAGAAACAGTAGAACGTCCTGCACAGCTGGCTTCAATGGATTAAACTTGTTGGATTCGGCAACTTCTGAAAACTTCTGCCATACTCTGTAGTAGGAGCTATTAGTGGACGATTTTCTGGCTTGGAGCAACGTCTGGGTTACCTCATGAGAGCAACCTAACTCCTCCAACCTCTTCCTTTCAACTTCCAGGCCCTCAGATCCAGGATTTCTGAATGTGGGTGGATGAAGTCCCCCTGCGACAGGAGACCAGGAATCTTCGGAAGGACTAGAGGGTTGCAAACAGACAGCTGGGTCAACAGCGTGAACCAAAGCCTTTTCGGCCAATAGGGAATCACCGCCAGGATGGTCACCTCCTCCCCTGTTAGGCGTTGAAGGAATCTGAGAATCAGAGGGGTAGGAGGGAACGCATACCCGACTCGGAAGGACCACGGTTGAACTAAGGCATCTACTCCTGCTGAATTCTGGGCAGGGTATCTTGTGAAAAAACGAGGTGCCTTGGCATTCTGGGGGGATGCAAATAGGTCCCACTGAGGACTGCCCCAGTGTTGACAGATCCACCGAAACACACAGTTGTCCAGGGACCACTCGTTGATGAATTCCCTGGACAGGAGATCCGCCAAATGATTCTGGGGGGCTGGCAGATACGCTGCTCGGAGGTTTACAAGGTTCTCCTCGGCCCATGCTAAGATCGGGGCCACTTCGCATGACAATGACCTGCTGTGGGTCCCCCCTTGGTTCTGGACGTAGGCTACCGCCACCCTGTTGTCCATACGTAACAGGAGGGAGTTGCCCGCGAGATGAGGTGCCAAGTGCGATATAGCTTCCCAAGCTGCCCTCAGCTCGAGAATGTTTGATACTACATCCTCCGCATCGAACTGCCATCTTCCTTGGATCAACTGGTCCCTGAAGTGTGCCCCCCAGCCCAACCGACTTGCATCGGTTGTAAGCGTGATCCATGAGATGGGGCCAAGATGGCAATGATTTTGAAGGTTGGGCAGCTTCGTCCACCACCATAGGCTGGACTTCATTGATACCGTGATCAACACCTCCTGGGAAAGGGACCTCCTTCTCCACTGGGATAGAAACCCCTGTTGAAAAGCACGGAGATGCCAGCGGGCCCACTTTACCATCGGGATACATGAGGAAAAGGTTCCGAGGAGACTCAGACACTCCAATGCCGACATGGCTTTGCTCGCCAGTGCCTTCTTCACCTTCCCTGTGATTATAGGAATCTTCTCGGGTGGCAGTGACACTGCCCTCCTCCGTGTGTCGAACAGTGCCCCTAAGTAGATCATCTTTTGGGCTGGAGTAAGCTGGCTCTTCGAGTGATTGATTAGCCATCCGTACCTCATCAGTGTGTCCAAGACTTGTTGAACATGGATCTTTAGGAGCTCTTTGTCCTGCGACAGGATGAGAATGTCGTCTAGATAATGTAAGACACGGACCCCCTTCTACCGGAAGGGTGCCAGCATTGCCACCAACACTTTGGTGAAGGTTCTGGGGGCTGTGGATATGCCGAAAGGCAAACACTGGAACTGTAGGTGAAGTTCCCCTATCTTGAACCTTAGGAATGACTGGAAGTCGTGAAGTATTGGTATATGTAGATACGCATCCTGAAGGTCTATAGAGACCATCCAGTCGCCTGGTTGCACAGTTAGGATGACCGTGTTTAGGGATTCCATCTTGAACCGCTCGAGGCGGATAAACTTGTTCAACCGCTTCAGATCTAGAACTGGCCTCCATCCTCCCGCCTTTTTGCGTACCAAGAAGACTGGGGAATAAAAGCCTAAGAATCTTTCCGACTCCGGCACTGGTACCACTGCCTGCTGACGAATTAGCGTCTGGACATATCGTAGCAGAACCTTGCGCTTCTCTTCGGAGTTTGGAATCCTGGTGGGTAGAAAAGAAGAACGGGGCGGTTGGCGCTTGAACCTCCAAAAATGCCCCTGAAGGATCGTGGAGGTGACCCAACGATCCGAGCAACTTTCCACCCAAACCTGAGAGAATGCCCTGAGACGGGCACCCACCGGGCTGGTTTGGGTGGGCAAGAAGTCAAAAAGACTTCTGGCCTTCCTGTGTCGAGGTAGCAGCCTTCTGTTTCCCCATCTTCAGGAAGGTAGCCTGGGAGCCCTTCCAACCTCTTCTGTATTCTCTCCCTGGTCTGGAGTCTCAAGGGATCCCCCACTTGTGGTCGGGGCCATCAACTCCTGGGACAAGTTCAGTTCTCGAATTGAGTCCTTAATCAGCTTCTTCATTGTATTAATGGACTCTTGCTTTTCTTTTTCCCAATCCCCCGTGGCTTCTAAAAAGCATGTTTCGCAGACCAGTTTTTCCGGCAGAGCTTGTCGGCCACAGACTCAGCATGCTTTGTCCCCAGGCCGGATGGAACTGCGTTGTCTGTCAGATTGATGGGGGGATCTGCGAGATTTGTGTGATGTGCGAGGGGTAGACGAGTGATATTGGTCATGTCTTGAGCGGCTGTGGCCTCTGGACCTCCTCGCCGGCGAGTCCCTGCGGGATGATCGGCGTTGCGGGCTGCAATGAAACTTTGATGTTTCATACGCCCGATGCTCTTTTTTAAAAATTTTTTAAACTTACCTGAATGGTGCAGCCCTTACCTAGCGGAATGTTGAGGATCTTTTTGTGCCACTGAACTACGGGAGATGGCTGGGATAAGAGACACAAAGGGTAAGAAGAAAAGAAAAAGTAAATGGAAAGGTCCCAACCTAATAGTCCCCTTTTTTATTATAAATAAATATATATTTCCAAGAAGAGGAGAGAAAAAAAAAAAAAAGAAGCTGCAATACCTCTGGCTTCCATCGGGAGGCAGCAGCACAGGCAGACTTGAAAGCTTCTCCTCAGCAGCAAGGGAGATGTTATGCTTCTGACATCCGCCCTCAGAATGAGAGAGGCTGGCCATATAAATACATGTACTCCAATGGGAGTACCAAGATGGCCGTCGATGGCTTCATCTGCCTACTGGGCATGTGCAGGTGATGTCATAGGGCGGGGCCATCGCCCAGCCCCCCGAACAGTAAAACAGAGGTTAGGAGGCAGGCGCGAAGCGCCTCAGGGGCTCCAGAGGGGCTTACTAGCAATCCTGCACCCCAGCGCCCACATGAGGACAGACTGTAAAGTAGGACAGGCTAAATTTAATGCAGGAAGCATCAATGTTACCGGGGCAGCCCCCAAACAAGAGGGAGGGGGGGGGTTCCCGGGAGGAGCATGGCTGAACTAGACTCCTTACCTGGAAAAAGATCATCAGAAAAACAGGCTCCCAGCCTTGTTGGCGCCTTTAGCAGCCTAAGACCTGGGACTCCATCCTACAGGGGAGCATGCCCCTGTAATGGTAACACCATGTGAAGGTGCAGTAAGGGCTGATCGTGATCCTGCAGGCTTGAGGACAGAAAAAAGAATGGCGTAGGGGGGGCAGTTCTTACTTTTATAGAGTTAAGGAGGTCCTGTAGGTTGGTTGAGGGCGGAGCAACCACCATATGTATGCTGCCATGGAGGCACCAGGAAAAACTTATTTGGTTCAGATAGTGTCAAGCGTGTGTGGTGGCAACCAGGTGAGGAGTAAAAAGACAAGTGTGTCTTGCCTACAGTTAAGCATGGTGGTGGGAGTGTCATGGTCAAGGTCTGCATGAGTGCTGCCGCAACTGGGGAGCTACAGTCTATTAAGGGAATCATGAATGCCAACATGTACTGTGACATACTGAAGAGCATGATCCCCTCCCTTCGGAGACTGGGCCGTATTCAAACATGATAACCCCAAACACACCTCCAAGACGTCCACTGCCTTGCTAAAGAAGCGGAGGGTAAAGGCGATGGACGAGTAAAGCATGTCTCCAGATCTAAACCCTATTGAGCATCTGTGGGGCATCCTCAAACGGAACGTGGAGGAGCGCAAGGTCTCCAACATCCACCTGCTCTGTGATGTCATCATGGAGGAGTGGAAGAGGACTCCATTGGCAATCTGTGAAGCTCTGGTGAACTCCATGCCCAAGAGGGTTAGGGCAGTACTGGAAAATAATGGTGGCCACACAAAATATTGATACTTTGGGCCCAATTAGGACATTTTCACTTAGGGATGTACTCACTTTTGTTGCCAGCAGTTTAGACATTAATGGCTGTGTGTTGAGTTATTTTGAGGGGACAGCAAATTTACACTGTTATACAAGCTGTACGGTCACTACTTTACATTGTAGCAAAGTGTCATTTCTTCAGTGTCACATGAAAAGCTATAAAAGATTTACAAAAATGTGAGGGGTGTACTCACTTTTGTGAGATACTGTTACACACACACACACACACACACACACACACACACACACACACTGCCTGGCCAAAAACAAAGTCGCCACCTGGAAATAACTAAGCAATTAACTAAACTAAGCATGCAGTAACTATCCTATTGGATAGTTACTGCCTTGTCAAAAAAAAGGGGGGTTTGGTGCAAACCAAAAACCGCGCAAGTGGTTCAACCGTGTATATATGTATAAATATATAAATATATAATCAATAAATATAAACATAAAATTATATGTGAATATATATATTAATATAATTAATAAATAATTATTTACAGGAATTGCTTCCTTGTAGTGAGCGGCAACAAAAAAAGCAAGGTGCTGAACAATTGTTTAAAAGAAGGGTAGTGTCGCGCTCAAACATAAAAGTGCTTGTGCAGATAATTAAACCTTAATTCAAAAATTAAAAATTCATGATAGGTGACAATCTAAAAAATCAATCAATCTGTGCTCAACATTGTAAAGTGCAAACAGTCCATATGCAGCATCAAACAGTCCACATCTCTTTGGTGTCACACAAATTAGCAGAGACTTGATGTTAGTGCAGATTAACCTTCACCTCCACACTTCACCCAGTGATCTAGTAAGGTACTCCTTACCGGAAATATATGACCCCTTAATTATAGGGGGTCACATAGGCAATATCTCCACTCAGTACACACGATCCTCAGCTCCTCTGTTACACAGTGGGTAATCCAGCATCAAGCCCTTATAGTGTAGCTCGGATCAGGTGACAAACATGGGTGGGACAAAAAGGAGACTCTCATGGTGCAGTACATCTAAACATATCGCTTTATTTAAAAAGAATTGCACTTACTCGAATCACCATTAAACAATCGCCTTTCTCATAAAAACATCCAGCGAGGGTTGTGAGCACTGCCGATCGCACAGCGCTCCTCTAACCCGGAAATGGCTACGGTCTCACGTTTCCCTTCCCGACGTACGTTTCGTCAGTACGACCTGACGTCATCAGGGGATCATGTGACCGTATGTTTACTTCTCTTTTTTATTGAGAATAAACCGCTTGGCATCCAATCAGAAACTCCTTAGTTTGTAACCCCCGCCCGCATGACTCGGATCAGAATCATTAAGGGAGCCTGCTTAGAACAAAAAGGATGATATCATAATATTGCAGCAATGACGCCGCGATTTTTTCTTTTTAATATATACCCAAAGCAAAATTGCTTAGTTTAAAACCTTGGACCGCAACTGTGCTTACTGGGTTTTTGGTGGAATGCCTCACGTTACATTATTGAAATTCCATCAATAGCGGTAAAAGAGGGCAATCAGATCTGTACCAAGAGTTTCTTCAAGGACACGGATAGGAATAGTTATATTCCCACAAGAAGTTGCCATCATCCCAAGTGGCTGGGAGCTATACCGAAGGGACAGTACATGCGCATAAGACGCAACTGTAAGAAAGAAGAAGACTACTTGACCCAAAACAATATCAAAACAATGCCACAGAGAATGCGTGCCATAATCCAAGCTAAAGGCGGTCCAACATGTGACCTTTTTTTTTTTGGGTGGAGACCTTGATTTTGGCCAGGCAGTGTGTATATATATATATATATATATATATATATATACATACACACACACATATATATATATATAGTAACAGGACGTCAAGTAAATGTGACAGGAAGTCAGCTAAATCTGTGAGTGTTGTCACAGATCGGAGATACAATTCACCAATTACTATAGGGTGTCGGCTGAAGAAGTCAGCAGGAAGGTCTAAAGACGTTGAACAGACTTCAGCTGTTCAGAATGAGGAAATGAAGGCCTCTATAATTTGTCCAAAGGAAGTCTCAGGATTGCTGCCTCCGGAAGCTGTCTCCTGAAGCCGTGTGGGCTGGGAGAAGGAGGACAGTCAGATGTGTGCCTCCCGACAAGCTGTGTGAGCATGGGAGAAGACCCCCTGAAGTGATGTGCCCTAAGGAGGGTAACCAGTTGTGAAGACTTCTCAAAGGTGAGAAAACAAACTATTTCTATGTGGAAGAAATACAGGAATGTTTGCCATGTGAAGAGACAAGCAAAGAGACATTCTCATTGTGAAGAGTAAAGGGACCTGTTAAATGAAAATGTGCTGTGTGAAGAGATAAAACATGGACTGTTGAGTATCCGCTGTAGGATAAGAAAGTCTGCCCAACAGTAGGTTGGGGACAGACTCTTAGGTAGGTTCCAGTGTGAGAAGGTAGCCGCCCACAGAGGCAAGGATTTATTTTGTCTATTATTTTGCTGTTTTTAACGCTTGCAGTCTGGTGAAGAATATTGCATTAATAAACCAAACTGTTGTTTGCAAGTACTTATCGGCTATCTCTCTGTGAAAACGCACCCCCCAAGGGGTCATCCACACCTGCCACCGAGCTAATCCCTTACAATCTATATATACACACACACACACAATATTATAACCAGGATCATGGCTGCATGCAGTACTTTTTATCAGCACACACTGCCCGCACACCACCGCAGCGCAGTGTGACCCAGGCACACCGGAGACAAGGAAGTTTGCAATATAATGCGATGGAACTGCACTGGAAAAACCGCCCAATGCAGTCCTGTCGCATCTGGTGTGAACGTTCCCTAAATTTTTGTGTAATGCACAGAAATGGTATAGAACATTTCAATGTACTTCAACTGTGTAAAAGCCATGCTATAAAACATCAGATATCTATTTGAACTTTTCTCACATTGTGTCGCATTTCTTAGATTAGGTCTATAATCCAAGCATACCTTGATATTTTCTACAGACACATAGAACTACCTAAATATAAAAAACACACACACAATTATCTTTGTTCACTTTAGTTTTATGCTTTGAAAATAAAATAGAAAACACAAAAGATCTTAAACTATTTAAACTACAGTAAGTCATCACTTCAGGCTTTAAAAGTCTTGCAGATTGATGGAGTCTCTACAGCTATATAAATAAAACAGTGAATAATTGAACCTTCTTGTCTGGGTCAAATAGTGGCAATACCATGATGACATTCTTGCAGAGAGAGTAGGTGAACAGTATGCTGCAGTTTTTTGGATGGGAGATTTAAATATTCAGGCTTATTTTCATGTGCCCAACTGTAGGCAGGAATTTAGTGACCTCATAATCAGTAAACAGAAATTTTACAAATACAAAAATTAAAATTGATCATAATTGACACATTAAACAGAGACTGTACCTTACAAGGCACAGACTATGTGTAAATTGTTATTTTTCTCTTTACAGAGTGGCAAGCATAGAAAATGAACTGTAAGTCATGTGTAAACTTCTAGAGGCACATATAATCTACTTTAAAGATCGTTACAGCCAGTACTGTGTACGATTAAGGGGTCTAAAACATTTATTTAAACCTTGAAAATACACCTGCATATAATCCACATACATTATACAGATTTTTACAATGACATCAAGTCAGTATCAGTACACATAATCAAGTCTGTCCCAATGTGGTTGTGGAATGATTGGCTGATGTGTAAAAGATGAACTGTCCATAGGAAACTTTTTCTCATTTTTCCCTTCACAGTACTCATACTAGAAAAACCAGGCGCTGCTCAAGCTCCCTTGTCTGCAGATGATGGCATTGCACACTAGTGGTAGAGCAAATGTTCCATGCAGAGCGCTGAAGGAGGCAGATGGCCGAGGAAGCATCGGTCTTCTAATTCCCTGTTCCCCAGTCAATAGAATCAACAAACAACATTTTTAAAGGACTAATCGGAAATTATACTTTTCCAGGGAGTGGAGGGAGAGAACCAGACATTCCTGTAGATGGGCCTAGAAGTATCTGATGAAAGAAAACCACTATAAATCAGTATACAACAAAACAGTTTGAAAAAAAATCTTTAATTGCTTTAAGTTACTGAAAATAACGGAATTTTTGTAAAATCTTACCTGTAAAATTCCTTTCTCTGAGTCCTCCGACAGTCGCCGCCTCTTCATATTCGTCACTAATGGGGTTAATGACCTTTGCTCCGTAGGAGTAGCTAGGCAACAGAATATATTAATATCAAAGCTTTTAGCATATCCCACCCCCAGGGGGTGGTCCCCTCAGTCCATACCTCCCTGCTTCCTGCATTTCCAACTCAGTTTCAGTAGCATAGCAGTAGAGTACATAAACAAACCCCAAAAGAGGGGCGGGGGCGGCGACTGTCGGAGGACTCAGGGAAAGGAATTTTACAGGTAAGATTTTACAAAAATTCCGTTTTCTCTTACGTCCTCCGACAGTCGCCGCCTCTTCATATTCGTCACTAATGGGGACGTCCCATAGCAGTGTAGACATGAGGGGTGGGAAAAAAAGCAGCCGCGCCTAAAGCAACGCAGTAACCACATCAGAGAAAGGAACCTTACCAAAGTAAGAGAACCAACTGGGCAACAGGAAAAACGTGCTCAACAGGAGCAACAACCCAGGAAAAAACAAGCAACCTAGGGGTAAAAACACCCCAACAGCCAAGGGCCCAAACAAGGGACCCTAAGGCACTGCCGCACTAAGAACTTTGCGGCCAAAGGAAGCATCTGCCGATGCCAGAACATCCACCTTGTAAAATTTCGAGAAAGTGTGAACGGACGACCAAGTCGCCGCCTTACACACCTGGGCCACAGAAGCCTGATGACGATAGGCCCAAGACGTACTCAGAGACCTGGTAGAGTGCGCCTTCACAGGAAAAGGAGGAACCTTCCCCTTCAAAGCATAGGCTTGCACAATGGTCTGACTGATCCATTTGGCGATGGTAGCAGCCAACGCCGCCATGCCCTTCCGAGGTCCCTCAGGAAGGACAAAGAGAATCCGACTTGCGAAAGGATTTAGTCGATGACAGGTAAACCCTGATCGCCCTAACAACATCCAAGGAATGCAAAGCCACCTCCTTCGGATGCTTAGGTGAAATTCCGAGATCCTCTTCGGAAGAAAAGACGGGTTAGGTCGCAAGACCACCTTATCCAAGTGAACCACCAAATACGGAGATTTACAGGACAAGGCCGCCAGCTCCGACACCCTGCGAGCCGAAGTGATCGCCACTAAGAAGGCAACCTTCTTGGACAACAAAGACAACGAGATCTCCCTGATATTTTCAAAAGGAGCATGTTGCGACACGGACAGAACAAGGCTCAAATCCCATGGAGGTAAAGGCTCCCTCCTAGGAGGGACCAAATGTCGCACCCCTTGAACAAAGGTGCTAACCAAAGAGTTAGAAGCCACAGAGCGTTGAAAGAGAACGGCCAGCGCAGAAATCTGACCCTTAATCGTGGCCAACGCCAAACGCTGGTCCACGCCCGTTTGAAGGAAAGCCAACACTCTCGACACCGAGTACGAGCGAGGGGAATACCCCCTGTACTCACACCAGGCAAAGTAAGCCTTCCAAGTACGGTAGTAAATCTTCCCAGAAGAGGCTTTTCTAGCCTTGATCAAAGTGGGAATGACCTCAGGGGAAAGACCCCTATCCTTCAGGACCTGGCTTTCAACAGCCAGGCCGTTAAAGCCAGCGACTGTAAAGCAGGATGGAAGATCGGTCCTTGAGACAGGAGATCTGCTCGAAGTGGCAGACGCCACGGAGAGTTGACCGCCAGATTCACGAGGTCTGCGTACCAAGACCGGCGAGGCCAGTCTGGTGCCATCAGAATCACCGTTTTCGGTTCAGAGGCCAACCTGCGAAGGAACCTGGACAGCAGCTGAATCGGTGGAAAGGCATACAACAGGCGATACTGATGCCAGGGCGTCACTAACGCGTCCGAGGAGTCTGCCCGAGGATCGCGTGTCCTTGCCACGAACCATTCCACCTTGTTGTTAAGACGAGACGCGAACAGGTCCACATCTGGGGATCCCCACTTTTCGCACAACATCTGGAAGACATCCGGGTGAAGGGACCATTCTCCCTGGTCCAGGGTCTGGCGGCTCAGATAATCCGCCTGCCAGTTCTCCACCCCCGGAATGTGAACTGCAGATATCGCCGGGACGTGCGTCTCGGCCCAAGACAGAATGTCGGCTACTTCCCGAGCCGCCCGGGCACTCCTGGTGCCCCCTTGGTGGTTGATGTAGGCCACCACTGTGGCATTGTCTGTCTGTACCCGAACTGGACGGCCCTGAAGCCTGTCCGTCCAACGCAGAAGACAGAGATTTATCGCTCGCAATTCCAGAATGTTGATCGGAAGGGAGGATTCCTCCTCCGACCAAGTTCCCTGGGCGGACAGAACGCCCAGAACACCACCCCAGCCCGACAGGCTGGCGTCCGTGGTGATCACCGTCCATGACAAAGGATGAAAAGACTTGCCCCCCCCCCCCCCCCGACACCGCCGGGGACTGGAGCCACCACAAAAGACCCCTGCGGGCGAGATGGCTCAACGACAGCCGCAGATCCAGAGATCGCGGACGCCCGTCCCACTTGGCCAGGACCTCCGCCTGAAGCTCCCGTGTGTGAAACTGGGTGAAGGGAATCGCCTCGAAGGCCGAAACCATCAATCCCAGACACCTCATACACGTCCGGAGGGACGAGCACTGATTGTCCCTGAGGGACCTGACTTCGCACTGAAGTGTCCGAAGCTTGTCTTCCGGCAGGAAGACCTTCGCTTGAACAGAGTCCAGAATCATCCCCAGGTAGGGAAGACGAACTGACGGGCACAACGTTGACTTTGGAAAATTTATCGTCCAGCCGAATTCCTGCAGAGTCTGCATCGTGATGGACAGGTCGTTCACCAGGCCCTGACTGGTTGCGGACTGAATTAGGATATCGTCCAGATACCCCAGGACAGAAATGCCCTGGGCCCTCAACAAGGCCAGAACCGGCGCAAGCACCTTGGTGAAAACCCGCGGAGCCGAAGCGAGACCAAAGGGCAATGCCACGAATTGGTAATGATCCTCCGCAATGGCAAATCGAAGGTACCTCTGGTGACCCTCGAAAATGGGGATGTGAAGGTACGCATCCTTCAAGTCGATGGAGGCCATGAATTCCCCCGGAACCAGGGCAGCCACCACCGATCGCAGGGATTCCATGCGGAACTTGCGAACCCGCAAAAAGCGGTTCAGAGCTTTCAAGTCCAGAATCGGACGTACCTTGCCCTCCTTTCTGGGCACAGTGAACAGATTGGAATAGAACCCCCGAAATCTGTCCCGATGAGGCACCGGAACCACCACTCCCTGGGCCCGCACCGCCAGGTGCAGATCCTGCAAGCGCTCCGGAGTCAGCTGAAGGTTTGAGGGGAAAATTCTGCCCGCCGGCCAAGAGAGAAACTCGATCTTGTATCCAGATCGAACGATTTCCTGAACCCACCTGTCCCGAACGCGGTCCAGCCAGGGTTGAAGAAAACCGAGCAAACGTCCCCCCACCCCAGAAGCGGGTGAGGGTGCCCCTTCAGGCCGCATTGTTGTGGGCAGCGGATCCGGACTGGCCGGACTTCCGCTTACCCGTCCACGGCTTCTTCTGGGAGCCTTGGCCTTTGAAGGGCTTGCCCTTATAGTGGGACCGAAAGGCACGAAGCGACCCCTGAGGGTCTAAACGAGGCATTCTTCTTACCCCGAACAAACTTATTCTTGTGAGATTGGGGCAAGAGAGTACTCTTACCCCCAGAAATACCCTTTATCAGAGTATCCAAAGATTCGCCAAAAAGGCGAGATCCCGCGTAGGGCAAATTAGCTTAAGTCTTGCGGGAAGACTGATCAACAGACCAACATTTCAGCCATATCAGGCGACGGTTCAAGACCGCCACACTAGAAAGACGCGCAGCCAAAGGGACTAAATCCAAGTCCGCGTCACACAAATACATGACACCCTGATGAATCTGATCCACCATAGCCAAAGTTGTCGGCAGGGCAGAGTCAGCCACCAGAGTGCGCTTGAGCACCTGCGTCCAATCCGCAATAACCTGGGCTGCCATAATGGAAGCAAAAATAGGCTTCAGCATAGAGCCAGCAACCGTATAAGCATGACGGGCCAGAGATTCTAACCTCCTGTCCATCGGGTCCCGGAAAACCGGGGTATCCTCAGCAGGGATCGCAGTAGATTTATTCAAAATCGCCACCGCGTGATCCACCTGAGGCGGCACACACCAACGCTCATCAGTAGCTGGTGTAAAAGGGATAACGCAGCTTGAAACTACTCGGCACAGCAAAAGGCTTCTTTATATTGCGCCATTGCTCATCCACCGCGCGCTGAAATTCCGTAGAGCAAGGAAAAACCTGCGATGTTTTGCGTTTCCTTTGCGTCCCATAAGAGGACATCAAAGCAGGAGGACATGGTTCATCCTGCAAATGCAGCGTTTGTTTGATAGAAGCAACCAACTCATCCATGATTGCAAGCTCTTCAGACGAGCCAGGGGGAGATTATCTACCCCTTCCACCTCAGCCTCCCCGTCAGACCCCACAAGGTCTAGGGATGAGTGAGACCCTGAGAAGGGCACTCCAGCCATAGCAGCCCCATCGCCCTCTGAATCAGAGGAAATAGACACCCTGGGCCGTTTAGTGGATCGATCAGCCACCAGCATCTGCACTTGAGCAGCTAAGTTTGCCACAATAGTGGCCAGATCAGCCCCCTCGGGGGAAGCAGCAGCCCCTTGGCCCCCCCACCAAGGTGGGAGGAAACTTGCAATCCTGAGAATCCATGCCCCAACAAAAAAGCAATAAAGGGTACTGCCCCTTTAAGATTGCGGCGAGCGCAAGCCCACCGCACCCACTGAATACACTGACCCCCACAGGGACAAGAAAAACTGGGAAAGGAATACAGGAAAAAAGGAAATATAAAACCTGGAGAGATCACACAGGCTGCTGCTGCTGCACCGATCGCTGTCCCAGAGCAAAAGGAAGTGATGCAAGACTGACCGCCCCTACGAAGCCTATGCAAGGCTACACAAACATGGCCGCTCGGCTGAGGAATCCCTGGGCAAACAGAACATGGCGCTGATATGTGGCCTGATCGATCGCCGCCCAAAATGGCGGCGTTTGGCGCCAAAAACGCTGTACAGTACCTCACAGGACCTGCCACCATGATTTTTGCCCCAGAAAAAGCGATCGCCTCACAGCATGCTGAAAATCTGACTGCTTTACAATGACACCCAGCAGAGCGGGAGAGCCCCCCCCTTCACAGCCCACACACACAGGCAGCAAGTTCACACAGGAACTGACAGGGAGCACAGCAGCCACACAGACATGCAGGGTCACACAGTCCCAGACTGACACCCAAATAGACAGGTCCCCACATAGAGTTACACTTACCAGTCCGGATGGCGTGGGGAGCCTGCTCCAGCGACCAAACCGCTGCACTGAGGACAGGGAGTGTCGCAAGCATGACACAACGGAACCGCGGTGCGAAACCGCAACAGCGTCCAGTGAGGTAGCCACCTCACCGATAGCATCCCTGCAGCGAACAGGGATGGGTCGTTCAATGTGCCAGGGCAAAACCTAAGCTGAACGCTCGATGGCAGGCTGGGAAGCCCCTGGCCCTGAGCCCTGGGAACCAGGTGGCCAGACTGAGACCCAGCTCCGCACGATCATCTTCATCAGAAGAAACTAACGCTGAAAATAAACAGCTAAGTAAAAGAAAGAGAAAAAACTTCAAATAAAATCAAAAAGAGAAAAGAAGCTGAGACTGAGAGCCCCAGCACAGGAACAGCCTGCATACTCCTGAGCTAGGCATTAGAAACTGAGTTGGAAATGCAGGGAGGTATGGACTGAGGGGACCACCCCCTGGGGGTGGGATATGCTAAAAGCTTTGATATTAATATATTCTGTTGCCTAGCTACTCCTACGGAGCAAAGGTCATTAACCCCATTAGTGACGAATATGAAGAGGCGGCGACTGTCGGAGGACGTAAGAGAAATCTAACTTTTCAGAATCTACAGCAAACAACAATGGTACAGAGCAGCACAGTGGCTAAGTGGTCAACACTTATGCCTAGCAGCACTAGGGTCGCTGTTTCAAATCCCAACCATGAAAACTATCTGCCTTGAGTTTGTATGTTCTCAATGTGCCTGCCTGGGTTTCTTCCCACATTCTAAAAGACATGCTGGAAGGTTAATGGTCTCCTGTCAAAATTGACCCTGGTATGTGTATGTATGAATGTGAGTTAGGGACCTTAGAAAGTTAAGTTCATAGAGGGCAGGGACTGATGTGAATGTATAATATATATGTAAAGCATTGTGTAAATTGACTGCACTATACAAGTACCTGTAATAAATAAATAAAAATAAATGGCGAGTTGTACTCCACTCACTAACATTTAGATCAGGTTGCATTGAATTTGTTCAGGCTTACAAAAAAAAATAGCTGAAAACTACTAATTGGCTGGAATAAGTAACTGCATCTAACCTTCGATATAGGTGGTATTTGATAAAGATTAGTAGTCAATATCCATAGCTATAATTTTGACACAGGTAAATTGATACTGAACGGCTGAAAGAGAACAACAACTCGACAAGCCTGTTCACATGCAATCACAAGGCAGAAACTGCTTACGAAAAATTTAGGCTGTCATGTGGATCAAAGATCTCCTGATGCAACATACAGAGATGTATGCTGTCAGAACTGATTGTATACCAAAATACCCAAAGAGACTGCAGATATAAATCTGTGTCATTGACTCCTATTCCCCATCTCTTCTGTCAGGAGCACGTGTGCTTTATAAATTAGGGGTTATGCCATGGCATAATTAAATTATATCTGTAGTTTTTAGATGTGCATTTATTTCTGTGAGAACAAAAAAAAAAAAACATTTATAATGTATATAGATATGGAAAGAGGCCCCCTTGCAATATCGACAATAGGTTCTAAACAATTAGTTACATTAGTCATTTTCATGCTCACCTGTCTCTGTTGTAGTTGCTGCTGTTGCTCCATCTGCAATTTTTCTGTCTCAAACACTACAGGCAATACCAGAATCATGAATGAGGTGGTTCCTATCCACAGTGCTGACCGGGAAAAACTAAAGTATCCAAAAAAAAAAAAAAAAAAGAAATGTATTAGTTTACCTATTTGAGGACCACCATGCTACAACCCATTCCCTGTCCAACCATTTTTAGCGCTGTGATAGTTTGATAATTACTCATGCATCACTGTACCCAAATCAATTTTACATATTTTTTTAGAGACAGAGCTTTGTTTTGGTGCTATTTAACCCCCTTCACGTCAACTGTACGCAAATATGTGGACCCACTGGGCTTTTTTCCATGGGGCCACATATTTGCGTATCTCCCTTTTTGTGCTGGGAGCGAGCTGCACAACATGCTCCTAGCACAGGTACCAGGGTTTCACCAAGAGTCCCGGGCCTCGTTTTAATGATCAGGACCCGGAATGTCCGATTCCAGGTCACCCGATTACTGTTATAGCCTCTGATTGGCTATCACAGTAATCAGCCACTGTGAAGCCCTCCCTGTGTTTTCTGTCTCTGTGAATGGACAAGACAGATACATTGTATCTTTCTCTGTCCTTGCAGGGATAGAAAAAAAAAAAAAAAAAAAAACCTAGATCAAGGTTTGATCTAGGTCAGCCGCAGGGTTAGTGTTCGGGTCAAAGTCAGTATTTTTTTTTTCTAATTAGTATCAGTGTGTTTTAGGCAGGATAAAAAAAAAAGCAAAATGCGCACTATTGTTTTTGGGCTGTAGTATGGGTACAAACAACAACAACATACACTTAGGTGGTATCGCAGCGGCTTTTGTTCTTTGGTGGTAGGTTATGGTAGTAGCAAGAAATATACAGGTAAATTGAAAAAGAAAAGCATTGAGAAAAACGGTTTCTATTACTTTTTGTTTTCATACAAAATTTAATGCAAACTGAATCAAATAAAAAACAAGAGTACACAAACCCCAGAAATGATACATTTTTTGCCACAACTTTTTGGAAATGAAGAAACATGTTGGTATTGAGGGTGTTAAAACATGTGGTAACCTTGCACTAGATACATTAAATGGACATGTGATACACAAACAAATGTGAAAGGGTTTAATTTGAAATGTCACATATGATGGAGAGGAAGGGGTTAATGTGCAGGATAAAGGTAGTACGAGGATAATATACAGCTCAGATCAGAGACAGGATGGAGCCAACATATACTGTAGAGGGCTGGATGACACTGATACCAGTTTACAATTGGTGCTGCGGTCAGGAAGCTCACTTTCCTCTTGCACATTGATTAGTGCGTGAGAAGTAAAAGCTGGCTGTTAGCCGCAACCATTGTTTACATTGTATGATGCTGTCACTGGTCACAGCGACAACAAGATACAGAGCTAATCTGATTGGCTCAGTACCTTCTGCTTGCTAACTACACTGTCCAATGGAAAACGAAGTTATTACCTGTTAACTTGATTTCCAGGAATCTTCCAGCTCAGAAATATGAGAGATTGGCACCTCCCAGTTAGCACAGGAAACACAAATCCGCATTAGTATAAAAAGACAGGCACTATGCATGGTCCCTCAGTAATAACAAATAACCAAAGGCCTAACATGTACACCCCCTAATAATTACCATTACAAAATCATAGGGTGGGAACAGTGCCGTCCTGGAAAATTCCTGGAAATCAAGTAAACAGGTAATAACTTCGTTTTCCCAAGTCATCTTCCAGGACGGCTTTAGGAGAGCGACATCATAGAAATAATACCCGTTAGGGAGGGACTACTGCCTGAAGCACTTTTCTCCCAAAAGCCTGGTCAATTGATGACAAAAGGTTCAGATGGTAGTGTCTTATGAAAGTCTGGAAAATTGACCAGGTGGCTACTTTGCAGATCTGGATTGGGGTAGCCCCTGCTTTCTCTGCCCAAGAGGTGGCGAAAGGCTCTGGTGGAACATGCTCTAAGCTTAGGAGGAGCTGGCAGTCCTGTTATGGAATAGGCTTCCTCAATAGCGGATTTCATCCATCTGGCGACAGTGGTTTTTGAGGCGCCTAGTCCTTTCCTGGGACCGGAATACAGAACAAACAGATTGGGTACCTTTCTCCATTCTTTGGTTCTTTCAATATAGCATAACAGGCAACTCCTGACGTCTAATTTGTGAAAATTCTCTTCTTTTAAATTGCTTGCTTGTCCGCAGAAAGATGGTTATTACGATGTCCTGTGACCTATGGAAATCAGTGGATACATTAGAAAGGAACCCCATGTCCAGGGGCAGAATTACCTTATCTGGGAAAAATGGAACAGTAAAGTTCCATTATTGATCAAGCTTGCAATTCACTCACTCTCCTGGCAGACATCAGGGTCACTAGGAGTAGGATTTTGTAAGTTAGGAGTTTTAGAGAGCTTTCTTCGAGAGGCTCAAACGGTTCTTTCATAAAACTCTGCAGTACTGTGGATAGGTCCCAAGGGGGGAATCTCTGCTGCTGAGGAGGTCTCTTCCTTGAAACGGACTTAATGAACCTCTGATTAGAGTATGATGCGCTAATCTTAGATCTAGGAGACTGGATAATGCTGCCACTTGCACTTTTAGGGTGTTGAGTGTAAGACCTAAATCTGTACCATTCTGTGAAAAATCCAGTACGGCTGGAAAAATAGGCCCGAAAGTCCTGCCTTTTACCTTCCTCCAGCTGCAGAACTTTTTCCAAATCTTGGAGTAAAATTAAATTTGTGGACTTTTTCCAACTTTCCAATATGGTGCAGATCACTTTCTCTGACAGACCTTTGCTTTTTAACAGCTCTTCCTCAGTAGCCAAGCTGTCAGAGAAAGAAGGCCCGCATGTTGGTGGTGCAATTTTCCTTGAACCAGTAAGTCCTCCCTCACTGGAAGCTTCCAAGGCTCCGAGATCAACAGGTTCTGGAGAGCAGGAAACCAGGTTCTCTTTGGCAAAAACAGGACTATTACGATGGTCTTTGCTTCTGTAGCTTGGATCTTCTGTAAGACTTTCAGAATGAGCCTGAAGGGGGGAAATGCGTATAAAGAGCTTCCCTGACCAGGGGTGGGCGAACGCATCCAGCCCTAAACTGCTCGAATCCCAGTGTATTGAGAAGAATTTCCTTACTTTTGCATTTTTGCTAAAGCAAAAAGGTCTATCTCCAGATAACCCCAGTTTTGAGCGATCGGTGTGAACACTTCTTGTTTCAGACTCCATTCTGTATGCGAGATCTGTTCTTTGCTCAGAAAACTGCTAGCGAGTTGAAATTTCCCTTTGATGTGTACTTCTGCAAGGTCATTCTCTTCTGTCCGGCCAAACATTATCCCAGCTAGTTCCCTGAGAATTGCTGAACGCGTGCCTCCTTTTTTGTTGATATAGGAAACTGCGGCGATATTGTCCGAAAGGATACATGTTTTCCCCTTATAATAGATGCGAAAATGCGCATAGCTTCCCAGATCGCCCTCAGTTCTCTCAGGTTGGAAAACTACTTGGCCCAAGACTGATCCCATTTCTCTTGCGCTGCCTGGTGGCCCATGTGGGCTCCCCAACCCCACACATTTGTGTCTGTTGTGATTCTTAATGGATCTTAATTAATCAACTTGTGTATAGCAACGTCCCAGAGACAGATTCCTTTCTAGCAGCCACCACTGTAAGGATTCCTTCACTGGACTCAGCAGTGTCACAAGACTGATTAGAAAAGGGGGGGAGATTGGCGCGATCGGACTGAGCAGGCTGCTAAAATAGTCTAAGTGTGGGCAAAGGTAAATGAACAGGACAGTGGGATTGCTGGAACACTTGGATGGCTGCAGGCTGTAAAGGGTGAAGCAACCCTGTATGGATACAAAAAGAGAGAGAAAACCAAGCGCCGATCTAAGTGTGGCAATAAGCGTTTCTTTAATATCACATAAAAGAGTGTTACTCACAAGAGTCCATTAAAAGCAGGCATCTCAAAAGCAGTGGGGCAGTCTGTGTGGTCACATCAAGGGTGTCCTCTTGGGTCTGCTGCAGAGCTGGTGCTGTGACGAGTGATGTTCTCCTGTTGCGAGGCAGGGGATTTGCAGGTCCACAGCGGCGATGGGGCAGCTTCGGTGAGCAGGTCGGAGGATTGTGACATCACTTCCTGGAGATGCAGTGGGGGTGAAACGGCGAAGCGTTGCTCCGCTCCTTCTTCAGGGCGTGCAGAGGCCATTTTTGGTTGTGGGCAATTATGCCAGTGGTTCAGTAAGTGAATTACGGAGGCTCAGCGGGGACACAATAGTGCAAGGCAAAGCGGCAAGAGATGTGAATAGCATAGACAGAGAGACAGAGAGAGAGAGAGACAGAGAGAGAGAGAGACAGAGAGAGAGAGAGACAGAGAGAGAGAGAGAGACAGAGAGAGACAGAGAGAGAGAGAGACAGAGACAGAGAGAGAGACAGAGAGAGAGAGACAGAGACAGAGACAGAGAGAGAGAGAGAACATCCGGGTCTTTTCTATTTTCATCCATGAAGCACACTCCCTTACGATCCCCTCTCCCCTGGTCCCCCTTCCCCCCCCCCACCCCGGATGTCCACTCCCTCTCTCTCTCGTTCCACCTCGGTCTCCGCTATTCACATCTCTTGCCGCTTTGCCTCCGTAATTCACTTACTGAACCACTGGCATAAATGCCCACAACCAAAATGGCCCCTGCACGGCCTGAAGGAGCGGAGCTCCGCAACGCGTCGCCGTTTCACCCCCACTGCATCTCCAGGAAGTGATGTCACAATCCTCCGACCTGCTCACCGAAGCTGCCCCATCGCCGCTGTGGACCTGCAAATCCCCTGCCTCGCAACAGGAGAACATCGCTCGTCCCTCACAGCACCAGCTCTGCAGCAGACCCTTGATATGACCACACAGACTGCCCCACTGCTTTCGAGATGCTTGCTTTTGAGATGCCTGCTTTTAATGGACTCTTGTGAGTAACACTCTTTTATGTGATATTAAAGAAACGCTTATTGCTACATTTAGATCGGCGCTTGGTTTTCTCTCTTTCTTACAAGACTGGTTGTTGGTGACCGTCCCATACTGATAACATGAACCTCTGAAGAGCTCCGATGGGAGTCTGGGCCCAAGTCACTGCCCGAATCGCTGCTTTTATCAGTCCTAACAATCTCATTATGTATCTGATGGACGTTGTGGGGTTCAGTATGAACCTTGAGGCTTCTGACATCAGTGTTTCCCTCTTTTCTTCTGGTAAGATTTTTTATATCCCAGGAAAACAACTTTCTGAGCAGGGAGAAAAAATGGATTTTTGTAAAATCTTACCGTAAAATCCTTTTCTCTTAGCTCATTGACAGACGTAGTCCTCGGTGATACACCACCTTCGGGTTATGTTGCCTCCACAGGAGCAGGACTAGACAGGAAATTAAAAAGCTCTGGCCACACCCTAGGGGCAGTCCCAGAGGGTATATCCTCTCTCTCTCTGCCTCAGCAAATCAGTTATGTGAAACAGCAGTCTTTAGAGATTTTAACCCAACTCAAAAAAACAGAGGGGCGGGGACTACGTCTGTCAATGAGCTAAGAGAAAAGGATTTTACGGTAAGATTTTACAAAAATCCATTTTTCTCTAGCGCTCATTGACAGACGTAGTCCTCGGTGATACACCACCTTCAGAGCAGTATCACAACTGAGGGGTGGGAAAATGAAATCAAATCCCAATCTAGAAGGCCCAACCGGTGCCAACTAGAAGTTTACAATGCTCATCCTTAATGATGAGACTCAACAAAAGAGAGAAAAAAATTCTTTTTTTTTTTTTTTTTCAAACAGAAAAAAACCCTCGAGGTAGACCACCGGTCTCCTCAAATTGCGGCCTGCAAAACCTTGCGGCCAAATGAGGCATCCGCCGATGCCGTCACATCAATTTTATAGAATTTTGTAAAGGTATGTACCGACGACCAAGTGGCCGCCTTACATACCTGGACCACTGACGCCTGATGGCGAAAGGCCCAGGAAGTACTGAGCGCTCGAGTGGAGTGCGCCCTAACAGGGAACGGAGGACTCTGACCCTTAATAGAATAAGCCTGTACCACCGTTTGTCTAATCCATTTGGCAATGGTCGCGGCAGATGCAGGCAAACCCTTTCTGGGGCCATCCGTGATCACAAAAAGTGAATCCGTCTTACGGAATGATTCCGTAGCTTTCAGGTATACCCTGATTGCCCGAACCACATCTAAGGAATGCAACGCATGTTCCCGATGATGCTTGGGCTGAGGACACAAGGAAGGTAGTACAATATCTTCATTCAGATGAAAATCTGAAACCACCTTAGGAAGAAAAGATGGCTTAGGATGAAGTACTACCTTATCCCTATGAATCACTAGGTATGGGGACTGGCATGATAATGCAGCCAGTTCTGACACCCTGCGAGCAGAAGTAATAGCCACCAAGAAGGCCACCTTCTGGGATAAAGTAAGCAAGGGAATTTCCCTGATGTTTTCAAAGGGAGGTTTCTGTAGAACCGACAAAACCAAATTAAGATCCCAGGGCGGTAAGGGCGCGCGGACTGGAGGAGCCAGGTGCCGCACCCCCTGGATGAAATTCCGCACCAAGGATTTGGTAGCTAAAGGCTTCTGAAAGAAGATTGCTAATGCTGAAACTTGACCCTTGATGGTGCTCAAGGCTAGCTTCTGCTCAACCCCTTGTTGCAAAAAGGCCAATATTCGAGACACCGAATAGGTACGTGGAGGAAATCCTAAAGATTCGCACCACGCAATATAAGTCTTCCATGTGTGATAATAGACTTTGCTGGAAGTCGCTTTCCTTGCTTTAATAAGGGTAGGAATGACTGAAGTAGACAAACCTCTGTCCTTCAGTACTTGGGTCTCAATGGCCAGGCCATTAAAACCAGCGACTGTAAAGCACGAAGGTAAATTGGTCCTTGAGACCACAGACACTCCCTGAGACGAAGTTCCCACGGAACGTCTGCGACTAACCTGTCCAAGTCGGCCAGGCCGGCTTGAGGAGGCCAGCCTAGAATTTCTAGGACCACTGGCGCTGATTGGATCTGAACCAGACGTCCCTAGAGCTATCTGGCCCCGACCATCCGAGAAAGTCTGGTCGTTTTCTGTTCCCACACATTTATCAGATACCTGATAGTTATCAGGAAAGGTGATCTTTTCTGGTTGAACCTCAGGGACCGAAGTCACCCGACTAGAGGCTACTTGGCCTATCTGGTCAACCAGATCCGATTCCTGTGAGGTATCGGGACAAATCTTAGGAAAAGGTAAAGGAAAAGATCTATTCAGGGAACGGTAACTACCGCTTCCTGTGGTACTTAAATGTTGGAAGGGAAGAATCGCACCGGTAGTAGTGGTTGATGCTCGATCTAATGTCCTGAATACCGGTGAAAACGTCCCCCCACCCTGAAACCGGGTGGGGGCGCACCTTCAGGCTGTGTACTCCTTTACTTCGGGTTTGGCTGGGTTGGTCCTCTGCTTGTCCGACCAGCCCTTCTTGAACCCTCCTGGAGGAGTCCTGCCTTTCCCGCTAGTACCAGCCGGGCGCCCTTTATGGGCGGTAAAGAAAGGTCCTCGCTTGTTGCGAGGTCCCTTAGCTTTTGCAGCCTGTGGCAAAAAAGTGCTCTTGCCCCCAGTGGCATCCTTAATGATTTCATCTAGGTTGGCCCCAAATAGACGATTCCCCTGAAAAGGGAGATTGGTCAAGGTCTTTTTGGAACCTAGGTCAGCTGACCAGCATTTTAACCACAGCACACGTCTGAGGATCACTGCTAACTTAGATGCATGCCCTAATAAGGGAGTAGTGTCCAAGGCTGCGTCACAGATAAACCGTAGCCCTTGTATGATCTGTTCCATCAAATCAGATGTCTCCTGGGGAATATCTTTTCCCCTAAGATCTTGGCGTACCATTTTCGCCCATTCCGTAAGTGTCTGGGAAACTAGACCAATAACAATTACTGGTCTAAATGCTGACCCTATCAGAGAGAAGATAGTGCGGGACTCCGCTTCTATCTTTCGATCCACCGGATACTTAAAGGACGAAGTGTCCTCCACTGGAATAACCGTGGCTTTATTCAGCCTGGAAATAGGCGGATCCACGACTGGTGGTACCGTCCATTTCTTAATAATGGATTCCTCAAACGGATAGCGTCTAGCAATACGCTTGGAAATAGTAAAGGTACGTTTAGAATGCTCCCATTCTCCTTTAATCTGATTACCAAAACATTTAGGTACAGGAAAAGCCTTCGCCGTCTTGATGGGCTTATTAGTACCAAAAGGCATCTCTGTTTCAGTTGCCTCTGCCGGTAAAGCCTCAAGTTTTAAGGTTTCCTGCACTGCCACAACTAGTGCGTCCACCAATGCCTCTTCCTGAATTATAGCAAGAGAAGAAGCGTCCTCCTCACTGTCTGAGGGGGCTTTACCTGGGATAACAGCCCTTGCAGAGGAACCTGCAACTGCCGTGACCATCTCTGAATCTGAGTCAGAGGTGTCAGATGGTATAGGGGTAGGCGGGGGTCGCTTCCTTGACCCCCGTCCCTGACAGGCCGCCTCCACCCGAGCCACCATAGACTCCAAAATTGCTGTAAATGACTCTATACTCTGTGCACCGGCGGGTCCCGAGGCCCCCTCGAGGGAAACAGGTGGGGGAATATGTGTGGCAGGGTCCATGATAACTCCAGTTACTTCCTGGATAATATAATTCAAAAGTAAAGAAAAAAACTTTTTTTTTTTTTTTTTTTTTTTCTGACCCCCAGCGCCACAAAAAGCCCCTTAGTGTTACCTGCTAGGGATCCCTATCGATCGAGAGAGAGAGAGATAGACCCCCAGGCTCACCACTTGATGCTCAGAGTTAAACTGCAACAGGTTACAGCGCTGTCTTGACAAACAGGAAGTCTTTTGGCTGGCTGCCCAGGAAGAAAGGAGGCGGCTCCGCCCCTCTGCACGCCTTCCGGCGCCTCCCCCAAGCTCCACGAGGTGTAGGATCACCTCAAACATGGCCGCCCCCATGCTGGAGACACGAGGCTACGCCAAAATGGCGGCTCGTGCGATCCAGCAAAAAAAATGGCGGCGGCCTGTACTGAATAGCGGTGTGCTGCAGGGCACACAACACTCTCTCTGCATGGGGATATGGCGTGGTTGGCGGTACCGGCCCTGGCGGACCGCATGGCCGTTCGGGAGGCCTGCTAATAGCTGGAGATCTGATTTGGAAGGCAGTCTACATGTCCGTGGCTTCTGACTGGTAGGTAGCTTATGCTTAACCCATAAGATTCCCAGAATGCCACAGATTACATCTTTTAAACATGTATACAATAGATTGTTAGCTCCCAAACCAAGCCTCCTGGCTTTTTGCACACATAAAATCACACTCAAAGTAGGAGGATCTGTGACATGTTATAGGATAGAAAGGACTCTTTCTTACCATACAGAGAGGGGCCCGCGTTCACCACAAAACCCGTCAGGGAAAAAGGGGGAACATACTACTCACCATACCAGAACCAGGCGGGCACCAACTCCTGACAGTACCCCTCTCCACCGGGGCGGGAGGGCTGTCGACCGATACGGACGCCGTGACTCATGGTCTTTGGCGTTTCAGCGAGACGTTTAACTCGCGGGTTCAGTCCTTTTAATGGGACTTTGTCGCGGCCGACCCAGCGCGGAGCTATGGCCTGCACGCGCTCGTAGGCTGAACTGGGGTGACCACCGGATCTCAACATCCAGCCCGTCGCCCAGTTCAGCTTTCTTGCTTGAAGATCTCACAGGAACACTGGAGAAAAAAAAAGCTGTCTAAAAAATCCTTTAAGAAAAAAATTCTTGCCAGGACCTAAGATCCCAGCAAGGTATCTAGGTCCTTACTCATAACTAGACAGAAAATAACTGATTTGCTGAGGCAGAGAGAGAGAGGATATACCCTCTGGGACTGCCCCTAGGGTGTGGCCAGAGCTTTTTAATTTCCTGTCTAGTCCTGCTCCTGTGGAGGCAACATAACCCGAAGGTGGTGTATCACCGAGGACTACGTCTGTCAATGAGCGCTAGAGAAATGTGATTTTTCTGTGTTTAAAATTTAACCCAGACTCTGAAGGTGACTTTGTGTTCTGTTCAAAGACCTTTCCAATTCCGTAGCAGTTTTGCAAACAAAAGCAGGTCATCTAGATACGATATCATCAATATCCCTTCTGTCCTCAAGGTCTGTAAGCTTCTGCTAACACTTTTGTGAAGATTCTTGAAGTTGGAAATAGATTGTCTGATTTGGACCTTTTACTGCAAATCTGAGAAATATTTGAGCTTTCTCTGATGGGAATGTGTAAATAAGCATCCTTCAGGTCTGTTGTGGCTATGAATGCCCCCCGTGTCAAAGTTCTTTTGCTGTAAAGATGGTTTCCATCTTGAGTTTTTTGATTTGACTGTTCTGTTGAACATTTTCAGGTTGACATTTTCAGGGAGAGGATTAGTCTGAATTCTCCTGACTATTTCTTCCTTAAAAAGATGTGGGAGTAAAAACCCCCTCCGATTTCCCTTTGAGAAAGGGGGGATATAACTTCATGGCCCATCATTTCTTGGAGCAGATTTGTCATGGCAGCTGGCATGTTCGCATTCTTTGGAAGCTGGGTTACGAAAAAACGTTGACTTCTATCTGATGCATCTTAGATCTAATCTCCAGAGGTTATGCGTTGTTTGATGTGGCCTGTCACTGGGATAGGAAGGCCCCAGTCTCCCTCCTACACAGCAAGAGGAGTCATTGCCCTTTTTCCTTAGGCTAAGAGGGAATAAACAGAAATCCCCTTTTCCCTTTGGTTTTCTATATTGCAATGGCTTCTTTTGCTTCCTACCTTCTTTAGGTCCCATTTTCTTCAAAGGACAAAACCCTTTCTTGTATTGCTGTTTTTTGGGGACAGGAAAATTTTCCTTCCTGTCTGATGAACGTTCCAACAGTGAATCTAGATCTTGAAAGACTAAATTTCCTTTGAATGGCAGAGAACATGACTTTGTCTTGTAAGAGGCATTCCCTGGCCAAGTTTTCAACCAAATAGCCCTCCTTGCTTGGTTGATCAGAGCAGTGCATCTAGGCGAAAACCTGATGGCTTCAGCCGAAGCGTCAGCAACATAAATCAACTGCTTAAGGTACCGGGAGGGAATCCAGAAGCTGTTCTTTAGGAGTATCATTTTTCAGCAAAACTTTAAAATTCCTTAACCAGAGATCAAGGGTCCTGGCAACGCAGGTAGAAGCAATGGCCGGTTGGACGTTTGGCGCTCCTGTGTCCCATGCCTTCCTTAGGTAGCCTTCGGCCTTCCTGTCCATGGCATCTTTAAGTGAACCTGTGTCTTCAAATGACAAGTCTGAATGCTTTGTAACCCTGGACAAAGCTGCATTCAGTCTTTTCCCATAGTGATGCTTCTTCTTTAAAGGGAAACCTTCTTTTAAGGCTTTTAAGGAGAAAAACCCTCTTCTCTGGCTCTTTTTATTCCTGCAGAATTGTGTCATTCAGTGCTGCATGTACAGGGAAAGATTGATGTCTCTTTTGTATGTAACCCCGCATAAAGTTTGTCATGGATAGATAGATCCTCTTTCTTCCAGCTCTAATGCAGTGTTTCTCAACTGCGGTCCTCAGGGCACACTAACAGGCCATAATTTAGGTATTACCTTGGGGAGATTCAGACTAGAATACTGAAATCACTGAGCAGCAAATTATATCACCTGTGATGTATTTCAGTTTTCTTGCAAACCTGGCCTGTTAGTGTGCCCTGAGGACCGGAGTTGAGAAACACTGCTCTAATGTATCTTAAATTCATTTTAGGAGCTCCTCTGTCTCATTGGAAGGAAACAGGAATTGCTGAACTTGACTACCTTTCTCTTCCTTGAGTTCCCCCTCCTCAGGACTAGATTCCCCGCTGGATCCTTCTCCAATCTCCTCCAGCACCCCTGGATCCCCCTCTGCAGCCGCAGGGGTGGGAATGGGAGTTTCTAAGCTAAAACCGGAAGTACTAGGTATAGCAGTATCCAGGGGTCCTCAATCTTGAAGAGAGTTTATGAAGGATTCAAATGTTTTAACCATTTCAGTCTTCATGGGATCTAAAAACTTCTTGAACACAGAGCTACTTTCCTTCTTGGCTAAGGCATCCATGCATTCCTGGCATTAGGTTTTTTTCCATGAGGATGACAACTTGTGTTTACAAGAGAAACATCTCTTTTTAGGGATCTCGGGAGGCCCTGCTCCATTCATTACTTCGTGGCTCTTCCCCTGGGAAGGCACAAACGATAAAAAAGGAGCGGATTCAGAGAGAGTTGCCAGGTGTAAGGAAGAAAAAAAAAAAAGAAAGAAAGAAAAAAGGACAGGTGGATGTGTGACTCCCTGACCTCTCCAAAAAAAAAAAAAAAAAAACCTAAAAAACTAAAAGCACCCCACTCAGTGCCTCCTCCACCGAGCGGCAGGTAAGGATAAGATGATGCACAGTCATCACTTTCCTACCTTAGGGCTTGGATCCTCCTGCGTCCCCCGATCCTCTTCCTCTGCAGCAGCCACCTCCATGATGCACATGCAGGGAACTGGAGATCGGCGCAGGGTCCTTTAACCACTTACTGCCCGGCCACCGACAAATGACAGCAGAGCAGTGCAGCTATTGTTCTGGGATGCCATCATATGACGGCGCACCAGAACGGCCTCTCACGGGGGCGTGCAGTGCGGCGATCGTGGCCACGCCGTGTTGCTGTTGCTAGGACACAGCGCGACCCCAATCTTGGTAGAGAGCCAATGACATGGCTCTTTACCCATGTGATCGGCTGTGTCCAATCACAGCCGGTCACATGTAAATAAGGAAGTGCCGTTTATCGGCTCTCCTCGCCTCACACTGTTAAGAGTGTGTGGCGAGGAGAGCCGATCACCAGCTCCTCCTCAAAGGGGAGAAAAGGAGAGGTAATCAGGGCACTGATTATCAGTGCCCTGATTACAGAAAAGTGAAAAACAAGGCCAATCAGTGCCCATAGCGCCGCCCGTCAGTGCGGCATACTAGTATCTCCTTATCAGTGCCCATAAGTGCAGCCTATCAGTGCCGCCTCATCAGCGAACATCAGTGAAGGAGAAAATTTATTTTCAAAATTTACTCACAGAAAAGAAAAAAACTTTTCCCCAAAATTTTGTCTCTCTTTTTTCTAAGAACTAAAAAACCCAGCTGTGATTAAATACCACCAAAATAAATATATTTTTATATGGGTACAGTGTAGCATGATCGCGCAATTGTCATTCAAAGTGTGACAGCGCTAAAAGCTGAAAATTGGCCTGGGCAGGAAGGGGGTGAAAGTGCAATGTATTGAAGTGGTTAAATAAGCTGGTAACACCCAGCTCAGCCCATGTCTTCCTCTGTGGATTCTGGTCTGGCATTAGTGGATCGGCACGCCCAGGCAGTGTGCATTCCCCTCCATCCTGCTGGGACATCCTGGACTCCATTCTAGTTTCTGCCCCATCCAATATGGCCACCGGGCATCCCAGCCGCATCACTTCCACCGGAAGTACATCACTAGCCCAGACCGAAAGTGACATCAGCACTTCGCCCCCCGCCTTCTAACCACCAAGAAGCCATGCCTAGCTTCACAGTAACACATGGGGGGAAGCTACAGGTAAGTGCACTGCACTAAATCCACAGGGGAGAGGTTAGCCTCCTACAATGGCTGCCCTCAGGACCTAACAAAAATCACAGGAGGGGAGAGGGTCCCCTAGCCTCCCCTGGGCAACACCCCCAGGGGAGCACAAACTAATCCTTCCATCTACCCAGGAACACTGCCCCAGGGAAAACTGATATTAGCCCGGGAGGCTCCTGCCACGAAGGCCTGACAGATGAGAAAACAAATCTGTGATCCTGTCTGGAACAATAACTGAGGGACCATGCATAGTGCAGGTCTTTTTATACTAATGTGGATTTGTGTTTCCTGTGCTAGGTGGGAGGAGCCACTCTCTCATAAGGCTCTCCTGGAAGAGGACTTGGGAAAGTCTGTTCACAGTATAGTGCTTATGTAGGAGCTAGGGGGCATTCAAGTGATTAAGTGTAGAATTAATTACCATTCAAACAAGTTCCATTTTGCAAAATGCAATCATCAGAATACAGAGAAACATATCCTCCCAAATGTTACTATTACTGAGGTGTACTTATAGAAGGGAAAGCATCACATACAAAAATAGAAGTCATCAAGAATTTCCTATAATTACAACCCCACAAATAAAAGGAATAGAGGTAGCAAAAGCCAGCAATGCAAGGCTTTATAATGGGGGATTTTGTGTTTAATGCTGAACTTTAGAACGCATTAAAGTCCAACTCCAGCTCAGCTATCAATTTAAATAGTTTGTTTGGGCCAATACATGCTGCCACTATCAGAGCTCTATAAACTGTATGTAGCATCAGTACCGTAAACAGCGCTGTTTCTGGCAGCAGTACAGGGGCTTCCAGTCCTGTTCCCAGAACAAAAGTGCTGTATAGCCATCCACTCGAAAACAATGCATTTTATCAATAAATACAAGGCTTCCTCTGAATGGAAGAGGTGGACCTGCCTCTCCATTTTGGCAAGCTTGGCTCAAACAAAATATTTAAAGTGATAAAGCTGGAGTTAGTGGTTGTAAAGTCTGTAATGTTTACTTGTCTCTTTCCAAAGCTCTAATGGTCTTTTCTCTTTGGTGCTTCGTTTCTCTGTTATCAGCATGTCACTGCTGTGAAGGTTTTCAGACACATGAGATAAACTTGTGAACGGGGAAGGAGCTCAGCACAGAGCTTGTCTTTTCAGAACACAGCTCTGTATTCTTCTTTCCCTCCTGTTTGCTCTGTGAAGGGGGTGTGTGCCATTTCCCCCGATCAGCTCTCGCACAGTGTAACTGCAGCTCTCCGCCCCCTCCTCTGTGATACTAACAGATGGAGAAGGATTTTAACGCGATTCTGTCCTTTTGAAGGGGTGTAGGGAAGGAAGAGAAGACTGAAGATAAACAAAGAAAACCTATGTAGGATGATTTGTTTCATCTCTGTGTATCATCTGAGGCCAGTCACTTCACTGGGTATATGAGAGGGTTTACAACAACTTTAACCACTTGCCGACCAGTCACGTTGACTGTACTGCGGAAAAGTGTCTCGTTCCCGTCCAGCGACGTAGACCTACGTCGCTGGACTCCCCCCCCTCGTGGGCGGCGCGCGCGCCACCGGAGGCTCGCTCCCGCTGTATTCAGTTCACCGCCGCTCTTCCCCGATCGTCGGGGATTCGAGTGTGGAGATCCGCCCACTTGTGTAAACACAAGCGGGCGGATCTCCTAAGTGACAGACAGGGTCAGATTGCAGGGTTCAGCATAGCTGAACCTGCGATCTGTCCCTGTGTCACTCAGTCACCTCCCCCCACACACGCCAGTAAGCACCAGGCATACATTAACCCCTTGATCACCAATAAAAATTAACCCCTTCCCTGCCAGTGTCTTTTTACAGTAACAGTGCATATGTATAGCACTGATTACTGTAGTAATGTCACTGGTACCCCCAAAAGTGTCAAAAATGTCAGTCAAGGGTCCGATCTGTCCGCCGCAATATCGCAGTACCGCAAAAATCGCAGATCGCCGCCATTACTCCTTAAAAAAAAAAAAAAAAGAACAAAAATGACAAAAATCTTTCCCTTAGTTAGTAAACGCAATAACTTTTGCGCAAACCAATCAAAATACGCTTATTGTGATTTTTTTTTACCAAACATAGGTGGCAAAAAACAAACTGGCCAAAAATTTAAAAAAAATTAGATTTTTACATTTTTATTTTTGGGGAATTTCATATAGAAAAAATGTGAAAAATATTGTTATTTTTGCAAAATTGTCGCTCTTTTTTTGATTATAGCGCAAAAAAAAAAACAAAAAAAAAAAAAACGCACAGGTGATCAAATACCACCAAAAGAAAGCGCTGTTTGTGGGAAAAAAAGGACGTAAATTTGCACGACCACGCAATTGTCAGTTAAAATCGCACAGTGCCGAATCGCAAAAAGTGGCCTGGACGTAAGACAGCAAAATCCTCCGGTGGTAAAGTGGTTAAGCTTTAATGCAGCTTTGTAATCATTACACCATTAAATGTATATATTTTTTATAAAAACAGTGTAGGTATCTGAATTTGACCTCAAACTCTTGCAATCCATGTACAGCAGGGATGGAGTGTAAGAAAAAGAAGCAAGAAACCAATCTGTTTACATGCTGACAGAGGAAAAAGAATGATAGCGAAGGGAGCTCATTACTGTGCTCCTTCATAGATCACTGTCCAGTCACAAGTGGGGGTGGTCCCATGACAGCATGGGCTCACAGGAATAATGCTGGCCATCAAACCGAGGACATCAAGTAGTGAAAAAAAAAAATATGCTGGGGACAGCTCTGGATTTCACATAAATTTTGTAGCAAAAACGTTTCTTTTAATGGGCTAATCATAAGTATCTT